>NC_090928.1:635424801-636049801 GCF_040938575.1 Ambystoma mexicanum | reverse complement strand
TACTGCAATTTTGAGGTCCAGAAAGTTGACTTTTATGTTGCTGTGTTCCATGGTGAATTGGATATCTTCTGATCTGCCATTAAGCCATGTGAAGAAACTTTGTAGCTTAGTGTTCTCTCCTTCCCAAATGAAAATGATGTCATCAATATACCTGCGCCAAAGATGGATGTTCTCTTTAAATGGGTTGTTTACGTTCAGAATGAAGCTTTGCTCGTATTCAGCCATAAAAATAATCGCCATACTAGGGGCAAATGCTGCACCCATAGCGGTTCTACTGATTTGTAGCTAGAAAGACTCGTTAAAACAAAAAAAGTTGTTGGTGAGTGCTAGTTCTAATAGTTCCACGATGAAATTGATGGGCACTCTCCTTTGTGTCATATGTCTGGTAAGATGGTGTCGAATGCTTTCAATGGCTTGGTCTTGCGGGATGCTCGTATAGAGACTCTTAATATCCATTGTGACAAGTTGATTCCTGGTATTGTCAAAGGGTTGATGTTCAAAGGTAGTGATAGTCATCATAGTATCTTTCTGGTATGAGGCTGTTTTTTGGCAGAGCGGTTTTAGGAAGTAGTCAATAAATTTGCAGGTAGGTTCCAGTATGGAGCCGCACCCGGAGACTATGGGTCTTCCTGGGGGCATGCGGCTATTTTTGTGAATTTTAGGTAAAGCATAGAAAGCGGGGGTGCGTCCCTCTGTAGTATTGAGGAACGCCTCCTCTTTCTCTGAAATCCAGTTCCTTTCTTGAGCAAATTTGGTTATTTCTTGTATCTTGGCTCTGATGTTGTTGGTTGGATCCTTTTTCAGTTTTTTGTAATTATTTTCATCGTCCAACAAGGTCAATACCATATGGTTGTATTGCTCTGTACTTTGTATTACTATTCCTCCTCCTTTGTCCGCTGATTTGATGACCAGTGTGTCATTATTTGCAAGATTTTTGAGCGCTTGCCGTTCTCCATTGGTAAGGTTTTGTCTCTGATGTTGCTGATTTTTTTGAAGTTTTGTGACCTCTGATCTAATGCATTTTTCGAAGGTAAGTATGGAGGCGGGTAGTTGGTTATCTCTTGGGTTGAAGTTGGATTTAAGTCTCAGCCCTGTGTCTTCTTCCGCCTGTGTGGCTTCTTGGTTAAGGAAAAAGATTTTTCTTCGGATCGAACGGAAGAAATTTTGAAATTCCTCATCAATCTTGAACCAATCTGTATTGTTCGTTGGTACGAAGGATAACCCTCTGGTAAGTAGTGTAGTTTCTTCCTGCGTAAGGGGGGTGCCTGAGAGGTTGAAAATAGGTATGTTGTTTAGCGTCTCCTGTTGCCTCTCCGTCCCCGGCTGGGGTAGTTCCACTGTGGGTAATTGAAAAATGGTATTTGGGGTGGTGGGGGTCCCCAGTAACCTTCTCTGGGGCCCCCTTGCCCTAAAAAAGGCATCATGGGAGGTGGTGGTTGAAATTGGCCCATGCCTGAGTTCCTTCCTCTAGTCTGGGGTTGATCTTCTGATGATGAGTCAGATCCAGAGGTTCCTGAAAATGAGACTCCCTTTCAAAACCTGCTTCTTGAGGGTATTGGTGTTCCATTGAGTTTGTCCATCCTTTAAACATATAAACATATACCGAACGCCCCCCTCCCTATACTTCGCCCCCAACAGAAGCATCTGTCGCCCCATTGTAATTCAAATACAAGTTAAACAAGAACTAATCACTTGCAGCCCTTCGCGCATAAGTTCCCACCGCACTCGGGTGCAAAGACGCGGGGGAACCTTGCAGGGGGAAGGGGGGGGTGGCTTCCACCTGGGCTGGCCACTTGTCTGTGTGTCTCTTCGTGGCTATTATGGTCGTGTAAATGAGATTTTGACAATGTACAGTACCTTATACCCCACTCATCGGGGCCTCCAGGGTTCTCGGTTATTCATGCTTCAGGTGTCAGTCCTCCCCCTCTTGCGGTTGTGGAACGTTGTCTGGTGCTGGTGGTTGTTGATCCGGCGGTTCATGCCTTGGCCGGGCTCGGGGGGCTCTGTTTCTGTTGCCTCTTGCCATAGTCCAATCTCCTTCAATGTGCTGTTCTGCCCACTTCCACGCATCTTTAGGGTCAGTGAAGTGGACCGTCGTGCCTTTATAGTATAATTTAAGTTGGGCTGGAAATAGTAGGCTATATTTCACATTCAGGGTTTGCAGCTGTTTTTTGAGTTGATCAAACGATTGCCTGGCTTTTTGCACTTCCCTGGTGTAATCTGGAAAAAATGCTATTTTTGATCCGTTGTATGTGAAGGTGCCATTTGCCCGTGCCGTCTGGAGCAGTGCATCGCGGTCTCGATAATTCAATAGCTTAGCTATCACTGTGCGTGGGGGGGCACCTGGTGCTAGGCGGCCTGTCGGCACGCGGTGGGTTCGTTCACTTGAGAAAAAGTTGGAAAATGTTTCTGCTTCAAACATGTTTGTGAGCCACTGCTCCAGGAATAGCTCCATGTTCGGGCCCTCTGCTTTCTCCGGCAATCCCAGGATCCTAACATTATTACGCCTGGATCTTCCCTTACTCTCATCCACCCTCTCCTCCATGGTTTTTAGGCGGGCTGCAATTCTAGCCAACTGTTGTTCTACATTCCGTAGCCCGTCTTCCGTCCCAGATATGCGTTGCTCTGCCTCTCCAGTACGAGATGTCAGTTTCTGGAGATCGTGCTGGAGGAGGGAGACATCCATGCTGATGCCATCTATCTTTTGCCCCATAGAGGCACGCGATTCTGCTATAGCCGCCATAATGTCTTTTATTGATATTGTGCTCTCTGCTTCCGCCATGATGTCTGGTTGGTCTTGTTCCAACTGGCTATTTGTTGCCTACGTTATAAATTGGTCTATCCTGCTTTGGGAGATTAGTTTTCTGGGTTTGTCCTTGCCCATGTTGGACACCGGTGGAGAGATTCTTCCGACTCGACTAGACGGGCGCGATGTTTTGGTATTAATGCCGGCTTGCGTGATATCTCTTTTCGCCTTCCTGGGTCGGTGGTGTCCTCGAGCCTGGGGAGGTGCAGATGGCAGGATGTGCAAGTGTTCCTTCGGGTTAGAGCCGTGCGGTCAATTGTCTCATTGTCTTGCTCTAGTGTATCAGGAGTAGTATGGATTACCGTTTTGCGAGGGTAGTGCCTGGGTCCCCTTACAGTGTTCCAGTGCCTTTTGGCTTTGTGCCATGGTCTTTTCCCCACCTTTTCTGACTGGATCGTCGGGTTGTTGTTCTCACCCGGTGTAACTGCGGTGTAATTGCTATGGGGAGTGCTCAGCTTCCTATGGCAGATATTAGATTGTAATTTCAGCTTCACCAGGCAATTGCCAGATGCATAGGCTGGCTGATATATATGCCCCCACCACAAGATGTCCGCACTGTTTGTACTATAGGCCCGTGCAGGTACGGATCCCGGCCGCGCGTACCCACAGGCTGCAGTCTCGGAGAGGTCTATGGCGCTCCCCAGGATAGTTTATAATGGGCTTCAGCAACGGGGCATGAGTCATGCACCTACCGGGCCGCTCCTCTGTGTTCGTGGTTCTGCGCACCACCTGCGCTCCCTCTCCTGCAGGCCCTTCGTGAGCATGGGGGGATGGGAGGGAGGGCCTCTCCAAGGTGCGTCTGCTAGCTCGCAATTTTCGCCGGGTCCACTCTTTACCGCCAAACCCGCGGGTCCACGGGTAAGAGGCCTTTGCAGGTGCGGGGAACATCTGGGTGTCACCCTGGTCTTCTGCTTCGTCTCGAATTACTGTTGTCTTGGCAGAAAGGTGGTGCACAGGATTCCGCACCCCAGTGGGATCACCACACTTCTCATGCGGATACAGCGCAGTCCTGCTTCTTCCAGCAGACGTTATGGGGATGACGGGTTGGTTCGCCTTGTATGTGTGCAGTGCGTTGTTACGCCCACTCTCTGTAGTGCTCGGCAGGTTCCTGCCTGGTTTGCTCTGCTGGCCAGAGGTGCTCCACGGCCGGTGTGGTTGCTGCTGTCCTGTTGGTTCTTTCACCCCACCATGCGTGGCTGGCTATTCACACGTTCATTCACTGATCGCAGGCCCTCATCGGTACAGCAATCCTTCACCCAGCTACGCCCTGACGGGTGCGGCCATTTTGTCCATGTTTCCCCGAAGCTTCATAGTTTGCTTTTCTCGGCTCCGAACTCACTCAGGAGCTTACGATTTGGGTCGAATTTTCGTCTGGTTGTGCCTGATGTGTTTATCTTCTGGAAAATATATGTTTTCTTTAGGATTGCCACTCATACCAGACTGTCTCCACAGGATATTTGCAGCGGCTGCAGAGGCTCACGTCCTCATAGCTCTGCCGACTACTCTTTGTTAAACATTTAGCAAATACAGTAATTACTTACAACACTGGTGTAGGACAATTAATGAACTAAATGATCTCTAGGATCAACGTTGCTTTTATCACCCAACTCGGTGGGCCCCATTTGGTCAAACTCAATAAGGCGAGTCTCCACGGGTCCACAGAGATTCAAACTTCTGATCTTCAGGTTCCGTGCAGATCTTTGCAATAGATGCTTTAGTCCACCAAGCTACCTCGCCAGTCTTTGGTGTGGATACAATACTTTAGTTCAAATAGCCCAACCAGATTCTCAGTGAGACACGCTGTGGCATGAATGCTGGGATGTGATGAAAGTACCACTGATGAAAATCACATATCAAGGTAGGGGATTTGCAGATTCCTTTTAACGACCCTTCTGGGGTTATCTCTGAAATTCAGTACATAGGGAACACTCAAGGTTCTGTTTTGCTGAACCAAATGAGTCCGACGTTTACAGATACAACCACAAGCTTTTATGACTGACCCTCATACTGGAACCTACCAAGTGGAGGATACCGGCTTCCGAACTGATCCCCTCTGTAACAATCGATGCAATGAGAGTTTGTGACCTAAGCTCGCCAGCAGTAAATCTGTTTGTTGCTGGTCTTGGGGACCTCTGCAGAGCTTATTTTATAGGAGATGAATGAGGAAACCCCCAAATTCAGGCTTGACTAGATGGTCTCCCAGTCAGAGGCAGAAAGAAGAGTAAGCAATATACACAGAGGCCCTTAAATACTCCCTTACTACAATAGAGGAGGTTTGAATTACATCCTGGATGGGTTGGATGCCCCGGTAACAATTGATGAATGGGCACTATAATACATTAAATGTGGAGTTTGTTTATCACACTGTGTTTTTGTCAACCAAAGAACTTGGATGGCATAGCACAATAAATTGTAGTATCATGGTGCCTCATGCCTTTTTTGGCGATCATTCCTAAAAGGTTTTCCCTTGCACAAAACTTAAGAGCATGAAGGGCCAACCGGCACACTGCCACCATACCATCTGCCAAGGCTTTTGACACTAGCTGGATCGAGATCCCATTTTTACCCAACCTCCTTGATCTAGCCTCTAATATGGTAGAGCAGTGCAGCCTGGAATGATCCCACCATTTGGGATTTAATGTATCCTTTGACTGTAAGCAAGGCGTAAATCTATTCTGAGACTCTCGAATTTCTCCTGGGCTGGATTCTTTGGGGTTGTGTGTGTACTCAGGTACTTCTTGGCCATTCCAATAAAGCCCTTGCTTCTGCTTACAACCATTGATCACTCATTTACACTCCTACATCCTTCTATGTATGCATAGTTTTTAAATAAGATCGAACAGCTGCTCCAACTATTCAGGTGTTTTGGAGTTCATATAGTGCAACGTTAACTCGGTTATCTTCTCGCTGAGAGAACCTGACGACTTGCTGATTTGAGCATTGGGCTGCCACTGAAAACAACCACATTTTTACACTGTGTCTTGAGTTTTGATGATTGTTGATAGCTTGGATGTGGTCTTGGAGATGCATTTGTAATCTGCAAGCCAGTAATTTGATGGCTCAGCAAACCATGTGCGTTTAGTCAATCTTCAGTAACTTCTTTGGGTGTAGAGTACTACCCTAGAAATGATTAATGAAGATTGGGCCAGCTCAGTTATATCGGTGGTTAACTGTACATAGAGGCTTAAACTCTGTTCTCTGATTAACCTGGAATCATGAAGTACCCTGGCTTATGGAAATACATAGTCCTGGCACCGAGTTCATCTGTTAAAACTTTACTGACGTTTCTGATTTGAGCATGAATAAACATGCTTAAGTCTGTGGCTTCTGGATACAGGACCGGCTTGACCAGTTCAGGACCATTCCCTTAGAACAAGGGACATGTCATAAGACCATAACTTTGATCTGCTGTTAATGATGTAGCTGCAATGGCTTTGAGCATACCCTCCAGCGAGAGTAGCACTTGGTGTGCCATCAGCCTACATGAAAAAAAGCATAGTACAAAGGTTGCAAGAGTATAATGTGGCCAAAGCACTACATTTTATGGGACCTGCCTGCATGCTGCAATGCAGCCTGGTAATCCAATGTTGGGGGTGCCGGAGATTGAGAATAGCGAGACAGAAAACATTGTTTTCAGATAATGGCCATATCACAAACCCTAGTGCGGTGGAGGGGTTCCAAGAGGACGGTGTAGTGAACTGTGTTGGATGCCACTGAAATGTTTAATATTAGCTGCCATCCACCCAGTATAAGTCAGTATAGCTTGTAGTGCCAACTCTGTTCCACTGCTAGGGCAGAAGCCTACCTGTAGCGGCAAATAGGTTGTTAGTTTCAATCTATAGTTGAAGCTAATCATTAGCCATGTCTCTTCTCTCCTTTCCCTTTATCTAGTAGCCTCTAGGGGGTGGAGAGGTGTAAGGGAGCAAAGTGTTAGGGTGATCATGAGCGAATCTCTTGAACCAAGCAATGATTTATATAAAATTCAGTTTACCAGAGTGTGTGCATGCCGCTATTCGAGGTGGCACAAGCGATGCCAATGCCTCTTATATATTCCTGGATCCTATGGCAATTGCAGGAGGTGGGAGACATCTCTAGAAGCTTTACATCTTTTGGACATGTTGTCAAAGCACACAAGGGATGTAGGGGAGAAAGATATCATGGATACAACCAATGGTTGATAAGCTTTGTTGAGGAACGATGGCTTCAGATCCAAGATCATGACAGTGATATTCTGATTTTTTTTTAAAAAAGGTTTGTGATAAAATAAATATAAAACGTTAAAATGGGAGACTAGTGTCTTGAATTATATAACAGAGGGTGTAATGAGTTTGCCAGTAGTAGATGTTCCTTGGAGTTTGTTCATTATGAGAATAGTTCTTTAGGTAATAGTAATCAAAGACAGTGGGTTAGATACTAAAATGCTGTGCGCTATTCTACATAAACCTAATTGGTGAAACCTGGCAGCGAAAATCTCCAAACAAAGAACCCACCCAAGATTCATATAATATGAATATAGTAGTAAAAAACGTTTAGAGATAATATTCGCGCTCTAAGGACTGGAATCATTAAAAAGTTCTTTAGTATTCCATCTTCCAATGTTCTTTAGACACAAATTTCTTTGACATATAATCACTGAATCTCCAATTTCAAAGTTTTGCTTATTCTGTGTTGTTTCAAATATGCAACAAAGAAGCCGACACGTTTTGACCAATTCTGGTCGTTCTCAAGGCTGATAAATTGTTTTGAATAAATAATATTACAAGTAAATAAAATTGAATTGAATGTGACCATACATGATACCATTATTATAACTCAATATGTAGATGAACAGAAAATAAATGAAAGAAAATATTTTGCACATACCACACAGGATGTCACAAATAGAGAGGATCTGCATCGTGGAGCAACATGTTCCAAATGATTCAAATAAAATTACATTTGTTTAGAATGCAGTGCTTGCATTTTGTCTTTTAACAAAAACACGATATTCGTATGTGAATCATAACTTCTAGGCATCTAAGGTGGGTGCCCTAATATACTCCTTGTACCAATTTATGTTAGTAAGTATCTGTTCACCAGAGTGTCACAATAATCAATCCAACCCTGTGCATTGACTGACTAGAAAAATCACACTCCTGTTAGAATTGTGCATGTGATGGATTTGCCATATGGTATACGTAACTTGCTGGATGCATGCTATAAACTTGTCCTAATTGGAAACCCCGTTCGTTAATAGTTAGGATAGTGAAATGCTGCCATTGTGAATTGCATGAAGAGTGCGTTTTAACTTACCCTAACCAGTAGTCCTTTTGTCCGGGGTTAAATCCCAGTGTCAAAATCCTGCCTTCAATGGCGCGCAAGTTAGTAATTCTTCTTCTTCTTCTTCTTCCTCCCAGAAACCAGGAGCCGGCGATTTCCATCTAAATAGATGATGTTCGCCAAAACTTCCCACAAATGCCGCTACAGACCTACCACTACCAATAAACCCACACCAAAAAATAGCCACCACACCTCATGAATTCCCCTTACCCAACACCTCATTCAAATATTCCCTCATAAAGCCAACAATACCCAAAAACTCCTCTGCCGCCCTAACTATAATCATCATTTTCTCAGTCTTACTCTGCGTCTGAAAAGAACAATTAATAACCTCAATCATGAACAACAAAAAATTCTCCTTCATCAACACCAATAAATCACCCACCACCAATGGCTGCACAACACCATCCACAGGAACAACTGAAGGGGGCAAGACCCCATCCCCAGTTAGACAAACCTTCTCAACCTGATCCACACCAGCAGCTGGCAACCGCGCAACAGCCTCTGCATAAAACAAATGAGACACTCTCACAGACTGTACTTGAACCTCTCGAACATACACAGGACACCCCTTGAACATAACACAGTGATCTCCACCAGAGTTCCTACATACAGGTACCGTCTCACTTAAACACTCCTTGATATCATGTCTACCGCCACACTTCGCACACCACTGCTCCCCCCTACAAACACCGGCTACATGACCAAACTTCTGACACCGAAAACAACGCAAAGGAGGGGGCACATATTTTGCCACCTGAAACCTCTCAAATCCAATCCACAAAAACCGGGGCACCTCCACAGACTGAAACAACACCAAAACAGTAGTCGAAACTACAACCCCATCTCCATTCCTAGGACCCAACCTACGTACCCCAACCACACCAACACCCTTAAACTCAGACATCAAAAAGTCCAAATCAGTACTAGCCGGAACACCATAAACCACCCCCTTACCACTAACCACACAAACAGGCGGAACAGAACACACCACCGGAATCCCCACCACCTTACGTAAACGCAACACGATCTCCTGCTGCTCAAAAGACACACAGCAAACTAAAAGCTTTCCCCCACCCACCTTACGGATAGATCGAGGTGAATGAGCCCACTCCTCCACTGAAATCGCAATCTCCATCGGGCACACCTGCCTGAAATCCTGACCCTCCACAGTACTGGCCACAAGAACCACAAAAGCCCTCTCCTCCGAAGCACCAACCCCCTTACTCAGTACACAAGAACCAACATCAGACACCGCACCACTACCCGCAACTCCCACCACCTCAGAACAAAGAGGCTCTGCCTGTTCCTGCTCCAACAAGAGAACCTTGAAGACACATTGACACCATTGCCAACACCCACCCGATCCACAGGAGACCGACTTCTAGACACATCCCACGACTTACCCCGCTTCCTAGCAGGGACTGACTGCCACTCAGAACCAGAATCACTAGACCCCGAATCCTCCATCAACAAAAAAATTGAGAATGCAACCCGACCTCTGCTGCGCTCATCAAACTCCTCTCACATGCCCCACCTGAGACTACCACTCGGCCAGTCAGTCCATCCCAATTACCACTCACATACTGCGATACATCAATTCTCGCCACAAAACAGGCATTCCTCCATAACTCCCTCACACGCTTCCCCCCTTCTCCGTCCTATGCACCCTTCATCCCTGCCGCATCGCAAACATCGCACCCGACCGGCCCTCCTCGATTCTGTTCCTAACTCCCTCTTGCCTAGTTAGTAAACCGGTCTGGTAAGTACAAAGGATCCTATTATGTTCCTGGAACGTCATTACGTGGTGACGCCACCCGCATTATTGCGCATGACGTCATTATGTAAACAAAACCATTCACGAGGTGCAGCAAATAGAAAAAACCTGTGTTTCTCTTGTCATGGGCTTGTCCTCCTCGTTTGGGGGTTAACTACCAATGTCAATATCATGCCTTTACTGGCGCACTCATGCATTGGGACACTCATGCATTGGGACAGAGTGATTAACATTTTCAAAACAAGCTACAATTCAGGGAGGAATTTTACAAAGGTAGATACTCTGTGCCATGTCTCTCCTTTTAATCATCACACTACTTGATAAGTGATCGGACACTTCAACACAATCCTTTTATTTGCTTTACAGACTGCATACAAGTCTTCCAAAGTTTGGGGTAAGCTTTCTGTTTAACATTGGGGGCTATTTCACTATCCTAACTATTCACAAATGGGGTTTCCAATTAGAACAAATTTATAGCATGCATCCAGCAAGTTACGTATACCATATGGCAAATCAATCACAGGCACAATTCTAGCATGAGTGTGATTTTTCTAGTCAGTCAATGCACAGGGTTGGATTGATTATTGTGACGCACTGGTGAACAGATACTAACATAAATTGGCACAAGGAGTATATACTAGGGCACACCACCCTAGATGCCTAGAAGTTATGTTTCATATAAGAATATTGTGCTTTTTGTTAAAAGACAAAATGCAAGCACTGCATTCTAAACAAATTTAATTTTATTTTAATCATTTGGAACCTGTTGCTCCACAATGCGGGTCCTCTCTATTTGTGACATCCTGTGTGGTATGTGCAAAATATTTTCTTTCATTTATTTTCTGTTCATCTACATATTGAATTATAACAATGGTATCATGTATGGTCACATTCAATTCAATTTTATTTACTTGTAAGATTATTTACTCAAAACAATTTATCAGCCTTGAGAACGACCGGAATTGATCGAAACACGTGTCGGCTGATTTGTTGCATATTGGAAACAACACAGAATAAACAAAACTTTGAAAATGGAGATTCAGTGATTATATGTCAAAGAAATTTGTGTCACAAGAACTTTTGAAGATGGAATACTAAAGAACGTTTTAATGATTCCAGTCCTTAGAGCGCAAATATTATCTCTAAACGTTTTTTTTTATTTGAAAAAAAACTAGTTTTTTTACGTTAAGAAAAAAAAACTTTTGTTTCAAAATTTCGTTCCATCAATACATCAGATTATGACCAACAGTTAACACGCTATTCGCATGGCTAAGTGTCAATGGAAGCACTAGGCTCGAAGGTCCCACATTCCGTCAGATTTGAAGACGTAGATAACAAAGGGGACTTCAAGAGCGCATTTAGGTAGTTAACAATCGCACAGACGTGTTTGACGTAATTGCCAGAAGAGATCATACACCACCAGGTGGTCATATCCCCATCTAGGGGTTCGAATTGCCCAAGATGTAAAATGCATAAGTCACGAGTTGCCAAACATTCCACTATTAGATGTTTTAGTGATTCGACAGCTGTTGAGAAAAAGCGACAGTGGTTGTCTTTTATGGAGGGATCTTTTCTTTGCCATAAGATTTCTTTCGAGCTCAAGATATTTAAACGAAATCTTAGAAACTGTTCACGGTAGTAGCGAGAGTAGCAACAGACCAAGTAGGAGGGCTGTAAGTTTAGTTTTCTTTGGCCAGAACTCAGCCAGGTGTTTGAGGCCATCTTATCACGTTTTTCTAAGTTGATAATCCAGGCCCAAACCTCAAATTTTCTTTTAGCGTGTTGTGGCCCAATAAACAAATCAAACTTGCTGATTGATGCAGCATTGACCCAAGATTGTACTCTTGACTGCCATTGGTCCAAAAGACAGCTGGAGTTTGCTTCGGGGCAGATTGTGAAAATGCGGTACGCTGGCACTTTGCTTTCCGCTGTCATCTTTCGCATAAGTGAAATAGATTTCCAAACCACATGGCTAAATAAGGAGTTTAGTGAAATTTCATGTTGTATAATGTGGTTGGGACACATTGTGGCAAGTTGGGAGCACGTCTCCAAAAGCGACCCTCCAATTGGTTGCATGTTTGCTCCTCAATGGTAGAACAGGTAGAACATTAGGGTCGGTTTTAAGGAGGATTTGCCGGAGCTTTTGTTTATTTTCCTGGCTTGAAGGGCTAATCTTGAGGACTTCAATTTCAAGTCTTTGACCCACTGCTGTTTGCATATTGAATTGTTGAACTGGACTCCCAGATAGCGTATGGAATTAACTGAGACCAGAGGATGACCTCCAACAGACCACCTAAAAATTCTGTCCTTCCTGCTAGTCACAGAGCCGATTGACATGATTTTAGTTTTTTCAGGATTGATTGAAAGGTTGTTTATGGATAAATAGTCATTGAGACAGTGCAACAGACGTTGGAGACCGATCTGAGTTTTATCGATCAAAACCAGGTCATCGGCATAGGCAATGTATCTTACGGGAGTCTGATTTATTTTAGGCGGATAGCTATGCGCTTGGGCAAGATGAATAGGTATGTCTGCCGAGAAATGTTTGAACAAGTCGACAGCAAGGGGGCACCCTTGCTTGCCTCCTCTTGTTGTAGGAATGATGGCTGATAGGTCTCCATTTTTATTGAGGCGCACACGAAAGGATGTATTTGTGTGGAGAGCGATTATTGGATTTAGAATATTGGCTGGGCAATTCCATTTGATCAGTTTTGACCACAGTAGGTCACGGTTGATGCCATCGAAGGCTTGTTTCATATCAATGAAGGCTAAGTGGAGTTTAGATCTGGCTTTCAGAGATTCCAATTTCAAAATTGTTATGATTGAAAGATTTACGTCGACTCCTACCCCTTTTGAGAAGCCAGTTTGCCGTTCATCGAGAATTCCAGCCTCATGGGCCCAATTCACCAAATTTGATCTTGGATTGGAGCCAAAGAGTTTGCCAATAGAGTCAAGAAGGGCGATGGGGCGATAATTCCCTGGAATATCCCAGCCCCCCTTCTTGTGAATCGGGACCACTATAGCTGTTTGCCATGACTCTGGAATTTTGCTAGAGGTGGCAATTTTCTTGAAGAGGCATTCGATGAAAGGAGCCCAAGTTAGAAGATTTTTTTTAGCATCGCCTTGCTAATCATGTCAGGGCCGGCAGCATGAGAATTTTTTAGCAGCGTGATTGCTCGAATTGTGTCGACCTGTGACATCTTCACATTCCAGGACACAGATTCTTCGTTTCGGTGTAAAGCAGACTTTGGGAGTAGGCTGTTAAAGACCTCAAAAAAGTGTTTACACCAAATGTCTCCAGAGATGGTGTTTTGGGTCGAATTTAGACTGTTCACATGGCCCATATTCAAGATTTGCCAAATGTCCCAGGTGTTTTTTGTTAACAAGAGCTTCATCATTAATTCTGCGCAATCTTGCTCAACAATGATTTTATGAGATGTTAACCAGCTCCTGTAAAGCGCTCTTCGAGTCTTGACTTCTATTTGCATTAGGCATCTTGAAGTATATATTTTTTTTATTTGTCTCAGATCCCTTCTTAGTTCTTTCTTTTTTTCTTGCACGATTTTACTAAAAAGATGTTTATGACGTTTATGTTGTTGAGATGAGTCATTGGTATCAGTTATGTAGATTGAAAGCAAGGGAGTGTAGTTCCCGCCAAGTGGTGAACTCAGCAATCTTTCGGTTAAGCAGCCTATTTGATTCACGCTCAACCGAAGACGGTTTCCGCTGGAATTTGCCTCGACTGGTAAGTTGTAAGTTGGACCTTCAACTGATGCTACAAGGAAGAAACCAAGTTTTAGCAATGAATGATCACTGTTAAGCATTTTTTGCGAGTGCAGTGTTGACACCTTCGACTCAAAATTCCTTGAGATCCAGATCTAGTCAATGATACTGTGTGATGGATCGCAATGCCAAGTTGGTTGTGCCGGGATGTCACCTCTAATTGCGCCATTTAGCATCACACAGTCACGCAATTCCATGGTGTTTGACCAACGTTGCTCTCTCTCACCAAGATCTTCTTTATCTATGTTCATATAGGTTTGATTTTTTTGATGGTAGGTAAACCAACAGCAATTTAGGTCTCCACAACATATGATTGTCAGGTTTTTGTATCTCAGCATTGCGTCGTCCATTAGGGAACATAGTGCATTGAGAAATCCTTGGTCTTAATTTGTAGAGGGTTCCAGTAGCAGTTGATCAACAGAGAGTTAGTTGAGTCCAAATTATCGTATAGTGAGTGCATGATTGTGCCCTGTATGAAGGGATTTGGGTTAAGACAGGTCGGAGTAGACCAGTTTTGAGATAAACGAACCATAGTAAGTAAACCGGCACTTGTACTGCCTTTATCGTTTATGATGGCTGGGTTGACCAGCATGGTAAAGCCGTCTCTCATGGGAGCTTCAAGGAGCCACGTCTCCTGTAGACAAATCGCAAAAAACATTTGCAAGTGGTAAGTCAAAATCATTGAACAGATGGTTGAACCCACGGGTGTTCCACGAAAAGATGGAGTAGAGGGCGTCCTGAGGGCACAATCATGGCTAATCCTGTGCATTTTGTCTCGATCGATTGCCATGTTTCCCATTGAATTGTCCTGAAAGGCCACATGTGGCCGCTGACCTCAAGAGGTTTCGTAGATGAGACATCAGCTGCTTTTTGCTCTGATGATTTACGAACAGAACCTTCGAGGGAGTTGATTAAATTGGACTTCTCAGGTTCAACAGAGATGTCAAAGCCGAACATCAATAGATCTTCTGCGGCCTTGAGTATTGTATTCCGGACCCCAGCAGATTCAATGTGGAGCAGAACTGCATCAGAGCATTGCTCAGTTACGTATTCGACAATTTTAATGTTGTCTGTGTGGATCAGGCGGAGCGGCGGTATAGGTTTGTATAACCTTAGCACGTTTCCGTGATTAATATTCAACTCATTGTCTTCGTTATGAATGTTTTGAAGTCTTAGTTTGCAACTGTAATTGCCTGCACAATGTTGTTTGTTGTCGTTTCGGGGTGGATCAGAGCGGCTGAGCTTTTTTCGTTGGTTTGAGGTCAATTTGCGATTTAAGCTCAAACTGGCCGCAGCAGATTTTGCGAGTTTTTCCTCAGCATCCACCAGGCTTGTAGAATGGGTTGCCTGAGATTTCGGGAGGATGATACTCCTGGGTGGGGCTGCATGCTGTGCAGCTCGTGAAGGCAGGCAAGCCACTTTTCCAGAAGATTGAGGGCTATCATTGTTGTCTGAGGAGGAATAAGTAGACAGGTTGCACAAGTCAGATGAGACCGATTTCACAGAGGTGACAGAGTGGCAGTCTTCAGAGCTTATGCGACGACGTTTTGCTCCTAGTTTGGTTGGTTGCACTTGATCTTTTTTTGAGTTTTTGACACACCTCTGTCTTTCTCAACGTTGCGTTCGAACAGGCCCAATCGTGGTGGAGTAGTAAGATTTCTTATGAAGCTTTTAGTGGAAGAATGAGGTTGTGGGTTCTGTTTTTTGGCTATGTTGGAGGTCTTTTCCTTTCTTGCCGGGACAGAACGCTTAGCCGTCGCCATTACAGCTTTCAATTTCGGCCGCGTTCCCACAGTTCCTGTTTTGGCAGGACCTGAGAAAATACCAAATGAAGAAAATGGATTTTCATGTGAGTCAGAGTGTGGTGCTGCTTGCACCATTTGACCGTCCACAGGGACTGAAGCAACCATCACCAACAGTTCATTATCTGCGGGAGATTGCGAAGAAGCGACAGCAAAGGGAGGTTGTGCAATTTCCTGTACAGCTTCATGATCATCTGGAGTTGTTGTAAGTGGAGGTGCAGTATTGTTATTTTGCGCTTGATTTTGGTCAACAGTCTCTAATGATGAATTTGTGGCAGAGAACGTTAAGGTTGAAGTAGGCAAAGTGGCAGTAATCAACTTGTCCGCATTAGGATTTCTTGATTTCCAAGTGGCGGTGTGCTAAGTGCTAGCTCTTTTATTACATCTCCAAGACCTTTGATCAAATGAGCATATCTTTCTTGCTGGTTTGTGACTGTATCGCTCAGTCGCGCTTGCCATAGCGAGTTTGTGTCTGCTTCAGTTTGGGCGTGTTACTTTATAAACATGGTAAAGTGATCAATTTTGTCAAATTTAGCCGATAGATTAGCTAGCATCGCCCCTTGGTCGCGAATGGTTTCGTTCAGGGTTTCATACAATTTCACGAACAGGATCATTGCTTGGGACGAGGTCGCAAGCACATTATTGTGTATTTGAATCGCGGTGGCAACTGACAGGCTGGATTTAGAGTGGGGCGTCTTCACACCGTCGTTTCCTGGACTTGGAAGATTGGAATGCTCCCTGTTCGACGTGGGGAGCTTCAGTGGAGTCACTGGAGCCGTAGAAGCATTCAGCATTCTTGATCTTGAGCGATCTTCAGTTTGTTTAGTTGCGGACATCGATTTTGTCCCTTTGCCTTGTTGTCCGCATTGAGATAATGGTTGAGGTGTCAAAGAAAGGGATGGCAACAATGTTGATTTACAAGGGACCATGTTCCGCTGGTTGACAATATGATGTGCGCCTTTCAAATGAGACCGCTCATTGTTGTGAGACAGGGCCTGGATTATGACATTAGAGATGTCACTTAATATTTGCATTTGTTGAGGCACTTCAGAAGAAGGAAGCAGAGAGTCCTTTGCCGGTGTTATTAAGACCTGATCTATATTTAGCATACCAGATACAAGGACCAAGTCACGTGTATTTCTAGAATAGAGGTCGCTGGTCTCAGGTAGCATAGAGTTTGGCAGAAAGTTTGATGGGCGCCTCGAGTCATTGATGGAGGATTGCGGCAGTGGTGGCCTGAATGCTATCGACGTTGTTGGTGGCAAGCTGGCCAAAGACTGTATTGGGGCGCTAGGGAGATCATGGATTAGCTCAGAATGAGGGCTGCATCGTACTGGAGAGCTCAGATTAATACAGGTTGGCACAGCGGTAGCAGGGGTTTTGCTTAAGGATTCAGTGACAAGTTTATTGACGTCGTTATCATCCAGTTTAGCAGGTAGATCATGCAGCGCTTCGGTGGATTTTTCTTGCACGGCAAATTGACGCACTCATAAGTTCCGCGTCAGTTAGGTCAAATGGAGAATAAAAAATTTCAGGCGAGGTAATTTTTTTTTCAAAACTTTTCTTTATTGGTATGGTGAGAGAACAGACAATCAACACAATGTACAGCATAGCAAGAGTAACAGATACACACATGGTAGTGCAATACATGGGAATGCTAGCCAGGTAAAGATGGGGCCATTTTTCGGATTCAAGCGGCACAACAGTGGATTAGTTTACATCACCAGGAGGAGGGAAGGACAACAGTTGTAAGTCATCTTTGTTATTTAAATAGGTGCAAAATTCCGTCCACACATTCCTGGGACGGGAGGCCAGCGGAAGGGTATTGATGTAGTCCTCCTCGCATGCTTGAGTCCAGGTGAGGTCCCTCATCCACATCTCAAACGAAGGGGGGGTTTGGCACTTCCAACATTGTAATATGCATTTTATGGCTATTATGGTGGCAACATTCAGAAACCTAGACATTTTCCTCAGCTCCGGGCTATCCCACAGGCCGAACAGTACAGCTAGGGGTTCTGGAGGGATACGGGACACTGTGATGTCTGAGAGAGCTTCAATTATGGCCTTCCAGTATGGCCCAGCGCATCACAGGACCAGAACATATGAGTGTGATCTGCAGCAGGAGAACCGCACTTAGGGCAGGTGCGGTCCTGGGTGTGTGCAAACCTGTCCAGTCTTTGAGGCGTGTAATATAGTCTGTTAAGGAGCTTGTATTGCATGCACCTATGTCTGGCATTCAGAGAGGTGGTTCGAGTGTGTATGCACATCTTCAACCACATTGCGTCCGTGATGGGGAGGCCCAGCTCCTCACTCCACGTATCTCGCGCCTGGACTGGCACGTCTGTGGGGTCGGCCATCAACAATTTGTACAGCGCGGACACTATCCCCCTAGCACCGACCGAGTTGGATATATACTGGATCTCAGGTGAGTCTGGGGGCTCATCTGGGTATGAGGGCCACCAGGCGCGCAACACCGCCCTCCGCCTGTAGTATTGTAGTAGTTCCAATGCAGTACCCAGGTGTCCGGGGCGCCATGTCTGTGGAGTGATAAACTTCCCATCGGGGTAAAAGTCAGTCAGGGCCCGTTAGCCCAGATCATGCCAGTATTTCATTAAAAGCTTATCATGTGTAGGGCTGAGGCCCGGGGACTGCCAGATTGGCAGCCATTTTTAGTATTGGTGGTGGTCGGGTTGTGTCTGCAAGATATATTTCCAGGCCCTGACAGTGGCCGCTACAGGGTCTGCCGGAGCGTCGGCGTGATATGTGTGATGGAGAATGAGGGAGAGGGTGTTAACACTCTCGCTCGCTAGTTTCTCTAGCTTCACATGCGGGGTGGGGGTCAGAGAACGTGTACCAATATGTGGCGGGTTGGGCCTGCGCAGCTGTCCAGTATTTAGCAAAATCAGGGGCGGTTAAACCCCTGTTACCATAGGGAAGAGTCATGTGTTGCCATTTCTTACGAACCGCCCCCGAGTGCCATAGAAATTGGGCACACGCAACGTGTAAGTTCCTGAAATATCGCTTTCCGGGCCAGATCGGCACATTTGTGAAGACGTAGAGAAATTTAGGGACCATAATCATTTTGATTAGAGATAGTCTACCCGACAGAGAGAGCGGGAGACTGCGCCATTTCAACATTTGAGCCTCAGCAATCTGCGCCACAGCCGCATAGTTGTCAGCCAACAGTGAATCTTTAGTGAGGGACACCTGCACTCCAAGGTACCTGATGCCCCTCGGTGACCATCGGAGGGGGAATTCGCAGGGCGGTTGTGTAGTGGACGGGGTGAGCGGGAAGATTTCAGATTTGGAATAATTTATGGTGAAGCCCGAGAAAGTGCCAATTTTGGTTATGTCTCTCAATATCGGGTCTAGGTGGGCAGCCGGGTCTCTAATATATAGGAGCATGTCATCGGCATATAGAGAAATGATCTCGGGAGGATCACGGAGACGTATACCTTTACGCTTATGTTTGTCCCTAACGTTATCAGCCATGGGCTCTATAGCGAGCGCAAAGAGTATCGGAGAAAACGGGCAGCCCTGGCGGGTACCTCTGTGGAGAGCAAAGGGGGCCGAGGCCATGGAGTTGACCAGGACTCTGGCTGCGGGGCTTGTGTAGAGAAGTTTGATGTATGACCTCATGCGTGGGCCAATTACCATTTTGTGGAGCACCGCCCACATGTATTGCCAGGACACCATATCAAATGCCTTCTGGCCATCGAGGGTGACCGCCACGGCCTGTGCGTTGGGGTCAATTCTAGCCAGAACATTGAACAGGCGACGGATATTAAGGGAGGATCTGCCGGGCACAAAGCCACTCTGGTTGGGGTGGACTAAGTGGTGCATAACCTATTGGCAATGATCTTGGCAAAAATGTTTGTGTCAGTGTTAATCAGAGAAAGGGGCCTATAGGACCCACATTCGTCCAACGGTTTACCTGGCTTGGGTAATACAGTTATAAGCGCCTCACGCATGGATTGGGGGTAGGATGTTTAACTCTAAGGATTCATTCCACACCTCCTCAGGTAAGGTAATTTGTGTTGGCGATGGGGCTCCTGGTGCAACATGATCCTGTGGAGGAATCGGAGCTAGATTAGCAAGTGAAAGGAGCGGGAGAGGTTGTGTTGAATTATCATTGACCTCATCGCGCTTCGGGTTGGATGAAGAGGCCGTGTCTGCTAGTGATATATGGCTTGACAGGTCAGTAGTGTCGAGGTGCGCAGCTTGATGCACTTGAGCAGAAATCTGTAACGATACAGCAGAAGGCAATAAAGTCACTGCTTGCTTGCTTACCTTGCTGCCAGCAATATTCCGTTGCGGAATAGCGGTCCAAGGATTCAGCATCCGACGTTGCTGCAAGGTCTTGTGTCGAGGCTGAGGCCCGCTAGCCACAGAGGGCTTGGGGGAGATGACCATACCGGCACTGGGCTAACTGGGACTCAACCGGTCTCCGCGCGGGAAAGAAGCTTTTGAGGAAAAATGAGGATCAGTTTGCCTCCAGCACCAAACAGCCACACAACAGCCAGAGGGCTTGTCTCCTACGGGCTTAACGCCGCAAGGGTGGATGGCTCGGCGTTTTAAAGGTGAAAAGGTCACATGATGCGTCACGTATGGCACACAAGCCCCGCCTCCTCCAGGAATCACAGGCACCAGCAAGCGCCCCTTCACGACTCGCAATGCTGGTTGGCAGGAAACACAAACGTTTGTTCAGAAAGCACAAGTAAGGTTCAGCAAGTGCTGCAGCGTAAACGTTTTTTTCTACTATAGTTCTTTAGGTATATGTTGAGACTAAACAGATTTTTTGACTAGTAAAAATGGCCAGTTTCCCTCTGCTCTCTTCTCCTTTCGTTCCTAGGGTAAGACAATCTGGGAGGCAGGCCATGCTAACTAGCAACGTGCAGTTCCAAGAGCAGCTCTCTGTGCGTTTTGTCACTGTTGCCCCAGTGCACAGATCAACAGCATTTGTTCTTATGCTGTAGGCTTGCAGCCGGGGTCTTTCTCTAGTCGACCTGTAGTACCAAGGGTCCTTGCTGATATCATCTGCTGAAATATGAAGCACCAAGCATTGTGTGCACAAACGCTAGATCTGTCCTTGTTCAAGGTGTCTTTAGTACAGCCACAAATGAAAGTACCACTCTCATGCCGGAGCGCATACCTTCTATTTGACTGTTTGACTGGACTGAAACACACGCCTTGCAATTTGACAGGGAAATAATCAACAGCAGTCCAATTCAAAGATAATTCACGAACCATAGAACAAGTCTGCCCATTTTACAGCACATTATTAAACACAAACTTCCATACTGTTTTCTTGAAACCCCTGTCACTCGGGTTAGACAAAAGAGTAGACCAAGAAGAGCCTTGAAGTTCTCTAAGAGAACAATCGAAAAACTTAGATTTTCACCCTGACTCCATCCTCCAGTGAAGAATAACCTAGGCAGATGGACTTGCAAGAGCTTTGCTGCTTGCTAAAGTGCCTTCTGCCTGGGTTTCCTTCCCATATGGCATCTCTGCCTACTCTGACAGTTCTGCCTGCTTCATTTGCCTTTCAGAGGCATGTTTCTTTGTTGGGGAGCTCGACGTGTCAAGGACCATGGGTGCAGTAGACTTCACACTAGGGATAGTATTACAAACACGCAGAGTCAACGTCCCTTTTCGAATTTCTAAAACAAGTCTTGCAATACTCTGCAACTACCACTAGAGGTCGGAATCTAATCAGACACAAACATCAGAAATAAGATTGCGGTGATATGTGAGCCACTGGGGATAGATGCATGGGTTCTACAAGCTGTGCTTGCAGGCCTCAAGCTCCTGAGGTGCTGATCAGTTTGAAAGGCAGTGCTGTGAATTTTGGGCTGAAGCAAGGGCGGTCCGTGTTGCCTATCATGAGATCAGAGCTTTAAAATTGGCCCAGTGCGCCTTGTAGTTGTAATCTTTGCATTTCTTCTTCCCAGTTCCCTCATTTCACCTTGGTCTACCCTTTATGTGAATAGCCACAGAGCAAATAAAATCTCGCTCACTAAACATTAGTAGCAAAAAAGAAAATTCACTAAAGGCAAACATTTGATACCACATATATTTAAAATGCAATTTTCCGTGTAATGTATTACTTAGCACTTCACCCTTCTGTGACTTTCTGCACTCCACTGCACAGGCCAAATACTGTCATAACCTCATGCGTACACGCCAACATTGCTTGCTAGAGGAATACCTATGCCACATCAGATGTTTGTATTTGAAAATAATGTAAGCTCTTAAAAAAAGTGATCTTCTCTTAATGAACCCAAGCTCAAAAACCCAGCCAGATGCAGTATTCAGTCTTTTGCCAAACCCCCTCCTGAATTGCTGAGGCCAGTTGTAGGCATTGTGTTGTGACAAGACCACCCATTTACCTGGCTTCAATTTGGAGGTACTGGGCATTGAGTGCCCCCCTTTTCCATACTGAACACCTTCATAGAGGGAGGATGGCCCGAGTCAAATATTGTATAACCCAAGTTAATTGAATGGTTGTTTTGCCAATTTCTGCCAGGGCTTCTTTTACACAGGGATCTTTCATCTTCTTTACTAGCGTTGTTTGGTTTCTGCCACATTAGTATCCAGAAAGAAAGGATTTCTTCCGGTTTCCTATGCCGTTTCAATTCATCCCTGTTTATCAGATGCTTCTAAAACATCCTTACAAAGGAGGTGCTGCTCACCCCATTGGAAGCACCATCTTTTATCCCTAAACCATGGAGTATGCTACTTTTTTGAGACTAAGCCTGAAATGCAGTGACTGTCTAAACTTGTTGTTACATTTTTCAATTTCGCAGGCAAATTGCATCATGGTGAGTGTGGTCTTACACAAGTGGTCCCCTTTAGAGTCTATAACTAAATCCAACACCTAGAAGTCAGTTTGGCCACCGCTATTTCCCCAGCCACAGAAGAATATTTCTGAAGGCTTAAGCCACACCATGTGCAATGATCTTTAATTAGGGCATGTTTAGAGTTGAACTGCATTTCGCTTTACAGTAATGAAGGCCTAAAGTATATTTATCAGGGCAGTTCTGGCCCTGTCTGCAGCATAGCATCATTCACATTGAACTATAGGCAATGTTATTTACCAGACATTTATGGACCATTTACGCACACTTCCAGCAAACATGCATTGCGATCACCGTGAACATACACTTCCTGGTGGATACAAAGAAGCTAAGCCTGAGGGCCACTCTGGGTGAATGCACGGTTTTGTGGGTTTGGGATGCACATGCATGTTTGAGACGTACATATATGTTTGGCTCAACATATGACGTTTTTGCACCTTCCACTTTACTGGCCATAAAACGGCATTATTACAACTCAGGCGTTAAGGGTTAACGCCGTCTTTAACCCTTAACGCCTGATTCCGATTTTAACGGCTGCTTTTAGCAGCCGTTAAAATCCATGGCGCTAAACCGCCTTGGTGCTAATTACGCCACCGTAATTTACGGTGGCGTAATTAGCGCCTTCCCCACTCCCATTATGCCCTATGGGGCAAAAATGGGAATGGGGAAGGGTAAAATGGGAAATGGGGATTTACCGCCCCACTCACCTTGCAATGGGGCGGTAAATCCGCCATCCACCATGGTGTAAACGTAGATAGTTTACACCATGGTGGTAAAGTTGGCGTACTTACCGCCTGGGTCGTAATGACCCCCTATGTGAATGATGGCAGCGAAATCTAGAATACCGAAAATGCAGGTGAGTCCTATACACATGTTGGGTCTTCTTTGATGAGCTTATTTTACTGATATCCAGTGCTATTTGTATCGTCACCCTCTGATCTCGTGATTGTTGAAGTGTCCTAGTCGTAAACTAACTGTCAAGTGTGGTCTACTCACACTGCCCTAAACAGTACAAAATACATTTGTGGGCAAGAATGTAATGTAGGCCAGGAGGATAGCTCAGGTGCAGCGTGTTTGTCTTGGAAGCAATACAATGCATAGCATCACAGGTTCGAATCCCGGTCTCGCGCTTAGACACCTCTCGGTATTAAGCGGGTTATAAAATTACAATTGCATATATAGGTGAAGTTAAATAAAAACCACTTTTCTGACCAAAGCACAAGAAAGCAGCAGGAACTATTGTGCTCGATGTTGATGCAGTGCGGGAATGGGGCTTCTTGTACATGAAAGCTCTTCTTATTTTAAGTTGGATGATCGTAAATTGTATGCTTTTTGTTTTGTCTTTCAGACTTTAGACGGCGGTTTGAATGTTATTCAGCTGGAGACTGCTGTTGGTGCTGCAATTAAAAGTTTTGAGAATTCCTTGGGTATTAATGTGCCCCGTAGCCGTTTCTTGCCCGTCAAGACCTCGTCTGATCTTCTGCTTGTGATGTCGAACTTGTATAGTCTCAACGCTGGATCCTTAACAATGAGCGAGAAGCGTGAATTTCCCTCGGTGCCACTTGTCAAACTGGGTAGCTCCTTCACAAAGGTGAGTGTTTACAAGGGGTTTTCTCGTTTCATTATTTATAAGGCAGTCTCAATAGCAGAAATATTTCTCGCCTTTTTGTTGCTAACTGGAAATTGGTCACTCTCTCCAGTTGGCACTGGAAACCAACATTTCCCATTAAAAAAAACCCTGTGTACATAACTGCTCCGTGCTGCCCTCGAGTTACCACTGGATGAACTGTGATAATCACTTTCAGATGTGTTACCAAAATAAAACAAGTAAGAGTTGAGGGAGGTATACTGGGTTAATAGCAATGGTGGGAAGGAGTGACCAATATCTATATTGGGCGAAAAGCAACTTTTGATTTGAAAAGGGTCAAACCATTCGAATTTTACACCAGTCTTCTGGCAGATGCAAGGGATTAATCCAAGGGACTGTCTATAGACCAGTGATCTTATTTCTTCATGTGTTGCTTACATGTGTCCTCTAGGCTTAGTTTGTGCCTCTTGTCAGACAGGAGGGAAGTTGCACATTGATCAGTTGCAACAGAATTTTAAGAACAATCATGCACCCTTCCAGTCGGACTTTAAACTGCACCACAGGACAGAACCCATGCTGAAAGCAGTGTGTAGTGATAATCGCCAGGCAGCAGATCGATGCCATTACTCACTACTCTGCCTTTTAGATGTCTGGAACACTTTCAATGTGGCCCTAAAAATTGTTGTCACGACATTCAGTTAGGTGTTGCCCCCTCTCCTGTGCAGTCAGCCCGTCACACTTTGTCCTCTCCATCAGGACTCATCTTCCACCGCCCTGTTTTTAACATGTACTTTCTGCCTTTTGTTGTGCCTCCTCAGTTCAATTATCTGACACAGGGTTGTTTCCAACAATGAAATTATTCTGCTTTATTCCTGTATTTGAAATAAACTCTGTGCATCTAGATGAAGACAGCGGAAAACATGAAGGAACGCCTTCAATAAAGTATCCACCCCCTGTGTGTTATCAAAAAGATGTCATTTTATTTCTTGGGTCCCCATTCCCCACCCCCCGCCGTGCCACGGCCTTCATTTGGTGATTTCGGTATTTCGCCATTGAATGCCTTCTAATGTTTTCTTTTCTGCGTTTTGCATATGACCCGCCAGGGTAACATATCAAGAACTGTAGATCACATAGAAGTGCCAAGTGATAAATGTGTGCAAAGCATGCAGTGAATGTACATATTGCATAAAATATCAAAACATAACATCAAACTCAATGTTATTGCAGATTCCTTTAGGCTAATCCATTTATAACAGAAGTGAAAATAAATTCACAAAATGAATTTGCGTGAAAAACTTTATCGCCCACAAAACCTCTGAACTTGAAGGAACTCAAGCCTCTTACGAGACATTTCGGCGTGGCTTTATTTGGTGCATTACTGCCTTTTTCAGACCCTGCGTATAACATATATATATATATATATATTTATTTGATAACTCTTTCCTTTAGCCACAAGCTTCACATGGCAGTAGTCATTGAATAGCAGATGATGGACTACCCTCATGTGTGGGTCAGCTTCTGCTGCGCTCCTATTTTCCCCACTAAGGCTCATCTTTGGGACAGAAACGTGATGCATTTACATCCTCCGCTCATCTATTATTGCCATAGAACTCTGTAATCATTGAAAAGATGCATGCAAATAGATCTGACTTGTATTAGTATGCTTTTAAATAATACATCAAACTGGGAATAGGGGTGTGAGTATTTCCCCCTCTCTCTTGCCTCTAGTTCATTTGGCAAAGCAAGTTGAATGAATGCTGGTTTTTGGTATTACTGCCTGTGGAGAACCCAGCTCGAATATTCCAAGGTAAATAGAAAGAAGCAGTGCTGTAATACATACATAAAAGGAACACCACTAATATGTAACCACCTCCCAAGTGGACAGGTCATTAAGTGGGATGCTAAATTGCCCGGGGCTCTCATTAGGGGCATGGCCTGACGTAGGTCAAGCCCCCTAACGAGAGCCCCGACCTCTCGCCAAACGGAGGGAGGGTGCTGTTGAAAGCAGGGGAGCTGGGGCGCACTGGCATTATTACCCTTGGGACATCCAGCCCCTCAAAGCAGGGCGCACCATAGGTGTGGCACTAGTGCACCCCAGCTCTCACGCGCAGCAGACAGCCCCTTCATTCAAGGCGCTGCATAGTTAAAAACCACAAGCTTCTTGAATGAAAGGGCTGTCTGCAGCGTGATGACTCTGTACTCGGAAACAGGAGGAGAATAGGCTGAGTAGTGGGGGCACCCCGTCGCTCTTATTCCCATTACCCTATTCCCCCGAAAGAATGGTACAGACAGGTTTTTGTTTGTGGAAAAATTATCGGCCGTAGGCTTGTTTATTTTCTACAGAAAATAACACCAAATAATAATCATAACAAACACAGAATAACACCAACTCGCTTTTTGGGCACTTCGTGTCCAGGGGTTGTAGATGCCCAGCCTTCTCCTCGGCTCCTCTTAGTTACCCTGGGGCATCCGTTCCTGGACACGTGCCGCCGCCTACGACTTTCTTCCACCGTGTACCGAAGAAAGTACTCGGCGTTCCTGTTCCTTGTTCTGTCTCCTTTCCTTGTCTTTTTTCTGCTGGGTGGGTTGGGTGGCAAAACGTTTCCTTCTCCCCCTTTTCCAGGCCCTTGGAGCTTACCCGAGTGAGGTGAGCTCCTTGCCTGGTTGTGCCCATCCTGCATTTCCTTGGGGTACTTATACCCCCCTGGCCCTTTGTTGTCCCTCTGGGGGGGGCCGGACTTCCTCCTGCCCCCCTGTTGCTTTCCTCACACCTTTCCCCATCCGTGTGGGGTTTCCCTAGCAACGCTGAGGGTGGGGGCGCCGCTTGGCTGCCCCTCCCCTTGTATTTCGCGCCGTTCTGTTTCCCCCACCCTGCGCCTAACCCCCCAGGCCCTCCATCGTGCCGTCCTTTGTACTGCACGGGGCCTGGGGCATAGGCTGAGTAGTGGGGGCACCCCGTCGCTCCTATTCCCATTACCCTATTCCCCCGAAAGAATGGTACAGACAGGTTTTTGTTTGTGGAAAAATTATCGGCCGTAGGCTTGTTTATTTTCTACAGAAAATAACACCAAATAATAATCATAACAAACACAGAATAACACCAACTCGCTTTTTGGGCACTTCGTGTCCAGGGGTTGTAGATGCCCAGCCTTCTCCTCGGCTCGTCTTAGTTACCCTGGGGCATCCGTTCCTGGACACGTGCCGCCACACCTGAGTGGGTGCCACCTCGGCCGCTCAGGTCCCCCCAAAAACGCGCTCCTAACTGCATCCTCGCGCTGCTAAGGCTCTAAAAATATTATCTGAAAATTGTCCCATCCCTTAGCTAGATAGGTGTATGCCGTCTTGGTGGCGCCTCTCCGGAATGTTCTGTGATAAGCCATGCTTTAAACTGGGGCCCTGTACTCTTACAATCCCTTTCCACTGCCTTGTTTAGCTTTTTCTTTGTAGCTTCAATGGCATGCATCCTGCGCGCCCCGTACCAGACTCTGCTTGTAAATATCTCAGAAATTTTGGTTTCCCACCAGCAATGAGCTATAGCCCTTGATCCTCGCACGTGTTGCGCATCAATTCGCCCCTATTTGTTTTGACCAGGTCACTATCCCCAAGGTGGATTACCTCAACCCCCCCAACTTTCTTTGCGCCTTTCGCTCCCAGGCCTCCTGCCCATGCTGAAGTGGCTTGCCCCTGTTCAGAGCGGGTGGGTCCCAAATTCCGCTGCATCCCACCCTGCTTTTGCAATCTCGCCCAACCCTACATTGCATTTCTTATCCGTGTGCTATTTGTTGGGTCCGTCACCCCGGCCACCTTTGTGGTATATGCGACCGCAGACAAATGTGCTGCTGCCCATCTTTTCCTTTTACCCTGGGCAAATGCTTTTTTGACGGAAATCGCACCTGTTGGCAATTGTAATTTTACCTACATCTTGCCTGTTTCTGCTATCACCTATTTACATGCTTTTTGTACTGCTTACCCGTTTTGTACGTTCCTGTCCTGATTCTCCTTGACTCGCCCTGGTTCCTTTGGTTTTACCTATTTCTCGGGCCTCTTTGTTGCTATTTCCGCTTCTCCTCCCGTGGCACCCATGCCTTTCCGGGTGTGGGCGTTAATTTCCTGCCATACACTTGGCCATATTTACCTTTTCCAGCCAATCCTATGGCTAACCCTTTCCTTATTTCCTGTGCTCATTCGTGGAACCCATGCCTTTCCCGGTATGGGCGTTATTTTCCTGCCAACCCGGGGCCATATTTTCCTTTTCCAGTCGGCCTTGTGGCTAACCTTTTCATTATTTCCGATGTTTCTTCAGGGAACCCATGCCTTTCCCAGTATGGGCGTTATTTTCCTGCCATACATGTGGCCATCTTTTTCCTTTTCCAGACAACCTTGTGGCTAACCTTTTCATTATTTTCGGTGCTTATTCTTGGAACCCATGCCTTTCCCGGTATGGGCCATACACGTGGCTTTTTTCTTTTTTTTTTTTCTTTTCCTTTTTCCCAGTCAGCCTTATGGCTAACCTCTTTGTTATTTCCGGAGCTTTATTCGTGGAACCCATGCCTTTCCCGGTGTGAGTGTTATTTTCCTGCCATCTACGCGGCCATATTCTCCTTTTCCCGATGCTTATTCGAGTAAGCTTAGTGGACCATTTTCCCCTTTCCTGCCCTTCTTCTTATGCTCCATGCTCCCAGCTATGCTTTTCCCGCTATCTCCCCTGCCACCCCTTTTGCACCGTTGGTGGTCTGTTACTTTGCTACTCTGCCGTCCTCTTTGGGTCCCCTATTGACTGCCCCACCGGTTCTGTTCCCTTGACCTCAAATGATTCCTTGTCGTTATTATCGTATCCTGATGTTTGTTACCTGTCTTTGCTTCTATCATTATTTTCCCATTATGCCCAAATGCTTTGTAGACCTTTAAGACTCTCTGTTGGTATGTTACAAATGACACCCCGTCTTCTGGGTATTTCTGCAATATAACAATGGACAATCTTTGGAAAGCCGCCATCCCATTATAAAAAGGTCCTTGCCCCTGGTGCCCTTTAAATAATCCCTTCACATCCTCCTTCATGTCCTCTACTGATATGTTTTGACCTCTCTTTTGACAACTCATTAATGAAAAAATATCAATGCATTCTTTTCTCCATGTTTTCTCCCTCACTTTCTCCTCCATATACCATGCTTGCGCCTTCATGGACCGGCCTTGGGCCTCCTTAAAGACTGAGGGCCTGCCATATTTCGCCTTTACTGCTTCTGCATCGCCTGCACTTCCTACCCTTGCCCTTTTCTGTTCGTTATTGCTCACTACTCCCTTCCTATTCACTCATGCCTTTAAATGGCCCCCCTCTTTGCCTTCGCTACTTCCCGTCTCTGAAGACGTTACCCCTTGCTTTTCCCTGTGCCTCTTGTGCTTCTTAACCTTCCCTCCACGGGTTCTGGGCGACTTACCCTGAGCCGTGCTGTATGCCTTTATCCTTTTTACCAATTTTCCCCCCAACTCTGTTATCTCTTTTCACCGTACCTTTCCTTCGCCTCCTCAACGGCGCCTCCGGCTGCTCCTGTGCCCCTCTTGGGTCTTCTCTCGACCTCCTTTGGCCTTGTGGTATACCTCCTTGCTGCTGCTGGACTCCTCTAGTAGCCAAGGCGACCTTGCCCTTGCCTTTTCATCCTTATTCATTACTTCAAGCACCCATTGTGCTCCATGCTCCAAGGTTCTGGGCGACTTACCCTGAGCCGTGCTGCATGCCTTTCACCTTTTTACCATTTTTTCCCCCAACTCTGTTATCCCTTTTCACAGTACCTTTCCTTTGCCTCCTCTACGGCGCCTCCGGCTGCTCCTGTGCCCCTTTTGGGTCTTCTCACGACCTCTTTTGGCCTTGTGGTATTCCTCTTCGCTGCAGCTGGACTCCTCTAGCAGCAAAGGCGACCTTGCCCTTGCCTTTTCATCCTTATTCATTACATCAAGCACCCATTGTGCTCCATGCTCCAAGGTTCTGGGCGACTTACCCTGAGCCGTGCTGCATGCCTTTCACCTTTTTACCATTTTTTCCCCAACTCTGCTATCCCTTTTTCGCTGCAGCTGGACTCCTCTAGCAGCAAAGGCGACCTTGCCCTTGCCTTTTCATCCTTATTCATTAACCTCAAGCACCCATTGTGCTCCATGCTCCCAGGTTCTGGGCGCTCGGGTCTAGCATGTTCTTCTCTGGCTCCTGCGACTCTTCCGCCACTTCTCTTGCCCTCTTCTGTCCTTGGGGTACCGCGGCTTCCTCGTTGCTGTCAGTGGAATCCTCTAGCAGCAGGGGCGACATTGCCCTAGCCCTTTCTTCCTTTTGCATCACATCCAGCACCCATTTGGTCCCATGGACTTTTCCTGCCTTATTGGCCCATGCGCTGAATTCTTGCGCTCCTCTCGTTCTTTCTTCCGTTATTCCCGACTTTTGCCTCTTCTGGCTTTCTTGTAGACTTGCCTTCGCTCGCCTTGTTCTTCCTGTATTGTTTCACCGGGCCCCTGTCTGGCTTCCCGTGTTGCCTGTTCCGACCGTTGTTCTAATTCGGCACTTACTGCTCCTTTAATGTTTACTCGGCGTGCCTTTCCTTTCTTCAGGTGCCTAATTGTTTCCTGGGCGAACGCTGCCCTAACCAGCTTGATCTCCTACATGCGGTTACAGCACGTTGCCCTTTTTCTAACCGTTGTTTTTGCTCCGGCACGTACTGCCGCTTTAAAGTTTATTCGGCGTGTCCTTCGCCCCGCCCCCTTGACGCGATGTTTCTCCCGCGACCTTTCGTTTCGCCTTTCCGCTGGTGTAGTAGGCGCCTGCGTCTGTTCTCCGGCTCTCCGACTTGCAGACCCGTTGCCCGGCCTCTCCCGCCTCTTCCGCTGGTTACGATGCCTGCTCTTCCCCGATGCCTGCTGCAGCCGTCTTCTTCTGCTCCTCCGAATGTTTGCGCTGCAGCTCTGGATTCCCAGGCACGAAGACGACGGTTCGGCACGAAGACGACGGTTCCGCTTCTCGCCTTCCTGGGTCCCGCTCTTCACCGATGGATGTCGCAGCCAAGCCGAGGTGGTCCCTCCTTCTTCCGCTCCTCCTTCGCTTCGTCTTTTTGTCCTTACCGACAGGTACGCAGCCGATGGTTTCGCTTCTCGCCTTCCGGGGTCCCGCTCTACGCCGATGGACGTCGCCGCCAAGCCGCGGATTCCCAGGTACACAGCCGATGGTTTCGCTTTCTTACTTCCGCGGCTGTCTCGGGCGCCTGCTTCAGCTCTCCGGCTCTCGGTGACGTGTTGTCCGGCTTCTCCCGCTTCGTCCACCGCCTTACACTGCCTGGTCTTCCCTGATGGCTGGGATCTTCGCTGCCTGGTCTTCCCTGATGGCCGCGGACTTCTTTCTTCCCCCGTACCTCCGCCTGGATGCAGCTCCGGCTTCCCAGGTACGAAGCCGTTGGTGCAGCTTCTCGCCTTCCGGGGTCTCGATCCTCGCCGACGGGCCGCCAAGTCGCGGTGGGTCTTCCTTCTTCCGCTCCTCCTACGTTCTTCTGTCCTTCCCGCCACTTAAGCCCGCAGGGGCGAAATCGACTAGGGAACCGACGACAACGACACGGACTAACGCCTAAGCCCGCAGAGGCAAAAACGTTTCCTTCTCCCCCTTTTCCAGGCCCTTGGAGCTTACCCGAGTGAGGTGAGCTCCTTGCCTGGTTGTGCCCATCCTGCATTTCCTTGGGGTACTTATACCCCCCTGGCCCTTTGTTGTCCCTCTGGGGGGGGCCGGACTTCCTCCTGCCCCCCTGTTGCTTTCCTCACACCTTTCCCCCATCCGTGTGGGGTTTCCCTAGCAACGCTGAGGGTGGGGGCGCCGCTTGGCTGCCCCTCCCCTTGTATTTCGCGCCGTTCTGTTTCCCCCACCCTGCGCCTAACCCCCCAGGCCCTCCATCGTGCCGTCCTTTGTACTGCACGGGGCCTGGGGCAATGGAGGGCTCTCCTTTTGTTTCTGAGTAGAGTCATCATGCAGCATGAAGCCTTTTAACTGAGGCGTCATGCTGCATGATGACTCTTTACTCAGAAACAAAAGGAGAGACTGAGCCCTCCAGCCCGCCTCCTGTTTCTGAGTACAGAGTCATCTGGCAGCCCGAAGCCACGGTTACACGGACTGCTGCACGCCCATCCAAGGACACCCGATCACGGGCCCCGATTTCCCGCTAGCGGACCTAATCCTAGGTCGCGCTAGAGTCCTCCTCTTCCGGCAACTTCACCACGCAGGAACCCGATCCAGGGCCCTGCTACCTCCGCCACCAGACCCAATCCCGGGTGGCGGTGCACTCCTCCTCCGGCGGATGCATTTCACACGCAGACCCCATCCCGGGCCCGACCTCCTCCTTTCTACAACAGCCATCGCAGCACTGCCCAGGGCCTTGCCTGAAGCCCATCCCGACGAAGAGCGCGAAACAAGAAAAGAGCGTGAACTGGGGCACACACCCTACTGGAGCCGCCTTGCAATCCGCCAGCGGCTGGGACCAGCAGCTCCTTTCCACAGGTGGGTGGTGCCTTACCTGTTCAACATGTACTTACACCCGACTTCCACCAGCAACCACACGCCGGCCACAACCTCTCCCTGGCTGCATCTATCACCAACAGGTGACACACCACTGCAGTCCCCTGACATGGCAAGCGGCAGCCCCCCCCCCCCCCTCATTCTGGGAATAAGTGCCCCACCTATGCCACGAACACAATGAGCTCCCCTGACCAGGGTGGACAAGCCCAGGCACCCACAATACAGCATGGCGAATGCCGCCACCTTTCTCCCTCACACCACAAGCCGACAAAGGGCCACGTTAGACAGAATGGCTTGAGGATTTTAATAACTTCATTGCTGCAGCAGGAGAAGAAACCTCATAGAGGCTGCGCAGCACATTTCTCAACACGGTTGGGACAGAGGTTAAAACAATCCCACCGGCCCTGTCCCGCAGCAGTCAGACGAGTGGACAGAACCTTTCCCTGTACGTGTGAACTGGTGCAGGAACCTACCTACGGATGCCCATAGCATCAGGGTGAGTACTGCTAGAGAGTCACCTATAAGCGTGCGCCCTGTCAGCTGCTTGATCGCCCTGCTGGGTCTGAAATTTACTTTTAAAATACCTGGACAAGGCAGTTATAATAGTACAAGGCATTTGCACATCATGGTAACCATTTGCTCGTTGAGGCCACCTTGGTGTGGGTTTAGTTTGTAACTCCACCATCTCGCAATGTATTTAATGGCTTCACTGGGTGGGTGATGGAACCAACACATCTAGTAACGACCACCGGAGGGGGGGGGGATGTGTGTGTGTATATGTATATATATATATATATTGGACAAAATGTGACATCAAAGGTGCTACAAGATTTTTGCATCTAATCCTTGATCTATGTTCTGGGATCCTTTTGTGAATGGGTCTTCCTGTTTGGCCTTCATAGCGCAGCCCGCAAGGGCATTGGAGACAGTACATTACAATCTATGTTTTGCAGTTAGAATGAGGTCTGAAGGGCCATTTTTTTGCCAGAGATGTTGAAAGTGGGCATCTTTTGGGTACATTTTCAAATGCTGCACATACCACATGGAAAGTGTCTAATTACTGGTCTTAGGTTCCATAGTGTAGTTTTAATGGATGGTCTCTTGTAGTAAGGAGGGGTAAGATATTTATGTACATTTTTGGATCTCTTAAGATCCATCTGTGGGATGGGTTCATTTGGAAGGGTAGTCTGGATCTATGTCCAGAATGTTTTAATCATGGCCTTTATTTTGTTAGTGTGCTGACAATATGTGTGTACAAGTCAGCCTCTCATTTTGTACCTCTCTTACCCTGCGGACAAGTGAGGCTTCCCTAGGGAGTGCATCTTGCTCTTTTACGTGCCTGATTAATTACTTTTTTAGGATAGCTTCTCGGCTTAAATCTGGCGTCCAGTTGATTGGCATATACATAATAATCTTCCACCATAGTGCAATTACGACACACTCTGAGATATTGGCCGTTAGGCAAATTATTTCTCAGAGTGGTAAAATGGTGGCTGATATAGTGGATTAGGGTGTTTCTGTCAGTGTCTTTTTTAAAAAGACTGCATATGAATCGATAGTCACTGGCTTGAAGGGTCAGATCTAAAAAGTTGTTCTCGTCTTTGCTCCAAGTCATTGGCCCTCATTACGACCCTGGCGGAAAGGGGAAAACGATGGCGGAAATGCAATACCGCCATCGAATAGCGCTCGGTGCGACTATGACCCGTCACCGCAAAGTACGAAGCCATTAGCGACACCGTAGTGAACGCCAACGCTAACTGCACCAAGCACGCGCGCGCGCGCCATGCCAAACCGCAAACACCACCATGGCGCAAGGGTACGCCAATTCCGACCCTAGCGGATATGTACCTAACGCCATCAGGCATGGCGTAATGTACCATTCCGCCATGGCGAGAAGTACGGCATCGCGAATCAACCGTAAACGGCCCCACTGAGTGCCTGTACACCGCTCCCTGCCCACAAAGTACAACTCCCCGTAGGTGCAATGAAGTCACAATGCAACCATTGAAATGTACAAGTCACCCATGCATGGCAACGAACAAAAGAAACACAAGAGGGGCCAATGGGAGCTGCAGGGCACAGATGGCACGAATACAGAAGCCATCCCAATGGACATGACCACAGTCCCCCACCAAGAAACGCACGCAAACACAGGCACCTGTGACCAGCAATATTCCGAAAATCACATCATTCCACCAGTCCACCTGGCTGACCGGCATCTGTTACACAAAACCCAATCCCCCGCCCCTGAGCATGACAACATTCAAACAGTCATATTGGCAGCCCCCATCCCTGACCTCACTGGGCTTCGTAGGCAAACGGGCCCAGCACAGTACGACGCAACTAAACCCCGAAGCTGGAACCCAATGCAGATCTCCTCACAATACATCGCCCCCCAAATAGGCATATGCCACATCACTTGCAAAGAAAAACGCTACACGGGCCAAATCAGAATAGGAATTTTATGCACATCAAAGTCACCAAGCCCATACAGCCATCAGGCCATGAACTCCAAAACACTAATCACCATTGTGGGCTGCATCCGCAAGAAATGACCAGCCACTACCTGTGTGTCGCCCTGTTCCCCCATGGTACACAGAGCCACATTCACGTACGAAAAGGCAACATGGAAGCGCACAGAACCGCAGGGCCGACCCAATGGGGAGGCACTAGTCCAGCTGAAAGGCCGAAATGTTGCTCCGAGCCACCAGTACTGCGTAAGGGCATGTGGGCCATTGGCGATCGTCCCATAAGATCGTAATGCTGCTCCACTGATTAACACGAAGCAGCAGGTGTCGGGAGTAAAATCCATCTGCAGGAGTGGCATACAGATGGCAGTGGCAAAAGGGGAGGAGATACCTGTCAACCAAAAGAAAAGAACAAGAACAGAATGGCCATCAGAACTACATTCGAACAACTCACTTCAATGATCACACGAAATCCACAGCCATATGCATGCTAGCCCACTCAAAAGGATCATCACCACCCCAAAACCACTTGCGACTCATAACCATCTATATCGAGGTGCAAACACCATCACAAACGAGTGTACCTGTGCATGCGTCTGTCAAAACAGAATCCATCAGATGGGAATATTAACGTGCATGGACACAAGTGTCTGAGGGCGCGTCGAGACAGGGAGGGCTCAACAAGGCCAGATAGACGATGGTCCCACTATGGCAGCCCTGCATCACATAGCGTAGGGGAGGCGGATAGATCCCAAGAAGCCCTGTACATGGCAAACTCTGTATCAAATCACCTGCCCATGCATCCATTCATCATTCCCTCATCCCGGGATCAAAACGCCTGAATAATTACTCACATAACATTAGAAACATCCATTGAGTCTGTGCGTTATGCAGCCTGCTAAATCCACAGTGCCCCAGCCCGTAATTCCAGTGTTGTGAAGTAACATGTATTTGGGAACGGACGGCCTCATCGCCCACGTAGCTATTGCGCATCCCAAACTATTCATATCAATCATTGCTCCCTCGCCATGGGCCCTGTCTCAAGGACATTGAACAATAGAACGTTACATTTGCAGTCAGACCTGTGGGCATCTCCTCGCCGCTAGCTGGAAACCGAAAGCGCCGCCCTTCGAATTCCTCATTTGCAACATCACGTCGAAAAGGCATCTGTGGCCGTTAGAAATCACTAATTATTCCATCGAGTGCGGCTGTGTGTGAAAATGGCAACTGCCTTCACCCACAAATGGGACGCCCCGCCCGTCGTTGCAACTCGGTACAGTGATGCATGAGGGCCCACCGTTACTCGAGTACTACGTTCCACTGACCCTTCACAAGTCTGTTCGCGACTGCACAGATAGTATGGGAAACAATGGGACCACAGCAGAATGAACATATCAACCAATCTTACACGGCCATCGGGTACAAATACATGATTGCAATAGCAAGATACCATTCCCCGAATTGCAGCGTTGTGCGCGGGACGTGCTCGGCCAAAGGGGAGAGCAGTTTGCACAGGTGGAATTAATCACCACAGGTGGAGGCCATACAGCCTGGAAACACATAAATTGCACAGCCAGTCTCCTCCCACAACCACACCGAAATGCTACCGGCAGGACTCGCGATGTTGGCCCTGGGGGACCTGATAGCACTGCAAGTGCTCCGACTCCAAGAAGAAGACGAACACCAACTACAACCAGCCGCACGGAGGAGACGCAGGAGGAGGAGGAGGCCAAGGCAGGGCCAGCAAGGCCCACCAGCACAGCCACTACCACCACGCAGGCAGCCCGCAATACCACGCCTCCGAGCACATCCGTTCAACCTCACTGATGAGCAGATCCACACCCTCTACCGTCTGGACCGGGACACCATAGCCGCCATTGTGGACATGACACAGGCTGACCTTGTCAGCATGATAGATAGCCCAACCGCCATCCCACCCCTACTGAAGGTGGTGTCTGTACTACACTTCCTGGCCACAGGCACCTACCAGCACACAGTCGGACAGTTGCATGGCATTTCTCAGCCACTGTTCTCACGGACACTATTGCAAGTGCTCGATGCCCTCCTGCAGCACGCAGACGACTACATCTCTCTACCACGCTCGGAGCAGGAAATTACCAACACAAAAGTGGGATTCCATGCACTTGCCGGCATACCGGGTTGCATTGGTGCCATCGACTGCACCCATGTTGAATTGGTCGTCCCACATGCCATGGAGGCCCAGTACCGCAACCGAAAACAATTTCATTCCCTGAATGTACAAATGGTGTGTGACTCCAACAGGATCATTACACATTGTTGTGCCCGATTCCCTGGATCAACCCATGATTCTATGGTCTTGAGGAACTCTACAATACCACGCTACATGGAGCGACACGCAGGGAACAGATCCTGGCTACTCGGTGAGTCTCATTACATGCATGATGATGTGGGGTATGTGAATTGCCAATGACCTGGCAGGAAGGGGGGGGGGGGTGTGCGTACGTATCAATGGCATTCCACATCATACGTTTCTCGTCCACATACAGGTGATGCTGGATATCCACTGAAGAGATGGCTCCTCACACCAGTCCGGAACCCACGGGACCAGCATGAGGAGGACTACAACCATGCCCACTCACGTACCCGTGTAGTCATAGAACAGGCATTCGGCCTACTGAAGGGCCGTTTCCGCTGCCTCAGCAGGTCTGGCGGGGCACTCCTGTACCGCCATGAGAAGGTTGCAAAGATGGTGATGGCATGTGTCATGCTCCACAACATGTGCGTACGTAGAAATGTGCCCATGCCCCCTGACGCAGAACTGCAAGCACCTGATGATGGTCATGATGAGGGTGGGGATGTGGCAGCACCTCATGGAGTCTGCGAGGCACCGGAGGCCCGTGACATTCGTCAGCATCTCATTGATGTATGCTTCTAGCACTCACGCCTGGTGGCTGATACATGGACACGGGACTCGTGGCACTGCGTGTGTCTGGGACATGCACAATATGGACTCTACGCCTATGATGGCCTAGTACACAAAGATCAATGTCCACACATCTCATTGGTTTATCGTGCACTTTTTATGGCATATGTGATGTCATGTTGAACACCCTATCGACCCGCCACCCAAGTGAGCCCAACACACCCCCTCCACCCTCCTACCTCCCCCCCGAACACCAGTGTCCAAAGATGCTCATTGTCAGTGGGCTGTCGCTATTGCAAGCCCCCTCTGCGGGTATCAGGGGCACCCCTGCCTGTGGAGCGCAGGTTCCTTCCAGATCTACGTTGGGGGCTGCCCTGGACGGAACTTGCAACGGATGATGTGTCTGCCTGCTCACGTCCATGCATGTCCCTAAGGGTTTGCGAGAGCTCAGTGAGCACACGGCGCACTGCGGCAAGTTCGGCACATACGTCTTTGGACGTCGCATGCAGTTCCCCCCTCAGGCTCTCGGTGCTTCTCTCAATTTGTGCCCTTAGCGTCTCTGTACCTCTCTCCATTTCTGCCCTAAGTGTCTCAGTTGATGTTTCTATGTCTGCCTTAGTGCCCCCACATTCATCGGCATGGTCCTTGAGGAGCGTGGCCAGTTGCTGCTGTTGTTCGATCAACTGGTCGAGGGACTGTTGCCTCTGCTGGGCCATGGCCATTTGCGGGGGTGTCACAGAGGGGCTGTTGTCCTCATGTTGCCTTGCCACAGGGCTTGTGGGGGATGGCCAGTCGTCGTCTTGTGGGTGCCCCTGCGTGGTATCCTCATGTTGTACGGGATGGGACAGACAGGGGGATTGGGACAGGTCATGGATGGATCTGACTTCGGCATCCCCGTTTTCTGTGTCGGAGCATGCTGCCATCAATAGGGTGTCACCTATGGTGCTGCTGCCACCAGAGGCAGTGCCTTCTGTGGCATCCATTGGGGGGACCTGTGGTGGTGGTGTTGTGGGCATGCTGGCTGCTGGGGTGCCTGTTGATGTTCCCTCCTCTGTGCTGCCACCTGATTTGTGCTGCTGCCGTGTCTTGATGCGTGCAGCTGAGGTGGAGGGTCTCTGGCCGTTGGTCTTGGCCCTCTTTGCAGGTGTGCTGGTAGGGGTGTCCTGTAGCTCGTCGTTTGGATCGGACCCTGTGGTGGAGTAAAGGAGGGCGAGGGTTATTGATGGGTCTGTGGGAATTGGAATGGCATTGTATCACATGCTTTGGGGTGGTACCTGAGGGTGATTTGGGTCGGGGCCTTGGAGGTGCTTTGATTTGTGTGTGGAGTGAGGGTGCAGTTGTTTGGCAGCCTGCAGTTAGGGTGTGCCTGCTGCACGTGTAGTGCGTGTATTAGGGGTTTTTAATTATTTATGTATTTATTGTGGGTTTTAACGTGCGCTATCAGGCCGATGTGTGTGGACGTTCTCCTGGACATGTGTTTCTGTTGCACTATGTGGACGCATGGTACTTCACATGGATGGACTGTGTGGATTTGGCATTGTTTTATCTGGCCCACCTACCTGAATCTTCGGATGTCTGCACTCCTTTCTCCATCCCTCCGACTCCCTCTATGCTCTCCATTCCGATGGTGGAGGCACAGATTTCTTCCCAGGGGGTCAACTTGATGGGTGATTCAGGACCTCCCCCGGTGGCTGTGGCAATGTTGCGGTTGGCAGAGAGTATGCTGCGGACGCGTATCCGCAGGTCGTCCCATCGCTTGCGGCATTGCTGTGGGGTGCGGGGTGCGGTCCCCACCGCACTTACCCGCTGTGCCACCAGAGCCCATATGGCCTTCTTGTTTGCAAGTGCCGTCCTGGTCATTTGCGTGCAGAAGACGACGGCAGCATTCTCCTGGAGGGTCTCTGTTAGCACGGTGAGTTCCTCACGGGAGAAGTGGACCTGCCGCTTGCGGTCGCACGCTTTCTTCGCTACTTTTCCCATTTTTCTTGGTTTCGCTAGGGTGGTTGACGGGTTGGGGTGTGTTTCAGGGTAGTGATTTTAGTGGTTGTGTGGTTTTAGTGTTTTTATAGGTGTACGCCGGGATGTTTCCCGTTCCGGGCCCATGTTTTAACTTCCGTTTCCGTATATTTCCGGTCACCGTACTTTCCGGTAGGCGCACACTGCGGTGACCGCTGAGAGGGGTGGCGGTATTGCACCTAGGGCGCCGTACGGCGGCGGTGTGGGCCGTTTTGGGGTCATTTCCGCCATCGCGGACTTTGCACTTCCGCCGTGGCGTGGTGCTCGTGCCCGATGGGTCGGAATGGGCCGCACTTTGCTCCTTCGTGCAATGGCGGAAACGCTATTTACGCTGTGGCGCTCCGGTCAGTCGCTTTCCGCCAGGGTCGTAATGAGGGCCATTGTGAATTGGATGTTCGGATTTCTCAAGTTTAACCATGTGTGGAAATCTTAACAATTCTTGTGACCCGTGCCAAATGATGACAATGGGCCTCATTCCAAGTGTGGCGGACCCGAAACAAGGTTACCGGTAAGCTTACTGGCACCCTTAGTTCCAGACCACCACACTAAGAGTCTGCCTGCAGGGGCTGTTGCGCCCAGCACTTTCAGACCTGCGGGCGCAACGGCACCTGCAGGCAAACTTTTCACTGAAGCACCAGCACCGTTAGCAATGGTGCCGGTGCTTCTGTCTCCCCACTCCCATGGAGTCCTATGGGACTCCACAGGAATGGGGAGTTACCACACCCACCGCTTGACTTCCCGTGCCGCCGGAAATTGTAATGTCCCGATGGCACTGTGAAGTCAGGCGGCAGATTCAGTGTTTCCGGGTCGGCGGCCCGCCGGTAGCACCGGCGGGTTACCGCCAATCTTGGAATGAAGCCCAACTTCATTGATATATCTGTTCCACTTACGGATGTCATCGTGGAAGGGATTATTGAGGTTGAAGACATGTACATTTTCAAATTAGGCCATAAAGTTAATTGCCTGGTTGGGCGCGAAAGCCACACCCCACTGCTGTTCCTCTGATTTGCTGATAATATATTTTATCAAATATGAAAACTTGTTTTGTTAAAGCAATTGTGAGAAGGTCGACAGTAAATGTGTGGGTACTCTCTCTTGGATGTTATGATGCACTAGCATCATAGTGTAGTTTTAATGGATGGTCTCTTGTAGTAAGGAGGGGTAAGATATTTATGTACATTTTTGGATCTCTTAAGATCTATCTGTGGGATGGGTTCATTTGGAAGGGTAGTCTGGATCTATCGCCAGAATGTTTTAATCATGGCCTTTATTTTGTTAGTGTGCTGACAATATGTGTGTACACAAGTCAGCCTCTCATTTTGTACCTCTCTTACCCTGCGGACAGGTAAGGCTTCCCTAGGTAGTGCATTTTGCTCTTTTACGTGCCCGATTAATTACTTTTTTTAGGATAGCTTCTCGCCTTAAATCTGGCGTCCAGTTGATTGGCATATACATAATCTTCCACCATAGTGCAATTACGGCACACTCTGAGATGTTGGCCGTGAGACAAATTATTTCTCAGAGTGGTAAGATGGTGGCTGGCATAGTGGAGTAGGGTGTTTCTGTCAGTGCCTTTTTTTTTTTTTAAAAGACTGCATATGAATCGATAGTCACTGGCTTGAAGGGTCAGATCTAAAAAGTTGTTCTGGTGTTTGCTCCAAGTCATTGTGAATTGGATGTTCGGATTTCTCAAGTTTAACCATGTGTGGAAATCTGTGTGGATGTTATGATGCACTAGCACTTCCCTAATGCACTCAATTGCCTGTATCTGCGGCATGCTTGTATAAAGTGCCTGAGTGTCCATGGTCACTAAGGTCGGTTTGATATTAGATTGCTGTTCCCTCAAAGCACAAGATGGCTTTAATAGTGTCCCTAAAATAGGACTCAGTTAGTTCACTCAAGGGCTTCAAAAAGCAATCAAGAAATTTGCAAATAGGTTCAAGCACAGATCCGCATCCTGATATAATAGGTCTGCCCGGTGGACATTGGTGATTTTTATGAATCTGAAAAATACATTTAGATATTCATGTTCTTGTGAAATCCAAAAGTTGGTAAAGCCTATATTCGTCATATTAGATATCTCTTGGTGGATGTTTGGTATGGGGTCATTGTTCAATCTCTTGTAATTTTCTTTACCAACTAGCAGGTCAGCCACCATCCGCAGATATTGATCAGAGTGAAATACCACAATGCCCCCTCCTTTGTCCGCCCAGTTTTATTATCAATTATTTGTTGGAATTTAGACATTTCAGAGCCGCTCTCTCCGAGTTGGATATATTTTGTCTTAATGGTCTTTTTGTTTGGTGCTTTAGTAAGATGCATTTTTAAAAAACTAGGATATCCGTTGGTGTCTGGTTGTCCATCGGAGTGAATGTGGATTTTACACGCAGCCCTGTATCTTCTGGTCCTTTCTAGGGAACTTAATTAGAGAAGAATGCCTTTAATTAGATGTTGAGAAAAAAATCTTTACATTTCGGACTCAACTGTGAACGAATCGGTACACAGTTTGTGGGAACAAAGGACAGTCCTTTTGACAGGACAGACATTTGCTCTGGAGTCAATGTGTTGGGTGACAGGTTAAAGATGGGAGGCTTAATTGAACAACCACCGCCTCTGTTGTTGCCTCTGCTGCCTTTGGCTCCTGGGGCGCTGGAAGTATCTGGGGGCCTCAAAATCCTCTGGGGTACCCTGAGCCTAAAAAAGCTTGTGTACCTCCTCTGTACTGTTCATATGAAAAATCAGTGTAATCCCTAGGATCTTCACCAGCTGAGTCTGAGCTTGAGGTGTCCGTGAATGTAACCCATCTATGTCTCAGTGTGGGTCTGTCTGATGGCCTGCCAATTCTTTCATTTCTCAAAATAGGTATCAGAGAGGTAGGGGATATATGATTTTGAACTTAAACTCCATAGTATCTCGAGCTAAATTCTTTATTCTTTATTTAGGGCGGTCGTCTTGAATTGGTCGAATGGAGAATTGATTTCATTTAGTTTATCCTGTGCATTGGAGATAGCTGTATTATCATAAAAATTCCCTTCCTCTACATCTAACTCCAGTTGATTGATTGATATTTTATTTCTATCGCGCTCGTACACAAGTGTTTCAGAGCGCGACAAGGCAAGGGAGGGGAACAGGGGAAAACAAAACGGCAATCTTACTAGGCCCAGTGACATTGAGAACGCGCAAGTGCATGGGAGAGGGGGAGGGGAAAAGTGCATGGAAGGAGGGAGAAGTGGAAAGTACGAAGCAGAGGAGAAACAGATAAATAACAAAAATAAATAATAAAAGCAACAAACAGTGGTAATGCAGCCAGCAATTTGCATGTGCTAGGTTTAAGGCAGCAGGCAGGGTAGGTCTGATAAGTGCAGGAAGAAAAAGGGGGGGCTGTATGGGTACAGATACAAACCCCAGTGCAAGGAGTGGCCCGGAGGCAGTGCGGGAGGGTGGCAGGGTGAGCAAGTACCTGGGCCCAAAGGACAGAGGGTGGCCAGGTGCACAGTGCCAAAAGAGAACAGATCAGCAGGGGAGAGGGGGAGCAAAGGTAGAAGAAAAGAGGAAGGTTTTGAGGTGCTTCCGGAACCGAAGATGGTTCTCCTCAACTTTTAGAGTGGCAGGGAGGCTGTTCCAGAGGGAGGCCCCAGCCGAAGACAGATCTACCCCCAGCTCGTTTCTTTGAAAAATGACTGACTTGAGGGAGTTGGAGGTAGAGGAGCGAAAAGCTCGAGAGGAGAGGTATTTGCGGAGGGGTAGCTGAAGGTATTTTGGACCCAGGCCCCAGAAAGCCTTGTGGACAATGCAGAGGGTTTTGAATTTAATCCTTGCATCCACTGGGAGCCAGTGGAGAGATTTCAGAGCTGGAGAGATACCACCCCAGGGCTTGAGGCCAAGAACAAGTCTCGCAGTCCTGTTCTGGATTAGTTGCAGAGGGCGGAGATTAGAGGCAGGTAGATTTAGAAAGAGGCTGTTACAATAGTCCAAGCAAGAGAGAACCAGAGCTTGGGATAACATGAGCTTCTGGGGGAAGGAGAGGAAAGGCAGAGTACCTCTGAGGAGGGCAGTCGGAAATTTGACTTTTTAGAAACCTCAGAGATGTGGGCGGAGAAGGAAAGGGTGGAGTCAAAGATGACCCTGAGGTTCTTAGCCTGGCAGGTGGGGGTAGGAGGAGGGCCAAGGGAGGCCGGCCAGAGAGTGAGGGGAAAGGATGGTGAAAGTGTGCCGATGAGGAGGATCTCCGTCTTGCTGGCATTCAGACAAAGATCATTGGCGGAACACCAATCTTGAATGGCAGTTAGGCGATGAGAGAGGGAAAGGAGGTGGCAGAGGGCAGCCTGAAAATAATTTGAGTGTCGTCAGCATTGCACTGGAAATTTGAGCAGAAAGTGGCAATGCAGTGGGCGAGAGTTGCCAGGTATTGGTTGAAAAGCCAGGGCGAGAGGTTAGACACCTGGGGAACACCACAGGTAGAGAGGAAGATAGATGAAAGGAAGGACCCAAGTTGGTCTGGGAGAGTCGATCTGAGAGGAAAGGGGTCAGCCAGGCCAGAGCCTGATCAGTGATACCCAGGTTTTCACGGAGACGGTTGAGCAGGATGGTATGGTTGACCGTGTCGAAGGCAGAAGAGAGATCGAGGAGGATGAGGACAGAGGGAATGTTAGAGTCAAGGTTGGAGAGCAGATCTTCACTGATGTTCAGGAGAGCAGTTTCCATGCTTCTGGCAGCTCGGAAGCCAGACTGGTGGTCATGGAGACAGCCAACAGAATTGGAATGAAAGTTAAGCTGAGAGATGGCCAACTTTTCCAGGAGTTTGCCAAGAAAAGGAGTAATGGAAATTGGGTGATGGTTAGCTGGACAAGAAGGATCAGCTGTGGGTTTCTGGAGAAGAGGATGCACAAAGGAGTGCTTCAGAGGGGAGGGGAAGGATCCCGAGGCAAAGGAGTGGTTGCAAAAATCAGCAAGGGCCGGAGCGAGGGTGTCAATGTGGTCCTTGATGGTTTTAGAGGAACAGGGATGAACCTGTTTTGACAAGGCTTTCATAGATCTGACTTGTCTAGCGACCTTGTCAGGGGTGAAAAGAGGAAAGGACGAGAAGGATAGTGGGAGGGTGGCTAAAGGTGGATCAGCAAGCACAGATGGAGAGGGGAGAGGAGGGGTGTGGGTGGAGACGGTGGACAGGATGTCCTGGGTTTTTTAAATGAAGTGAGAGGCAAGGGCATTGCAAAGAGCCTGGGAGGCAACAGGAGGGGTAGAGACTGCAGCAGGGTTGGCCAGCTCCTTGCCGATTTTAAGAGTTCGGCCGAGTTGTTAGATGCCGCAGAGACAAGCTTGAATGTGGACTCTCTTCTTGGTGTGGACAGAGAGTCGGTATTGACTTTGTAGCAGGCGATAGGCCAGTTTGTCAGAGGATGAACAGGAAGTCCTCCATTTCCTCTCAGCTGCCCTACACTTACGTTTGAGTGTAGCTAGGTAAAGAGTCATACCAGGAATTGCACTTGGCTTTGGACTTCAAACGGATCCTCATGATGGGGGCAAGAGCATCAAGCGTATCAGAAATTGAAGAGTGGAGCAAAGACAGGGCTGTGGCAGGATGTGAGACAGCCAAAGGTGGAAGGGGGTGAGGGGGAGAAAGTGGCGGCAAAAGCCTCAACTGACACACGCTTCATGGGCCGGATGTCCGAGAAGGTAGTTGGCAGTGTTTCAGTAGGCTTGGATTGCGGGGAAGAGAGGGAGAGATGAGATGAGAGGAGGGAGTGATCGCTCCAGGAGAGAGGAGTGGTCAGAGGGATGGAGAGGGGGGAGGTCAGAGGAGATCAAGACAGAGTGTGTGCCCTGCAGAGTGAGTCGGGCCAGAGGGGAGGATGGACAGGGAGAGGGAGTCGCAGAGGTCACGGAAGAGTACAGAGGAGGAGCAAGGAGAGTCTAAATGTAGGTTTAGGTCACCGAGGAGGAGGAGCTGAGTGGTAGAGGTCAGGAGGGAGGAGAGGTCTGCCCACACAGAGAGAAATTAGGTGATTTGACCAGGAGGCCGGTAGATGAATTTTGAATTTTAACATATGTCTGTTGGGCTGTAGTGATGGTTAGGACAATGAGGTCCCTACTGCACTTAGTTGCTATCTGGCTGAAGCCAATTCTGTATTCAGCACCATGCGAAAAGAGTACCGGTTCATTATTGACTATTAAACCTGCAGGAATGATGTTTGCTTTAAGATATTCTCTCAGGAAATGCCTATGTACCTCAGTTCGAAAGCATTTCTTCTTCAGTTTTAAAACGTCATCCCCCTGGTTTGGGAAGTGAGTGGTTGATCTGTCCCTGTGGGGTTAAATAATGAGGGACCTCTGATGATGGGATGATCTGTTATTAGGTCCTTGGTGTAGCTTAGTGTACTACTTTCCGCTATCTTAAGTGGAGGGTGGAGCAACAGGGAATGTGGATAAATGGTCTTGAGGATGTGGGTAAGTGGGTCAATAAGGGGCCTCAGAAACTGACTTTAGTTATAAAGGTGGATGAGGGAAGCTATCACCATTTACCAAGTACTGACTGCTTATAGCATGTAGAGTTCCCTAGCACAGTTGCAAACTGTTTTTGCAGACACTGCTAATACAGAAGGGATGCCCTTAATGTCGTCAACAAGAGTGCTACAATAACAATATACATGGGGTGGTTCCCAACAGTGAAATTATTCTGCTTCAATATTTCTATATTTGGAATAGATTCTCCATCTAGATGAAGACAGTAGAAAACATGAAAGAACACCTTCAATAAAGTATCCATTTTACAAAACATACAAGCTGTGTATTTTCAAAAATATATAATTTTATTTCTTTTAACAAACATTTTTCTTTTCTGCGTTTTGCATACGACCCACCAGGGTAACATATCAAGAACTGTAGATGACATAGAAGTGCCAAAAGATAAATGTGTGCAAAGCCTGCAATGAATGTACATATTGCTTAAAATATCAAAACATAACAGCAAACTCATTGTTATTACAGATGTCTCTAGGCTAATCCATTTATAACAGAGAAGTGAAAATAAATTCCCAAATAGTCTACGTCTCAAATTGAAGTTTGGTGAGATTTATCGCCCACTAAACTTCTGAACTTGACCAAACTGAAGCCTCTTCTTACGAGATGTGTCGGTATTGCTTTATTTGGTACCTGCATTGATTTTATGAGACCCGACAAACCACTCCTGTCCATCTTCACTCTTTGCCTAACCCCAATAAGCAAAGTTACATATCAGTCTGGAAGATTAGCTTAATTTTAACCAGGACAAACTAAAATGTAAACAGGTCAAATTAAGATAAGAACAATCATAAGAGGTATGAATTAAGTTTCCAGAGAAACTTTAAGCTAAATATGAAGAAATAAAAACAAACAGACTTTACTATTGATTAAAAAATCATTAAAGTATCTAAAAAGAAAAAAAAAACATTCTGGCCATGAGCTGTATAGTTTGGAGAGAAGGCATGATGGGTGTAAATGAGTTCCAACAGTGCATGCAGGGTACGGAAGAGTTTCCCATTTGAAAGTGCACCTTCATGAATTAGATTGAAGCAGCGTCGGCCACCAGGGGGTGCAGGGATGCACTAGATCTTTGCGCAGCTCCCGTCCCACTGTGTGTTAAGGGGTCCTGAGCCCCCCCCCCAAATACTCTACAGTTGCAAAGGAGTTGACCCTCTCCCTCTGTCCCTTAACCCCCGGGAAACAATCTGAGCAAGAATGGGGGCAATCGGTCCCATGGTGCTGGAGATTTGAGGGTGCCCGCCTGGCTCGGTGAGTGGAGACGTTGCAGGCCTAGCCTGTGCACCGTGGCAAAAGGAAGGAGGAGGAACGTGACCAGCGTTCTCTCCAGCCATTGGGCCCAAACTTGTGGAGGGGAGTGTGCCGGGTGGGCTGAGATGTGGTGGTCGCACGGGAAGGCACCCTAAAGTAGCCCAGGAGGCGAGTAGCAAGACCATAGGGAGCTGAGCAGAGGCCCGGGCCAGCTGCATGGCCTGGGTGGCTGGGTGAGCGAGCTGTGTGGACGTTTGGGTGGGTGCTCACTCCCCGCACCTAGGCACATCAGTGGTCATTGAAGGAAGCAGTGAGCAGACCCGGCAGGGGAGTGCTTGTCATGCTCCGGAGCGACCCCGAGGAGAGATCCGGCTCTGGGGAGGCCCCCCGCATCCAGGATCAGTGGCAGCATCTGCAGAAGAGAGCGGGTGAGCAGAGAAGGGTCGGAGGCCTCCAGGGACGTCCCCCTCATTCATGTGCAGAGAGTACCCAGCACCCATAGCTGTGGTGAGTCTTAAGGCCACGTTGGCGCTGCCCGGCCTCCTCTTTACACAGTGAGGGCAGTGCCACCTATGTTTCAAAACTCTGGGCGTAATATGCCCCTCTCTCAGAGCAGTGAACTTGATGGGACCGTGGACCTGGGGGCTCCACAGTGCTTCTGTGTCGTGCTGAAAATGAGAGGAGAATGCCCAGATTGGAGGAGCTGGAAGCAAGAGGGGTGGGGTGGTGGTTAGGAGTGGAGCTGCTCTCCCTCATGGAAGAGCTTTCCGGTCCATGGGACTTCGCTTCTAAGGTGTCCGCTGCCGGGAGTGTGTGGCTAGAGCTAAAGCCCCCCATCTGGGACCCAGGCGGACCTGCTGGTGAACTAGAGGGTATGGATAGGGCCCATCCCCCCCCCCCCTACATCTAGGCGGAGTCGGCTGTCCTCAGGGGCTTCACGAAGAGGGATATTGCAGCTCTAATGGAGGAGATCAGGGAAATTCGCTCTGACATTAGCCGGAGGATTGATGGCCTCGACAAGAAGATGAGGTGATTGATAGACTGGAGGGGTTGAAGGCCAATCAGTCTTCTGTGGAGGACCTCGAGACCCAAATGGACATGCAAATCTCAGAACTGGAGAAGAGAGAGGAGGCAGCAATGTGGTCCCCTGACTAAATAACTTACTTTGAAGGGAGTGAGGTACAGGTGGGGGATCCCTTTTTCGTTGGCATTTGAGCTCGAGGGCTCCAAATATAAGCTGGTCATGGAGGAGGATATTCGGAGGGTCTCAGGAGAGGTTATGGCTGAGAAGCTCAGACCACTGTCTGCCCCCCTAGAAGGTGGGGGGTGGTGAAGAAGGGGAGCTTGCGAGACCGACAGCGGGTTGCGTGTGTATGGAAATTTAAGAAGTTGAATACCCTGCTCCCTGCGGGAACTTGACCGAGGTAGGGGGAACAGAGGGGGCTGTTGGTGCTCTACGGGGCAGGGGTATCCTTGGGGCTCTGGGGTGTGCATTGTGGGGGGTTCAGGGTCATGCTTTGCTCATCAGGGGGGGGGGGCTGATGTGGGGTTTGCATGGTCCGGCGGGATTGGGGATGATACTTTTTGGGGGGGGGGTCGGCAGGAGGGATGGGGGGCTCAGGAGATGGACTGTGGGGTTTAAGGTTTGCTGGCAGCGGGTGGAGACTGGTGCTCCAGTTGTGAGTCATCATGATAGCTGGCGAAAGACCGGACCCTGACAAACGGGCAGGGCCGGGGGGGATTTGTTGAGGGGGGTGGTTAATGTTTTGTTCTATTATTAGGGTGCTTTACAAGCTCAACAGATCACAGGTGGGACAGGCACGCTTAGGAATGGCGTGTTCTCGAATGGTGCTCTGGCATCTGGCACAAATCGATGGTGTATGGGAGGTTTGGTGGGGCCCTCATGATTGAAACATCAGTCTCCCCCCGGGTTGGGATCCTTCAATATGCGGGGATTGAACTTTTTAACAGACTCTCACAGTTTGCGATTTTAACAGACTCAGGCTAGACATTCTGTGCATTCAGGAAACCCACTGGAGTAAGCGGAGAAAACCGATGCTGAAAGCCAGAACCATAGATAAAGTATATAGTGCTTCGGGCATCTCCAAAAAACTGGGGACTGGGGATGAAGGTGGACAGGGCATTTAAGGACCCCGAAGGGCGCTTCCTCTTTTTTAAATTTTTATAATATAATATATTTGATTGGTTTTCTTGAAAACATACAACAATAGGCCCCATAGGAGTCTACACCTTAACACCACATACTTGACATTAGATCCGTCGTGGTCATTCGTGATACATCCGACATGACGTTCACTACAGTTACAATTCCAGATTAAATCCTGTAGAATGGGCTAGTCAGGAGGCTTACATAGCGTCCTCCCGTCTTTGCCAGATTCTGTCTGCTTTTTCCTGGAAACCTCGAGCTCTATATACTCTTTTTTTCTATGGCAATACATATCTGTACGTCTGTGACCCATTGTTCAATTTATGGCGACTCTGTGGAGCCCCATAGTTTTGCGATGTTCCTCTTAATCACTGCAGTAGCGGTCGAGAAACACAACCTTTCATACCGTAACATGTCTCCCTCCCCTTCCACTCCCAGCAGCAACATTTTTGGATCTCGTGGGATCACCTGACCCAAAACCTTTGACAGTATATCGCAACATGTAACAAGCGCCACAATGCTTTCGGGATGCTGCGTGCTCTACAAATGTGAATAAATAAATAAACTAAATAACATTGTTGGCAAAAGAGACGTATTTGTGGACAGTCCCATATTATATGAAAGAATGTTCCCTCCTCATCCCGGCAGTGCAGGCAATTGGGTTCCGCAACCTTACCCCAGCGGTACTGGGCTACCCTAGGATAATACACTGTGCAGTATTTTTTGTTGTACCAATCGTAGCCTGGCCAAATTGGCTGTCTCCTGTGGATACATTAGGATCTTAATCCAGTCTTCTGGCATAATAGCTCCCACCTTCCTCTCCCACTTCGTTTTTAGACTCGACAGCTCAGGAGTAGCGAAGGAGGTGATAGCACCATACATTACTGTAGTGACTTTAGCCTTAATTTGTTCCATGACAATGTACCATTCCATAGGGGTACAGTCCGGCATATCGGACAGGGCAGGTAGATGTTGCTGCAATGCATGTCGGAGCTGCGTGTAATGGTAACACCCATTTGCGGGGAGGTTAAATGCCACCGTTAAGTCTTCAAAGGACCTGATATTTCCATTCGCTATCATATCTTTCACTTTTTCTATGCCTCTTGCCTCCCAAATTGGCCACCTAGCCAGTTTATCCACCTCGGGAAGGTTCGCGTTTTCTCACAATGGTTGTATCGGTGTAACTCTTTTCCCAGGCTATGAAAGCGTGTATCTCTGCCTAGATTCGAGGTGTTTGTGTCATCATGTTCCGAGGGAGAGCCCTGGGCAGTTTGGAATACAAACCCATGGCAGGTGATGCCCTCATGTGTGGCAACATTGTATCAGCATGCAGTGTATCATTGACTACTGACATCTGGCTAGCCCAGTAATATGTCTGTATCCCTGGCAGCCCAATACCACCCTCCCATATGGATCTTTGAAGTGTTCCAAGCGCTATGCTCGGGTGTCCACCGCCCCATAAGAGTGTGAAATCTATTTTCCGGAATACCTTAGTTGGTATGTGTAGTGGTGCATTTTGCAGGACGTAAAGGAAATGGGGGAGCGCCAGCATTTTGAACAGAGCTGTCCGTCCTAACAGGGTCAGGGGAAGTGACATCCAGTGCTGCACATCTCTTGCAAATCTTTCCATAATGGGTTGTAGGTTGTCGGGTGTTATATCTATCGAGATCATGCGTGCCTTGCATGCCCAGATAGCGGAAATGGTCCCTTTCCACTTTGTAAGGACAGGGCACTGGGATCTCCTCCCCTAATCCCTTAATTGGGAACAAAATTGATTTTGCCCGATTTACCCTCATGCCGCTGAAGTCTCCATATTGTTTCAGCAATTGTGTCACCACTGGGCATGCTGGTTCCGGGTTTTTCAGATTATACCAGTAGGTCGTCCGCATATAGTGAGACTCTGTCTTCCCATCCTACCGGACTCGGAAAACCTCTCCGTATTTGCGTATCTCGTAACAGCGCAGCCAGCCGCTCAATCGCGAATGCAAAGAGGAGTGCCGATAGTGGGCAGCCCTGCCTTGTTACCTTTCCCAGGGTGAAAGTGTGACAACCAACCAATCACCCTGATTTCAGCCAAAGGGGAGTTATAGAGTAGTTTGACCCAACTCAGGAACTGTGCACCAAACCCCATTTGATGTAGAACCTCCCAGAGTGCCTCCCAATAAACGGAATCAAATGCCTTTTCGAAATCTATTGCTAGTAGCACTAGTGGGACATCTAGGGCTTAGGCCCGTTCAAGCGCCAGATGTATGTTCATTCTTGTGGATCTGCCAGGCATAAAGCCGCATTGGTCTGGGTGAATCAAGTGTGTTATAACTCGCTGCAGTGGCGTTGCTAATACTTTTGCCAGGATCTTTGCCTCGCTGTTGATAAGGGAGATCGGCCTGTACGAACTGCATTTGTCTGGGGGTTTGTCCGCTTTGGGTAACACTATTATGGTGGCCTTTCTACAGTCCGCTGGTAGACTGCCTAGGCGCTTCCTCTTTTTGAGAGGGAAGTGAGGGGCCGAGAGTTGACGGTGGGGATCCATTTATTGCCCTAATGAGGGCCAAAACCAGTTCTGGGACCGAGTGAAGGAGCAGCTTCAGGGTTTTGTAGAGGGGTTTCTAATAGTGGGGGGGGGATTTCAACATGGCCCTGGACCCAGTGGCAGACCACACGGGGGGGGGCTGTCTCAGCTCCCTCTCAGTTTCAGGTGACCCCAGGCTGCTTCAGACAGACTAACTATAAAATGGGGTGGCAGATGCTTATGCAACGGTACAGGCAGTAGTTCCACCTTTCACATATTACTCACATGTGCACGCTTCTCACTCGAGGATTGATTATGTTTTAAAGAACAAGGGGCTGCAGGGGTAGGTCTCTGACGCAAGGACAGAGTCCATACCATGGTCAGACCATGAGGGTATCCAGTAATATCACCATATAAATATGTCATCATACATATGGTCCCCGGGAAAAGGCTGTGGCAACATTATATATAGTGACCATATAAATATGGGGTCAAGGGGAGAGGGGGTTGTGGGCGTGTCCCCTGCATGTTCAATGTGATAATGTCCCTGCAAAAAACAGCAATTGTTTGGTGACATTTTTGCCAGGAGGCATTGTTGCAGGGACATTATCACATGGAACCACCATGACTTGGTTAGGACGGTGATAGGGGACTGGAGGGGTTGGGAGTGCGGGGGCAGGTGGCGTGTGATGCATTCCTCCCAGGAATAGGTGACCTATATGGACAGGGAGATAGGATAGGAGATTCCGGACTTCTACGAGACGCTCTATAGCGCAGAATGCAGAGAGAGCGATCCGAGGATGGATGCGTTCTTGAGCGCGCTTCCCACTCCGAGATTATCATGGGAGACTTCTGCGGCCCTTGAGGCCCCTAGTATGGAGACGGAGGTGGTCCACACGATAGGACAAATGAAGGGGGGCACTTCACCAGGGGAAAACTGTTTTACCATCCGCTTTTACAAGCTTTTTTGCTCGACCTTGGTGCCGGTTATGGCAAAACTTTTTAACTCAATCCTTGAGGGAGGGAATGTTACGGACTCAGTCGGGGGCCATTATCATGGTACTCCCTAAGGCAGGTAAGAACCCTACCCACTGTCAGTCATACCGCCCAATTTCTCTGCTCAACTAGGATGTCAAGATCCAGGAAAAAGTGTTGGGAACAGATTGGAGAGGGTGATGACCTCTTTGGTACATGGGACCAAGTCGGCTTTATTAGGGGCCGGCAGGGATCAGACAACATGTGGAAGACGATAGCCCTAATTCGCCACGTTCAAGTTCAAGACCAGGACGCCGGCCTGGTGTCTATTTACTCTGAAAAGGCCTTTGACCGGGTGGAATGGGGGTATATGGCCAGGGTGCTTCAGAGGATGGTGTTTGGTCCAAACTTCTGTAGGTGGGTAGCCTCAATGTATAGATCTCTGACAGCTTGGGTGCCGGTTAACGGCATGATATCGGGCCCCGCTGCAGCTATTCCGGGGCACAAGGCAGGGGTGTCCACTCTCACCTCTCCTCTATGCGTTGTCCATGGAGCCTCTGTCGACTGCCATTAGAGATAACCCAGAGATTAGGGTAATCAGATGTGAGGAGGCGGTTAAGTTTCGTGGGCTCTGTTGGTCTCTTTGGAGGTGCTGGAAGCAGATTGGTATGTCAATTGGTCATTCTCCCAAGATGCGCCCTTGTGTGCAAGCAACGTTTCAGTCTCCGCTGTGCTTCCAACCTTGGCTCTGCCCACTCTACAGCAGAGAAGCAGTTGTCAGGCTCTTCAACCTCACCGACGACACGTCGCTACTGTCTTTAATGAACGCTACACGAGTTTGAAACCTTTGCACTGCGTAATCTTTCCATTTCTGCATGCCCAATCTGATCTGTCTCTCTCTGCAGCGCTCCCTCACTGGGCGAGCTCTCCTTCCATGTTCTGAATCTGGCTGTACGCTTACTTCCTGGAACACGACTAAATCGCTTAGCAGTGGTACGGCTACTAATCTCGTTCTTACTCTTAGAACGCCACAATCCCCGATCGCAAACTTACCTTCCCTTTGCTCTCAGATCTGATTACAAACAGCGCCATCCACAATGCCTTCTATGAACCCACACAGAGTATCCTAGATAAACCTTCTCTCTGCAACACAAAAGGTAGGACTCCACCCCTCATTCTCAGCATGCTCTCTGTACTAAGATTTCTCTTTCTAAACACACAGATTGGCATCCCTCTGCCTTCTCATCCTGATTCTACCGAATAGGCTCCACTACCAGCCTCTTGGGGTAATTCTCATTACAGCAATACTCACTCTTTAGCAATTGTGGTACTACACGTGGCTAATCATCTACTTTCTATTACCCAGGGTACCACAGTTGTGTCTGCCGAATCCTGTACCTCAAAGCCACGACACAGAGATCAGGGTTTTCTTCACAAGAGGGTTTCCCTGAGGCGCCTGTGTTTCCCTTAGGTGTTCACCAGCTGGGGGGGGGACGCAGGGACATTGGGGAATTTCCTCAGAGCAGCAATTTGCCTCATCTGGTCCAGGTTAGTGCCATTAGGCAACTTATCCAATGGTATTGAGTTCTATGTGTTAACAGAGGCGTTGTTTAAATTGTCTCTGTTCGCGGACGACATCCTGGTGTACTTGGTGGATATCCACAGATCTATCCCGGATTTATTGACACAGATTGAGGACTTTGGCTCCTTCTAGGGACTGAAGGTTAACGTGGCTAAATCCAGTGTTATGCTCTTGGGCTCCCGAGGACCCGTGGGGGGACCCCATTGGGGGTATGAGAGTGGAGCCAGAGGCAATCACTTACCTAGGGGTCTGTGTGCCTAGGGATCTTACATCACTTGTGCGCTTAAACTTTATCACCCTCCTGGCAGTGATCATGGTGGATTATACCCAGTGGGCCCCCCTGCCGCTTTCTTGGTACGGTAGAATGACGTTGGTTAAAATGAATATTTAGCTGCGACTGTTGTATTTGTTCACTGCGATTCAAACAAGGGTGCCGGAGGGTTTCTTTAAGAACTCAAACGCTAAGGTCTCCAAGTTCATCTGGCAGGGGAAGAAGCCACGAGTTAGGAAGAACACCCTACCAAGAGACCATGGGGTATTTGGGTTCCCTGACTTCTTTTTGTACTATAAAGTGGCCCAACTGCGAGTGCTATTAGAACATCTGAGAGAGGACATGAGGACGTATTGGTCGTTAGAGGACGTGGCCATGCATCCGAGAAAAGTTAGAAACTCACTATGGTCTCCCCCCCAATAGGGTCCCTGACTGGGTGAAAACTCACCCGACTCTGGGAGTGTTGTGGACTGTTTGAAGGAGCAAACGAGAGGCTTTCCTCATGGCCATCCCTGCTGAGCTCCCTTTGGGGCTCACCCCTGAACCTGGGTGGGAGGAACTTCCATCATGCATAGCAGTGGTCGGACGCGGGGCTGGAGAGGGCAGGGCAGTTATTTGAGAATGGGGTTGTCAAGAATTTTGCAGAGGTACTGGCCATGCTTGGAGAGGAAGTGGTTCCTATTTTTGAATATCTCCGGTTGAAGGGGCTGTTGACGGACCCCCAGTGGGAGGGGCAATTGGTATTGTCCCCTGACGTCTTTAGAGCAGGTGTTGAGCGGAGCAACCTCCAGAAAGGGGATGCCTCCAAATTGTACAGGGTTATGGTGTCGGCCAATCTGGAAGGGAAACAACATTTCAAGTAACAGTGGGCTATATGGATGGGGTGTGATATCTCGGAAGGGGTTTGGGAGAAAGTGTATAACACCATGTTCCATGGGAAGGGAAGCTCTTTACACAGACGATAGAACATAATTTAAAAATGCTTCATGGGTGGCATCTGGACCCCCTTAAACTATCGAAAATGTATAGTGATGTGTCCCCGCTTTGTCCCAGGGGGTGCAGGGAGGTGGGATCCCTACACCACATGTGGTGGTCTTACACAGGGATACAGAAATATTGGAGGGAGCTCCTATATCATGATGAGGTGGAAAGATTGCTCAGGATGTGAGAGGCCTTGATAAGAGCGGGAGGCTGGCTGTGGTTCAGAAATGTTAAAGTGTGGTCCCTCCAATGAAGTCTGAATGAATGACCAAGGTGTGGGATATATTGCTGATGGAAAAACTAACAGCGATGGTTAATGATGATTTGGGGTCTTTTCACCAGGATTGGGGAATGTTGATCCTGAAATACAGGTATGAGGGGCTAGCCCAGTGACTTCAGGGGCAGAGTCGACGGGCAGGGGTTGCTGGGGACGTCGGGATATAGACAAGGCATAGGCCGTGGAATAAAGGTCATCGATATCTGCCGTTAATCCACTGGTGAGGAAAAGCACCCGAGGTGGGATACAGAGCGAGGGAATCTCACTCCATGGGGGTGCAGAGTGGAGAGACTTGCCAAGGGCACCTGAAAGTAGACCTGTGGAGCATTTTGGTGACCTGTTTGCCTGGAGGTGGTATTGAAGGGGGAGAGAGGTGGAAGGAAGGGGAGGGGGGAGAGAGGTGGGAATGGGGCGTTGTTATTTGAAAGTTATTAAGATATTACTTGACATTACCCTCTAGTGTGAAAATGTCAAAACTTCATTAAAAAAAAGAAACAGAGAATTGCAAAAGAAAGAGTGATTAGTTTACTTAATGGTATGGGTGTCCTTCCCCCTCTCCCCCAATACCTGCACTACTACATTTTAGAACCAAATACAGGGGGAGATTTGTTGGTGGTTAAAAATTAATTAGAATTATTCCTTTTTTTAAAAAAAAGTTCCTGATTTACTTATTAAATTACTTTCAGTGTAAGATGAGTCATTACATTCGTTTGAATTGCCTTATTTTAAGTCTGGGTTATTGTCCACAGGATTTCATGGCCATGTACAGATTTTTTCACGGTGTCTGCGGCACTCTCTGGATGTGAGCTTCTCATGCCTTGTGACCCATGTTCCGGTTTTTCCTGGCTATATACACTAGTGGCTCAGAACAGCAATTTATCTAAAAATTTTATCTGCATCATGTCTCCTGGAAAGACCGGTTTCAAACTGTGTGTAAAGAATGTAAATGGCAGATGCCTATTTTCAACCCACAATGTCAATGTCTTTCTTGTTTGGCACAGGATCACAATATTGAAGACTGGGTGTCCTGGCAATCCGTGCATGATAACGTAGTAAGGTAGTACATAGCCAAATATGCATGGCCTTGAATAAGCCCAGTAAAGACTGTGTCTCTTCCACTCCTACACAGTGCGCCTCACCGTCTAGAGCCTTGGTGGAGCCTTGGGCTACGGATAGTCCCTCAGAGGAGAGGCAGATGGGGATGAGAGAAGAAAAACAAATCTTCCAGGTCTTGCACCGAAACACTACTCTTCCTTCTAAAGAAGGTGGCACCACCAGTCCTGGGCTCCAGTTTTATAATTGTTCAATCATCAGCACCATCCCTGGTTAAGGTATGCGACAGGCTGGCCTTCCCAACATGGTATCCACTCATGTGGAATTGGAGGCTGCCCTGATTGTCAACAAGCAGGCAGCTGTCCCCCTGACTACCCAAGAGCTTCTCTTCAGCCCTGTGCTCCTTTGCTGAACAATGGATGCCCTGTATATTCTCCCCACTGCATGCATCTGGGCTTGGTCCCAGGCAGGATCCAACTGCCAGCCAGACCCTAAAAGCTCAAGAGTGTGGGCCGGCTCCAATGGAGTTTGTGGCACCACTGCTAGCACTTAACCATATTTCCCCAGACCCCTGAGCTTGGAGTGCCCCACTGTGTTACTGCTTATAAAGAATCTTATTTAGCAGGGTTTTAATGATGGCGATACTGGTCTGCCTGAACTATTCAGGATGGAGCCCTCCTTTGACACTGGATTGGCCGATTTGACCAAGGGCCTAAGGGATGGCAGCTGTCTGGGCAATTGCAGGGCTCGGAGATCCCTGCTGCATGCCTGGGGGATGGGGTTTGCACCTTGTGACCATGGTTGGTGGGGTCCTTGGGCTGCTCTGTGCCATGATTGGAAAAGTAGGCATGTGCTCTTACTGCCAATCTAGAGCAGGATACCTCGCAAGACACCCATTTTCCATTTAGTGAAGCTTTAACTGAACTAGCGCTAGCAGTGTGTAAAAAACCCTCCTCCCGGAAATGGCCATGTAGTTCCCTTATCCCCAGTCCATGGTGGCCATCTTGTTTTGTAGTTTTTTTCTCAGGTTGAGAAACAGCAAACACGCTGTTTCACAACTTGAGAAAAAAACACTATTAGTACCCCAGTACAACATGTACCAATAGCAATACAGCCCTTGCAAGGGGGAAGGGGCTAACATTAAAGCCCTCGCTTCACTCGGGCTTCTAGCTTATGCCCCAGTGCATTACCTAACTGGTAATGCCACCCTGCTCGGGTTCTGTTGCTTTAGTATTTTACATCCCGCCATTCTGCTTCATCAGAATTTATTTTCCATGGTGCATGTGGATCACTTCAGAGCCACTGGGAGCAAGTAATCCCCAGCCCACGCCGGTATACTTGGTCGTGTGGGTGCTCCCATGAAGATTTTAAAAAAAATAGGTTAATGTGGTGGATTTTAAAGCTGGTTTCTTTAGGAGAAATTAGCAAGAAAAACTCAACATTTTTCAATAAATCAGATTCCAAGTTGTCAAAAGTAATTATACTAGATAGGCTTAACTGCTAGCAATTATTTTGGTTAATTCCCAATTATTCCTACTTTCATTTGAATATATAGGTTTATTTGAACCCCAAATCAATAAATGACTCCCAAAGAAAGGCTGTTTCATATAAAAGAATTAACTATTAAAACTAGATTTAATATTACAAAATGATACAAGCAAAACTTAAATCGTACAAGTAATTAACACATTGACACAAATAGACCTAATCTCAAACATAAACGTGTATTTTCAAAAATTGTATGAACATTGAACTCAATCTAAAAAGAAATCTAACAAAAGAAAACTGAAGCTAACAGAAAAACTCAATCCGACAGTAAAGCAGGATACAAAGTCATCTTTGCACAAGAATTACAGGCTGATGAGGATTATTTTAGAACAATGAGATACACAAGGAAAATGAGCAATATTTCAGAAACATAACTTATCCCTATCAACATTTAAAATAAGATCTGAGAGGTAAGGAAATATTGATGAACTAAATATTCAACATGGGAAAAGCATCAAATCTACCTAAGTAAAGATGGGCAATTATCATATCTTCATAAGAAACTACAGTCAAAGCGTATACATTTCTGCATCAACTGTTTATTAAAAAAAATGAAGTACCATGCCTTCATCAGGACCATACGTTGAGCCTCATTCCCAGTTTGTCCAAGCGGTTATAAAGTGGTGGTAATTCTTTTATCCATTGGCAAATATCCATTGGGACAGACTTCAATCAGTACCAACTGTAGAATTTAAAGATTTCAAGAAGTAAATAACCTTCTCATAACCACTTACTACGGTAAAGAAGGTTGCCAAAATACACAGGGGCATTTTGCCACAGCAAATCATGTGGGTGCCCCTCGGAAAATGGTATGCCTTATGGAAGCACTGATATGCAGTAGACAAATTTGTGCCACATCACCAAAGCAGTGTGCTACTACTGTTAGGAAAATGGCACTAAAACGTATACCATTTAAATATTGTATGAGGAGATGCATAATTTAACTTAACTGAGTTAACAAAATAAACCCGAAACTAGCTGCATTCAGCTCGGAGCGCTAGCCTGTTTGTTTTAACAGTGTAAAGAGTGCTATAACAATTAACACATTGCCACATCAGTTTCAAACTGCCCCTGTTAAACATGTTAGTAAAGCCCATTTCAGCATTGCCCCAGGACTGTCTCATCCCTTGTTCCATTGCCTCTTTACATGCCTCAAAGGACTCCTTATACCAGAGCTGCTCCGTGCCACATCCGCCCCACGGCCTTCTTACCCCAGAACCTCTCTGTACTACATCCCACAGCACTTAACCTGAGAATTATCACATTCCACATCCCATTTCCCCCTGACTTATATATGAATATCATTGCCCCTACAAACAGGCCAAGTTGTATTAAATTGGTTGGTGTTGCTGTTATTCCCCTCAAACTGTCAGATGCTCCCTAATCTGCCCAATGTCACTTTCATTACCACCTGAACTGGCCTTTTCTCACATGCCATTACCCCCTGATTTGCACCTTGTCACGCTCATTGCCCCACACCAGCCCAATGCTGTTGCTCCTGAAAGGCCTCTATTACTCATTTGCCCCATGCCATGTCCGCATGCCCTTGGAATTACCCCATTACACTCATATTTCCCCAGAGCTGCCACAACTGGTCCTATTGCCATGAGACCCAATTCCCTGTTGAAACATAAGTGTGTCTGATGTGGAGGGAGTTGGTGTAGTGATCCTGACTTTGAGATGTATGAAATGTACTTATTTTTGGTCAGAAACGTAATGGAAACAACCAGTGTGTTTGCATTTGATGCCAATGGGAAATGAAGACTGATCCATTACATATCTATGCTCGTGACCACTACTTGTTGGTATTTTAATGTTCTTTTATACTATGCTTTAGTGTGCACAGGAGTTAGGATGAGAGGATGGGACCAATTGTCATGTTCTCAATGTGAGGAACCAAGGTTTTAATTTAAGTAAAAGGGCCAGCAATATGCTCATCACTGACACCATGGAACCAGGGCTAAAAATATTCCACTGATTGAAATCTCTTCAGACATCTTCCCTCTGCATTTATGAAACAGGTTTCAACCAGCCACATTGGATATTGTTGGTTCCACTGTGTAAAGGGAGGTACGTGGCATATGTTGTATGCAGGCTGATGCATCTACCCTGAATCACAGAAGCTGCGGATGCTGTTGGAGAAAAGCACGCACCTGAAACTAGCAGTGGGGTGGGGTGGGGTGTGCTATCAGGCAGCAGTGCCGAGCGAAGAAAATACTGCAGAGCTTGAGAGCATAGTAAGGTAAGCAACTTTCATGACCATTCTGGGTCGACAAATGCCTGTCGTGAATATAGTGGTTGGTGGGGTGCTTCAGTTCTGGTCTTTCCAGACAAACTTCCCATACTTCGGGAGCCCGTGGGGAGCGGGAGGAAATCAGTCACTGCACCTTAACGTGCAGAGCAACTGTCATCCATGACTTCGGTATACCAGCCAGACTCCACCAAGAGTAGCATACCGAATTGAGTCTCTGGCAGTCGATTCTGAATGGAAAGAACTACGGCGACTGTTGACTAAGGAAAAGGAAATTCGGGTACATGGACAAAGACTAAAACTTATAGTTACTTGGGGTTTAATCTTTGCGCTGGTAAATAACACAAGCATAACCTCAATTGTGTTTGACAGTTCTTTCAATTATGACTCAACACTGGGTCGTGAATACGTTCCTATAAAAGTGAGACTCTGCATGGGCCTAAAAGGTGACTTCAGTGCCACCTAAATCAATGTTATCAGAGAAGTAAGAGTAGACCCCAGACATCCTGACAAAGGGTGGAAGAGGGAAAGCAAGCATATGCTGGGGGTAGGCCAGCGGCTTCCAAATAGAAGCATTGAGCAAATGCATTACCAGAGAAAGTGAAAAAAGGAATGCGACTGATGCACCAAAGCTGTGAATTTGACATATGCCTCAATCAGGGTGTAGTATCAGCAATTTCAACCTAAGCTACGTGTGCAGAGCGGTGTCCTTGTTACTCGAAAATTAAGGGATCCATAAAGATCTTTCTGATAATTCCCTCCAAATCAGTTGCATCAGCAGGAGTAAAAAAGTGTTCTCTTCAAGTTGAGGTGCCATCCATTTGGGCTTCTGCATACGCATATCTCACTCTCGCTTCTTGGGAAACTGTTTCGTGAAGCCATCGCTTCTACAAGGAAAACGGAAGAGATCCATACTTTATACAATTCAATCAGCCTTTTGGCAGATTTCATAAGAACAAGGTGCGGCTACATAGCAACTCATAAGTTCAGAGGTCTGTTTTTTTCGATTGACTGGTTGTCCTTGCACTTTACCTTACAGGTCTAACTTCTCAGACAGGAGGTTGTTACAGTCCCTACACAATACAAGGGATCTAACGCTTTGCTCATAGGACCAAAGAATGGGTCTGTCTTCTTTGATTTCCTTTGCCTCAGTGGCATTGGAAAGGAAATCTCTGTGCTGGCATAGCCAGTTGAATTTCAGCATGTATCGGGATTTGCCACAAAGGGCTGCACAAACTCTTTCTGGGAAAGTCAAATGTTTATTTTGCCATGGCGGTGGTGGCCACACCAGAGATGCTTGCATATTTCCCTTGAAAACACATTGTGAGCTAAAGCATTACCTTCCAGCACAGCTCTCTCAAAGTGCCATTTTATGGGATTTGGGGCACAGAGGAGTAGAGGTTGGCACAAGGGTGTCCCAGAGCCTGTTTCGTTTAAATGAGCCTCCTTTGTATCCTCCCTTTTAAGATACAATCTTGAGGAGGTGTTCCATCTGCTTTGTAATCTATTCAAAGCATGTGAATCCATGAACGATCCGATGCCGGATAAGGAAAAAGTTACTTACCTATAACGATGGTTTTCAGCATTGGTATCTTTCATAGATTCACATGGGACCCTCCCACTGACTCTGAATGAGGCTCAATACGGGACACTGTCTGTATGTTAAAAGAATCTAAAGATGGCTTTTAGGGGTAGCGCTGAGAGGAGAAATGTCTTTTGGTTCAAGGGCAAATGGCCCAAAACGGAGTCTGATCGAATGAGTGCAGTTTCTGGTCTTACAATTAAAACTGTTGTGTTAATGTACCAAGGATCCCCAGCCTGACAACCGGAAATATTCAAAGCATGTGCACCTATGAAAGATACCAATGTTGGAGAACAGTTATAGATAAGTCACTTTTTCCTTGTCAACTCAATTCCAGCGTAACTTTAAACCTCAATAAATTGGCAAGGAAAAAGTCCAGCTGGTCAACACTAGTAGGTCAAATAGTATAAGACCATATATAAAATTGGAAAGTCACACTTTTGCAAACTAAACACAATTATGAATTCAGAGAGGGGTCGATTATCTGTCCATATTTTCCCTTACCCCTAAATCCCTAAAACTAGAAATCGAGAGGAACTTAAAATATCTACACCGACAATTTCATTGCATTGCATCATTGTGATGCAATGATAAACATTGTATTGGTTTTCCGAGTCACCTGGTTACATGGCACCCACAGCCCCAGTGACAGAAAGGCCTCATTTTACGCATTGCCCAATTTGCAGGGTAAGCAAGACGTTGCTCTACAGTGACTCAGTCCCTTTTCGTCAGAGGCTTTCTTCTTTTCCCAACCATTTGAGTACCTTACAATCCTGTGGTAGATCCAAAAATGACATCACTAAAATGTTAAGCCAAAAGTGGTTTCATACTGTCCCGATGTATGCATAAGCATGCAGTTACCCCGATGTGCACTCAATCTACTTCCCCCGTTACATTCTAATAGAGTGCATTGACTGGCCAATAATGGGAAGTTGGTGAGAGGGTGTTGGAAGCCTTGCCTTGGGTGTCACAGTACCCATGAAGCTAACCTTATCCTATCACTACAACTTAGTTTTACTATTCACAACCACCAGAACCGATAACAAGCAAATCAAGAAAGGCAACCAAGCATATAATGCGAATGCATGACTTATGAATTTATGGCCAGTTTGTGCATCACTTCTGGAAGTTGTATCACATGACTAATGTGCATCAGAGGGTGTATGTCTCGAAACAGATCTACAGATATACCAGATTGGCCGAGTCTTCAGAACCCGTTTGCTTTAACTTTGGTGGGATGGACGCAGATCAAAGCAAAATATGACGTTTGATGCAGGATGTGATCCATCTCTCAATAGTGGTCTTGGAAGGAGATGTAACACTTAGAATATACACTGCTGATCAGAAGGACGAAATAATGTAGTTTTTTCAACAGCATGTTGGATTTCAGAGTTATACAAAGTAAAGTACAGTGGGCATGAGTAGTCCATTGCCGCTGTATGTGTTGTTCATTGCCATTATCGAGGGGGGGGGGGAATATCAAGGGAATCCCACGTGAATCAGAAAAGAGTGGAATTCTTTTTTTTTTTAAATGTATTTATTTTTTTACACCTAATGGTCCCAAAGGATCCTATTGGTGCAACATGTACAGTCACCACGGCCGATGGCCTTCTCAAATGGGTCCCAAAGAAACCTATGGTGCAACATATATTTTTTTTAATGTATTTAAATGTATAAAGCGCACAGCGGCCCTAGGGCATCGTGGCATAGTTACAGAATTCTTGCTTGGTTGTGCAGTTAAATGACATTTCAGAATATTAGTGACACAACCATGGCAGAATAGAAGTACAGGATCCGTGGTTACAGTGGAACAGGGTAAATGCGGGTCATTAGTTGTACGTTACAAATCGGTGGAGGCTGGTCAGCAGGCATGGCTAAGTGAACAGTTTAATTTTCAGAACTTTCCGGAATAATGTGTATGATGTTTCATTTATGTATACAGTGACCATGTCCAAAGACCATGGCTAGTGGGCCCCCAAAGAAAACTATAGTATAAAAAAAACCTTCAAAATTCCATGAAACAACTTTAGTTGAGAGAGTTAAGTTAATCAGATTTAACATGAAAAAAACATAACAAAACCTTTTGAAATTCAGTGAAAAAACCTTTGAGAGAGTTAAGGTGATCACATTTAACGCAACAAAACCCTTGAAATACACTCGCATTTGAAACAAGTCCACCTTAACTTTGCACCTCCTGTTGTGCAGCATATGACCACAATGATGGCATCACGGATTGCCATGGCTGAAGGCCATGGCTAGTGGGCCCCAAAGAACCTATAGTATAACAAAACCTTTGAAATTCTGGAATGCCATCATTGTGGTCATATGCTGCGCAACAGAGGGGGCAAAGTTAAGGTGGACTTGCTTCAAATGCTGAATTTCAAGTGTTATATATGTAAAATGAAGCAATAAATGAGTGATGGTTCCCTTTGTAATAACATAGCTTGAACTGAATTACTTCTAGTGACTTCTCATCTTGGTAGATATAGCACAATTAGATACAATGATTTACCCAGGAGTACACTCAAGTGGAGAATCTGGGATTTACAGTAAAGTCTGCAATTTAGGCACTTCACATATTTCTACAATTTACAGAAAATGTGTTAATAGTTGTATTTCAAGAATAGACTTTTCTTTATAAAAGGTTACTTGGAAAGTACACATCACATAAACCCCATCTGACAAATATATAAATCCGTTCGCATAATTATGTTCAGTCCAAAAATGTTTGATTTAATATTTTTTAAGACAAGTAGTACTGGAATGTAAAGTAATGTGAGCTGAAATATGTGCTCTGTGTCTTCAAAATGGTATTCAGTGAGGATATGGAATCCCAGAATAACTAATGCAATTACAACGAATCCAAAACAATGAAAACGAAAGTAACAAATTCAGCAAAAAACTAAAAATGGGGTTGGGAGTGGGAATGGTGTTTTTTGGGGGTGGGGGAAATGTAGTAGGGAAAAAAAGGAGGAGCTTTTGTGGGACCTCCCCCCCACCCCAAAAACAACGAAAAAGGAATTTGTTATCTTGGTATTAGTTGTTTTGGAGTTGTTATAATTGCATTAGTTATTTTGGGATTCCACATAATCACATGTAACCTTTAAAATGTACTTTGAAGATTATGACAAAGGATACTGTGGGATGCGCTAACCAGCTTGTTTTTCATCATTCTTTGACACAGGCATGATCAGGTTATTATATATGATGTAAAACCTATTGGCATTCCTGCAAAAAGCACAACCTTTTTTGTGTGTGCCCAGTATTCACACCTTATGAAAAAGGAACTGTAACACTTTTTGTTGCTCAGTTTGGATCGAGAGATGGCCTGTATTTTGTTTGTTTAGCTGCAGTCTTGTATGGGGTTTCAGAAGCAAACTATGCATCAGTTTTTATCACCCAAAGATTAACGGTTATTAGTACCCTTGACACATGGCCAATCCATTAGATTGGTTGGTTGACAGGATTTACCTGTGGGGGAAAGGCTTGCATGTTCACAATCCCCCGCTAATGTCCCCTGCTTCCAGCTTGTTAGGACAGTTTTCAACTAAGGGCTTAGAAAAAACCATTCAACTGTGGCAGTACAAGACACCACTCTTAGTATAAAGCTGTACCACCTGAGTTCAGGGCAGCGTAGACAGAGAAGCCAGGCTTATTTTAGGAGGGAGAGAGGGCTGTAGAATCAGTACAAAGAAATTGTAATACACATACGGTCCAAAGAAACACTGAAACACTATGTATTGTACAAATAAATGATTTATTTAAAGACAAGTAGGCCCAGATAAATCTTGGAGTGAATATGTACTATAATATTATATTATGTGTTTATATGATATAACGCAACACTTTTCTTGCAGGTACACAGACCAAAGCATATAACCTAATTTGGAACACCTAACAGTACTTCTAGGGAAGTCAAAACCAATACTTACTATTAGATCACCTTCAGTAACACAAGGGCAGTAGACCCTAGCAGTTGTACTGTGACACTCAGCAGGAAATCAACTGGACAATATACTTTTCAGAATAGTGGAACACCTATTCCAGGAACAGTATAAACCTGTAACTCTGGTTCAGGATAACAGTTATTCTAGGGGAGCTGGGAAATGGGGTGTAATATACAATTACACTTAGGTAGGAAGGAAACCAGTTGCAGCTGCCCTACGAGATGGAGTGCAGGAGCCCTTCTCCCCCCACCACCAGCAGCTACTCTCCTGCTCCCCGCCTTAAACAGACATCGAGCTACTCTCACGAGCGACGGACAGTAATTCCCTAGGACAAATCATCCTGACCTGATGCGCCTCCCATTTGCATCGGTGAGCACCCTCCGAGCCTGCATACATGTTTAAGTATTGATGTGCGTGAACCCGGCACAAGATCAGCTGTTTAACACAGCAGCATGATCCCAAGATGGTCGACGCAATGCGTGCCCATACCGAGGCTGCCTGCCTTTGCTAAGCAACAGGCCTCCTCTTGTATCCAGCAACATCCGCCGGCAGGCGGAAGCCAGCCCTCACATGAGAAGGCCCGGCATGAAAAGGCCCTGTTCTGCGCTGGATGTGCACCGTTTCTATCGTCGGCGCGAGTTCAAGGTATGAACCCACCCTGACTCTCATTCCTGCCTCATCTGTGCCCCCCCCACAAATGTACTATTTCATGCACCCAAGACGGTGAACTGGCCCCACTATCCCCCTACTAGTAATCTAAAACTATTAACGTGCGGACACGAACGTTGAGCCGCATACTCCTCCACCTGCCCAAACACCCTTTGCCTACATTGCAATCATGAACTTTAAGGATCCCTAGTGAACCAGCCACCCAACTCCCACCCGACTAGAATGACAATGACGTCTAGCCCTTGTAACTATATACCACTAACCAGTATGACCAGATAGTCGCCTTCTTAACCTAATTTGGGCTCATATATGCAACTGTTTCACACAAATGTTGCATGCAACTGTCCCAGGCTTGTGTATATGTATTACTACTCACCCTTGTAATCTGCTTACTAGCCTACCTGTGCAATTGATATTAGCCTACCTGTGGAACTGATACAGAGCCTACCTGTGCAACTGATACTAGCCTACCTGTGCAACTGATATTAGCCTACCTGAGCAACTGATATTAGCCTACCTGTGCAACTGATATTAGCCTACCTGTGCAACTGATATTAGCCTACCTGTGCAACTGATATTAGCCTACCTGTGCAATTGATATTAGCCTACCTGTGCAATTGATATTAGCCTACCTGTGCAACTGATATTAGCCTACCTGTGCAACTGATACTAGCTTACCTGTGCAACTGATATTAGCCTACCTGTGCAATTGATATTAGCCTACCTGTGCAACTGATATTAGCCTACCTGTGCAACTGATACTAGCCTACCTGTGCAACTGATACTAGCCTACCTGTGCAATTGATATTAGCCTACCTGTGCAATTTGATACTAGCCTACCTGTGCAATTTGATACTAGCCTACCTGTGCAATTGATATTAGCCTACCTGTGCAATTTGATACTAGCCTACCTGTGCAACTTGATACTAGCCTACCTGTGCAACTTGATACTAGCCAACTTGAGCAATTGATACTAGCCTACTTGAGTAATAGACACTAGCCTACCTCTGCAATTGATACTAGCCTACCTGTGCAGTTGATACTAGCCTACCTGTGCAATTGATACTAGCCTACCTGAGCAATTGATACTAGCCTACCCGAGCAATTGATACTAGCCTACCTGTGCAACTGATACTAGCCTATCTTAGCAATTGATATTAGCCTACCTGTGCAATTGATATTAGCCTATCTGAGCAACTGATACTAGCCTATCTGAGCAACTGATACTAGCCTGCCCGTGCAATTGATATTAGCCTACCCGTGCAATTTGATACTAGCCTACCTGTGCAATTTGATACTAGCCTACCTGACCAATTGATACTAGCCTACCTGAGCAATTGATTCTAGCCTACCTGTGCAATTTGATATTAGCCTACCTGAGCAATTGATACTAGACTACCTGAGCAATTGATACTAGACTACCTGAGCAATTGATACTAGCCTACCTGTGCAATTTGATATTAGCCTACCGGTGCAACTTGATACTAGCCTACCTGTGCAATTTGATACTAGCCTACCTGACCAATTGATACTAGCCTACCTGACCAATTGATACTAGCCTACCTGAGCAATTGATACTAGCCTACCTGTGCAATTTGATATTAGCCTACCTGAGCAATTGATACTAGACTACCTGAGCAATTGATACTAGACTACCTGTGCAATTTGATATTAGCCTACCTGTGCAATTTGATATTAGCCTACCTTGTGCAATTGCCTACCTTGTGCAATTGATACTAGCCCACCTGTGCAACTTATTTTTGCCCACTCCAGCCCACTGCAATTGATGTACTATCAACACTAGCCTGCTACTAGCCTATAAAGTGATTTTCACTTGGCCCAAACACCAACAGAGATTCCACGGCATAGCCCTGAACATGCTTGCCAACTTGAGAACCCAACCCTTAGCATTTACTCTTAGCCTCCTAGTCACTTTGTCTCTAGCTACCCTCCCAACGTGCCCTCCTCTGGATAGAAATATGAGACTTAGATCCAGACTATCCCGACTCTATGATCCTAAAAATACAAATAACCGCACAGTGTTACCTACTCCTTATAACCGGATTCAGACCAATATAGAAAGAAAAAAAACCTTGCTCGTCTTAATAAACCAGAAACCAAACCTCCTCCTTACCCCACAAATAAAGGCACACTATCTCTATCTGGATCACTCATCAACACCAGATCCCTAGTAGCCCATGCTTCTGAAATTGCAGATACACTACACAATGAGAATCTAGACCTACTAGCCGTAACTGAAACTTGGCTCCATGATGCTGCAGGTCCTGCCCTTATGATAGCAATACCCGAGAGTTACCAAATACTCAGAGTGGATAGACTTAACTCTCGCGGTGGCGGCCTAGCCATCATCTCCAAAACCAGCCTCTCCATTAGACTTGCCACTCCACTTACATGTCCCTCATGCAAAGTGCTCACAGCTAAACCTCCTCTAACAACCGTACCTTAACGATCCACCTGATATACAGACCTCCGGGTCCACTAGGAACCTTTGAGGAGGACCTTACAGATATCATATCCAGCAACACTAAAAACCACTCACAAACCCTGCTGCTGGGGGATTTCAACCTCGACTTTAATGAGGCTGGAAACAAACACACCCAAGCCATCACTGCACTTCTCAAAGATCATGGGCTCTCACAAAAAGTCTATCCCCTACCCACATCAAAGGCAGAACACTGGTTTGGGTGGCTGACTTAAACTGTAACATTATCATCACAGATAATGCACCACAATTATGGACCGACCATCACCTCATTACTTTCTCAGCCACACTCGACCTCCTTAGTCCTAAAACATTGAGATGGCACCCCCACTCCCCACAAGAAGTAAAAAGGACATCACAGCAGAAAAACTACTCCCTCACCTCCTCCCATCTCTGAACAACGTCAATAATAATACCGACCCTAAATCATTAGTAGACATTTTCAATACTGCCATGACCAAAGCCCTGGACACCACCGCCCCACTTAAAATGTGCAAAGCCAGACAAAATTCCCACCTCAACGCATGGTTCACACCTCAACTTAAAGAGTTAAGATTACAGAAAAGAAAACTGCAAACTATCTGGCGCCACTCCCCGACTACTGTCAATAAGGCTAAATTAACAGAACTCTTCAAACACTATAAAAAAGAAATAACCAACACAAAAAAAGCATATTCAATGATAGAATCGCAAAAGCTAGCTCTAATACTAAGGAACTGTTTTACATCCTCCGAGAAATGGAAGCCCCAATTCCACCAGCAGACACTGTCCCTAAGGATAAGCCATGGTGCACTGCAATTCAAAAAGCCCTCCTAAATAAAATCACTATGCTCCAACAGAAAATAACAATTAAAAAGGCCTCTCTGCCCCCCTCCGAGCAACAACCATCCCCTGACACAAGGTGTAACACAACTACACCATTTACCTTTAAAGAAATCTCTATCCATGACACGGAAAAAATCATTCTCTCTTTAAAACCTTCAAACTGCAAGGGCGACAGTTGCCCAGCACAAATTATAAAGGATGCTGCTAAAGACCTTGCCCCTTTTATCTCCAAGCTCATTAACGCTTCCTTTAAAACCAATTCAGTACCTAATAACCTCAAAGAATCTTGGGTCCTCCCCTTGCTTAAAAAGCTAACACTACACCCTACCATCCCTACTAACAACAGACCCATCACCACTGTACCATTTCTACTTAAAATTATTGATAAGTAGCCTATATTCAAATTCATGAATAGCTAGAAGCTAATCATCTACTAGGATCACGACAGTCTGGCTTCCGCCCACTCCACGGAACGGAAACTGCCTTCTAGACCTTAAGACTCAAATTGACGAGTTGAAGGACAAGGGACAAACAGCTATGCTACTTCTCCTGGACCTCTCTGCAGCGTTTGACCTAGTGGATCATGCAGTCTTATGCAACCACCTTAGGTCGGCGGCGCACTTTTCAGGGGAAGCCGTAGCCTGGGTCCAATCCTTCCTGGCCAACAGGACAATTCGAGTCTTTTCCCCCATTAACGGCTGCTGACCCAATTCAAATCTCCTGCGGAGAACCCCAGGGATCCTGTGTCTCACCTACTATGTACAACATCTTTACTAAGCCTCTGTTTGACAAATTGGACAGACTGGGTATCACCTACACAAATTATGCAGATGATACCCAGATCCTTATCCCCCTTTTGGGCAACTTTTTGGAGGACACAGCCTTAGTAAACAGAGTATACCTCCTCATTCAGGCATGGATGGCATCTCATGGCCTCTGCCTGAATGACGATAAAACTGAGATACTAATCCTAGGCTCTGAAACTAACATAAAAAAACTTAGCCCTAGGTATACCGCCTTCAATATCGACAACAATCTCATCAAGGGGATGCCAGCGGTCAAGACACTAGGCTTCTATCTCGATGCCACTCTCTCGCTCAAGCAAGTCAATTCACTCGCATCCTCCACAGCTTATACCTGTAAGCTTTTCCGAGCATGTAGACCATTCCTCTCTACCTCGAGTTGCATCAACGTGGCCAATGCCCTCGTAATGTCGAGACTGGACTACTGTTATGCTCTCTACTCAGGTGCCAACAAAAATATCATTGACAAAATACAAAGAATGTAAAACAATGCCCTAAGAGCAGCACTGAACATCCCTATGAGAGACCACATCTCAGATGCTAGAAGAGAGGTTCATTGGCTAAAAATATCTGACAGAATATTCCTAAAAATAGCCTCCCTCACCTCCAAATGCTTAAACAATTTAGCTCCACCCTACCTTGCTGAAAGGATAAATAGAAGATCGTCCACACGTCCAACGAGAGTAGCCAATGCCCATACCTTGGAAACGCCTAGATTTAAACGTGTTACAGCTGGAGGATCTAGCTTACCTGTTATTGCAGCACAAACTTGGAATGCATTACCACATGACCTCAGAAAAGAACCGTATCCCAAATTTAGACTCAATGTAATTAAATGGCTACGAATGAATGACTTTTAGATTACCTCTCTGTTGTCTAGGTACCTTGTACTGTTGTCTCGGTACCTTGTACTGTTGTCTAGGTACCTTGTACTGTTGTCTAGGTACCTTGTACTGTTGTCTCTGCTGCATGCCTCTTACCGTGCTTCCTTCCGTATGCCACTGTAACTATCCTGGCAGCACCTATTTTCCAACCGTTTTGTATATTATATGATTGTATTATATTCTTTGTACACATTCTGTAACTAAGCTTAAGTTGTCTTGACCTCTGCTGCGCCCGCTACCCAAGGGTTTGGTGCGCAGTACCAAATAAATAAACAAACAAACTTACTTTTCAGCTCAGTGAAACAGTCTAAGGTCAGTAAGAACTCATTACACTATTTTTGGATGGCTCAAGGCAGACCAGGGTTAGCTACACCTAAGAACTATTTTCACGAATGTCACAGAGCGATTCTAGCCAGGTAAAACCTAATGTTGCAATATACTATTACAGTTTGCTTTTTAGATCGGTTCAACACAGATTAAGGCAAGCAATAACTCTAACTTGTTTTAGGCTGGCACACAGCTAACACAAGGTAGGTAAAACCTATATACTTTTTAAAGGGGCGTTCAGCAACTTAACGATCAGTAAGGATCAGTACAACCCAAGGCAGACGTATTCTGGTCAAGCTAACAGCATGTCAGGGGAAGCAAGACCCAATTGGAGACACTCATACAATTATCCTAACAGGAATAATAAAGTGAAACCAGCAGCATTACTTTTGGGAAGAGGGGAACTCAATTTGCAGGTGTGTAAGGTAACTTCTATCTACTTTCTTTTAGAATAGTGAGACAGTTTCTAAGGAAAGTAAGACTTTGAAAATACTTATTTAAGAAGGCACATCCTATATATACTTTTCAGAATAGCAAAACTTCTCTACGGTAAGTAATACAAATGTGTGTAACTATACACTCTCAGAGCTACAGTTACAAACTAATTCAACTTATTGTTGTTGTATTGTTTTGGTTTATTCAAATGTTTACAATTCTCTCACACACAATAGCCAAATCAAGAAAATAAAAGAAAACAAGTAGAAAAAGAAAAACACAAAAAACAATATGCATCACATCATATATGCTCAAATATAAAACATTACAATCCTCATTAGTGATTCATATTGCATAAACCAAGTTCATTGTGTTTATCTTTCTTATAAAAGAAATCACAGTCCACCAATTCAATATCATAATCATTCAACCAATTGGGGTTCAAATAACTTTAGAAATGTCATAAAATATGCAATTTCCAAACCATCCTATTGTTTCCAATTTTCCTATTGTTAACAAAGGTATAGCGATGCCACAGATCACCCTGTGGCAACAAGCAAAAGGTGGAACAAAAACTCCCCATATGGGTCCTCTGTTCGGCTTCGAGTGCACTGCAGTCCAGTATAATGTGCCTTGCTGTATCAACATTTCCAGGGGTCCCACAGAACCTACATAGGGTGTCAGCGTGTACTAGGCCTCGCCTTACAAGCACTTACTTTGACAGCAGTAAGTTCCATATCAACTTTAGCAAGAGGTGACGGTAGTGTTTATTTGGAAATTGAAATAAAAGGTACGCAATAGTTTCTCCTTTTTTGTGTTCTGTTGAAATATGTTTCAGTGGAATATTTGTGAAATCGATCTATGGTCTTTCCCCAGTCTTTGATAGAGTGTTTTATTCAATTTGTCTGGGATTAGGACGAGCATTTCTCTATCGAAGGCAAGGTCCCCCAAAATCTTGTCACACTCCATAGCAAACAACCCCAGAGCATCGTTGTGTTTTCCCAGAGTGGTATTCCTTGCTAGATGGATCCACAGCACTTTGTATAGGGTGTCACCAATAGGATTTATAATCTTATTAAACAGTGATAATTGTTTACAGTACACATGTGCTTTCAAACAGACTAGGCCCAACTCATAGCAAATGGCTGTCATTGGTATCGTGTTGGGAACCTTTAAGCAGCGTCTCCACACCACCACCTCAATAGTGTCAAGACTGTCCACAGCTGACTCACTTAACCCCTCCGCCACATACACAAGTTTAGTAATGACCTTTCCCTTGTAGAACAGGACCGCAGGCTTAATAAAATATCTATGAAACTTAGTGTCCAGTTTCGTGAGTTGGACAGCGAGGGCAGCGGCCTTAGACTTCAGACCCTTCAAAATGAAGGCTGTGCAAAAATCAGGAAACCCAGGTAAAGCATGTAGTCTATGCAACTCAACCTACTCTCTCCCAAAGAGCAAACCAATTGGTTTGCTAGTTTCCTTTGGTGAACTGCATAATTTTTGTCTTGTCAGGGTTAATATTCAGCCCATTCAGATCAGCATATTCAACAAAGGAATTCAAGGTGGCCAGCAGGCGACTGATGCAGACGTGAGCCCGCACTGCTCCCGTGCCGCCAGCTAAATCCTGAAAGAATCCTGCCTTTCTTGCGTTCGCAAAAGTGCACCTGAACTGCCTCCCTGCTGTGGGAACCGGCAAGGCACCTTCATGTCAATTCCCGGAGGAAATCGGTGCGCTGAAACGCACTTTGGAGAGTTTTGCAGGCGGCGGCTCCAGGCGCTGTATGACCAACAAAATGGCCGCCACACATCGCGGACCCACGGCGGGTACCATATCCCACTAACGTGCCCGCCCTGTGGACCCGCGATGCCCCGGAGGGTGGGGAGCGCCTGTGACGGCTGTGGAGGTACGAGCGGCGGCGCGTGTGCTGACGCCGGCAACATTTCCTGCTCGGCTGGAGCCGAACGGACCCCGACCGGGGACTCCCCGCTTCCCGCTGGACGCTTCCCCCAGGGTCAGAGGATCTCCCTACCCGGCAGTGCGCCCGTGCATGGTGGCGCGGGGCCCCGGGGTGCCCCGGCGGGAGCCCGGGGACTTTCCGTCACCCATCCAAGACCGCGACCGCATGGAGTGGCTGCCTTCCACCACTGCCGGGCCCGTGGCTCACTGGAGGCTGCGGCAAGCGGGGAGGAACAATCCCATCGGATCGCAGAGAGCCGCAGTGGCGCCGCAGATCTGCCGCACGACGCTGAGCGCCTGATATCCCCTGTGTGCGGACTCTATCCACTTCCCTGGCTTGATCGTGGCGGACCAAACTGGCGGTAAGGAGCGGGGGGGACGTGTGACTGAAGTCGGCTCCCTTGGGCACCATCCCCATATAAACATTTACTGCACTCTGGGCGAACTCACTGTACTACGCCAAAGTATCCTGCCTCCAGGACACGCGTAGTACAACCCAAGATCAGCTTTATAGCCCGGAGGGGTACCACCGCTGAGATAATTGTAACCAAGCTACAATGAACAACATTATGCCAATCTAGCCGCATTATAGAGAATTGAAACCATCACACTGCGCCGGCCGAGCCCTGCACGGACGCCGCCTGGGTCCCTCCGCCGCCTGTGGCGAACTGTTGCTGATAGTCCTCTAGGCCCAGGCCAGCACAAACTACTGCTATCCTCCTCCTAGTGCGCGCTCTAAGGGCAACTACTCAACAATACAAGCTGCGCTGGGTGCACCACCCATACCGACACAGTGTGCGGCTTGCTCGACCTACGGCAGGCTCAGATATAACAGTGGGCTTCTCCTCCTCACAAACCCAGAGGAGGGCCTACGGCCTGGAGACATTCCTTGCCTTGTCACGCACTGTTACACTAAAGCGGCAAATACCACGGCTCACGGCCCTGAAGATACGAGGTGGTCATACCTGGAAATTTCCCCCTCCCTCCAATAACTCTTGCTCCTCTGCCCTCCACCTGGCATATCCCTCCAGAAGCAACCTGGACCTTCGCAGTCACCCTACCAGAAAACCAGATATGGGGAAAGAGAAACCCAGGAAGACCTCCACGCAAAGCAGGATCGAACAATACGTGTCCACACCAATGTCTCGTTCCCCGGAGAGGCCGCTGCAACAAGACACTGACTGCATGGAGGAGAACCTCTCCCTCAGAGACATCATGAGTGCCATTGCCAGTTCAAGAACTTCCATGGAGAAAAAGATGGACAGTATAGGTGCAGATGTATCCTTGCTAAAACATGACCTGCAGAAGCTGACCTCACGCACAGGGGAAGAGGAGATGCGGATCTCGGAAACAGAAGATAATCTTCGCGGGGTGAACCGTCAGATGCCTGGCATGATGGCACGCATAAAGCTCCTGGAATCAAGAGCAGATGATAGTGAGGGTAGATCGAGACGCAACAATGTCCGCATACTCGGTCTTCCAGAAAAAGCAGAAGGAGATTGTATGGAGCTATTCCTTGAGAGTTGGCTCGCGGACATATACGATACACAGTCCTTCTCTAAGTTTTTTTCTATTGAGCGAGCCCACCGCATCCCCACAGGCAAGATCGTACCAGGGGCACCGCCACGTACAGTCATCGCAATCCTAAACTACAGAGATAGAGATACAGTACTGCAATTAGCGAGATCTAAGGGAACAGTTACGTACAATGGATCTAGAATTGCTTTCTTCCCGCACTTCACCAGAGAAGTGCAGACAGCACGCCAATCTTTTGATCCCCTTAAGAAACGCCTGCAATCAATGGGTGTAAAATACGGACTAATCTTTCCTGCCCAACATTTTATAAAAATGCAACCGTGCACTTCACGGATCCTAGAGAGGCGTGGAGTTGGGCTGAAAGGCACATAGACAGTGACTGGAGCACCGTGGGAAGGGGGAGACGAGAACGGAACAGACCACATCCAGAGAGACCACCTGATATGGATCCACAACCGCAACAACAGATTGTGAACCCACAGAATGCAGAGGCTTAAAAATAACGACACTACTTCAGTCATCCAGACCACTGCTAATGTGCCGCATATGTGCTATGCTGCACGTTACGAACGTAGAAACAAAAGAAAACCGGCTGGCGGCCACGAGTTGCCCCCCCCCTTGGACAGAAAGAGCACCCGAAGCTATGCAAAGCGGAGCTCCTCTTCCCTGCCCAGAGCTTCTTTCTGTGCCACACCACCTGGCATACTGGTACTCTAGAATCGGATAGACTCAGGGCAACCAGATGTAGAATTCAGTTAAATTGTTGAGAAGTTAACACTGGGATGACAGATGCTTCAGTTGGGGATGGAGTATGGGGAGGGGGGAGTTGGACTCTATGTATTTATTCAATGTTTAGCATACAGGGACCTGATGAGCATGCAGAGTGGAGCAAACGCGATGGGACCTCTGCGTGTGCAACAGGGGACGCACACCTCCGAAAGTAAATCCCAAAATGTCAATGGCAGCTGAGACCGCCCCGTCCCAAAGAAAGCTCAAACTTCTGGCTTGGAATGTGAATGGGCATGGTGCCAGCATCAAGAGGCGACTGGTTCTCCAACATCTAAATAGACATTCCCCAGATATAGCCCTTCTGACCGAAACGCATTTAGCTGGAAATGAATGCAAATTCTTCCAAAGATCAAACTACCGCACCGCGGTACACGCTGGCTTCTCCATGGGGGCGAGGGGAGTCCTCATCCTAATTCACAAAAGACTTCCGCTGGTGATCACCCATACCATACAGGACAGAGGAGACCGATTTGTATATATTCAAGCAACTCTTTGGAACCAAACACTAGCACTCATGGCAGTATACTCCCCGCCAACCCTTCTCAATGACCTGCTAAATGAAATCTCCCCCATCCTGGCAGCAAGACTGGCAGATACCTGGGTGCTTTGGGGAGACTTTAACAAGGTCATGGATAATACCCTTGACCGCACACACCCGAGAGCCAGGAACCCCTCCATCACAACCAAATTGGCTTCCTTTGCGTCAGCACTAGGCCTATGTGACGCATGGAGGGCCCTACATGCTGAGTCTCGACAATACTCTTTCCACTCGGGAGCCTATGCCTCGATGTCACGAATAGACTACTTCTTCCTGCCAAACCAAATCAGTCATAAAATAAGCAATGCTTCCTTCCTTCCACGAGGAATCTCCGACCACCCCCATTGTTGCTAGAACTGGAAACGGAGAGACCGCGACCGCCCCCCTCGTGGAGGCTGAACTCCTATTACCTGGGCTTCCCGGAATTCCAAGAATTGCTGGAGACAACCACTGTCAACTACTTTGAATTTAATGCAGATTCAGTTGATAATCCCAGTACACTATGGGAGGCGTACAAGCCGGTCCTACGTGAAGCAATCATATCTTGGACATCCCACAAGAAGGAGGAGCATCGAGAGAAAATTAACGAAATCGAAAGTGAAGTCATCTCCAAAGAGCTGGCACACATCACCAGCGACACTCCGGAGACGAATAGAGACTTGGTGTTGGCACAGAAGAAGTTGCACAATCTTAGCTTAGACTTCCCCCTAAAAAGCACATGCTGCCATGAAGGCGCGTGTTTACGGAACAGGAGACAAAGCGGGCAGAATGCTTGCGTGGCTAGAAAAGCGTGACGAAGGACAACAGAAGGTGAAGTGCATTAGAACTCTGAACACTAACCTTGTCCACACCGATGCTGAGATTGCGGACCGCTTTGCTGAATTCTATGAGGACCTATATAAACCCCCTGCCGATGCCATAAATAGCGCCTTACTAGCTGATATGGCCCTTCCAACTCTCACCACAGAGCAAGCCAGTACTTTAGACAGCAAAATAACTACTGACGAAATATCGACCGCCATTGCGCAACTCCAGACAGGCAAAACTCCAGGCCCGAATGGCTTCCCACTTGACATCTGGAAAAAGCTAAATCATCTAGATATTCCAGTTCACTTACTCGCCGTGTTTGAGCATTCCCTAAATCAAGGCAAGCTTCCACCAGATCTCCGCAAAGCCACCATTATAGTGATTCCCAAAAAAGATAAATCCCCAGAGGAATGCACCTCCTATCGTCCCATATCCCTCATCAATAGTGAAGCCAAAATACTAGCCAAAATACTGGCCAACAGATTACAAGAAGTCATCACGTCATTAATCCACCCGGACCAATGTGGCTTCATGCCCCAAAGAATGAATATTCGTAGACTGCACCTGGCGCTGGAGAGAGCACCAACCCTGCAGCAATCACTAGCTCTATTGGTCAGTTTAGGGAAGGGAACCAGACAGGGCTGCCCTCTATCGGCGATGGTGTTTGCGCTAATTATAGAACCACTGGCAGTCCTCTTGAGGAACTCTACCACATGATCTGGCTTCAGATGGGGGCCAAACTGGGAAGACAGAATATCCCTATATGCAGACGATCTCCTGGTATATCTGGGCGACCCAGCGACATCCTGCTCTGTGGTCACACAAATTCTGATAGAATATGGAACTTTTAGCGGACTAAAAGTAAACTGGTCCAAATCTGTGCTGTTCCCGGTAAAAGGTGTGGACTGCATACCGGCGACAGGATCCCCATATATGGTTGAAAACACGCAGTTTCGATACCTGGTCATCCTAATCACCAATGGACTAGATAACTACGTAAAACAAAATCTGCACCCAATAGTTAAAGGATACGAGCAGGACGCAGCCCATTGGCATACACTACCAATGACATTGCTAGGCAGGGCTGCACTCTTCAAGAGGTTGGCCTTACCCCGATTTCTATATGTCCTCCAAAACGCCCCTCTTCACATCCCCTCCGCAGAGTTTCATAGAATAGATGGCACAACACGCACACTCCTATGGGGTGGGAAACGCCCGAGAATTGCCCTCAAAACCCTACAACGCTCGGTTTGGGAGGGAGGAATAGGACTTCCGAACATAAAGATCTACTATTGGGCGACACATATGGCAACAGTCAACGACATATTGCACAGAGACCCGTTAACCCCTCATATAAGACCTGAACTAGCTGCGAGGCACGGGATGTCCCCGATTGAAAGCCTTTATTGTAAACAGACCCGCTCATCAGAATGCACGATAGCATCACACATAGCCCGGATATGGAGAGAAGAACATAAACACCTGGGCTGGGACAATAAAATTACCCCAGTCCAGCCCATCTGGAACAACGCTCACCTCTCAAACTTATGCAATCTTCCAAAGTGGCCAAACTGGGCTACAGCTGGGATACAGGCTAATTCAGCAGATAATCGTGAATGATCGACTGATTCAGTTTCCCGAGCTCGTGGCAGCACACAACCTCGCTGAGTCTGAACATTATCACTACGGACAGTTACAGCACGCAATCACTGTGCACAGAGCCCAGCTGGCAGATATGCCAGAATGCACGCCCATAGAAAGGAATATAGTTATTGACAGTGTAACTAAAAAAGTCACAACCACCATGTACAATGCTATTTCCTCATTTGCCACGAAGGAACTTCTGTCGCTAAAGACAAAATGGGAAAATGATATTGGCCCTATAGAACCTGAAGACTGGATTGCGACTCTAATGTATCCTAGAGAATGTGCAATCTCTGCTCGGATCAGACTGGTTCAACTCAAGATACTTCATAGGATTTATTATCCCCGAATAGCCCTGTATAATTGGAGCAGAGCGACCGACCCCAGATGCCTACGCTGCAAACAGGAGGAGGGAACCTTCTATCACATTCTCTGGCAGTGCACACGTATTCAACGCTTCTGGCATAAATGTAGCGCAAGGCTCTCCAAAGTCTTATGTCGCACAATCCCGACAGACCCTAAACTCCTCCTCTTGGGCATTGACACCACAGTGGAACTGTCACGCTTTGAAAAAACTACTTGTCTCAACTGCCACAGGAATTGCCAAAAGGAACATTGCGCAGTTGTGGGGCTCTGAAAACACCCCGAAATATGATCACTGGTTAACTGATGTAGACACAGTCATCCTAATGGAACGCTGAGTCTATCAAGCTAGAGGCTGCCCAGGCAAAGCAGACAAGATCTGGGGAAAATGGGAATAGACATTATAACAGTGTTGTAATATGATTATTGTGTACCATCATGTAACCCTGTTAAACTGTATGTGACAATACCAACCCTTGGGGCGTCCCGAGTAACACCAGGATTTGCAACTGCTCACTGTAATCACTGCCAATATACCTTATAGCGTGTGTGTCCCTCTGGTTGCTTACATTTCAACTTGCTCAATTATGTCCTTTCGCGCTGCTCTTCCACCTGTATGCACACCTTTACGGTTGTAGTTAGTAAGTTGCTGTATTATTGCACAAAAATGTAATAAAATGTGTTATAAAAAAAAAAAAAGGAATTCAAGAGTCTCTGGAGGCCTTTTTTGGTGACGTCAAAAAGGAGGAAGTTGTCAGCGTATGATAGCCAGGGGACCCTAAATGACCCTATTTTCTGAGGTACAAAAGCTGACCAGCCCAGATGGTCCTTGATGTCAGCTACATAGAGGTTAAAAAGACAGCGGGCCAATACTTACCCCTGTCTTACACCCTCGAGTACCTATATGCGGTGAGAAAGGTCACCATCTTTATTGAGTCTAACCTGTATAGCGGACCTAGTGTGGAGACCCGTCAATATTTTCATCAGGCCTCCTGGCAAGCCCCACTCCTGAAGTTTCGCCCCCACAACCTCTTACGGTCTACCCTGTCAAAAGGATTGGAGAGGTCAGTTGAAGCCACATAGACCGTCCCCTCCTTTTTCGCCCAAGCTTGTTGTTGGAGAAATCAAATGACCATACCATTCAAGGATGTTGAATGACCTTTCTAAACCCTGTTTGAAGCGCTGACAACCAGTGAGTCTACTCAAACCATTGGTTTAAAATGACCCAGCACTATAGACGAGAATAATTTGCAGTCTGCACCTATCAACGAGATAGATCTATAGTTAGATGGCTCGTTTGTAGGCCCTCGCTTATATATGGGCACTACTGTCACCTATTCCCAAGAGGAAGGCAACAAACCCGCAATAACAATGCCAGCAAATCATATGGTTAAGATCTTCCCCACATATCAGGGTCCTCCTGCAAGAAACTGTTGGTTAGGCCATTCGGCCCCACTGCTCTAGAGTTACTGCAGGCCTTTATCAATAAGACAATGGAATCCAAGTCAATCGGAAGAGATCAATTGTTGTGGTGCACAGGCTTCTCCGCACCCACACTACCAAACTCATGCTCATCACTGCTTCCATAGAGTTTCCCAAAGAACTTAACCCAGTCTTGTTCCGATACGGCATGGAGTTGATTGAACATACTACCCACATCTCCTGAGAGTTCACTAGATGCTGGAAGGCCCTCAAGTCCTTCTAGATTAGGACACCCAACATAGATTCAACTTCTCTCTGGCACATAGTTGGCCTTTGACTTTTACAGTAGTTCTTGTACGTTTGTTTTATTTTTTTCACTATTTGGGAAAAAGACTCCAAGTCCCTAGACAATTCCCTTGCCATACAGATGTCCTTACTCATCTTATTTTTTTTCTCGGCAAGTTCAACGTCAAAAGCATGTTTGGTCACAAGTATTTTGCCACTTCTGCTCGATCTTTTTTTATCGATTTCCAATTGGACATTAGTCAGGAGCCCTTCAAGCTCTTTCTTTTTTTTTTTTTTTAACAATGTTTATTGATTTTCAAAAACAAAGCAATTTACAGACTCAAATATCAATTTGCATGAACATCAGTGACCATTTGTGTCTGCTTTCTCCTTAGCCCCCCCCAAATGCCCCAGGACGATCCACATTATTACAACTAACTGTGCTCTATGTCTAAATTATCCTTTAGTTCCAGATTATGTCCCTGCTTGCTCCACTTCTGTGTTATCGATGTGTCCAGAGGCTACTAGCTCCAATATCATAAGTTTCCATGCTTGGAGGTCCACATTCCCTCCCTCCAGGCCTCAGTGGGTCACATCTTGCCACACTGCGGTTTCTGCTGTTGTCCATTTCTGGAGGTCAACCCACCAGAGACGTACCTCCGGGCCTTTGTGAGCTTTCCACACCATTGCGATTCTGCGCTTCGCCAGTATATATGCCAGATCTTTCAACCTATTCACGTGTCTCGGACTTGCAAAACTACCCAGCAGCCAGGCCATGGGAGAACTCTTAAATAGTGTAATGCCCCCTCGTTTTAAGGTCTGGGTAATCTCTTCTCAATATTGTTTAATCTTCATGCAAGTACAGAACATATGCACTAGTTCTGCATTAACTAATCCACATTTAGAGCAGTATTGTTCTTGTGCATTACTGAATTTGGTTATTTTATACAGGGTTAAATATGCCCTATGGGGTCACATACAATTGGATTAATAGACACCTTTTTGTGGTAAACCATTGCTCTTCCCCACAATTCATCTGTAATTTGCACTTGTAAATCTGCTTCCCAGCTACGCCTGGTCTGTGTCGTGGCTTTGACATTAATACCTCAAATTTCTGATGCTTGTTAATCTGCTTAGAATCACATGCTGTGCATATGGTCCGACATCCAGTGGTAACGGCGGAGTTTTGCATCTCGTCTTTCAGGGACGGAAAGGGGACGTCGGCATAGGCGTGTCTGTAACCCTATTCCTATCGTGACGTGTGTAGTACCCAAAATCTGTCACGCGCCTAGGTCCCTCAGATTGTTTTTTTCCGCCCAGAGAACTGGTCGCCCTATAGCAGAGCTCTTACTAGAGACATTGTTTATCTTTACCGAATTGTCGGTTTATTCCCCGTTAAGTCACTTCTCCCAACAAGAACACCTTCGACGAAGACTACGGGGGAATAGTCTACGGCTGTGGATTTTGGCGCCTAAGATTCGGCGGCCGGATTTTCCACGTGGTCGGGCCCTCTGGCTGACCTATGCAGCAGGGAAAGTGGGGTCGGGGTGGCCATATTGTTTAGTATGTCTTTCCTCCTTTCCCCTCTTTTCCTTGTTGGTCTGGTCATCCATTCTGCCCTAAGTGTAGGGTCAAATATCCTTGGAAGGACGAACACAGGACATGTAACGCCCGTCTCCCCCTTGAGCAGGCTTGTCCAACCTTTCTGAATGAGGGGCCGAAGCATTAACTTTTTGTCAGCCGGTGAGCCGGCGAGCCAAAAGTCAACAACCTCACCCAAAGCTGTATATTAAAAAGCGATGGTGTGTGACCTTTGACACAAGAGCATCACAAAGGTCTTCGGGTGTATGTGTTGATATTTTTCTGAAAAAGTGGGGGTGACCGAGCGTAGGGTGGGAGCTATAAGGATCTAGGGATGGTTTGGGGGGGTCCTCCCTCCCCTCAGCCCCCAAGATTTATTTTCCAAATATGGGGCTGAAATGGTGCATTTTACAGCAGGAAAAGTGACCAAAAAGCCATAAGTTTACAATCTTTTATAAAGGGGAACATGTACATTCCATGTCACCAACAGCAGTCAAGAACATTTTAGAACACACCACATTTTAATGATCACTGTGTCCAGTGTAAGACAGCACTGTCACTGATTTAACACATTGGCATGCTGGTTGTGCCCAAAATATGCCTCTGTAACAACATGTCTATGCTGGCTGTTCCCAATTTAGGCCAGCATTGTCCTGTACAAAGCATGATTGATGCTGCCTGAGCATGTGCAGTGTGCCCAATACATATGCCAGCTTACCTCTGTAATACACATTCATTACTTCTGTGTTAATGGTGACGCCACTGCTGCCACGACCCGGTTAATGCATTTATTTCTGCAATACTGGTTGGGTACCTGTATCCGACCAACATTGCAGAAATAAATTAATCGGTTCGGTCTCCCCACAGGGACCTGGGCTGAACAGAATTGCTGAAGCCTGCCCTTCGTTGCACACTGGGCCTGTAGTGCTGGTGAAAGGGCAAAAAGGTCTGAAGGTAAAACCTGGCAGAGGCAACTGTGGATCCTCCACATTTCCCAACTCTAGAAGATGTGGCCAGCACCCGGTAACGCAAGAGTCCTCACGGCTGGCCTACGGCCACATGCCCTGTAAGAGGTACGGCCAGCCTCTGCTTACCCGACAGCATTTAGGGCCAGCGTTCCCATGCCCAGCCTCCACATGGCCAGGAAAGGGCATGGGTAAGTTTGCAGCAAACCATGTTTACAATGTTCCCTCTTGGGGTCTTTACCTGCAGTCAGACTTCCAGTCAGCCAAACCACAACAGGCCCTCTCCTCTACCCATGTAACGCGGAGTGGCAAACCGGGCACAGTGTGTGGTTCACGATGGCTCCTCGCAGCCGACACGTGGGAGTCGGGCATAAGACACGGGCCTGACAAACATTACCAAAATAAATAAATAAAATGGGCGGTGGCTGAGCCCTGTAACTGCCTCTGGTGCCCCCTTGCGGGAGTCACCAGAGGCAGTAACAGTCCTCCCCACGTCCCGCTCCTCTGCCACAACCCGGTTAATTTATTTATTTCTGCAATGTTGTTCGGGTACCTGTATCCAACATTGCAGAAATAAATCAATTAATCGGGTCCACAGACCCGACAAACAGTGCCCAAATAAATAAATAATTAAACCAGGCTGTGGCTGAGGCCTCTGGTGCCCCCTTCAAGGCATACCTGCCTACATTTGAAAATCAAAAACTCTGAGATGTATGCCCCGCCCAAAGTCACAGAAGAGTCTGCCCATTTGCACATGGATCCGCCCACACACCACATGTAAACTCTGTTGGAATGTGATGTGACATCAGATATTTGAAGTTCAAATTGTAATATGCATATTTCACTAAATTGGCTTTTCGCAACCACCCAAATTGCATAGGACAAAAGGCATTCACTTTCCATAAAATCAACACGTTAAAATGTGCACATGTAAACTCCAAAACTCTAAGAACCAATACAAAGGTTTTCCCTGAATTTTACAGTACCGAAATTGGACATTTCACCTTAGTCGTTTTTCATCAGGTTATTTAGTGCAGTGGTGAGTTGTCCAGCCTGTATACTTGATGGCTGTGGTTCAATGGGACGGAGTCCACCCTCTTAAAAATGTGGGTGGACTCAGTCCACCCATGTACCCTCGACTTGAGCCCTGGTAATCTGGGCAAATTCATTGCTGCAGAGACAAAGACAAACATTTCCCAAATAAAGAAATAAATCCGGCCACGGCTGAGGCCTGTAACTGCCTCTGGTGCCCCCTTGCAGGGGTCACCAGAGGCAGTAACAGTCCTCCCCACATCCCGCTCCTCTGCCACGGCCCGGTTTATTTCTTTATTTGGGCAATGTCTGTCGGGTCCGCGGACCCGATTAATTTATTTATTTCTGCAATGTTGGTCGGGTACCATACCCGACCAACATTGCACAAATAAATAAATAAACCGGGCCGTGGCTGAGGCCTGTAACTGCCTCTGGTGCACCCTTGCAGGGGTCACCAGAGGCAGTAACAGTCCTCCCCACGTCCCGCTCCTCTGCCAAGGCCCGGTTTATTTATTTATTTCTGCGATGTTGGTCGGGTACTCGATCAACATTGCAGAAATAAATAAATAAATCGGGTCCACAGACTCACTTGAGCCCCGTGGGCCACGTCAAATGGCTTGGAGGGCCGCATTGTGGCCCGCGGGCCGTATGTTGGACAACCTTGCCCTAGAGCATGACGAGAAGCGGTGTGCGGCGTGCAAACTCCTTCGGCCCAAAACCCTTAAAGAGCGCATGGTATGTCACGCGTGGAGCCCTCTTCCCCCACCGCCACGCCAGCTGAAAGTGACGGGGGTACTTCAGATGACCAAACGTCCAATGCGGATGTTCTAGACCTTGAGGCGGACGCTTCTAAGTCCGCCACGCCCGTCTCTGACCCTTCCAGGCTCGACTCTGGTCTTGCTACAGGGACTACACCCGGCAACAGGGGCGTACAAGCACATCGCACTAAGCGCACAACCCCTACGCCAATTTCAACGCCTTCGTCGAAAAAGGCGAAAGCGCCAAGGGGGCCGCCGAAAACTTTGCCGGTTCCCACGGATCGTTCAGATCCAAAGCCTTGCCCGCATCCGCAGCAGCGTTTTGCGACTGGGCAATCTAAACAAACTAAGGGCGCTACTCCGAAAAAACTACACGCGTCGAAGTACGGGAGCCCACCACTTTGACAGTTTCCAAGGCCTCAGTAGGCCGAAAGCTACGGCTAGGCCTCTGCCCAGAAAACCGACCGTTAGGCCCCCTAATGTGCCACGGACAGTATTACAACTGCCGAGAAATCATCTGAGCCTTTGTCTCACGACGATTCAGCGACTATCGAAAGTAGCATCAGAAGAATCACAGTGGCGGTGGGCCTTACTCCGGTTCCGCCTAAGCTTATGGGCCAAGCCGCAACCAATTTTCGGCAGATTGGGTTCCCGATTCCGATGAGGCTTACGAAGATAGTCGAGAGCCTCTTTCCGACACCCTAAGAGGTTCCTTTCGACGCCGCGGTGCGGAGAACGTAGTTTCTCCTCACGCAGGCCCGTCTGGGTCCTCCAAATGGACTACAGAAAAATTCAAGGGTTGTATGGATCGGCTGGAGCAGATCATCAATTCTTCTGATCATCCTCCCCCGAAAAGGGCTCGGGTAGACCCTACCCTCCAAATTCAGGAAGATCAGTCTCATGTTTTCCAACAAGAAGACGTGGTCCAGATGGACACATGCAGAGACATCTATAATGAAGAAGAAGCTCCTTTTCTCAAAAACTATGAGGAAGATCAACAGGATACTACGGACAACTGGGAGGAAACCCAGCAGGAAGGTCAAGACCCTTGGACACAGCAAGATCAGGACACTGATGTTTTGTGCCTAGACTCTCCTCCGTCCACCCCGGCTCGCCAGGCCTCCCCTGTGGATGACCAAATGGCATTCAACTCCATGTTGAAGAAAGCAGCTGAATACTTCACAATTGCCACTCAAGAGGCAGTACCTGAGCAGGATTTCGTGGGGGATATTATTAAGGAAAAACCTCCGGCGAGTCAATCCATCCCCCTCCTTAACTCTGTTAAGTGACGGGTTGCTCCCTCATTGGTCTCACCTGCTCAGACACGGGCAGTGAACCCTAGAGTCGAAAAGTTATTTTGACCTTCTCCTTCCGACCCTCTACATATCAAAGGGCATGCCATCCCAGACTCACTGGTTGTGACTACCACTCGAAAGAGGGCAGGGGTACCCCTTGCCACGGGAGAATCACCACCGGAAAAGGAGTCTAAGCGGCTGTATGCCCTGGGCAAACGTGTCACGTCAGCAGCTGCATACACCATTCGGGTTGCTAATAATACTACTCTATTAGCAAGCTATGCTATGCCCAATGGGATTTGCACCAGGAAGGCCTCCAAGAGGTTCCTGAACCTGCCAGATCAAAGCTTCTTGCCATTGTTTCAGAGGGAAGACTGGTTAACCAGAATGTGGTGAAGAACACCCTGGACACTGCGGAAACTGCAGGCAGGTCTCTTGCACAAGGGACTCTACTGAAAAGACATGCATGGCTGCGTACATCAGGATTTAGACCTGAGACTCGGGCCTCCCTCATTAATAAACCCATTGAGGAGACTAACCTCTTCGGGAAAGCAGTGGATGAAGCGTTAGAGACAGCCAAGAAGGAGCATGAGACTATAAGGTCTCTGCACCAAATTACACAGAAACCCTCCTCCCAGAGGGGTAATAACTCTTGGTGGTCCTTTCGAGGGCAAGCCCGTGCTGGTCAAAACAACTACGGCACGGGTAACTTTAACACAAATCAAACACCTGGAAGCCCCACTTACTACCACTCAAGGGGTCAGAAACACGACAAAGGCAGAGGCCCCAATCCCAGAGGAGCCACAGCCTCTGGTCAGAAATGACCACCAAGTCCAGGTCCCCTCCCATGTCACCCCGGTCGGGGGGCGATTAACATCTTTCCTCAAGGCATGGGAGGGGATAACTTCCGACCAGTGGGTCTTAAAGACAGTCGCCCGCGGTTATTGCATGGAATTCGCCCAGCCTCCACAGTTCAGACCGCCGCGCTCACGGCACCTTTCACCAGACCATCTGGAGATCCTGATCCAAGAGGTGGAAGCACTGCTGGCAAAGGACGCCATAGAAGCCGACCCTATTCTTCAGGTAAACAAGGGTATTTATTCAGTGTACTTCCTTGTACCCAAAAAGGATCTCACCATGCGTCCTGTTCTAGATCTGCGCCCAGCGAACAAGTTTATAAAACCCCAGAAGTTCTGCATGGTAACACTGCAGGAGGTGATCCCATTGTTGAAACAAGGGGAATTCATGGCAACGTTGGACATGAAAGATGCATACTTTCATATTTCAATGTTGCCAGCACACAGGAAATATCTAAGGTTCATGATCCAGGACAGACACTACCAATTCAAGGTACTCCCCTTCGGTATCGCCTCAGCACCAAGGGTGTTTACCAAAGTCCTGGCAGTGGCAGCAGCACACCTGCGCAGACTATCAGTCCCAGTTTACCCTTACCTCGACGACTGGCTCATTACGGGGGACTCGTTCGACGCTTGTTTTTCGAACACCCAAAAAACAGTAGATCTCCTCTTCTGCCTGGCTTTTTCAATCAACAAAAAGAAATCCCGCTTAGTCCCCAGCCAAGTAAAACAATTTCTGGGAGCGCTAATTTGGACGGAAGACGGTCTTGTCTTCCCCTCCAGCGAGAGGGTTCAGAACATGCGCTCTCAGATTCCTCAATATGTAGGCATTCGGGAGGTGACGGTACGCAAGGCCATGCATTTGCTAGGGATGATGGAGTCATGTATATAAGTGGTTCCCCACGCGCGGCTGCGCATGCAAGAGTGGCTCAACAGCCAGTGGTGTCAGGCCAGCAGACAATGGGAAGATCGGTTAGTTGTCTCGCCAGCCCTTGTTCTCCCCCTGCAATGGTGGTCAAGAGAAAACCTCTTGAAGGGGAAGACCTTCACCACCCCTGCAGTGGAAGCCACTCTCACGACAGACGCATCTCTCACGGGGTGGGGGGCTCTCCTGCTTCAGCAGACCGTGCACGGAGTGCGGTCCCCTTAAGTAGCGTCCAATCATATAATCTTACTGGAGCTATTAGTGGTGTTCAAAGCATTGAAAGCCTTTCAGGTGCAACTGCAAGGGAAGACAGTGCTGATCCTAACCGACAGCACTACAGCAATGTATTACCTGAACAAACGGGGCACTCACTCTCCAGGGCTATCCAAGCTGTCCCAAAACATTTGGATATGGGCTTGTTGTCCCAACATGTTCCAGGGGAACTCAATCTTCTGGCAGACATACTCAGCAGAGATTTTCCTCTGCCAGAAGAATACAAATGGCGACTGCACGAAGAAATTGTGTCCAACATCTTCACAGAATGAGGTTTCCCAGAGATCGACCCGTTCGCTACTCAGGAGAACGCCCAATGCCAAGACTACACCTCCAGGTACCCCGGAACCGATCCAAGGGGAACGGTCTCTGGATAACTTGTTCGGGGAAATTTGTCTATGCTTTCCCCCCTACCCCCCCCCGACTCCCCTTCTCAACAAGATAGTGCTCAAGATGCACCAGGAACCAGTTACCATGATACGCTGGTGGCCCCCATGTGGGCCCGCCAACCCTGGTTCACTCACCTGATGGAAATGTTCCTCTCCCCACCAGTCAAGCTACCCTGCCCGTACAACAGGTTGTCTCAGGAGAGGGGGAAGACCCTGCACCCATGCCCACAAACTCTGAATTTAGCAGCTTGGCTCCTGAGGTCATAGAGTTTGGACACCTGCAACTCCCTCAGAGGTGCATGGACATACTCAGGAAAGTGAGAAAACCTAATACACATTATTGCTATGCCAGCAAGTGGAAACATTTTGTCATCTGGTGCAATTCCAAGGGGGTCAATCCCATTGATTGCTCACCCTCACGCATTGTGCTGTATCTAACCCACCTGTTGAACACTGGGTTAGTCTTCAATTCCCTAAAGGTTCATCTGGCTGCTCTGTCAGCCTACACCACATCACAACAAAAGGTATTGTGGTAGAAAATACCAGTGATTAAAGCCAGGATTTATCCTCCCATCTCTGACCCAGCCCCTGGATGGGATCTGAATGTGGTTTTGACCAGGCTCATGGGAGCTCCCTTTGAGCCTATGCATAAAGAAAGTCTGAAAGACCTGACTTAGAAGTGATAGCCACTAGGAAGGCTGTCTTATATCAGAAGGGTTAGCAAACTACAGGCTCTTTCCGTTTTAGACCCCTTTGTTACCGTCCCCAAAGATAAGCTAGTTCTGCGCACACATTCCAGGTTTGCGCCAAATTCATCTCGAAGTTCCATGTGAACCAATCAATCGAACTACCCACTTTCTTCCAGAACCCTACTAACATGGCCGAAAGAAGCCTTCACACACTAGACGTGCGCAGGGCAGTCATGTTTTACCTGGAAAGAACTAAACCACTAAGGAAGACTAAACAATTCTTCGTTTCAGTGGCAGCTGGTAGAGAAGGGGATCCTGTCTCTAAATCAGCTATCTCAAGGCGGGTTGTCAAATGCATCACACTATGTTACACTCTTGCTAGAGAACTGCCCTTCAAGCCTAGAGCACACTCTACTTGAGGCACTGGGGCATCCATAGCATTCATTGCAAATGTTCCTCTTGAGTCCATTTGCAAAGTGGAAACCTGGAGTTCTGTACACACCTTTACAAAACACTATTGCCTAGACACTCATTCTAGGTCTGATTCTCAGGTGGGACAAGCAGTACTAAGACATCTTTTCTCTACTGTTCCTTCTCACAACCCACCTCCAACTCCGGGTACTGCTCGCTAGTCTATGCACAGCAAGTGATTCTAAGCAGATTAACAAGCATCTGAAGACATGCATTACTTACCGTAATAGCATTTCTGATGATTGTATCTGCTTAGATTCACATGCCCCCTCCCTACCTCCTCGCTCGGGGTGGAAGGAACATAGACTTCTTACTATGGATGTAACGGTATTACGGTATACCGTTAAAGATACCGTGAACCACTTAATTGAACAATAATAACCGTCACATTGTTTATACCGGTGTACCGTTCATACCGTTAAGTGGGCTTTTCAATCTGATTTGGAAAGGCTGCAGTAAGCAAGTGCTGCACAGTCTTGGTCTTGCACTGTTGGATGTGCTGTCTGCTAAGTAGTTTCAGTTTGAGCAGTTTTTAATGCCATTCCATAAACCACACGTGCCTGACACAAAAGCAATATGTTAGCAATAGGAAGAATAAATACAGTGTCAAGAAGGAATAGGGTTTTTTTTTATGTACATTTTTTTTAAAGCGCTCATACAGCCTGCGGGCATCGAGGCGCTGTTAAAGAAATTGGTTTTGTTTATTTAGTTGCGTAATTGTTTTTGTCTTCGTTGCGTATTTATAACGCACTTAAGCACCCAGAGGTTTCTAAGCGCGGACCCAGGGATCGAACCTGTGTTGCTTCGTGTCGTCTTGCTTCCAAGGCACGCACGTTGCCGCTGAGCTATCCTCCCGGGACTTTGGGTTGGTGGCTTTGGGGTTTATATATTTATAATGGATAATGTTTTCTAAACATATGACAATGGGGGATTTGCCTGGTTCTTTCATTGAATTTACATATAATAAGTCACACTGCGAAATGTAATCATCTCTGTGGGTATTCCCTGCTGCCATACCAAAGGGTAACATGTCTGTGATTACTGAACACCTTTTGGCCCGGAAGTAAACTAAAGGCTGTAACATAAAGAGAGAGTGTGTGTGTGTGCGTGTGTGTGTGTGTGTGTGTGTGTGTGTGTGTGTGTGTATGCGCACAAGCGTATACTACCATCAGACTCCATTGATCTGTGGCATGCAGATTATCAAGATGGCAACATGTTCATCTTCACCAGTAGCCAGTGGGGGGAGCTAAAAGCCTAAAGGACCATTTAAGAAAAGCTATTCAGTTTGCTTTGCCAGTTGCAGCAGCCCCCCCCCCTTTCCACACGTGTTTGTGTTTGGTGAAAGCAAGGGGTGGCATTTCAGTGGAAAGTACGTTGAAAAGCCCAATTCTGGCCCTGGGTGCCTGGTTTTGTTTGTGATGATAAACCTGACAATTTATGACCTTTTAGAAAATATTTGTTAAGATTAGTTAACTCCACCTGCTATACTGCGATAACCATGATATACCGTCATTTGGCAAGAAGGTTATTGTACCGTCATAAAACTAATACCGTGACACCCCTACTTCTTACTACTTTCTCTCTTTATGTACTCACTCACTATAGCCTTGGGCTCCCTCATGGCGGAAAAAAATACACCCGGAGGGACCTCGGCGTGTGAGGGATTTTGGGTACTATACACGTCACGATAGGGATAGTGTTACAGACACGCCTATGCCGACGTCCCCTTTCGGTCCCCAAAAGACAAGATGCAATACTCCGCGGTTACCACTGGATGTCAGACCATATGCACAGCATGTGAATCTAAGCAGATACAATCATCAGAAATGCTATTACGGTAAGTAATGCACGTGTCATTCATGATACTTCGTGTCCTCCCTCTGCAATATTGTAAAATGTCTATCGTTTCATCTACATGTAACTCGCCCACCCCGTGTTCCCAGCCAATTGTGCCCCAGGCTTGTAAGGAGCCTGGAGCCCTTCATACTCTTGTGTACAAAATAATTCAATTTTCCAGGACAAAGCAGACTGCCTATAGAGTAGCCAAAAATTGGTTTAGTCTCAGAGTGTTCTTAAAAGTCTGGGTCAGTCTATTGCCCCTTAGATTAGTACACATGTCGACCCGGCCCCCTACAGCGTGGGATAGTTTTTTTAACCCAAACTTATTTATTTGCGGCTGCCATTTTCTTACCACAAAAAGGAGTTTGAGAGCAGCAGGCTGGCTGGAGATCTTCATTTTGGTGAGATTTTCGTTCAATGCTACTCTAGTGAAAATAATCTTGAGCTTTGGGAGCTCTTGGAGTTAGTATGGGCCAGATATTAATAACAGCTATGTGATCCTTTACTGATCCAGTGTACCTCTTATGAATAGATTTACTGAAGCAGAATATTGGGACAGAGGAGAACCTGCTTGCTTCTTCCAAGTAAATGTGCTTGTGATAGAGTAACTGATATTACTGACCCAGTCACTATGGACACAATATTATTGGGAGTTTTTATATTGTTGCAACTGGTATTCAAAAAAGACAGAATATTGTTTTTGGGACAGAGCTGAAAACCCATATAATCAATTGAAAGAATAGGTGCATACACAATTCCTGGTAAAGAGGACAACCAGTCCGTTTCCCCCAAGTAAGTGCGCTATGTTACTATATGAGTTAATTACCTAAAGATACTAGGAGAGCTACAGTGGCATGAGTGACACAATACCACTGTTTTTGCTTTATCTTGCTTGTAGCTAGTACTCTGGTACCTTTGAGAGATACAGTAAAGAAAAAGAGAAAAGAGCTCTACTGCCCCTTTGGAGGTAAGAGTGGAGCTTGCGTGTGAAATCCCCAGATAATCGGGAGTCAGAGATCTTCAACTAGTCAAGTAGTTTTTTTCTTTTTAGGATAGCGAGAGGAAGATAGGCTGTTACTTTTTATTAACATTTTAACAGCCCCAACATTCCTCCCCTCCCCCAAGAGTCTGAATTGCATTCCTTTTGTCCCATCGTTCCCCTTCGGGTCTAGATTTCCCTTGTCCTCATCAGTCAGTTTTACTCCACCAGGCCCAACAATCTCATCCTCCTCGGGCACCAGGCCATCCTTGCCCCCTTCTGAAGAAATTAGAGTGTCAGGGACCAGTCCTCCAAGAATCTTCTTTGGTCGCCTTGCAACGAATAGGTTGCGTATTCTAGTCCCACAAAGTTTCATACCTTCCCCATCCATTCGTGCTCTATTTGGGGGAGGGGCGGTCCTTTGATTTCCATTTTTGGGCCATCCTTAGCGCCCCTGCCATCATTAAGATTATGTCGATTTTGCACTGCGCCCTGGAAGTCAGCTCCTCCAATTGGCCCCCCCCAAGCCCAGAATTGCCAGCCCCCTGTTTCCTCCTTCCTGCAAACCCAACGCTTCCCACAAAGCTTCCCGTAACACTTTCCAGTACTCCTGGATAACAGGGCAGTCCCACCAAATATGGTTCCATGACCCCCACCATTCCACATTGTCGGCAGCATAGATTAGGTACTGTCGGATAGAATTGATGCAATTTCTCCGGTGTCAAGTGCCACTGCATCATGCATTTTACCCATATTTCCTGCATTTGTATCGACCTTGTTAGTGTGAGCATCTTCCCCCACAAACTCATACACTCAGTTTTGTCGTGCTCTTGACCTACTTCCTCATGTCAGTGAGTCATATCTTCTAACCCCTGGGTCCTCTCCTTGTTTGATAAAGCTGTATAGTGCCCCCACTAGGTGCTTCTCTCCCCCCTCTGTGACTAGATACTTCTCATAAGGGGTCAGAGTGCGAGTCGCTGCCTCCCTCATACCCGGTTGCGTTAGCCAGTGCCTTAACTGAAAGTATCTGAACCTCCCTTTCTCATCTAATCCAAAATTCATCTTTCACAGGGGGAAGATTCGATGTCTGGGCCCTCAAACATATCCCAAATCTGTGTACACCCTCCCTCCCCCCATGTCAACCTATACCTTGCACTTCTTGCCCACCGTATTGCTGCTCTCTGCCCTAACTTTCAATGCTATGTGGATGACACAGAGCTCATTTTCAGGCTACCCTCAGCCACCTCTTCTCTGTCTCTCATCTCTGACTGTCTGTGACCAATGCCCTCTGCCTTAATGCCAGTAAGACTGAGATTCTCCTCATCGGCACACCCGATCCCTCCTGTCCCGTCACTCTCTGGCCAGCCTCTCTTGGCCCTCCTCCTGCTCCAACCTATGAGGCTAAAAACCTTGTGGTCATGTTTGACTCCACACTCACCTTTTCTCCTCACATCTCTGACGTCTCTAAGAAGTCACACTACCAGCGGCACCTCCTCAGAGGTATTCTACCTTGACTCTCCTTCTGTCACACATTGGGGTCTGAATGACCCGCTCGCCTCCTCATCACGCCAGGCGAAACAGACCACTTTCATGGCACCTACCAAAGTTGTGACGCTTCGCCGCAGTATCCGACTCTTCTCAGCCCCTTACTTTGCTCGGTGGCGGTTACCCTGGAGATTGGGGTCAACAACATCAAAAGTATCAACAACCCAGCCTTTGCCTACAACTCCCAGGAAACCTACCTTTTGCTTGTAGTTCCGACTATGCGGAACGTGAGCTCTGTCGGGCTTACGGCGCTCCGCCTCCTGGGTAATATTAGGCACTGCAGCGGGAAGGACGCTGCTTCTGATTAACGTTGCAACCGGCATCCGAAGTTTCGTCTTCTGTGCCTTTCTTAATCATTGCCTTCCTGTGTACCATTTCCTGTTTTCCATTTACGGATTGCCTTGAGATTTCTCAATTCTTCTGCCTACCCGTGTATCGGACCTTTGCCTGCCCTACGTTTTGCCTTTGGATTGTGTTACTTCGTTTGTTGTACCGCCAGTGTACCGAACCCCATCGCCTGCCTACGATTTGCTTGCATCCTGATTCTGTACTGTCTTTAGCCCGCCTGTGTACCAGACCTCACTGCCTGTCCACTGGATTGCCTTTCGCTGTTCTTCCAGTACAGAAACTTCTGTCCTGAATTACCCAACCACCGCCTTCACCTGGTTTTCCTCACCTTCCCGGCTGACTCCAGGTTCTCAGCTTCAACCTCTCAAAATCGAGGGTGAGTTCTTCCTGTTACAATTTCTATTTGGAACATTTGAGCAACTGAAAACATGGCTACCTTATTTGTGTAGCCTCCTGCAATACTTCACCTTAGGTATACTGTGAGCTGTACCCTTCTTCAATTCAAGTGTCTTTTTGTGGATTCCGACTCCATTCAGTTGTTTTGGATTTAATTCCTCAAGTGTACGCAAGGACGCTTTGCTGATTGTACACAAGGACTCATTCCTGAAAGTGCACACAGGGACGCCTTGCTGAGAAGTGCACCTACCCGTATCTAGTGCGCTTCTCGTGCCACCCGGATATAGCATCCCTACTAACCTTCCTGTTTATTGTTTTGTACTTCTGTTGTTTTCTAGCCTGGATTGATTAGGTTATTTCAATTCCTGTTCTGGTAAGACCTCCTTAACTCTTCTTTATTATATCCTATCTGAAACCATCAAAATAGAATCTAATGTCTTTTTTATACTTACAGGGGAAATTCCATTCTTGGTCTTTGCTCTCACAAAGTATTTACCATTTGTCTTTTGCTTTCAGCTGGGTCTGTGGCGGTGTGTTCTTCCTGCTCTTTTGGGTGATCGGTCTCTCCGTCTGTGATTTAGCGCAGCAGAGAGTCATATCATCAAAAAGAGCTTATTTCCCTCAACAAAGAGAGGAGGCTCAGGTGGAGGCTCCATCTCGAGCTCTTCAAGCAACATCCAGTACAACCATCCTGGTCGCTTGCCCAGACTACTCGCCGGCCGGTGAGTAACACCTTCCCCCAGAAGCTCACTGTCTCCAGAGCTCCGGTTCTCTCTAGGCTGGACTACTGCAACAGCCTCTTTATAAATCTTCCGTCCTCTACAAGTCACCCAGAACAGGACTGCGAGACTTGTCCTTGGCCTCAAGCCCTGGGATCGTATCTCTCCAGGACTGAAATCTTTGCACTGGCTCCCAGTGGCTGCGAGGATAAAGTTCAAAACCCTCTGCATTGTCCACAAGGCCTTATGGGGCCTGGGCCCAAAATACCTTCAACTCTCTCTTCCTAAATATCTTCCTTCTCAAGCTCTTTGCTCATCCGCCTCCAACTCCCGCAGGGTCAGTCGCTTCTCCAAGCAACGAGTTGGCGGTAGATCCCTTTCTTCAGCTGGGGCTGGTCTCTGGAACAGCCTCCCAGCCTCTCTGAAACTTGAGTACCAGCCCTGGTTCCGGAAGCACCTCAAAACCTTTCTCTTTGCATCTGCCTTTTCTCCTCCTCTCCCCTTCTGACCTCCTGGCAGATTCGGAATCTGCACTGGTAACCTGGCCACCCTCTGATCCCAGGCCCAGGTCCCTCCCCCACCATTCACACACTCCTGCACTGCCTGCCTGGCATCCCCCGCACTTTGGGACTGTTCTGTATTCCTTCAGTCCCACCACCAGCACTTGACACCTGATGTCTGCACTCACCTTTGCACTTGCCACCTGCTGGCCGTTACTTTACTTCTTGTTATTTTATTCCCATGTACTGCACTGTCATTCTCCCCCACCCCCGCACTTTCCCCCTTCCCCTTTCCCATGCACTTGCGCGATCTAAATGACACCTGGCCTAGTATGGTCGTTGTCTGTCCTCCCTTTGTTCCCCCTCCCTTGCCTCGTCGCGCCTTGAAACACTAGTGTGTAGGCGCGTTATAAATGCCATATCATATCATATAAATGTCTTAAAGTCATTACCCCCACAACCCAGGCCAAAGTTGGGATTGCAGAATAGCAGTGTAAATGGGGTGGGAAATGTAGTGAGGTGGGCTCGCCTTATCGCCTCATCCCAGGAGTCTGCCACCACCCTCAGGATCTCACTAAGATACATCTTGCTTGGCTTAGCTCCTTTTTGGCTGCCATAGAACTTCCTCTATCTTTCCCCCCATTACTGCCCTGTCCATTTCCCTCCAAGTCTTCCCCCGGTCATCTTTGAGCCAGTCCTTCAATACCCGTATTTGCGTAGCCAGAAAATATGCTCTGGCTCAGCCATACCCCCTTTATCTCTCTGCATCCTCATCACCCTTCTAGCCACCCTTGGTTTTCTGTTCCAAATAAACTTCTGTCAACTTTTGGACCGTACAGAAAAACGAGTTGGGAACCCGAATAGGAAGGTTCCTAAAGTAGTAAAGGAACTGTGTGAGGATAGTCCTCTTTATTGCGTGTATTCTGCCCATCCAGGTAATCATTAGTGGTCCCCAGTTTATTATCTTTGATTTTAGTGCTTCCAACCAGGGGACGTAATTAGCCTCATACCATCCCTCCAAGGAGCTGGTTAGTTTTACGCCCAAATATGTAATGGATCTCTTCGCCCATTTATATGGGAGTTTTGTTTTTAGCCTTAGCCCCTCCTCCATCTCCTTTGTGGCCGTAAGATCCAGGATTTCTGTTTTTAGGGGGTTTATTTTCAGGCCTGCTACCAGGCCAAACTGATGAATTTCCCCTTCCGGGGCTCCTAGTGAGTCTTCCGGATGTGTCAGTCAGCAAGCTGTCATCAGCGAATGCCGCAATCTTATGTTGCGTGCCCCCGAATGGAATTCCCTGTATCCCCCCCCCACAATCGATCTTATCACCAGAAATGGCTCCAGATAGATGGCGTATAGCAAGAGGGAAAGGAGACATCCCTGCTTTGTGCCCCTCAGAACCTGAATAGGTTCTGACAGGTGTCCGTTTATCGCCAGTCTCAGAAGTATCCTGGTAGTTTGCTTTAACGTTAGTTAGAAATTCCCCCCAAAACCCATTTCTTTCATTGTGTTAAACAAGAACTCCCACTCAACTCTGTTGAAAGCCTTTTCTACGTCTAGGGCTACCAATACTGTGGGGATATTCAATTATTGGTCTTTTCGATCAGATGTTCTATTCTCCTCGTGTTGTCATTAGGTCTGCCTGCCTTTGATAAATCCTGACTGATCCGGATCTATTAATTTTGGTAATATGTTTTCCAAACGGTTCATCAAGACCTTTGTATGCTTTTTTGCGTCCACATTGATTAATGCCATCGGCCTATAGGAGCTGCATACTGTGTGATCTTTGCTGCCTTTCAGAATCAAGACCACCTGGGCCTCCTCCATGGTGGGTGTTATTTCCCCTTTTCTGCTCATATTGTTGAGCAGAGGAACCAAGTACAGAATCAAGGTTTCCCTATTCAGCTTATAGAATTCTACGCCAAAGCCATCCAGGCCAGGTAATTTGTTGGCCGGTAAGTTCATGATGACACTCCTTACTTCCTACACAGTGAATTCCTCCTCTAATAGCTCCCTTTCACGCTCCGATATCTGGGCCAGTGTTATCCCTCCCGTGGACCTTAGTTGGCTGTGTTCGCTAGCCTCTGCAGAGCTGTATACAATTTAGTAAATTCACAAATTATATCCCTGGTTTCTGTACTGGTACCGCCGTCCTTGACCCATATCTTGGTAATAGTTCTGTCCTTCTCTCCCTTCCTTAACATTCTAGCGAAAATCCTGTCGGATTTATTAGCGTTAATGTAATATTTTTGTTATAGAAACATTAATGTTCTTTCTGCCTCCTTCGTCTGTATCAACTCCAGTTGGCCTTTATGGCTCTATACTCCTTTTTAATTTCACCACTAGCTCCCCCTCCCATCTTGGACATTATATTCTTTCATTTTTCCTTAAGGTCCCTTTCCGTCATTCGCATCTCTCTGTGCCAGCATAATTTCCCCCCGGATTGTAGCTTTAAAAGTATCCCACATTGTCCGTTCCGCGCCCCCTGCACTATTGTTTGTGAAGCAATTAGTGATCCCTTCGCTCAATTCCTCTCTCAGTAACTCATCCTTAAACAAGTATGATGAATATCTCCCTTTCCAGAAGCCCGGCAGACCTTGGGTCCTTCGCAATTTCATTAACAGGAGCGCATGGTCCGACAGGGATATTGCTCCCACCTCTAGTGTGCTCACCCGTCCCAGCACTTTGGAGATACCCAGACACAGTCTATCCGTGATGACAACTGGTGTGCATGAGAAAAGAAAGTAAAACCCTCCCTACCCTCTCGCTCCCCTCTCTTTCTCTCCAGATGTCTACCAGAGCCAGCCTTTCCATTTTCTCCTTCAGTTCTTTCGAGGGTTTCCCTTGCGCCCCTTTCGAGTTCATAGATCTACCGTTCCTCAGATCCCAGGCCATGTTAAAATCTCCTGTCAAGATTATGGGCCCCTTCATAAATTTCTCCAATCTAACCAGAGCCTGTTGGAAGAAGGAATCTTGGACCTACATTTGGGGCGTAGTCGCCAACGTATATGCCTCGCCCCTCCCCCTTACATTTAAGGCCAGGTACCTCCCCTTGTAGTCCCTGTCCGTCTGTCACTAGTAGGTCGATGTTGCCCCTTAGGGCTATCAGCACCCCAGCCTTCTTATTAATCCCTGTGGCTTGGTAAATGTGGGAAAACCTTGTATTCTCAAGAGGTCCCTGTCCCTGGTTTGCACATGTGTTTCGTGTAACGTTATATTGTTAGGGTTCTCCCTGCGGAGGAATATCTCCACCTTTTTCCTTTTCAGTGGGGGAGTTTAGCCCCTTTATATTTAGAGATAGGATGCCCAATGACTGGTGATTTTCCATTCCCGAAGAGGAAGTGGGTTCCCCTATGTCTCCACCTTCTTTTGCATCTGGACTCCCCTTCCCCTCCTCCCCCCTTTCCCCCCTCCCTTCGTTCTCCCCTAGCCACCCCCTCCCCAGTCCCCCCCTTGGCTGGATGTGGTCAACTGGACTCTAGCCCCCCCACCCCCCAATTCTCCTCCACAGGGGTTGAGACCCCTACTCTTTCCAGCCGATATACCAGTGGGTTCCCCCCAACCCATTGTGATTCCAATCCCCTCCAGAGTCCTATCCAACTGTACCTCAGGCTTCCCCTCAAAGTCCAGTAGCTCCTCAAATACGCCTTTCATTACCTCTTCTAGTTCCTTGTCTTGCACCTACTCTGGCAGGTTTTTGACACGTATGTTGGATTTCCTCGACCTATTCTCCAAGTCTTCTGTCTGGAGCTCTAAATTATGTGTTGCAGTGGCCAGCTGGTCCAATAGGGTCGCTGTGCGTCTCGAGTCCTCCGTCAGCTCCTGTATTGCGTTTTCGTTTTGGTCTAGTCTCTTCTCCATTTTATTGACGTCCTGTTTTATCTCCTGTAACGCTGATGCCAGATCCTCCCATGTAATGGTAGTCTGTTTTTGGAGCGTCTCAGTTATATTTTCCCCAAAGTTCATGTAATATTGCTTAAGGAGTAACTGAGTTAACAACTGCTCCTGGCCTTCCTCCATCTGAGGTTCTCTCGGGTTCTTAAGGTGGCTTGCAGCGAGGACCCCTATTTACCCCACAATTTGTGGAGACTGCGCTCAGGAAGTTTCTTGGATGTGTTCCCGGCTAGTGACGTGTCTTTCCCCCTTCCTTTAGACATTGTCTTTTTTCTTTGAGTCCTGTGGTTTCGCTGTGTTCTCTAGCTGTTCCTGTAGACGCTGCTCTCCGAGGGTTCCTTCTGTGGTCCACTGACACCTCAACCGGGTTGGCTCGAGCCCACACAGCTTTCCTGGTTGTATTGCCAATTGTGCTGGGGAGGGGTATCCCCCCTTGCATCTCCAGGGAGGAGCGACCCCCCCCCTTTCCTCGCTTGGGGAGACCTTGAAATGTCCTGCAGCTGGTTCCTGGCTTCCCCCAGTAGCCCCTATCGCCAAAACCAAAGCGTCCCCCCTTCTCGGAGCTCAATCCCCCTGAGGGTTGTGGTGGTGACCGCTGCTAGTGGGTGGGTTTCCCTGTATTCCTGGGGGGTCCTGCTGGGCTCTGGCACTTGCTCTCCTCCTTGGATCTTCTCTCCCAATCCCCCCCCAGTTGGCGACCTTGGCACACCCCATCGGGGCCCTCTACGTCCATACTGCTGTTAATGAGGAGGGTAAGGGGGGGCCTCCCGGACATGTGCTCTATTAATTCTCCTTTGAGCCCTTATGAGGTCCATGTAGTCTCCTGCATTTCCCCCCCACCCCCGGGTGTGGGGGCAGCTCCTTCTCTGCTGGTGTGTACCAGAGGCTCCTAGGCACTACAGTCTAGCTGGCCACTGTGTTGGGCCTCTGTGTTGATCTCGTTGGCCGCTTCCCGAGGCGTTTTCCTCTGTTCCTCCTCCTCCTGTTACACTCCGGTACTGAGTCCAGATTCCCCTTCTCACTCTTTGCCGGGGGCCTCCTCTGCCCCCCCCCCCTGGTTTTCGGGGGGCGTCTATGGTTGGGGGCAGGTCGGCCCCCGCTTCCACAATGCGATCTCCGGCTCCTCTAGCTATATATCAGCGTCTTCCTCGCCAGCCAGCAGCTGCCGCCGTAGACCTGCTGTCTCTAAAGCTCCTCTGTAATGCAGGTGGACCCACTCATCTTCTTGATGAGGGCCAGCTGCCCTCAGCTGCTTTTAACGGGGCACCGTGTCTCTGAGCTCTGGGTGCTAGTCCCCTGAGCTCCTGTTCCCCGACACCTGCAAAGTCTTTGCTTCGTACCACCTCAGTGGAATATTCTTGACCCCTTTCTTTCACAAACTCTCTAAATCAGCTGCTATTGCCTGGGGAGGGCTTTTGCCTCGATTATGGGCTTGTCAGGAGACCCAAGGGCCGGGAGAGCATAGACTACGGTGCTCTACCCGCGGTGGCCATTTTGGAATACAGGCTGTTACTTTTTCATCTCAGGAAGTCAGCCAGCAACAACACACATGGTTGCAGGTGGTCAGCAGAGGTTTGACTCAGCAACACCACACAGGTATATTATTGTGTAGTACACCTGAAAAACCTTTGGGGTAAGGGTTTAAAATGTCAGGTCTAGTTATAAGAACATTAGAGTGTACTAAATGTGTGTCTTTATCCTTATAGGACTCCTCAGGAACACCAGGGTGTTAGAGAGTTGGAATCAACCGCAGGCCATTTTATGATACACACATTGTGCACCTGATAAATGTCTGGCAGTTTTAAGCCGTAAAGGACAGAAACTTGTACAAGTTGGACTAGTGAAACATAGCATGATAAATATGTTTAGTTGATCTACGCTTTTGTGAACCAGGTCACTATGACGTTGGTAATGATGGTTGATGTGTTTTGTATGACATTGTGTGTACAAATTGTATTGGATATCCAGTTTTATGTATGTATGTTAGTATTTGTATGTTATAACCGTGTGTAGAGTAAGTTATTAATCATGCAATACAATTGAGAGTATTGCTTTTATATATGACAATGGCGATACATGGGAGGTCAATTATTTGTGTGAGGCCTTCCCTAGAGATTGATGAGGATACAAGCACTGACACCCACTAATTAACCTTCCTATGGTTTATTTAAAATGCATATTTTTCCACTTAGAAGGAAGGGAGTCTTACCACTAAGTGGGAATAGCCGATGTGAGCATCCAGCAGACCTAGGTAGGAGGATCATGAACATATGTTATGTTAAATGAACTTGATAAAGCACACGTTCGCCTGATGGCATCTTAGCACTACTGCGTGAGTGAGTGAATTTTAAATATATCAGACTCTAAACAAACTCTAAAACAGAGTGGTTTTCAGTAACCTGCGGAAGGTGAGATGATCCACAATTGCCTGTAGAACCAGAGGGAGATCATTCCAGGCTTTTGCGGCCACCACAGAAAAAGCTCGCCCACCCCCCCTTTCATGACAGTTGGTACCGAGGGACCACTACAAAAATGAGCAGACTGCCCTCCTGAATATTGACACCAACCTATACTCCAAAATCCTGGCCAACCGCATGGTGCGCACTCTACCTGACATAATCCACTCGGACCAGACAGGCTTTATTCTAAACAGATCTGCCGGCGACAACGTGCGCAGAGCCCTGAACCTAGTTGACTTAGCCACTCGAAACTCCCAGGGGCTGGTGTTGATGGCTCTTGATGCCACCAAGGCATTTGACAGGGTGGACTGGTCCTTCATGCATCTTACCCTGGGGGCCTTTGGGTTTGGCCCGGCATTCCAGGCAATGGTCCTGGCTAACTATAAAGCGCCAAAAACACTCCTCAGAATCAATGGCTCACTCTCTGCCCCGATCTCCCTGACCTGCGGGACCAGACAAGGCTACCCCCTATTCCCGTTGCTATTCGCTCTCATCATGGAACCGTTCGCCCAAAGGATCAGACAGAACAGCCACATCAAGGGCCCCCAGACCACTCTGTCCCAGCATAAAATTGCCCTATACACAGATGATATGTTGCTCACGATCTCGGAAGCCCGCTCCTCATTACAGCATGCCCTATCCGATATAACCAGCTATGGTGAGGTCACCGGCTTCGCCATTAACTTTAACAAATCTGTGGCTCTGAGTATAGGTCTCTCCCCGGAGGAACAGGAGGCCCTTGTCCCGATGTGTCCAATAGTATGGAAGAGGAAGTCCATTCCCTACCTAGGGGTTCAGATTCCTGCAAAGCCGAGGGATACATTTCAGGTTAACTTTCCCCGGCTCTTCAGGGAACTGGAGGGTTACTTGAAACGCTGGGCAACCCAGCAAATTTCTCTGATGGGACGCATAACTGCCTGTAAAATGAACCTTCTACCAAGATTCCTCTACACCTGCGCGTCTCTTCCGGTGGCAATCCCAACTCCCATCCTCAGTGATTTACAGAGGAAGATGCTCCGGTTTATCTGGTGGCGTAAAAAAGCCAGAATCCCCCAAAGGACATTACTAGGGGACGCAAGACTCAGAGGACTGGGGTCCCCGACCTGCACGCCTACAGGGTGGCAGCGCAGCTAGCACACATCCGCGCATGGCAAATAACCTCCGACTGCCCTAGATGGGTGGAAGGAACTTGAGCAATCAAGGCTCCCTCTTCCTCTCTGATTTCTTCCGCACATCCCGCCATCTCTTAGAGAACACAAGGAGGGTCTCCTGCTGGCGACTAAACACACACGCTGACCTCCTGGGACTGGGCGCTGAGTCGTAAGGGAATCCCGAGGGGACTGAGCCCCCTATCTCCAATCTTCCACAACCCAACCTTCTCACCCGGGATGCATTTATGAAACTTCCAGAACTGGATAGCGGGAGGCCTCGAAACTGTGGACCAACTATATAAGGGTGGCCTCCTCTGCACTTTTGAACATTTTGAACAATGTCAGGAGTGGTTCCAACTCCAGGAAAGAGACAGGTTTGCATACTTTCAGCTACGCCACTGGTGCTCCCATCCACAAACACTCCAAGCAGCTACGCGCCCCCTCACAGCCCTCGAACTAACACTCATGGACCTCCCAACCCGAGGCAGAATATCCACTCTATCTAGACTATTTTTGGGGGGCTTTCTGGCCACAAGGACCCATGCTATAGCCCAGTGGGAAGTGGACTTGGGACATCCGATGGAAAACCAAGCTTGGGTGGACATTTGGACACAAACTCATGCAGCATCCGCTTGTGTCACCAATAGAGAATACGCGTATAAAATCCTACTGCGCTGGTACTACTCCCCCCTCAGGCTCCACCACATGAATCACTCCCTCAACCCACTTTGCTGGAGAGGATGTGGCCGACCGGGCTCCTTTTTCCACTTGTGGTGGGCATGCCCAAAGGTCCAACAGTTTTGGAAACTATGCGTAGAGGCCATTTAACAGATCACCCGGATTCCGCTCCCCCTTGAACCCGGGCCCTTTCTCTTGGGGGCCCGATCCCAGGGATCTACCCACACTCTGGAAACAAAGCCAAACTACTAACTCAATGTCTCCTGGAGGGGAAAATAGTGACCGTCCGCCTCTGGAAAACCCCGGACGGCCCCTCAATGATCCAATGGTGGGGGAAATGATGGTACATTTTGATCACGGAGAAAGTGACAGCGGCAAAGGCCGGATCCCTCCACCGCTTTCAGAACATCTGGGCCCCCGTGCTGGAATATGACCAGAGATTCCCTGCTTTGTCTTACAAGCCCACGAATGTCTGGCGAGTCTTGGGAGACCACGACGCCACCTGAAAGGGGAAGCACAATCGAAGCGGACACAGTGAATCACAAACTTGTGGAAAGCTGGCCCATATCAAGGGCCGTGGAGGGTGGTGGGTGGGGGGATATACAGGGGAATGAGGGTGTTGTGTTACATGTTTCATTTATCATAAGCTTTGTCACCTTGCCTTAATAACTTATTAAAAAAAAATAATAACCGACAATACGTCAGAATTAGAATACAAAGGAAAGGAGGACCAAGACCCATTTGCAGGAGGTGGATCAACCACCGACGTGTCAGCCGTCACCAGGGGCAAGCCATCCTTTATATGGTCCCGAATGGCAAATATTTTAGCCAGAAAAAAAAAACAGAAGGAGAGCCACATAGACCCTGTGTGGGCGGGACCAACATGCATCCTTTCTCGGGTGAGGATAATGATTCAACGAGGTCAAAAAGGGCCTTTGGTATATTAAGTGCCGCCTCTACCTTGTGGCTGTAGTAAAGGTTTTTTTTGCACTAATAACTGCCTTATGATAGGCCACGAGAGAGCAGCGAAAGAAAGCTTTAGCTTCTCTCAGCCCGTTTACACAGCAGTTTGTGTGCTCCAAGTTCTTCCGAGAACCAGGGTTCCGGAGAGCAGGTTTTCTGTTTACAAAGTCTGACAGGTGCCAGCAAGTCTCCAGTACAGATAGAGAACAGCATGCATATACATCACTGACGCTTGCCTGTAGAACTGCGACCCTCAACAAAAAAGTAAATTGCAATCCTCTTTGCACACTATGCAACTATAAGTCTAATACTGCATTGTATTGTACTTGTTATTTGTATAGCGCCATTTTACCATTATTATAGTTTCAATGCCCTGTTAGAGGAAACGCCATTAGAGGACCGAAGTCCAGGAGGTTGTAGGTCATGGAATACGATTAGGATGCAGGTGTGCATTTGGCCAAAAAAGGTTTAGCAGGGCTGGCCAGGCTCCGGTAGAGAAGCACTGCATGTGGTCTGGCATGTGGAAGGGTGCCGAGAGGAGTAGGTGGCATCAGTGCTATGTGTTCAGCGTGCCCAAATTTGTCATAGGTCTGCCCTGCATTCGGCTGTCAGAGGTGTCGGCACTGAAAAATGCACACTGAAGCAGGTCACACAAGTGACAACCATTACGGACTAACGTGCAATTAACCATCTGGGACAATAAAAACAGCTCATCTGAAAGCACAAAATGGTGTCACCTATCACTCTGATCCAGCGCCACAGTACAACAGGGATCCAACCCCTAAAAAAAAAAAAGAATCGTACTTATCCCAGGATACCCAGCCCTTGGCCATATGTCCCCAGCCTGATCCCAGGATACCCAGCCCTTGGCCATATGTCCCCAGCCTGGTCCGAAACTATGGCAACCAGTAAACTCTTAAGGTCTCCTAGTGCTAAAGGTACCCCTGCTGTTTGTTTTTAAAATTCATAAATACGTTTACTGGTGCCGACTGCAAGCTGGGGGAAGAGCTTTAATCAAATTATTTTTGGCCATGGCACATACTGCGTTATCCCTACTCCTTTATGTATAAGAGGCATCTGCATTTCTACTTTGTTTTCTACCCCTTTAGTATTCTTCTGATCCTGTACTAGCCCTCCTCACTGCCTCCTGTGGCGGGGGCAAGTTTCTCGCCGCCTCTTCTGCTTGATCTCTTTCTTGCCCTGCCTCTTCATTATTTCTACCACCTTGATCTTCCCATTCATTTTCCCTTGGTTGTTCTACTTCTTGTCCCAGGACCGTCCATAACCTCTCCCCATCATCTTTTTCAATCTCCTGAATTCCAATCCCCTTATTTCTGGTGATACTTCTTCAGGTTCTTGTAAACCGACTAACCTTTCCCGCAACGCTCGTAACTAGTCTAGATCTACTTGTGAACCCTCTGGGTACACTGATGCTACGGGCATGTCAGCGCTTGTGGATGGGTTACATGGAGGTGGAGGTGCAAAAGCCCTTGCTTCCCCGCCAGCCTAGTTGCTAATCCTGATAATCCTGTTGTTGACACTCTCTCTACCACTGGAGGCTTATAGGCTGGGTTTATATACCCTACTGCAGGTTTCGGCATTACGGGGTATATCCCCTTACATTGGATCTCTTTTTCACCTTCCTGATCTTCCATATCCTTTTTCCTTATATCCTTGTAATACCACCTTCTTTAATATGCTGAGGATCCCATTGCTTTTATCATCATAAAAGAATAATGCGTGATACTACCTTCTCAACCTATTATGGCTGAGGATCCCTTATTTCCCAGTCCTTATATGCTGAGGCTCCCTTTCCTCTCAGTCCTTTATACACTGAGGCTCCCTTTTCCATTATAAAAAGTAGAAAAACAAAAATATGCGACAATTTCAATACATAACCCATATCCTATCCAATCTATTCCTTAACACATCACCAAAAATCCTATTCCATAATACATCACAAAAAGTCCTATTTCATTGACCTCGTACTTCATTCACATAACCATGCATTCATACATACATGTTCCCATGTTGTCATCACTTGCAAGAGTATGCTCACATGTGCGTGTTTCACTGGAGTTTTCCTCCGTTATGAAATCCCCAATGCTGGCCTGTCTCTCTGGAGCAACGCCCCACTTAAAATCTTGTTTTCCATTATTCTGCATTGTGTGCATTGAGCATGTTAAAATCTCCTTTTAGCATGCGTGGGCTTTTGACAGACAGCAGATCAGTGTGTTTGTGCTAGCTCAAACACCACGGCAATGCCTGTAGTCCATTTTTAGCATAGGCCATATTCCTTTTGGCAAAGAGCCTGCTTCTTCCGTGCTTTGAGAAAAACTAAATAGGATTTAACATTTACGTATTTATTCAGCTGATAGTTATTTGCACCTTATATTTAAATAATAACTGCCTTCTTTTAGTGCCCGCCCATGTCTGTGTGTGTGATTATATTTGCATGAAAAAAGTTCTCAGTGCTTCTCCTCCCCCTCGGTCTCTTGTAGTGCCTAGAAACAGTCAAAATAAGTCTTGCCTAATTCTAAAGCGCTTGGGAATGAAGGAAGGCACTAGCTCCTTCCCAACATGCATTATATGTACCTTGCAGCCATCAATGGCGTTTTGTTGTTAGGAAGCCCGCTCAGGTACTTGGCTTCTTCTGTCAGGACTGAAGAAACACTCAAAACCAATACACAGCAGTAAACATGCTAAATGTATGTACATTATTGTGCCGTTATTATGCCAGGCGTGGGCATACTATGCTTTACAGAGAAGCTTCTGTTAGGCAACCAGAGTGAGCATTGTCAAGTTCCTGGTCCCTCGCCCAACGGCATGTATACAAGCTTTCCTCATGCACAACACTCAATTTCCAAGAGGGAATGATCATTTTCCAGTGGCTTGGGCGAGTGCACATTTTGTGCCCTAGGGAGAGAAGCATGGTGCTAGTTTGCAGAGTATGAATTATGCTTTTCTTTTACCATGCATTCGTTTTGCATCATATGTATAGGGCTAGCTGCCTGTATGAGGAAAAAAAGCTATTCGCATGGATATATATCTGGGTTGACTCTTCCTGCCAGCATTTGTGAGAGAATAGATCTATGTCAGTACTATGACTAGTAGCAAAGTCTGTCATCTAATTTATTGTCAAATTATAAAAGTCCTTTCTGTCTGAAAAAAACATCTGTCAGCATTGTAATGGGTCAATTACAACTATTAAGCAACTTCTTATAAAAACGTCTTAACCAAGTGGCCTTTAGCCACTTTTTTCTTTTGTATTTCAAAGGTAAAGACTTTAAATAACATGCTATTGTTTTCTTAGCATAAGTTAGATTAGCAGTAACATTATTTGAATTTTATTGGAATGATTTGGGGGGAAAAAAGTGATCTATAACAGAAATATCTGAATGGGGCAACATGCCTCCCTGCAGAGAAACCCCAACTGTTGGCTTTGCCAGTGTGGCTTGTTTTTACACCAGTAAGGTAGTTTGTCTTGGCTTTTTTGCCATTTTCTTTTTACTTGTGACATTTTTACTTTACCTTATATTGGTTTCCCTCTCTGTTCTGGGACTTCTGTTGAAGTGCAAACATGTTATGGAGGAAGGTCACACTGCTTACGTGCACGCGCTCTGTAAAACACGGCTCTACAGCGACAAGCTTTGCTGTTGACAGTTTTTAATTGATTTTGTTACAGGTGCAGGACTACTTGAAGCGATTCGAGAGCATACCAGACCTGCTGGAACTGGACCATCTGACGGTTTCAGGAGATGTGACATTTGGAAAGAACGTTTCGCTAAAGGTAGGTCATATTGGAGGAGAATATGATAATTCTCCGAAAAATGTTTTTACTCTGCACAAAGTTATCGCATGCTCAGTGGCCCATGCCACACCCTATGCTATATGTTGAGGCGAATAAGTGTCGAATGCAGGACTTAAAGTGGGCTGGGTCTTCATCACAGCAGGCTCAAAATATTGCCGTCAAGCTGGGATTCTGCTAGGACTCCATTCTCCCACACAAAGTCAATGAAACGGGGATGAGTGACAATACTGCTTTTCCCCAGTAGGTGTCATTGCCACTCATGTTTAGAATCACTGATCAATTTCAGTCATTGGGTTACACTGTCTTGTAATACACTGAAGGGAAAATGTAAGATGAAGAACAAAAGGTTTGATTTTTGCAAAATAAAGGCTTGTCATTTGAATGGTTTAAGAAAATGAATAAATAAAAATCATGTTTTTCCTTCGAAAGAACCGAGCGGAGGATCCTGAGTTTACCTATGTTCAATTTGTTTTTATATTTGAATATTTAAATTTTAGTCACTTTTTAGACTTATTACAGAAATGTATTTACCACAACTTTAAAAATAAATTCTTCTTTTCATATTGGTTACGAAAATGTGCCTGCAGTTGTTAGGCCACTTCTTGAGTCGCACAGGCCACGCAGCTTTTCACAGTTCCTTGGCAACTTGCAATTTGACAATCTTTGCACTGGCCTCCAAAAAGATGTTTCTCAACTTGTGTCGGCCCAACCCCTTTCATTGATTTTCCCACTTACAACACGGATCGAATCTGGCACAATGCAGCATTACTCATTACAGCTCCTGTTGGCTTGGAGTGTAGACTTACTGGAATACATATAATTTTACGACTTTTTAGAGCAGTCCCAGATGGCTAAAGACAGGAACACAATATATTGGAAATGCTGGTGGTGGTAAATTACTGTATGCCAGTCGAAGCCAGGCTAACGCCCAATTACACGGTTTCATGATCAGATGTATAAAGCCTTTTTACCACTGCAATTTCTAGTAATAGCTGGGCCCCTCTGCAGCATGTTTCTGTGTTGTGTTGTACTGCGCAGGAAAAAGTCGGGTCAGCAGCTTCAGATGCAGAGGACCGTGTTCCACCATATGAAATATGACGGAACAGAGCAGGAGAGTACATTTTAAAAAAAATAACCTCCTAACACAAGAACAGAGCAGAGAGCAAGGCAGATGCCTGGGACATTCAGGGCAGGAGAGGCCGTTTGCAGGAGAGCGGCATTCAACGTCTTAAGTAATGAAATGCAAATCTAAAAGAAATACAACAAATGGATCATATTAAGTTCACATTTAGTAACAGGTAAGTGTCTCCAAGTAGTCATCTGGGTAATACCTGTCCGTGACTGGATCACGCTCACAGATGGAGTTACAGTTGCGTCCATTTGAGGTGAGGGTAATAGACCACTATGTGATTCTACTATTCCCCTCTGAATAGACTATTCTCTTCTAGGTATCAATTACCTGAATTGAGTTGCATGTTAACTGGTTATCCCAAATAGTATCTACAGATGCGTATGTAGGGATACCGAATAGTAAAGGATATCCCTTAGGTATGGAACTAACCATGGGGGAGCCTATACAATATATGTGAGGAAGATTACCCTACTGAGAGTGTAATGTGCTTACAAGAATGTGTATGCAATGATAAGTTGTGGTCAGTCATGTTGCTGCCTTAAACTGGTCTTATGAAGATGAAGCCTCAATACAGTGATACAGTTTGCTATATCACTCGTCAGGCTTAAAAACAACTCTTGTTCTCAAAAAGCCCCATTGCTCGTTAACCAGGGAAGACATGGCATCAGCATCATGATGTTATCATTGCTAGCTTCATCCCGTGAGTTGTTTGGCATCTCTGGATATGCATTTCCCTGCCATTAATCACAAATCCTATAGCACATTCCATAGGTTAGAATGTTTATTTTGGAATGTGTTTGGTGCCACCTTAGAGAAGAAACAGGCTAATAACAATGCATATGTTCATATAGTATCAATCACCTGGCCAATCCAAGAGGTTACAGGAATGGTTGCTGAATTGTGAAAGCCATCTCCGTAAGATCACTATGGGTGCCCAATGTAGCATGTATGTACAGCATTCCATAAAAATCAGAATCCTTCAATTTCTGCATTCTCATAATGTCAGATGGATTAATTTTAGATTCATTGAGGAGTACCATGTCAAAATAAAATGCCTATGTCTCATTGTGATGGAGCTTATCTCATGGACAATGCCAAACCAATGGATAGATTGTAATCTGAACCACTTTTCTAATTTGCAAATATCTCGATTGATGATTTCTCCAGCAAAACCTTTCAACATTTATATACAGATATCACGCTAGTCATAACTGTGTAGCAAGTATATTTGTATGAACCAAAATAGTTTCTTCCATGAAAACTGTTAATATATTGGCACTTGGCCTTAATTTAGGATAATATTTGTCTTCCATGGAACACCATTTGTTGTATAGGTGCCATACAAATATCCAATAAATAAATATCTAAAAAAGGTATACAAATCCAAAGAATTCTTTTTTTTTTTTTTTGGATCGGCTAATACCACCTTTCTCCCCACCTTTACTATTTTTTTTTTTTAAAAGGTTTTTATTTTTGGCGGCAGAGGTACAAAGGCACACACAAAGGGCAACAAATGAATACAGCAGTTACATCGTAGAGCGGCACAACAATTACGATACAGCAGTCACAGCATATACAACATGGCAATATCTGAGGAGGAGCAACAGTGGGGCTTCATCCAGTGGGGTCAGGGCCCGGTGGGGCAGGGGACATACCGGACACGGGGGTGTCCTCGCTGAGGTTGTTAAGGTAGGTGTTGAATTCACCCCAAATATTTTGGGGGCGAGATTGGGCGGGGAGCGTAGTCAGATAATCTTCCTCACAATTCCGTGCCCAGGTGAGTAAGCGGAGCCACTTCCAATAGGTCGGGGGAGAAGGGTATTTCCAACTCTGGAGTATACACTTTTTGGCGATCATACAACTTATATTCAGAAATTTGGCCAGTCGTCTGGAGCCATCGGTTTTCCAGGCCCCAAACAAAACCGCCATGGGGTCAGGGTCAACCACGGTGTCAGTTATTGCAGAAAGTGTTTTCAATATGCTATCCCAAAACCCCAACAGCTCCCTGTAAGCCCAAAACGTATGCAAATGGTCAGCTTCCTCCGCACCACAACGGGGGCACAAGGCAGCCGCGGTGCGGATAAACCTCGTGGTCCTACGTGGGGTGTAGTAAAGCCTGTTGAGAAGTTTGTACTGCATGGCGCGGAAGCGGAAGTTGAGGGAGACCTTTTTGGTGTGTAGGCACATTTCACCCCAGGCAGCATCGGATATCTCTAGACCCAGTTCGCCCGCCCGATCGTCCCGCGCTCGAAGAGCTGGGATAGAGGCATTCTCCTGTAGGATCTTGTATATTGAGGAGACGACGCCGCAGGCGCCGCCAGAGTTGGCAATGTAAGCAATTGCCGGGTTATCTGGGGGCTCATCTAGGAACGAGGGCCATGTAGTGCGAAACGCTGCCCGTAGTCTATAGTATTGAAGGGTCTCTAAGGCGGATCTGGTGTGGCCATGTTTCCATGTTTGGGGGGTCTATAAATCTGCCTTCGGGGTAAAAGTCGGAAAGTGCCTGGTATCCCAATGCCCCCCAGTGTTGGGCTAATGCAGTGTCACGTGTGGGTTCTAGGCCGGGGAAATCCCACACCGGGAGCCATTTGTAGTAAGGGGGGGACTCAGAAGTTGGATCCAGCAGACGTTTCCAGGCCCTAATGGTCGTACCGACAGGGTCAATAGGAGAGTCAGGCGTGTAGCGATGGTGTAATATAAGGGACATCATGTTGGTGTCGATAGCCGCAAGTCGCTCCAATTTGACATGCGGCCGTGTCGGGGAGCCGGGGTACCAGTGGGTGGCATGTTGGGCCTGGGCCGCGGTCCAGTAGAGAACCAGGTCTGGAGCCGTGAGACCCCTCTGCTTATATGGGAGCGCCATGTCCGTCCACTTCTTGCGTACTGCGCCGGAGTGCCACAGGAACTGCGCGCATAGTGTGTGTAGCTTGGTGAAGTATCCCTTCCCAGGCCATATAGGAACGTTACCAAAAGTGTAAAGGAGCTTGGGGAGCAAAATCATTTTGATGAGAGAGTCGACCCGCCATGGACAATGGGAGAGAGCGCCACCTCAACATTTTGGCCTCAGCTGACTGTGCCACGGACCCATAATTGTCGGCCAGTAGGGTAGATTTAGTTAAGGATATCTGCACAACTAGATATCTGATGCCGTCCGGGGACCAGCGGAGGGGGTACTCAGTGGTGGGTCAGTGGGTAGATTTGGTAAGCGGGAAGATCTCAGATTTTGAATAATTGATCGTGAAACCAGAGTACGTGCCGATGCACGTGATGTCCCTTAGTATGGGATCCATGTGGGTTGTGGGCTCTCTGATGTACAGTAGCACGTCGTCCGCGTATAAGGAAATTATTTCGGGGTCATCTTTCAGCCTTATTCCCTTGCAGGCGTGGCGTGCACGCACATAGTCCGCCATTGGCTCGATTGCGAGTGCAAAGAGAATCGGGGAGAAGGGGAAACCCTGTCGGGTGCCCCTAAACAGCGTGAAAGGGTCAGATGTCAAAGAGTTGGCCCTTACGCGTGCTACAGGGGAGTAGTATAGCAATTTGATAAACCCAATCATGTTTGGGCCAACGCCCATTGTCTCCAACACCAACCACATGTAGCTCCACGAGACCATGTCAAAGGCCTTCTGAGCATCCAGGGTGACCGCCACAGTCTGGGCATCCTGATCTATACGGGACAAAACATTGAACACTCTCCTGATGTTATGGGAGGTGGACCTGCCGGGGACAAAGCCTGCCTGATCCTCATGAACTAAGTGTGGCATGATAGGCAGAAAACGGTTCGCTATGATCTTTGCAAAGATTTTGGTGTCAAGGTTCATAAGGGAAAGGGGTCGATAGGATCCGCACTCGTCTTCCGGTTTGCCAGACTTGAGCAGGACCGTGATAACAGCCTCCCGCATGGAAGGAGGAAGGATGGAGACCCGGAGTGCCTCGTCCCAGACCTCGAGTAGTCTGGGGGCCAGTATGGCCACGTGCTCTTGATAGAACTCGGCAGTGAGGCCGTCAGGCCCCGGCGCCTTGCCCTTGGGCAGATTGGAGATGGCCGTCACTATCTCGTCAAGTATGATCGGGGAATCCAACTGGTCGCGGGTGGCAGGGGATATTTCAGTAGTGGGAATCTGGGCAAGCAACTCTCGTATGTGTTGTTCAGTGTGTTCGGCAGGTTGGGAGTACAGGGACCTATAGAACTCGGCGAATACCTCCAGGATCTGTTGATCCGCCCATTGTACATTGTCGAAACGATCCTTGATGGAGGTGATCTGAGTTCGGCCGAATTTCCCCCTCACCAACGCTGCCAGTGTCTTCCCCGGCCTATCCCCCTCGCCGTATTTCCTGGCGGCCAGTGGCCGGCTGAAGTACTGGATTTCACGGGTGGCGAGTGCGTTAAATGCTTGCAATTCCTCACTGATTTGGGACAGCATGGCGGGGTCAGCCCCTGTGGAGCATTGTTGCTCTAGTTGCTTCAATTTGGCTTCGGAGCGGCCGAGGGCCGTGCGAATTGTTTTCAGTAACCCAGCCTCCCGTGAGATGGACAATCCCCTAATATACACTTTAAAGGCATCCCACCGGATCGCAGCCGAAGTGCCCTGAAGAGAGTTGCGCTCAAAGAACGATTCGATGTCAGCCAGAATTTCGGCTCTAAACACAATGTCCTTGAGGGCCTCGGATTTGAATCGCCAGGTGCTAAGTGTTGGGACGGGCATGCCTAGCTTCACCGAGAGAGTAACTGGAGCGTTGTCCGATAGAGTACGGGGGAGGATCTGGGGCCCCTCCACCCTGCCCATGGTTTCACTGGACACGAAGAACAGGTCTATTCTGGACGAGCTGTCGTGCACCGACGAGTAATAAGTGTACTCCCGGCCCTGGGGATGTAGTGTCCTCCAAACATCGCGTATGTTAAGTGTCCGCATGTGGCCGTGAAGCCTGCGTGCAGCACTGGATAGGGCGCGGGAGGCCGTACTAGTTCTGTCCAGGACAGTGTCCAAAATGAGGTTCATGTCTCCCCCCCATATAGTCTGGATACCTACATAGCCCAGCAGTATATTGGTCACCACATTGAAGAACTCAGGAGAGTCGACATTAGGGCAATATGTATTGACAAGTAGGTATTCTTTGTTCACCAGAGTGCAATGAAGTATGACGTAGCGACCCTCAGGATCTATGTAGCTCTTATGTAGTATAAATTTGATCGATTTGTGCACCATCGTGAGGACGCCCCTGGATTGGGAGGAATAAGAGGTGAAGAATCTAGCGGGTGGGCGTTGGAGTGTGTCTCCTGTAGGAGTAGAACCTTGCAGCCATGCCTGCTTGCAAAGGCCATGATCTTGCGAGCCTTGGTGTGATTGCTCAATCCGCGGACGTTCCAGGACATTATGACGGCGGACATTTCAATAGCAGATATACAAACTCACAGTGCACATGTCAGTGGACATCCCAGGTCCAGCAGCGGTGTGTGTTCCCATGGTCGAAGACGGGAGTGCACACGTGGTTTACCTCTGTGCGTGCCGAGGGACCTCGAATGCCTTTTTTGTGTAACGTCCTATACCCACCCTCCACCCTCACCACCAACCCAAACTCAGCAGTGTAAACAAAACCCACCCTCGACAGTGCAGAGCTGGGCCGACCCCAACATGGCCCATTCTGCCAAGAAGCCCAACCGGGGCTGGCCCGCAACAAGGGCATAACCAAGAGCAGTGCAATCGCAGTGGGGTGCGCTATTGCCGTGTAGCAGCACGCTGGGAACCAGCTGGTTCCGTTACAAAAAAAACAGTGTTAGCGGTCATATTGTAAATGTCCCTGTTTTGCTCAATCAAGTACGGGGGTCAGCAGAAGGAACATAGTGGTTCGGCAGTTCGTCAACCAGGTGTGACCATAGAAAGTTTCAAAAGGCAGCCAGAGTAAATGCAATCAACTAAGCAGGGCGAAAAGCATTTGGTCCATGGCAGGAGTGTGAACAAGGCAAAGAATTAAACATGCATAAAGGGGCGTTGAACCAGAGGGGGTACAAAGCGCAACCGGCCATGGATGCGAGCAAACAGTGGTATGAAACAAACAGTATGTGTTCATGTTGATCAGTGCTATCTCTCCGTGATGGAGTTCAGTCATTGTTCATAGAGTCATCGGCAGGAGGTTGCAGGGGAACATGTGCCTCAATGAATTTTACCGCTTCGGACGGCACAGTGAAGAAATATAACTTGTTGTTAAACGTGAACTTCAAGCGTGCCGGGAAAAGTATGGCATAGGGAACGTTTCTTTCTCTGAGGAGTTTCTTCACTCCAAGGAACTGGCGGCGCTCCTGCTGGACACCAGTTGAAAAGTCGGGGAAAATTCTGATCACTTGCGAGACCATACGTAGCTCGCCCTTTTCCCGAGCGAGGCGGAGAATTAGGTCGCGGTCCTTGAAGCTCAAAACTTTCGCAATGATGGGCCTCGGGAAGTCGCCAGGCTTGGGCCGCGGTGAGAGCGCCCGGTGTGCCCTTTCAATGGTGAAGAAGGGTGACATTTCTGGATTGCCCAGTAGATCCTTCAAAAGATTTTCGACTGCCGGGTCTGCCCCTCAGCGCATTCTCCGGGACACCAATGATGCGTATATTATTTCTGCGCGACCTAGATTCGAGGTCATCACACTTGGCCCTGACCGCCTTCATGTCCGCCACCAGGGTGGACACAGTGCCCTGGAGCGTGGCTATGTTGTCTTCGTTGGTTCCAATTCTGTTCTCTGCGTCCATGATTCTCGACCCCTGCTGGTCCAATTTGGCTCTGAGCGATGCCACGTTGGCATTGATGTCATCGAGCTTTTCGTGGAACTCTGCGAAGTTTCTAGCCATGGATTCCATGATTGAGGTGAGGTCTGTGGTGGGTGCCTCAGCAGGGAGCATATCGGTCACCTGGTCGTCTGACGTGTGGGCCGAGTCGGACCTCGGGGTGGGCTTGGCGAATTTGTCCATGGCCCCGGCTTTATTGGTGTTCCTAGATCTGTTGGACATCGTAGCAGATGATCTTAGGGCGTCGAGTGCTCAGAGTGGGGACCAGGGCGAGCGTGTTAAGGAGGCGCGCCGCAAGCCCCGCAGTCGGGGAAGCACGGATCACTGAGGCATAGGGCCAGGCCACAATTGCGCTATGGAATGAGGGTGGAGGCGGCAGGGTCCGCGGCTTCAGGAAGGTGCGGAGCAGCCGCAACGACACTCTGATGGAAGGCCAGTGTCTGGGCCGGCATCCGAGTAGGCGCAGCCAGAGGGACAGGTGGGCACTGGCCTGCAGGGAAAAAGAGGCAATGTTCAGTGGGGTTGCAGGGCCCAGCCAGATCCGAACCAGAACAGTTATGAGTGGTCGGCGGGCGGTGTAGCGCAGGGAGAGGGCAGCCTCTATGTCCAATGACCGAGCGTAGATCAAGGCCCTCTTGAGGAGAGGCACATGTGGTCTTGTGCAAACGGAGGCCAGCCAGGGTGCAGGGCAGTGGTGGCGGGTATGGGCGCTCCACAGAGGCGGCCTCAGGGTGAACAGCGCGGAAGAGGGCTCCAGCCAGGGGTGGCAGATGGCGGTTGGGCGAGGGGGAATGTCGTATGCTGCGTGCAGCAGACGGAGCAGCGCCTCACCTGGAGCTCTGTCAGCGAAGGGATGAATCTGCAGTTCTCCGGCAGGCTCACAGTCGAGCGAGGCAGGTCCAAGTTTGGTGCTGAGGACCGCAACGGGCGCACCCGCCGGAGGGCCCGTGCGCGGCTCAGCGAGGCGATCTCGGGTGTGGCACGGGCAGGTCGGAGCAGATTAGTGAAGGGCCCAACCCAGGCCGCAGCGCCAGGCCAGCGGGAGCACTTGGTGCGGGTCGCGGGCAGTGCGAGGCGGACACCCCACAGGGCCCGAGCGCGCAAGCCCGGGGGCCCAGCCGGCGGATCTAGCAGGCGGGCGGGCGGGCGGTAGCAGCGAGACAGTAGGCCAAGGAGAATGTCACGGCGGGCGGCCGCGCGCCACCGCAGCCCCGATGGCGTTGCACACGCCGAACTCCGGCTCCAGGGGTCCGATCTGAGCCTAGATGGCAGCGCACGTAGCCCTAGTTGTGGAGGGTACAGGGGATCAGGAATCCAGGCGCAGGGAAGGAGCAGACCGCAGATGTCGGATATGCAGCGGCAACACACGGAGCTAACAAGCTAGGCAGCCATCTTGACGGCTGCTCAACAGCGCCCCCTCACCTTTACTATTTCTGAGACCAACCAATTAAAATCGGTTTGTAAGAGTTGTCTCAAAGTGAGCAAGTAGGGGCATTCTCCAGCATGGGGTCTGGCATGGATTCACATGCTCATGAATATTCCCCGTCGTCAGGCTGGGAATCCGCGGTAAAGAAAAAAAAAAAAATCATGATCAGTTTTGTTTCTGATCTGTCTTTCGTAGTAGTAACCAATCACTGTTCTCTGGGTCATACCCGCCCCAGCCAATGACTGCCCTCTCCCCCAACCCCTCCCCTGGCAGCCATGCTCAGATTTTTACTGCACGTTCAAGTGTTGGGAGTCCTCATGCTATAGCTCTCAAGCTTTTACTGCGTTTTGCGATTTTTCAAAGAGTTTAATCTAATTTTTCGGTCAATCGAGCCTCAAGCTCCACAGTTTCTACTTCCGATCAACGGGGACCCGTTTCTGAATTTTCTACACACCTCAAGGGCAAGGTTTTCTTCGAGTACACTTCTTGGAGGATTCCAGAAGACCTTGAGGCCTACCCCGTGGACATGGCCCCGGACAAGGGAAGCTAGACGCCCGGATCCAAGCTGTTCAGGAACTGCCCTGGATGCGGATTGCAGAATGTGTTCAAGGAGGACAAGCATTCTAGATGCCTTTACTGCCTTCACAAAGACAAAACGCACGTGGAGAAGGAATGTGCGTTTTGCAAGAACATGTCGGAGCGGAGCATGAGGGATCGACGGATCCGCCTCACCAACTGGCTAGAAGGAAAGAGCCCAGCGGTAGGTGAGAAGAAGAAGAGGTCAGAGCGGTGAGAAGAAGAGGTCAGAGCGGTCTTCTAAATCCTTTGAGGGCGTTCCGGCGACGGGTGCCCAACAGAAGGCTAAGCACCGCAAGTCCGCGGGCACCGAACGATCGGGCTCCTCGGCTGCCAGGCAGGGCGCACTTTCACCGACGCCATCAACCACAAGCCAACGCTCTGGCTCGGGGAAGAGAAAGTCGGAGATCCCAGGGAAAGCTTCTGGAGCTGCCCCAGTGGATCCCGATGGAAGCAGCCGAGGGGGAGAGAGGCGGTGTCCCTCCCTCCAAGGTGAAGGCCTCAAGCACGGCAAAAGTCATGAAGGCCCTGATTCACCCGGCTATGGCCTCTATCGAGGGAGTCGTGACAACCCTGGCGAAGCGGCTACCACAGTGGAGACTACCTCAGGGCCCAGAGTTTCCCTGCCACCGCACAGGGAATCCTCTTTTCAGCCCATCGATAAGACCCCTGTGAAGACCCCAGTGGAAAAAGAGGGGGGGGGTGGTGGCCATCACGGACACGGATACACCCTCTGAGGAGGAGCTGGTTGAAGTCGTGCAGGGCCTCAACAAGAGGTTTAAGGAGGTCCAGTCCCACGGAAGGAATCCCGGGGAGGTGGACGAAGAAAGTGACGGTGGAGCTGACAAGGCTCCCGAGGAGAAGGAGCAACCATCGTGCCCGTCGCAGCCATTGCCGGACAACTCGGCAGCCATTTTGAGGGCAATCCAAACATTATGCACGGAGAGAAGGACGGGATTGCCTCTATCCCCAACGGACGACCTAGCAGAACCGGGCCTGTCGGGAAGCCCTCCAAACAAGCGGAGGAGAGTTGACCCCCCCCGCCTTTCCAGCCCTCACGGCCCGCTCAGCCTTCATCTCCTTCCCCCGATCCTAGGGACGACACAGGAACAGATACGGCCACGACAGATACGGCCACGACAGAGACAGATGACGACAGTGGTGACGACGGGATGGGCCTTTCATTACCCCCCCACCCCGGGCCTGCCTGCCCAACGAAATTGGCTCCTTCCACGCCATGATTTCCAGGGCATCCAAGCTCTTACAGCTCTGCCCCGAAGAACAGAAGAAGGAAGGCTTTCTTGATCAACGGCGAGAGGCCAAGAGGAAGACTATCCTCGCGATGCCTTTGCTTGACGACATCTGGGACGAGGGACTTGCTCTCCTGAAGAACCCGTCCACCACGCCTGCCAAGAGGGATCGGTACGAGAAGAAGTACCGGGTCCCCGATTCCGCCCCTTTGTGCCTCAGGGCGCAGCCGACCCCGGATTCCGTCGTCTCGGCGGCAGCCAAGAAGAAGGTGGCGGGGGCGATGGCTTCAACTTCAACCTCTCCACCTGACGGTGACGGAAAGAAACTGGACGCTATGGGACGACGAGTCATCTCATCCGCAGCGACAATTAAAGTGGCTCACGCCCTAGCAATAGTGGCCCGCTACGACAGGGAGTTGTGGTACAAGATCGCCCCCCTGCTGGACTTCCTACCGGACGACAAGAGGACGGAGGCCCTGGGGATTCTACAGGAAGGTGAGGTGGCTTCAGACCTCACCATAACGGTGGCCATGGACATCGCGGACACCGGATTCCGCCAGTTGGGCAACGGTGTTTGCCTTCGACGGCGGGGATGGCTCAAGGCAACAGATTTCCGCCAAGACGTGCAGACCAGGGTTCTGGACATGCCCTTCGACGGGAACAACCTGTTTGGAAAGACAGTAGATGAGTCACTTCAGGCCATCAAGACCGACACAGCTTGGGCCTTGGGAGTTTTGCAACAACAACGGCCGCCCTTTCGGAACTCCGGAGGCAAGCAAGGTGCCTCCAAAGGATTCGGCGGTGGCTCCTCGACGTACCGCCAGGCAGCCCGTTCCTCATCACAAGAGGCCTACAGAGGGTGCAGCAAGTCAGGAGGACCCCATCGCCAAGGAGGCCAGGGCGGCAAGGCTGCCTCCAAGCAGGACTGAACCGGCCGGGGCATCGGGCCCCCACCTGAGCACCCTAGTGGGATGCCGGCTGGCAAAGTTCGTCAGCGTGTGGGAGTCCATCTCCACCGACCGTTGGGTGCTGGATACCCTGGCCCACGGGCACACTCTCGAATTTCTAAGGAAGTGCCCCCGAATTCCTCCCCTGGCCAGGAAGGAAAATCGTCAAAGTTGTGAACTGCTGTTAGAAGTAAAAGGGCGATGCTCAAGAAAGGGGCCATCGAGCCAGTCCCGAAGAGGCTCTGGGGCTCCGGAGTATACTCAAGATACTTCCTCGTCAGAAAGAAGACAGGCGGTTGGCGCCCCATCCTGGACCTGCGTTGGTTAAACAAATACATCAAGGCCCAGACGTTCCGGATGGTCACCCTCCAGCACATACTGGGACAGCTGGAGGCAGGCGACTTCCTGTCGTCGCTGCACTTGGAGGATGCGTACTTCCACATCCCCATTCTAAAAGGACACCGAAAGTTTCTCAGATTCGTAGTACAAGGACGGCACTACCAATTCAAGGCCCGGCCATTCGGATTGAAGTCGCGCCCAGTGCCTACAACTAGTGGCAGCAGGGCTGCGCCTGCAAGGGATCCACGTTTACCCCTACCTGGACGATTGGCTCATCCGAGCAAGGACAAGGGAGCTCGCCGTCGAGCACACAGCGAAGACCGTCCAACTGCTCACAGACCTGGGATTCTCCATCAACTTCCCCAAATCCCACCTGGTTCCGTCACAGGTCGCACTGTTTCTGGGAGCCAAGCTCGATACAGTGGCACGATTGGCTTCCCCGTTGGAGGAAAGGACGAAGGCCATCCTGGGCAAGGTGCAGCACCTGCTGGCCACGGACGTGGCCAGGGTGAGGTCCATCAAGTCACTCTTCGGCATGATGTCCTCTTGCATCTACCTGGTGTGTCTATGGAGGCTGCGGATCGGTCCTCTGCAGGAGTTCCTTGACGCCCGTTGGATGCAAGCGGCGGGCAGCTTCGAAGACAAGATCCCGCTCAACGAGGTCTTCCGCCAAGCGATTCGCTGGTGGGGCACCCGCGTGCATCTCGAGGCGGGCACAGACTTTCAGACCCCAGCACACCAGGAGACGGTGACGACAGATGCCTCCCTCGAGGGTTGGGGAGTTCAAACCGGAGATCTTCACGCGAGAGGCCTTTGGCTCCCAGAGGAGAGGTCACTCCACATCAACATCCTGGAGCTCCGAGCAGTGTTCTGGGCTCTCAGGTCGTTTCACCCACCCCTCAAGGGCAAGGTGGTAAGGATCTTCACCGACACCACCACCACAATGTTCTGCATCCGGAAGCAGGGAGGAACCAGGTCCCCGGCCCTATCCAAGGAGCCCAGGATCTGTGGCACTGGGCCGTTGCCCAGTGGATGTTTCTGGTACCCCTCCACCTAGCAGGAATAAAAAACACCATTGCCGACTCGCTGAGCAGGGAGCGGTGCTCATGCCACGAGTGGGAGCTGCGTCAGGACCAAGTGGATCGACTTTTCCGACGATGGGGTAAACCCCAGATCGACCTGTTCGCGATGGCGGCGAACTCCAAGTGCCAGCGGTTCGCCAGCAGGTTTCCCCAGCCGAGGAGCATGGGCAATGCTTTCTCGTTCCCCTGGGATGGCCTGTTCCTGTATGCGTTCCCCCCGTTGCCGTTGCTACTGCGACTCGTCCACCAAATCAAGAGGTCCCAGTGCAGGATGATCCTCGTCGCATCGGCGTGGCCTAGACAGATCTGGTTCCCGGACCTTCTGGACTTGTCAGCGTCCCCCCCAGTCAAACTATTGACGGACGCAGATCTTCTCTCCAGAGAAGGAGGCGCCATCCTCCATCACGGCCCAGGGTCGCTGAACTTGCAGGCCTGGCTCCTGTGGCACTAGAGTTTGGAGGGTACGATATCCTGGCGGACTGCAAGGAGGTGCTTGCAAAGGCCAGGGCGTCCTCAACTCTCAAGTTCTATGGACACAAACGGAAGAGGTTCTCTGTCTGGTGCCGTGCACAGAAGATCAACCCGCTGCGAATTACAGCCCCTCAAGTGCTGCGGTACCTGCTGTCGCTGGCCAAGGCGGGGCTAGCTCATGCCTCCATCAAAATACATCTGGCGGCGATCTCCCGCTACACCAGAACTACGGGACGATCATCTCTGTGGTCTCATCTCCTGGTGAAGGAACTGTTCTGTTCATTCCCGCCGGTGAAGGCTCCGGCCCCGGCGTAGGAGCTCAACGTGATGCTGACCAGGCACAGGGGGGGGGGGGGCTTTCGAGCCCCAGCATTCGGCACTGTTGAAGTTCCCGTTGTGGAAAACTGCGTTTCCTGTGGCCATCACCTCCGCACGACGAGTGGGAGAGATCCAGGCCCTATCCTGCAAGCCTCCATACTTGGCTTTTCACGAGACGAGGGTGGTGCCGAGGACGCACCCCTCCTTCATGGCCAAGGTGCCGTCGGACTTCCATCTCAACGACCCCTTGGTGTTACCAGTTTTCTTCCTGTCGCCTTAGTCGCCGGCCGAGAGGACTTTGCACTCGCTGGATGTAGCTAGAGCGCTGAAGTTCTACGTGGGCCGCACGAAGAGTTTTCGGAAGACATCACAACTGTTTGTGAACTTTGAACCTGTGAACCAAGGGAAGGCCCTCTCGAAGGCTTCCATTTCCAGATGGCTGTTCCGACTGCATCATGCACTGTCATCGGTTGGCAAACCGACCGTTGCCCGGCCATCCGAGAGCCCATTCGACCAGAGCGATCGCTGCTACCACGGCGTTCTTGTCTGGTGTACCCCTGCTGGACATCTGCAGGGCTGCTACGTGGTGGTCGGCGCACACCTTCACGAGATTCTACTGCGTTGACCGGGATTCCAGGGAGGAGTGCAGGGTCGGCCAAGCAGTGCTGCGCAACCTGTTCGCCTGAAGGGGGGCCTAGTGAGGCGGTAAGAGTTGCTTAATGTTGAGTTTATGTAATGCTTAATGTTGAGCCTTGCCACCTCCCGTGGTTGTGCATGTGTGTACTGCTATATATTCTTATATTCATGAGCATGTGAATCCATGCCAGACACCATGCTGGAGAAGGAACAAGTTACTTACCTGTAACTGTTGCTCTCCAGCATGGGTTTGGCATGGATTCACATGCGAACCCTCCCTCCTACACCTTTGCGGATCTTCTCTTGGTCATACTGCCACTTTACGTGCTACCAAATCTGAGGATGGCTACCAGGGGAGGGGCTTGGGGAGAGGGCAGTCATTGGCTGGGGGCAGTATGAGCCAGAGACCAGTGATTGGTTACTACTAAGAAAGACAGATCAGAAACAAAACTGATTTTTTCTTTACCGAGGATTCCCAGCCTGCCGACGAGGAATATTCATGAGCATGTGAATCCATGCCAGACCCATGCTGGAGAACAACAGTTACAGGTAAGTAACTTGTTCCTTACTTCGATTCAACCTTATGTGTGTTCTCCAATCTGATGTTACCTCCCCGTGAAGTTATAGCAATGTACAAAAATCATGGGCATAGAATCCCTGAGGTCACTTCTTTTAGTGGGTTTATGTCTGTGGATCTTCCAGTTGCAGTTCATGTATTTGAATAATGCCGCTTTGATGGTAGACACACACAATAAGCATGTATTATTTGGGGTACCTAGGGTTTGGTGCGCTGCAGCTAACCGTATGTTAGCATTATTGTTAAACTGAGTATAACTTGCACAGTTCCGAGTGTAATGGAACTATAGGCTACCCCTGCCTATAACAATAGAAAGGATACCAAAACAGTCCCACAAATACACGCTATCACATGGGTGTCCTAATGAAACAATACAAATTCATATAAAGAAAGTGTTTATTTTGTGGACAATACAGATATTGCACATGTATGGTTGATACTGAGGCTGCCGACACGCGTTTCGACCATATGTCTTTCTCAAGGCACAGTATCAGATCTGTGTTTCACAAATTGTCATATGTATCAATGAAAAATTCCAATCAATGGTACTGATTGACCCATTAGCAAATCCAAAACAATTCGGTATATCATTGCAATAAACAAGGAAAGTTAAATACAAAAGTTATGGTGTAATAGTTAGGAACAAGAGGGGAGGAGGGAAAACAGACAATAGAAGAGTAAAGTTAATTATTCCACTCTTATAAATCAAAATAACATATTCAATCATAATATCAACTAATATGAGTGGTGACACCAAATTTTAAAAAAAAACTTGTACCCTATGTGATACACCATACGCTTCAGAATAGTCTTGTTGTGCTGGTCATTGAGTTGATCATTCAAATGTGATCAGAATCGACCTAACACATAGTCCTCACAAGTCACCAGTCCAATTTAGTCGATCGAATGGCAATTGCCTCTGAAAAACGAATTTGGATTGTACCATCTTGGAGGCAGGGGATTGTATACCAGCACATTGTTACAGTACAATGTCTATATGACCAAATGCTCAATGGCTGAATCAAAACACTACATTTCAGTGTATTGTCAGCTATATACTCTTAATGTCTGATTTGTTATACGCCCAAACCCAGGGGTATCGCGGCATAGTTACAGACATCTTAATTCTGATTCAACAGTTTGAGGTACATACATATTCGAAACATTTTCAAGAACAAATTACATAATATGAATTACATGCATTAGTTGACGTATACATCAATAAGTATTCATGTTATTATTTACATCTTAGGAATTCCTTGCCTAAAATTAGTTGAAAAACCACGTTTTTAGGAGTTTTTTTTTGAAGCACTGAATGATTCTTCGTTTTTGATGCTTACGGGAAGGGCATTACAGTGTTGGTGGGCCATGACTTGGAAGCTACTACTGCCGACTCTGGAGCTTTTGTAGCGGGGGATCACAAGGAGTGAGTTGTTCGATCTGAGCGTTCTATTGGATTCTTTTTTGTTTATAGAGTTGTTAATGTAGATGGGTGCTTTCTTAGTGAGACATTTGTGGGTCACACACAGGGATTTAAAAATTATTCTGGCTTTAATGGGTAGCCAGTGGTTCTCCCTCCTGATATTGGAGATGTGGTCCGATTTCTTTTTTGTTTTGCATGAGTTGTAATTTGCTTAGGTTAGTAATTGAGGTCCCTAATAGGAGTACATTGAAATAATCCAATTTGGATAGTATCAAAGCCCTGGCTAAGGTGATGCAGTTTGTGGGTGAGAGGAACTGGCGACTTAGGGCAATTAACTTGGATATATAGGAAGTGGAGGAGGATAAAGCGTTTACATGTTTCATCATCGTTAAGTTAGCATCTAGGTAGACTGCTAAGGTTTTTAATTGTTTTGAGACAGGAATCCGCGTACTATCTATGTTGATCGCAGTATAGTCTGAATGGAGGGTGTTGATTTTGAATTGGGAGCCCACAATGAGAATCTCTTGTTTTCTCATTGTCGAGGAATAGGCTATTCATAGCCATCCAGTTTTATATTATTGCGTATATTTTATTGATGATCATAGTGTCATGGTCATAATTTCCTGTGATTGGAATGATGATCTAGGTGTCATCTGCAAAGTTGGTGTTGATGACACCCATGGCATCCAAGGCAGAGAAAAGGAGTTTAGTATATGCATTGTATAAAGTGGGCGAGAGACAAGACCCTTTGAGGTACCCCGATGGGGACAGTGATAGGATCTGCAGCCTCTTTGCCTATGGATACTCTAGACGTACGTTCAGCTAGAAAGAATTTCACCCAAAGAGTGGCCTCTTTAGAGAAACTGAAATCGTTTGCGAGTGTAGCACATAGATCTGCCAGCAGCATTCGATGTAGTGGACCATGATAAACTAACAGCAGCAGTATGCAAAGTTTGCTGGTGTCCCTAATAGTGTCCATCTGAATTTTCAGATCCAGGTGTGCCATTTTCTGTGCTATGGTTAGGCCTAAAACCCGATTGTCTAGCTCCCAAAAGCAGTTTTTTTGTTCTAGATGGGCTTGAATTTGGGTGTTTGCTAATTTGTCTATGATCTTAAGCAGAAATGGGACCGTAGTTTTTTTTTTTCAGCACGGGGGACACCCTAGTTTCTTTTATTCTCGCTGGCACTATGTTCGGTTGAATGAAGCATTTACAAAGTTGGTGATAATGGGAGTGAGAATAGGAGCACATTGTTTATGAGTTATCTCCTTTACAGTTGGATTCTTTTAGTTTGGAGATGGTGTCTGATACTGAGTCTTGGGTAACAGCAGAGAAGTGTAACAACATGTAAGTTTTCTTATACGTTGAGTTAAGCACATATTCAGGCATATTTTTGTCAGCTAAGATTTTTCTTTTGGTGATTTTCTTTTGAAGTAATTCAATTTTGGAGGTCAACACATTTTGAATAGTGGTGCACCATTCTTTGCTGGAATTAGCTGGTGTGGTGACTAGGGTAGGATTTTCCAGTACTCTAAGGATGGTGAAGAGCTCCTTAGAGTTTGAAGTGGTGTTATTAATGCAAGTGTTATAAGCATTAGCTTTGTGAGTTATGATATGATTGCTGCTTTGTGGGTTTTATTAGCAGCTATAAATGCATTGGCCGAGTCTGTTGTGGGAGCTTTTTTAGTGGATGTGTTCAAGGGAGCCTTTGGCCCGCCTAAGCGCGACTAGTTGTTCATTGAACCAAAAACGTGTGCGTTTTTCGACACGTCAAGTTTTTGTTATGATGGGTGCTACTGCGTCAATGGTAGTTGTAAGACACCTATTGTACAAATCTGCGAGGTGACATGGATTCTCACTTGTGGCAGGATGGGTAGAGAGGGCATCACTGAGGATTGGGGAGAGATTACCAGCTGTTTGCTTACAGATGTTTCTTGTTTCAAATGTGTCCGTTGTCATGTCTTGGGGGAACGAGGCTCATTATTGATGATGGTAAAATTGATGCAGTGGTGCTCGGTCCAATCAAGGATTCCAGAAACTGCGTTCCACCGTGCATGGTTAATAAAGTCTTGTAGCAGCTGTGCACACTTACTGTTGCCTGATTCACATCACTCTAATGCACGTACCCGCTTGTTATAGGTATCTGATCAAGATTTCTTGAATTTTCAATGTGTTATTTGAGTCACGTCTTTTAAAGAGTAAAGAGGCATTGTATATGTTAGCTACTTGCCCATTCTTAGATAAGATAAAACCCCATATTCATATACCATTGTTAATTATCTATAGTACATGGTGTTACCTCTTCCCCGATTCCGAACGCTTTGGTTGTAACGTGTTCATCTGTGGGAAAGTTCGTTCAGCAACGGAAATCTCCGATTCTACCGGTGAGCAGTGTCATCTGGTTGATACAAAAAAGAGGCATGCAAGGTGTGCATTAAACTAGTGCACATAATTACTTGTCCACTGTATTTGGTTAGAGTTAACAATCTAATACTAGTTCTTACCTGAAATCAGTGCGGGTACAGCATACGCACGTCTAGTACGACTTATTTCCCCATATTCCGGCGAGCACCGCTCATTGCGGCATTGAAATTGTTAGGCTCACTTGGTATCCACAGGGACGCCACCCAGCCGGGTTACTTGCTGGTATACTTCTCAGCTTTGCCCAGATGTGGTCTGCAGGGAAGGTTCTGCCTGAAAATACAGGAGGACTGTGTTCAAGACTGACCGACCGGGGTAAGTATCCTCCCTCCACCCCCGTATGATTTCAGCCCCTCTGGGGCCCTCTCCTCACCTTGTGGTAGTGTTAGGCGTGCTCTCCGTCCTGCCTTCTTTGCAGGGGCGCATTCTTTTTCGTGGGCGCGTGCGGTCCAGTTACTTCACCGACACCGGCCCGTTTGATATTGTTCAGGTAGGTCTTATTGCTGTTCTTTATTCTTGTTGCTATCTTGCATGCCTTTCTTTTAAAATGTCTCTTTTTCTCCCTTAGGTATGCGGAGCTTCAAGCCAGTTCGCCACGCTGGTTGAGCCCCGCTGGTAAATGATGGCGCATTAAGAGAGCTATGATGCGATAAGTAAGCGTTATGCGCAGCGCTGCAAAGTCTTGCTTTTGCTAATCTGTGTTTTCCTTCCTTGTAGGTCGCAGTGTTCTTCAGCACGAGTGGAATGTCCGGAGTGGTGCCAGCCGAGAGGTGACCAGCCAGGTAAGCCTTTTGAGCAGTTCGTAATTTGCAAATGTCTCTACTGCTTTCTTTAATGTTGCCTCTATCTTCCTCTTTCAGGTCGTTCTGTCCGGGAGGTGTGCAGATTCGAGGAAGCTGTTCTCAGGAGCTGCGAGTGGCTAGATGAAGACTGCAGGTAAGATGCTGCTGCTAATGATGTTCCTTTTGTCTCCTTGCAGATTCTGCTTCTCTGAGGTTCGGAGGGAATAGCTGGACATGGTGAGCATCACATTGCAAGCTGCAAAGTAACGCGAAGCGTGTTGTCTTGCGCGGGTGTGGTGTTTAAATAGCCCCAACAAAATAGTCCAGGTAAAGTAGTCCCTAGGCTACTACACCCAAAACACTAGACCGCATAGCTTGGTTGCTAGGAACCAAGCTATGTGGATGCCTCCATGTTGGCTGACAATACAATAAAGCAGTTCCCAAGTACATTGTTTTTCATGGTGTATGAGCCTGGCGCCATAGGCGCCAGGACTGGCCCCATGAGGGCTTTTGAAGAGGATGCCAGGCTCTAGAGGCCCGAGTCCTGACTCCACCAGGGCAATGGGTTTGCCAGAGGGGGTTTTGGGCGAGGGTCGTGACAGAAATACACACTTGCTTGTCTGTGGATTCTGTTCCGTATTCAATACTGTTGTACTTCCATTATAACCATGTTCCAATGGTAACATGAAATAATATAGCAATGCCTTATTTAATTTACCGATCAAATGTTTGTTAATATTGCATGTTGGTATCCCATTAATACCTTATTATAATTATTTTGCTTGAGATCCTGTTACTGATTGGAAATTGCCAATAAATAACACGGCACAGGCTTGCCGGAACAGTGATTGCAAAAGTTATGAATATGTCAGACTCTTTCCATGGTGTCGCCTATACTAGAATAGTGCCACTTAATAGTATATCATTAAGTGATTGCCACAATTAGCTTTACAATGCCCATTGCCTCCCTTCATTCTGGCATCTCTCACAACATATGTGCAACAGTAATGTAAACATTATTCAAAAGGAAAAATATTTTTTCAGTCAGATACTTATGTTTCTCAATCTTGTTGGTGATAAAGACCAGGTCTGTGCACAGAAAGCTGTCCGGGCACCACCATCCTCAACTTAAAGTGTGATTGATACCTTTTATCAAGCGGTCACGAATGAGGCACATCCATTCCAAATTAACAAGGCTGAAACACGTGTATGGGGAACTCTTGTTCAGAAGGGAATTGCCATAGCATTTCGGTGCTGGACTGCCCATGTGGGCGGGACAAAGACTGATATGCATATGGTTATTTCCCATCTTTGAAAGGTACAGTGAGCTAAAATGTGGCTGCGGACTCTAGAGTGGGTACCATCCCATAGAACAGGCCATTTTTGCCATGTTGGTTCTCATAGAGGGGCGCCCATGACACATTTTTTGATTTTTTTCAAGGGCCTAAGGTTTAGTCACCGTAAGTGCCCTAGGGGCATCCAGACGTGGACTGCTTGCTCACTGTGCTCAGAGAGGCCCAGCTCCATGTCACTGATGATGCCCAACAAGGCTGAAACACGTCTATTGGGTTGCTGTTGGTACTCTTGTTCAGAAGGGAATTGCTATAGTATGTCGGTGCTGGACTGCCCATGTGGGCGGGACAAAAACTGATATGCATATGGATATTTTCCATCTGTGAAAAGTACAGTGAGCTAAAATGTGGCTGTAGACTCTAGAGTGGGTGCCATCCCTTAGAACAGGCCATGTTTGCCATGTTTGTTCTTAGAGGGGCACCCATGACTAATATTTTGACCTCCTTAGGTTAGATTCGGATCTGGCACAATAAATTACACAGCGTCCAAAAATAATTTTTACCAAAACTGAAACACTCAAAAATAAACAGAGTCGCTCTTTTCTGGAGCTTAAACCCAATAGCAGGAGTGATACAAATTGGCCAAGTAATCCAGTTACAGGATTTCACAAATGTGTTAACTGCAATTTTTGTCAGATTGCCCTCTCGCCCATAATGCGTTTTGTATGTCATGGGGATCTACAAATTGAAATACAGGACTTCATTAATTGCAAATCTAAATATGTTGTATATGCAGTGGTATGTGTATGTGATAAAGTATACATTGGAAGTGCTAGCCATGAACTGCGGATAAGGATACGAGAGCATTTAGCTAATCTAAATAGCCAAGATCTCAAGCTACCCCTCGCCACTCACTGGCAAGCTAATCATCAACTTGCCAACAAGAAGATTATTCGCTTTGTGGGCCTACAACAGGCCCAAGCCCACACAAGAGGAGGCGATCGTCAACTGTACCTCCGCCAATTGGAAGCACGGATGATTTGTAAACTGAGATGTACCAAACTTGGGCTTAATAAGGAACATGAACCTGTTTTTATAAGTGGTTATAACAGTTCCCGGACAGCTTTTTGTGCACAAACATGGCCTTAATCAACAAGATTGGGAAACATAAGTATCTGACTGAAAATATCCTTTTAGTTTGAATAATGTTTACATTACTGTTGCATGTATGTTGTGAGAGATGCCGGAATGAAGGGAGGCTAACGGCATTGTAAAGCCTATTGTGGCAATCACTTAATAATATACTATTAAGGGGCACTATTCTAGTATAGGCGACACCATGGAAAGAGTTTGACATATTCATAACTTTTGTAATCACTGTTCCGGCAAGCGTGAGCCATGTGTGTTATTTATTGGCAATTTCCAATCAGTAACAGGATCTCGAACGAAATAAAAACTATAGTTATCACAAATGAGAAACCCTGGTCTTCCTTGAAAAAGGAAAATATTGATGGAGGCAAGGCATTGTATACCAACACATTGTTACATTACAATTTCTATATGACCAAATGCTCAATGGATGAATCAAAACACTAAAGTTCAGAGTATTGTCAGCTATAGATTGATATTTGACTAACTCCCAAGTAATGTCTGATTTTATGACGATTCTGGTGATCTTACTGGTTAAACACCAACTGTTGCACATTGCATTCATGTTGTTAGTCAATCACCAAACTTGGTAGAGACACTCATCCTTTAGTGTAGAAAATAGAATATGTGTAAAGTATATGTATTCCAGAAACTGTTCCACCGTGCATGGTGAATAATGTCTTGTAGCAGCAAAGCACACTTACTGTTGCCTGATTCACATCACTCTAATGCACAGACCCGCTTGTTATAGGTATCTGATCAAGATTTCTTGAATTTTCAACATGTTATTCAAGTCTTTAAAAGAGTAAAGGGGCATTGTATATGTTAGCTACGTCCCCATTCTTAGATAAGATAAAACGGCATTTTATATACCATTGTTAATTATCTATACTACATGGTGTTACCTGTATGCCGATTCCTAGCGCTATGATTGTAACTCTGCCTACTGCCGGTTGCACACAGCGTGTTCGGCTGTGGGATAGTTTGTTCAGCAACGGAAATCTCCTATTCTACTGGTGAGCAGTGTCATCTGATTGATACAAAGAGAGGCCTGCAAGGTGTGCATTAAACTAGTGCACTTAATTAACTATAGTTTTTGTGAGGTGCCAATAATTCATGATCCATTTTTGGACAACTTTGGTATGCTTCGAAAAGATGGCCATGAAGATTTTCTATACCCCTTTATTTTGTTGTTGTTTCATAGAGAGTAAATAGGGTTGATCAGTAAACCAAGAATGCTTGGTTTCTCTTTTACCAATTGCAGAAGATAACCTGATCTGAGACTTTCTTCATAGCACCAACATGTGGGAAGTAATCCACTTTATTAGTAGTTTGTTTTCATGTCATCTCTTTTTGTATGCCAACTCTGGCAATGTACAAGAGTGTTGCGTTATATTTCTTTGAGAAATGTAGAGTTACCTGAACACCTTTCTGATATTAAAAAAAAAAAAAAAGCTGAGAATAGGATCGCAATGTTACTATAAAGTGTAAATTTGAGATTCTCGTTTAAGAAGTGAATCCGAAATCGAAAGGAGGTAGGTAAATGTTCTACACCCACCCATACAATTAGAACATCAATGTATCTTACCCATAGACTGAAATGGCAGTCATATGGATTATTAAAAACTGTAGGTCTCTTCACATTTAGCCTCATATAAGTTATATGTGCTTGGGCCAAGGCTGTCCTGTTGTACAGCAGCACATACCTAGCCATTAGTTAGAAAATACAGGGGAGTGCCTCATTCTGAAGCTCTCCGTGCACACCTGAGATTATTAGTACAGTACTGTTTGTTAAATGTTAATACAGGTCTGATACAATAGAGGTCCTATGTGAATATTCCCCTAAGCCACAAGTCCTATCATGAAGTAGAAGTGGTTTACTTTAGGATTTCAGCCATTTAATTTTTTTAAACTAGCAAAAAGCATCTGTACGGGTTCTGTAGACAGACATGATAACACTCATTAATTGTTTAAAATCAATGATCCCTTAGGCCGCTGTTCCGAGTAGCTTATCGCTTGATGTGCTTTGCACTCTGAAGTAAACTGCACTGAGACTGGGTGTGCGTGGCTGACTGACATACCACAGAACAGACGTGGAGGGGAGGTGAGAGTTGGTGTGCTGCAGCATACTGGGACCTTCTGTGCACTCACCCCACCTGTCTCCCCTTGGCGCGGACATTGCAAATATCTCAGAAACAGTGCCTCCTAGAACCTTGAAACATGGTTTGAGCCTTTGAGTTTTGTTCCTCATGCCGAGACGCTTAAAACTTGCTTTACCCAGTCCTTCTAAGACCATTTCGATGTTTCGCTGATTTCAGGCAACTGTCTCATGTGTGAAGGGGCTGAAATCCAAATGTAATGTAGCCAGTAATGTCTGGAGGGTCCAAACAGGTAACTATGAAACATTTGGTGGATTGGTGTGGAATTGTATAAGGAACAAACTAACAGATTATATATATATATATACATATATATATATATATATATATTTCTGAGGCTTGTGGAATCTGCTTAGATCACATGCTGTGCATAGGCCGACATCTAGTGGAAGCTGCGGAGTATTACAGTTTGATTTTCGAAATTCGAAAAGGGGTGTCGAACTAGAGCATGCCAGTAATACTATCCCTCGTGTGACGTCCACTGTACCCATGATCCCTCACGTGTGTAGGAGCCTCAGATTGTTTTTTTTCCACCATACTTGTCGGAAGCATAGTTGCGGAGTTCCCTGGCTTTCAGCCATTTATCATAAATTAAACTAAAATCCCTGTTCCTCAAACTCGTCGAGACGCCGAAGATCGACGCCGGTGCTGGAAAACAAACAGCCGTCGAGACTGCATGACGGACTTTGGGCCTTGGAAGGCCTCTCGTCTCGGCCCGGGCCTCGGAAGTGCAAGTAGGGAGAGTGGGGGGTGGACATACTCACACTCGTTTATTTTCCTACATACACTCGCCCGCTGCCAGATATTAACATATGGAGAGTACTCCATTTAAATTCTGCCCCAAGTGCAACCTTAACTTCCCTTGGGTAGATAAGCATAACACCTGTAATCTGTGTCTTCCTAGGGACCACCCCGAAGCAAATTGCAGAGTGTGTAAGCTCTTCAAAGCAAAGACACTTAAGGACTGCTCCACCAAACGTTGGGCCCACTATGCCAGGCAGCTTGAGGCCTTGGACGATGTGGGTTGCTTCAGTGATGGCAGCAACACCTCCGTATTGGACGGCGAGGGCACAGGGGTGTCGTTAGGCACCCATGCGCAAGCCCCTGATCTCAGAGGACTGTCCAGCGGAGCAGTTATGGGGACTAAACCCAGCAGCAAGAGCGCTACCCACACACCTTCATGTAAGCACACTAACCCCACCCGAGACTCGACAAGTGTGTCGAGTGATCGGCAGAAAAACGCACAGAGAGAGCGGTCCGCAGAATCGGTGTCCTCTGGGCGCCCCATGACACACAGCAACCATCTACGGTTGCTAAGAGTGCCAAGTTACCGAAGGTCACAGAGGTATAGTCGTCAGAAGACAAATCCGCCCTCTACCCCAAAGCAGCACGTTCAGAGTCGACTGCGGCAGTTCATTCTACGTCTGCCTCCGAGTCTCGACGTCCCTCCTCTAAAACTCCAGAAACTCGTGAACCCACCTCCAAATCTCAGCTTCAGGCGTCAAAAGATTCAGGGAAAGCCAAAGAGTCAGGGAAACATGCCTCTAAACATCGGAAAGGGGAGAAACAACAGAAAAAAGCTTCTGAACACCAGGTTCAGAAGGAGAAACACAAATCTTCTGAGAAGTCCTAACCCTGTCACTAGGCCCAAAGTTGCCCCTCCCACTCCCTAGGATATGGGAATAGAAGAGGAACCACAGCAGGAAAGGGTCATTCCCAGTTCCAAAGAATGGAGCTCGGAAGACATCGACAGAGTGATGAGGAGAATGTCTTTTATGGCAACTTTTTACGAGAAAAACCCCAATTACTTCCTGAGCTATCAGAATAACCCTGCTACCTCTACTCCTTCGGGATCCAAAGACCCTCAACCTCCTACTAAGAGACTCTGTACTGAGACTCCAGTTCAGAGGCCGATTTCAGACCCATTCGCTATTGAACCTTACCAGCAGTATGGCGAGGATCCAGAGATACAAACACTGGACGACCAGGCAGGGGTCGACTATTATGGAGACGATGAGGACCAGGATGAAGAGGAGGAAGACGAGGCAGAGGCCTATAGTTTCGACTCCCCTATTCCCAAGGACCCACCGGTGAATGACTCACCTGTAGATAATCAGCCATTACTGAAGGAGGTCTTAGCTAAAGATGCAGCCCACTTTCAGATAGACACTCAGGGGGCTCAAGAAGAGAGGGGCTTTGCAGAGCAAATTATGGGGGATAGAAAATTAATTGCCCAAGCCATACCAATTCTGAAGTATATTCAATGCAGAATTGACCCCTTTCTGCTCCCCCCTAATCTTACCTGGGCAGTTAACCCAAGAATAGAGAAATTATTCAGGGCCGCCCCCTCCAACCCACTTTACATAGGGGGTCAGCTCAAACCCGACTCATTAGTGGTGGCAACCACTAGGAAGAGGGCGGGGACACCTCTAGCATCTTCTGAAGCTCCCCCAGACAAGGAGAGCAAAACGACATATGGGCTAGGAAGGAAAGTGGCTTCCACTTCCGCTTACCAGGCAAGAATTGCTAATACCACCACTCTGCTGGCAAGTTACAACTGTCACCAATGGGAACAGGTAGCTGCCCTCATTGCCTCCACTCCCGAACCTCTAAAGAGGCAGTTGGCCCAGATTGCGTCGGAAGGAAGATCGGTGTCCGGATGCATTCTCAAGGCTACCTTTGACGCAGCTGACAATGCAGGCTGGCTCATCGCAGAGAGCACAATAATAAAGAGACACGCTTGGCTGAGGCAGTCAGGCTTTAAACCCGAGACCCAAACCACCCTCATCGACGTGCCGGTGGAACCAAATGTCTTATTTGGAAAAGCGGTGGAGGAGGCTCTCAAAACAGCCAAGGACGAATATGATACCCTAAAGTCCCTTGGACAACTAACTAATAAACCCACAAACCAACGAGGGAATAATAATTTTCGTCGCTCTAGCAGCCAAAATTCCCAGAGAGGGTCGAATTACTTTCAAGGGCAAGGAGCATCGTGGGGAGGCAACCAACAGGCTACCCAGGGTTTCGCCAGAGGTCAAAAGAGAGGCCGTGGTGGGGGGAGAGGCAGCCCAGATTGAGGTGCTACGCCCCCCAAACAAACAATGACATTCCGCTCCAGGTCCCTTCCCATGCATGGGAAGGGATCACTTCGGACAGATGGGTGCTGTCCAGTGTCCGCGGGATCCTGTATTGAACTGTTGGAACGACCCCGCGACCATCCTCCAAGACAGAAAATACACTCCTTGGAGCACCAAAGAATCCTCCTCGAGGAAATTGTCATTCTTCTTGCAAACAACGTGATAGAACTCGTCCCGGGCAACCAGGTAAACAAGGGTATTTATTCAACTTACTTCCTTGTGCCAAAAAAAGATCTAACAATGCGCCCAGTATTAGACTTACACCCTACAAACAAGTAGGTCAAGCCTCAAAACTTTTGCATGACTACACTCCAAGAGGTAATCCCCCTACTAAAAAGAGGAGATTACATGGCAACATTGGACATGAAAGATGCCTATTTTCATATTTCCATGTTCCCCTCAAGGTAGACAGCCAGCACTACCAGTTCAAGGTGCTGCCCTTCGGTATAGCCTCGGCTCCAAGGGTTTGCACCAAGGTACTGGCGGTGGTGGCGGCGCACCTACGCAGGGAAGCTATCCCAGTGTACCCTTACCTGGACGACTGGCTCATCACAGGGGAAACCCCTGTAATTTGCAGATCCAACATTCAAAGAACTATCGACCTCCTCTTGCAATTTGGCTTCTCAATAAACGAGAAAAAATCAAGCCTGGTGCCAAGCACCGCCAAACAGTTCCTAGGAGCTGTTCTAAACACCCAAGAGGGGTTGGCCTTTCCATCAGAGGAAATAATTTGGAATCTGTTACTGCAAATTCCCCAATATCAGTCAGGTCGCCAGATAAGAGTGCGCAAAGCGATGCGTTTACTAGGCATGATAGCTTCATGCATGTACCTGGTTCCCCACGCGCCCTGCGCATGCGTCCCATGCAAGAATGGTTGGCGAAACAGTGGTCTCAGGCAAGTGGTCAGTGGGACGATCTAGTGGTCGTTTCGCCAACACTAGTACAAAGTCTTTGCTGGTGGACAAGAGAGAATCTTTCAAAGAGGAAACCCTTTTACGACCCAGAAATACAGGCCGTAGTCACAACAGACGTGTCCCTGTCAAGGTGGGGAGCACACCTCCTTCAACACACAGTTCAGGGTCTCTGGTCTCACACAGTGGCTCAGAATCACATCAACCTACTAGAGCTTCTGGCAGTCTTCAGAGAGCTTTGGGCGTTCGAACCCCACCTAATCAACCTGTCAGTGCAGATCGTAACGGACAGCACAACCGCAATGTTTTAAATAAACAAACAGGGGGGGCACTCGTTCGCCAAATCTGTCCAGGCTTGCCCAGAAAATTTGGATATGGGCAATCAGACAGAACATTTACCTGTCATCTCAACATGTTCCAGGGGATCTCAATTCACTAGCGGATGCTTTGAGCAGAGATGCCCTCCCAGAACACGAATGGTGTCTACACGAAGAAGTCGTAGGAGACCTCTTCTCACAGTGGGGTTTCCCCACTATAGACCCATTCGCCACAAGCGAAAACAGACAATGCCCAGGATTCACATCCAGGTTCCCCCAGCCAGGCACCAAGGGGAACACTCTATGGATGAAATGGTCAGGGATGTTTGCCTACTCTTTTCCACCAAACCCTCTGATGAGGAAGGTGGTCAACAAGATACACAGAGAATTGATGACGCTCATCCTAGTTGCTCCCCTGTGGGCGAGACAACCGTGATTCCCGCACCTGCGCAAACTGGCTGTGTGCGAACCCATCAGACTCCTGTGCTGGTACAACCGACTCTCCCAGCTCAGAGGACAAACAGTGCAACCTCAACCCAACTCGATGAACTCGATGAACTTGGCAGCATGGCTCCTGAAGTCAGAGTTTGCCCATCTCAATTTACCACAGAGTGTCATGATGCCTACCTCCAAGGAGCCAGGTCCGACCCAGCAACCCCAGAGGCAGGCATCATTTCCCCCAGGGGAGTGCCAGCGGGGCCCAAGCTGGGGCCCTCTGGACGCAGTCCTGGCGCCTTAGGCGCCAGGCTCATGTTGGACCTCTGTCCTGGCGCCTTAGGCGCCAGGCTCATAAAGCTAGACATGTGTTCAACTGTTTTAATGTGCACTTACCTGATGCAGACCATGCTGCCACATCCAGGCCCTCTTGAGGCCTGAATGGAACTATTTTACCTGTGGGACTACTTTCCATCCGGGTGTGGTCAGGGAAGGATACATACCTGATCAGAGGAAGGATACACACTTGGGACTTCTTCCAAAGCTATTTAAACCACACCCGATCAGCAACTCACGGTTGGCGTTGTTCTGCTCCTCGCAGCTGGACGCTCACCGTGTCAGTATCCTGGGTCACCTGCAAAGGGAGACAAGAGACCTTACCAGCTAAATCTGCACCACGGAGACATCACCGACGATCCTGAAAGGGAAGACATTATTTTTAAAAGCATTTCGTTACGATCGCTGCAGCGCTGCATTTCACTCACCTTTCCTGGGTTCCTCCATCTTCAGCAGCGATCATCCGGATACACAGCCACTTCCCAGAGCCTAGAAAAAAAAAGACAAGAATAAGAGGTGAGAGAAGGAAGGGAATAGGACTTACCGGTTGGGTCATTCCCATTTCATTTCGGGTCTTGCCGCTTCCAGGCATTTTCCGGACCCCGGCCCCTATGGGGAAAAAAGACAAAGACATTGAATGAGCGTATGCAAAGACAGTTCCCGAGCGCTCATCCAGAACTAACCTGCCATTTACTGGAACTGGAACTGCACGTTTCACTTCGGGTCGGTGCCATATCTCCGGCATTCCGAACCCCGGCCCCTAAGGGGGGAAAAAAGACATAAGCATTAGCGCTTGCTGCAAAAAGACAATGAACATTATTATTAGCTTGGACTTTTGAACTTGCAACAGAACTTTTACAGAGCCTTACCTGAATAGTCAAGCTTACCTGAACTCCCATCAATCCTCAATCCAGTGAAGTAACTGGGTTTCAACGCGCCCCTGCATCAGAAGCAGGATGGAGAGCTCATCCTTCCTGACCCTAAGGTGAGACTTCACGGGGAATCGTGGAAGGGTATCGTGGAGGGTTGGAAGAGAGTGGGAGGCTTGAGCATAAGTCAGTCAGTAGGTAATACTCCCTTTTCACGCACAGGGGAATATTCCTGCGAGCCGGAGAAGCCAGAGTAGAGGGCCCTTCCTGTCCATCTTCAGGGTCCTGCGCTTCACCATTGAAGAAGCATCAGCACTAGAAGCCAGACCTGCGCCTCCGTGGGAATCAGGTGAGCGTTAGACAGAGATGTATGGATATCTTAAAAGAATCAAGGAAACCTAACACAAGGCACTGTTACTTTGATAAGTGGAAAAGATTTGTTATTTGGTGCCAGAATAAACAAATCAACCCAGTTGATTGCACTCCTTCCAATATTGTCACCTACATGCTCCACTTACTGGACGCAGGGTTGGTATTTAATTCACTCAAGGTACACCTGGCGGCGCTGTCAGCCTACACCACCTCCCATAACAAGGTGTCATGGTGGAAGGTGCCAGTTGTCAAAGCCTTTATGGAAGGGGTGAAGAGACTCCACTCTCCAATTTCTAACCCACCACCAGGGTGGGACCTTAATGTGGTGCTTGCTAAACTCATGGGACCCCCCTTTGAACCCATGCATAAAGCTAGTCTCAAACGCCTGACTTATAAGACTGCCTTCTTAGTAGCCATTACATCTATAAGAAGGGTCAGTGAAATTCAGGCTCCGCCAGTGCAGGAGCCTTTCTTTACTATACATAAGGATAAACTGGTTTTTACGGACTCACCCTAGGTTCTCACCTAAATGTATTTCCAAATTCCAGGTTAACCAGTCAATTGAGCTACCGGCCTTTTTCCAAGAACCCAAAAGCTCTGCTGAGGTGAAATTACACACACTCGATGTGAGAAGAGCGGTCCTCTACTACGTAGACAAGACCAGACCACGAAGAAGAACAGATTAACTGTTTGTCTCCGTAGTTACAGGCAGAGAAGGAGATTGCATCTCTAAAGGTGCCATCTCTAAATGGATAGTTAAGTGTATCCAGCTGTGCTACTCCCTTTCAGAAAAGACACTGCCTTTTACACCAAGGGCCAACTCCACTAGAGGTACTGGGGCCACTCTGGCTTTCATTGCAAATGTACCCCTTGACACCATTTGCAAAGCAGCTACATGGAGCTCTATTCACACTTTTACTCAGCACTACTGCATTGACACCCATTCCAAGACAGATACTCAAGTGGGACAAGTGGTTCTAAGACATTTGTTCGCTCATGACGCTTCTCACATCCCACCTCCTTCTTCTAACACTGCTCGCTAATCTATGCACAGCATGTGATCTAAGCAGATTTCACAAGCCTCAGAAGGGATACATTACTTACTGTAATCATATTTCTGATGCTTGTATCTGCTTAGATTCAGATGCGCCTGCCCTTCCTCCCCTCTGAGAGAAGGCGCATGGATGCTTGTAGTCTTACCCATCTATCTGCTTGGATACTCTGTACTCACGCTACTCCTCATGCTACCTCATGTCAGAAACAATACAATCTGAGGGTCCTACACGCGTGAGGGTTCATGGGTACAGTGGACGTCACACTAGGGATATTACTGGCACGCCCTAGTTTGACGCCCCTTTTCAAATTTCGAAAAACAAACTGTAATACTCTGCAGCTTCCACTAGATATCAGCCTATGCACAGCATGTGAATCTAAGCAGATACAAGCATCAGAAATTACGATTATGGTGAGTAATGCATCATATATATATATATATATATATATATATAGGACTGGAAACCAATCGGGGTTACATCAGCACTCCGGCTAAGATGAAAGCGAAAGGCTGGATGTCTTCAATAAATCCACACACAGGCTTGTGTACCGTGCAGTCAAAGTGTCCTTTATTATTTAAAGTACATGGACAAAGGAGGCAGCGACGGTCTTGGGTGCAAGAAAGGAACGACGCGTTTCACCCTACTCGGGCTTCGTCTGGTATAGGACATAGAGAGAGGACTGTAGTATTATAGAGAAAAGTGTGTGAGTCCTTTTTCGATGTTTTGCACTTTAGTGAGGTAACAAGTAGTAGACAAGAATGCAGCCATGTTGGAACCTGCATGACCACCCATTTCAGTGCTTTCATGAGAGACACAGTGTTTTTATAAACACTGTAGCAGTTTGAAACATTTTTGTTTGATCAAACCAATTATCCCATGTGGGTAAGGGATGGACAAAATGCCTGAAATTACTGATATTAAATCGTGTAATTTCATCTTAGTGTTTGCCAGTGTCAATGAAATTGGGAAAGACGATCGTGCATCGTCTTCTATTGTACTGGGTTTGTTTAATTCAGCCCAAGTGGGCCGACACAGTGTCTCAGCATGAACTGAAATGTGCTGTCAAAAAAGCTTACAAAATACATGTTGCAGACATCAAAATTGAAATATACAAATGTTTCATAAGTAATAAAGTGCTATGTGCTATGTAAACATTGAAGTACTATTGATTGACAAAGTGCTGAGTGCTATCAATAAAGTGCATAATATAAAGTGCATATTGCAAAATCGCAAGTGGTTGGGAATTTGATCTAGAGGCTGTATGTAACCCTTGCAGGTGCCTCTGTGGTATATTCTATCCTACTCTGATCTCATCACCTCCATAGAAATTGATTGAAAAACGCTAAAGGTGCTAAAAGACGTTAGAAAAACGCTAAAAAACGCAGGAAAGGGTAAAGGATAAGGAAAAGGGCGGGGGGGGGGAAGAGAGAAAGGAGGGGCATAAAACTATCATTAATATATATATCATAAGTATCAAAAATATTAGTATTAAAACACATAAATTGATATCATACAGCGTAAATGGGCAGTGTGTTACCCTCGCAGGCGCCCATATGCTGTGACTTGAGGCTGTATGTAGCCCTTGCGGGTGCCTCATATATCGGTCGATTCCGCTGTACATAACTATACTAAGAAAAGACATACGGTCCATGATATATATTGTGAATATTCATAATAAAACATATAGGTTGGTCTAATATATACACATAGGCAGTGTGTTACCCTTGCGGGCGCCTATATATTGTGACTGTGCCAACCTGTATATTTAGCAATGTAACAATATATATAGCCTGCGGTATCGGGCGTGTAGTTATGGTTAAGATGCTCAACCCATAGGAAGAGCACTTATTGGGCGGCTTATAACCTTGTCCCCCCCCACCCAAATCCTGCCCAAACTTTGCAAAAAATGTATATGGCACACTCAGATTCTGCTAGGTTTGGTGAGGTTTTGTCCAGGAGGGGCAAAGTTATAGTGGGGCCAGGGGGCGTCCAAAATGTGTGGTTTTTCTCAAACGCAGATTTGGTGTAAATCCGTCCAGTAGTTTTGTTTAAAACAGCCAAAAAGTAGATAACATTTTTTAGTGAGACCTGGGTTCGGTCCGCAGACTCACTTCCCTGTTCGCTTCACGGACAAACCTCCGATTTGTACAGGGGCTGCCATAATGTCTGCGGACAGCAGAAGCGCCCACTGATTGGAAGGTGAAAACCATGAGGTGCGTCACATTTTTGTAAACGGCCGCCATGTTGGGTCCATGGACAGTCACCTGTGTCCGCGGATAGTGCGGTGGGGAAAAAGTCTGGAAAACACATTTGGGGTTATTTGGTGGTCAAAAGAGGGTCACCCCCATCCCCTATTGGCTGACTCAACCGACATACCTTTCCATGCTCCATTCTGCTATATCTGATACTCTCAATGTACTTGCCCCCGTCATGAAGATCCGCTTGAAGCCCAAAGCCAAGTGCAACTCTTGGTATGACTCAGACCTCGTCATCCTTAAACACAAGTGCAGGGTGGCTGAGAGGAAATGGTGTGCTTCTGGTACATCCTCTGACAAACTGGCCTGCCGCCTGCTCCAAAGGCAATACCGGCTCTCCGTCCGCACCAAGAAGAGAGCCCTCATCCAAGCCTGCATCTCTGCAGCATCTAACAACTCAGCCAAACTCTTTAAAATCTGCAAGGAGCTGGCCAATCCCACTGCAGTCTCTACCTCTCCTGTCCCTTCCCAGGCCCTCTGTACGGCCCCGGCTTCTCATTTCATCTGTAAAACTCAGGACATCCTGACCTCTCCCTCTTCCTCTCCCTCCCCCTCCACTCCTTACTCTTCCTCTGGCCCTTCTTCAGCCACCTCTCCTCCCCCCTTCTCTGTCTTTCCCCTGTTCTCCTCAGACAAGGTTTCTAGACAATTCCGTTCTATGAAAGTCTTGTCAAAAAAGGTTCACCCGTTCCTCCAAAACCATCAAGGACCACATTGGCACCCTGGCTGATTTCTGCAACCACTCCTTCGTCACTGGAGTCTTCCCCTCCCCCTGAAGCACTCCCTTGTGCACTCTCTTCTTAAGAAACCCTCTGCCGACCCTTCCTGCCTGGCTAACTATCGTACAATCTCCATCACTCCTTCCCTGGGCAAACTCCTGGAAAGTTGGCCATCCCCCAGCTTACTCTTCACTCTGAATCTGTTGGCTGTCTCCATGACCATCAGTCTGGCTTCAGAGTTGCTGGAAGCACGGAAACTGCTCTCCTGAACATCCGTGAAGACCTGTTCTCCAACCTCAATTCCAACACCCCCTGTGTCCTCATCTTACTTGATCTCTCTTCTGCCTTGGACACGGTCAACCATGCCATCCTGCTCAACCGTCTCTGTGATAACCGGGGTATCACTTATCAGGCCCTGGCTTGGCGGAGCTCCTTCATCTATGATTGACCCTCCCAGGCCCAACTTGGGTCCTTCCTCTCCTTTATCTATATCTCTACCTGTGGTGTTCCCCAGGGGCCTAACCTCTCTCCCTGGCTGTTCAACCAATACCTGCCACTTCTTGCCCACCGCATTGCCACCCTCTGTCCCAACTTTCAGTGCTATGCGGATGACAACTCATTTTCAGGCTCCCTTCTGCCACCTCTTCTCCTTCCCTCATCTCTGACTGCCTGTCCGCCATCCAGGAGTGGTGTGCCGTCAATGCTCTCTGCCTTAATGCCAGTCAGATCGAGATTCTCCTCATTGGCACACGTGCTCCCTCCTTTCCTGTCACTCTCTGGCCGCCCTCTTCCTGCTCCCACCCGTGAGGCTAAAAACCTTGCGGTCATCTTCAACTCCACACTTTCCTTCTCTCCTCACATCTCTGACGTCTAGAAGTCGCACTACCAGCTGCACCTCCTTAGAGGTATTCCTCTCCTTCCCCCAGAAGCTAACTGTCTCTAGAGCTCTGGTTCTCTCTAGGCTGGACTACTGCAACAGCCTCTTTCTAAATCTGCCTGCCTCTACTCTCCGCCCTCTGCAACTTATCCAAAACAGGACTGCAAGACTTTCCCTTGGCCTCATTCCCAGGGATCGCATCTCTACAGGACTGAAATCGCTGCACTGGCTCCCAGTTGTGGCGAGGATTAAGTTCAAAACCCTCTGCATGGTCCACAAGGCCTTCTGGGGCCTGGGACCTCAATACCTTCAACTCTCTCTTCCTAAATATCTTCCTTCTCGAACTCTTTGCTCATCCGCCTCCAACTCCCTCAGGGTTAGTCGCTTCTCCAAGCAGCGAGTTGGTGGTAGATTTCTTTCTTCTGCTGGGGCCTCCCTCTGGAACAGCCTCCCTGCCTCTCTGAAACTTGAGGAGAAGCAGCTATGGTTCCAGAAGCACTCAAGACCTTCCTCTTTGCTTCTGCCTTCTCTCCTCTGCTGATCTCCTGGCTGAATCCGAACTTGCACTGGTTACCCTCTGGTCTCGGGCCCAGGTCCCCGCCCCGCCCCGCCCGTTGCACACCTGCACTGCCCCCCTGGCTTCCCTTGCACCCAGGGACTGTTTCTGTATCCCTACAGCCCCTACTAGCACTTGACACCCAATGTCTGCACTTACCCTTACACTGGCCGCACTTCTATTTATTGTCTTTATGTATCTACTTACTGTTATCCTATGTACTGCACTGCCCCCTCCCCTTTCCTCCCTACACTTTCCCCCTCCGCCCTCCCCTGCACTTGCGCCATCTCAATGTCACCTGGCCTAGTAGGATCGTTGTCTCCGTCTTCCCTCAGTTTCCCTGCCCCTTGCCTCGTCGCACCTTGAAACACTTGTGTATAGGCGCGTTATAAATGCCAGATCATATCATATGGAGCTCTTTTTCTAGGTGAAAAAAGTGGGCACGGGTACCACCCGCTCCGCGGACAGCGCTGTGACCGAGCAGCTTGAAAGGGTAGGGGAATAGAATGAAGATGATATGGGGCTATTTTTTATATGAAAATAGCCCGCAGTCAAATTCGGTTCCCGCAGACACCAAATCAATGACTGGGGGGGGGGGGGTTCAGGGAGAGTTTTGTTATTTGTAGGTATGATATGGCATGTATAACATATATTTAAGTAGTTAGATACCTGTTGGCTTATTCTGTTTATTGGGCTACAGTTTAGGGAGTACATTCGGGTTGAAGGAATATTAAGTAGGCATTAGTTAGATTTGCTGGTAACCCATGTTTTGGAGTAACAGAGGTCTAACCTATGTTTTGGATTAACAGAGGTGTGGATACATTCAAAACAACCACTTCTTTTACAAATGCAGTATAGTGCCCTAAAGTGGCTGTGGCACCAGTGTGGTATATTATACCTACTGTTGTAAAGGTTTTCTTGCCAAAGAGATACTTGGCTGTGTGTGAAGCTAGTAAGCTTACAGTTATTTTTGGTACCATCTGATCTGCATTGTACCTTAAGCATTAGTATGACATATTGGCTATTTCAGTTGATTTGCATACAGGAACAATTGTCTGAATTGCTGGTTGCAGAGAGTGCATGTGTGTTTGCATGTTTATGAAATCTGGAAGATTATTTATGGGAATGTTTTTGGTTTCCAGTACTTGGAGGGAGGGAGATAATGGGGAATAATCATGAGTACGTGAATCCATGCCATACCCCATGCTGGAGAAGTTAGCCGTCACACAAACCCATGTGTTTCTTATAAGTATGTGAGTAGCATAGGAAGCCCTCTAGGTTCCATTCTCTTCCCTATCAATGTTTACATTTATATGGAACTGCTGGGTGGGAAGTCAGACATAGGAGGCAGCCCCCTACGCTAATAAATAAATAAATACATAAATAAAAAAGACACAATCTGGTTGGTGCTGGTCAGGACGTCTCACAAATAAATACTGTCCCCGGGTCAAAGCTCTTTTTTTTTTTTTTAAACCTTTATTTATTAAAATGTTTAACATACCCTGTCATAAACATAGCCCACAAATGTTCATAACCTGAAGGTGAATATCAGTGTGTAATCAACATAGATGGGGAGAAACCCTACACAAAATAATATTTTTATAAATCGTCTTTTTGAAGAAATGTTCACTAGCATTATTAAATGTTATTGAACTGTCTAGTGTTATTCTAGTACTTTTCCAAACAGGAATCAGGCTGAGGTACCCGTGTTCATCTAATTTGATTCAGACAATAGAATTAGTAATCCCAGTGGTGGATCCATATGTGTTTGGATATCAGTGTATAACCCAACATTAGGTTTTAAAGTCGCCTTTGGAGGGTGCTGCACATAAGCCAGGTGGGTGTCTTCGTTCCTCCAAGTTGGAGGGGGTAGGTTTGCAAGACCATCCCATCTCATGTTTCACTTCAGTCATGGCAGGTCACTGCTTGCAGGTCCCAGAATGTATTATACAGACCAGGCCTAATCCTGCTTTGGGGTGTGGGGTTATGTCCCATCTTCTGGCTGCTGTAGAACTTATCGTTTGTATATGGTGCCCAGATATCTCTAGGTTTACTAGCTTGCAGAAGTCACTTCTCTATCATAACATACAGCGAGTTTCGAGGGAAGGTCCTGGACCCTGCATCCGCGTTCTAGCCACATGACGCCTGGCCAGCACAGCACAGTCCCCAGAATGTCCTCATCCCCTTGGGGACATTGTACTTTCAGCCCTGGACAGTCAATAGTGATAGGTAAATATGTTCCCCTATCATTTATATCCAGAATTTCACAATCAGCAGGCATTCCCACGCCACATGGGGGGGGGGGGGGGGGGGAGTCTCAGTCTATCGCCCCATATCTCAAGCAGTTAACAGGGTTTTACAGATATAGTGCACGTAAACGCCTGGGTGTAAAATGGGTCTGGTGAATACATTTAAAGTGGATCAATTTCAGTCTGTGGCTCAAGGATACCGTTTTTGGTACAGCTCAGATACTGGCCATAGGGAAGAGCACCAGGCAAGATTGCCCATTATCACCCCTATTCGCTCTCATTATCAAGACCCACGGCCTGTAAACTGATGTGGCATGCCTCTGGCTGTGGTGCGAGGTTACTTCATTGCATGTAGAAATGTGCACAGTCCAGCATTATTTTACAAGCCTTGTTAAGCACATTTGGACAGTACAGCAAATGAAATTGAACGATATGTAAATACATGAACCGGTCTACCTTTATTGTTGATGGGTTGAATTGAAATATCTAAAATGGTAATAGTTCCCAAGCTCTTACACCTTTTTCAGGTTATGCACATGAACTTACCAATATTCTCCTTCTTCCGTACTGGCCTGATCTTTCTAGTTTGCCGTTCGAACATTACTGGTGGCTGAGAGAAAGGTTATATTTATTTTAATTAACATGTGTACCGCTCCAAGCTCTTGGGCATCCGGGCTCTAGTTACATAGAAATCAAGATGACGAGCAAAACACTGAAGTGGCCCTGTGGTCTGGTTACAGATTATAAATGTGCGCTCCCTGCACATGAATACTAACGCTAGTGCACTAGGGAGCTGAATCGCATTAATCCCTGGTTCAGGTGAGGGGCTCAAGTAACTGATTTTGCATGAATTGCCATGTTTTGTGTTTCTTGTGGAAGGACCAAAGGGAGAGGTCAGCTCTTAGCGAGACTGGGAGTGCGTTCCAGTGTTTGGCTGCTACGAACGAGAAGCTGCAACCTTCTGAATCTGGGGACAGAGAGGCAGTGCGAGTAGGGGTCTAGTGGATTGTGGCTCACTGAATTTTCTAGATAGGTGGGGGGGGGGGGGGGTTTGGCAGTGTTAGCCAAGCATTTGTGGGTGAGAGAAACGTGAACATGACACGCCTGTGGAAGTCTCTTCTCACCGTCAATATGTGCTCTTTTTTTTTAGAAATGTTAAGGGCTGCTCTTAATGAGTCATTTTGGATGTTGGAGCACCATGTGGTATCTTTGTGACAGGTATCTGGGGGTGCGTGGGGGGGGGGGGGGACAACTGATTCATGCTCTCGCAGGATGGCAAAGAGCTCTCTTCGACCTGAGTTGGCCGTTCGTATACGCTCATTGTAGGTTGAGCCTTTAGCCAGGAGGATTGCTTGTTTGTAGGCTTTAGCTGCTGAGGTGAAGTGTTTTTTTATTGGCAGTTGACATCTGCAACTCGCTTAGTAGATCGCAAGGCTGAGATTGGGGGTGTACCATGAGTTTAAGTGGGCTCAAGTGCGTTTAGGTTTGCGTGTCATTAACATGGCAACCTTGTCAATGGCTAGGAGCAGTGTGTGGTTATAGAGCTACCATGGATTTGGAGTCATTGACAGACTGCTGGCATTCAGTATACGTTGCAGCAGTTGGAGCATGTTAGCGGTATTTCTTGACAGTGTGGCAGGTGCAGGTCTTTGGGGATGAGAATCGAGATACGGTTGTGGTCCGACTAGGGGCATGGAGTGTTAACTTCAATGTTGGTGTTGCAATTCTGGTTAGCCAGCCAATTTAGCGTGTGTAGGGTGTGAGATGCAGTTGGTGAAGACTAGGGCTTCTATGGTGTTGGTTAGGGCATTGTCATTGTTCGGGTTGTTGAGGCCCAAGTTCATGTCACGAAGGAAGGCTTGGAGTCCTTGGAAAGGAGCAGAGCAATGTCCTCCTCAAAGAACTGTAGCGAGCCAGGTGGTCTGAAGATGGTGTGGATTTTGAGTGTGGTGGTATTGGAGAGGAGTAGTTTGATGGATAGCAGTTCTCTGGACTGGAATACTTGGTTCTGTAATTCTCTAATGGCCAGGTGGTTTTTGGTTATGCTGGCTACGCCTCCTCCTCAGGAGAGCACCAGTCTTTCCTGAAGATGGTATAGTTATCTGGGATGGCAGGAGAGAGGAAGGGCTCTGCTGCTGCATGCAGCCAAGTCTCTGTGATGGATATTAAGTCTAGATTGTTGGTTGTGATGCGCTTGGAAATAGCAAGGGCATCAGCCAGGAGAAATCTGCACCAGGTTTGGTCTTGGCCCAGGTGGGAAAGTTGAAGGCAGGGGCAGTTGTAATGAGTTTCCTGGGTATCTTACTGATTGCAGGGTCTACCGAGGGTGGTTCAGTGGCATTGGCGGCTTTAGCGTGAACAGTAACTGTTATTTAAGGCTATTTTATTGGATTCCACCACTATTCCATGGGGATAGTGTTAGGAAAGATTTCCCTTAGGTGAAATTTTTCCTCCATTTGTGAGCACCCCACCCCCAAACCTTTTGCTTGGCTTACCTAACCTTACTTTTTCCAGTGGAACGCAGCCTTCAGCTGCACTCCCCTGGGCTTTTGCTAATTTGTTATGGGGGAACTGACACGTCCTTCAGGCCGTCAGTTCTGGGAAACTATGTTTCCCTTAGTCTTCGACTATGTTGCCATTTCTTGGTAACTTTTATCTATGTGCCAAGTACCTTACTGTACGACACATAGGGGTCCTTTTGTTTTATGGCAACCCTCCAAGGATTTTTTGGTGTTTGTACAAGTGTGCCTAGGATGAACTGGTGGCAGCTGTTTAATTTTAAAGTATTTTTACTTTTTTTTTATGGACCATACCACGTTTCCCGCATTTGGCCGAAGACTGTGGCCAGTGCCAAAAAGGGCCATGCCACGAAGTCTTTTGTTCTGTCCTTTGGCCATTTTGTCCCTTTGCCTTACCCAGGTCTGTCGATCTGGGGATTCCTTATTTGGGCATGCAGCCTCCTGCAAAAACCACATCTTTCACAGGCTCCTGCATGTCACGTGTGCTAGTGCCCAGGAAATGGGTAGGGACGGTCTGGTCCCAATCCACACTACTGGTGCAGTATGTCTGGTAGCCATGAATGACTGGAACCACTGTGGGCAATGATTGGCCCACGCCTTGTATGCAAGAGAGCAGATCTTCCATTGGCTATCTGCGATTTAAGCACAAACCGAATCTTGGATAAGAGAAGGGGCTCTGCATCCATTCCAGGTCAATCTACTGAGGTTCACACTGAACTTCATAAAAGGAGCCAAGTATCCTTAACAAAAAAGCAGACTCAAGGAACTGCCGGTGATGTGCTAGGAAGGTTTGGCACCCTGAGCCAGCTGTTGTCCCGTCAGACCCCTGTTTCTTCCTCGAACCAAGAAGGCATGCAAGGGCGCTTCGCCCCTTTGGAGTAATGCAAACAGCTACTCTCGGCTTCTCCTACTTACTCCCACAAAGAGCCTCTTCTGAAGTGGTTCTGGGCCATACAGTGACTGTCCTGCTCGAACCCAGGGTATCACACTGGAACGCCGCCGTCCCGAGTCGAGAATTGGGAAATCGCTAGCTTGTGGTCCTGGGCCTTCTCCCGTCAAAACGTGTTGTCCTAGATCCTCTGGGTCACGATTTGCAAGTGTGTGCCACGCCATGAGCATTTGCGGTCCCCATGTCGCCCGCTGTGGTGACCATCGCTGACAGTGCCTGGTAGTTCTTACCTACCATGTCCTGAGACGTGCTGCACTGGAACCATCCTTCTTCCTTAGAGGGCTGTGAAAAAGCAAACGTCCTGCCACAGATGATCGTCCCGTATCGCAGCCGCTAAGAGACACAGCGTCCTGAATCTGCAGGGTTAACACCTACAGGCGAAGTGGGCTAGACTGCCAAAGTTTAGTCCGGACTGCGTCTATGGTCAGTGAGTACTTTCCTAATTTACCGGGGGCCCTCCTGGCACATCCATTCATTTTTACACATGATTGTCCCTCAAAAGATACTCACCTTGGCTGGGATAGTCTGCGCTCGCCAGCTATTCCCGAACTCCGAAAATCACTATCCAGAAGGGTAGACCCTGTTCTAGGCATAGGAACTTATTCTTCATCGCCTCAAGACCATTCCCGAGCAGCAACAGGCCCCTGAAGAGAACCCGCTTCCCACATGACCGTGTGTTGTTAACGCACAACAGTACGAACGCTAGGGGCTCCTCACTTCGTAGGGCTGGACTACATAAGTTAAGGATTGTTGATGAAGGACTGCCTAAACTGATATATGTGCCGAACTAACCCCTTTCTGTTACAGGTTGTTGTTATTCCCCCCACCAATCATCAGTACTAGGCTATTCACAGAATGGTATAAATGTTAACTAGTGAATGATTGTGTGTGGTATTGTTCCTTCATAATTGTGGTTTGTGTTTTGATTATAAAGGCCTATAATAAATGTATGTTTGATATACATCTGTCTAAGAGTACTCTTCGGAGTTCTAATGTGTGCTCATTGTGGGCTTCCGATCACACTCACCCCTCCTGAGACTGCCAAGCTATGGTAGATTAGTCTGGTTTGTCCAAAAGGTTCCCCTGTTCCACTAAACTAAGGTGGCCTCCTAAACCTCTGCCCACCGGTCGGTTTATAAATCCATCTTAACAGATGATCTGGCACCTACTGCTAAATTGGCAGGAACCAAAGTGATTCTGCTCCAGTGAAACTGAAAGTTAGGGGTATTTGGGAAAACAACTTAGAAAAACGAATTGACAGCATAGCATGGCGAAATCATTCAGCATACAAAGGAAATCTCTATTATGCTAGAATTAAACTTTTCCATACATATCTGTACATAAAGCATACAGAACACCTACATTAATATATACATTTTCCCCAAGAACACCCTGCCCCTTGCCAAAGGTGCATGTTTCCGAATGCCCATTTATTGCACATGGTTTGGAAATGTTCAAGCATACTGTCACAGGTTGAACATTGGAAACCTCTTCTAAACTGTTTATTGTTGGTAGACTCCCCAAGAAGAAAAAGGGCAGACTCATCGAGGTTATAGCTGTGGGCCTGATACTAATGAAACGTCTTATTGTGTATCCATTGAAGAGTTCTGCCCCCACCCTCCAACTTTTGAAGATCAGTGGAAAGATTTAATTAGGTCGTCAACAGCAGAAAATTAACTTCATAGGCAGCAATCTACTAGAACTGGTCCTGATCCATTTTGTGCCATCTCTCAGCTTCCCATTCGACTTAATGCGGTCTTAGTATATGGTGTATCTAGTCTGCAGCTATATATGCATATGTAATTTTGATGATTTAATGGAACAACATTTAATATTATTTGACCTGGTTGTTTCAATATAATAGCGCTGGTGATCGGCAGAAGGTGGGGAGAATGAATTCAAGTCTTGCTACTTGTTTTTATGCATTCAATTTGTAATACCTAATAAAGATCTATGAAAAAGTGTTTGCGTATTGTGCCATCCAATTTAAGATATTTCCATGAAAAGCAGTTAACAACTAGATTGTTAACGTGGGCTTGAAATAGGACTTGGTCAAGTGTGGCTCGTGGGAATTGGTCTGGCTGCCAGTGAAGGCTTGGTATTGTTGTATTGATAGTCTACCAGGAATTGTATCTGGTATGGGCAACAGCAGTAAGGTTTAGAATCTGAAGTGTCAATCCATCTTCAGGAATAGTCTCAATGTGGTATTGCTCCTCCTAGCAAATCTTCTTTTCTGAACCACTGGAAGAGTGCAGTACTTGTTAACATTTTCTTGCTCTGGCATTGTTGGTGATTTAATTGCCTTTCAAGTGTGAAGCCTGCATCCGTTGAAGAGGTGCCTGTGAAGAATATAAAGTAGAAGATGCCATTTCATAGACTGGGCTGCTCAAGCCCTACTGCCACCATTTGTCTGCAATAGAAGTAGCAGATATTTTAAGTGTACAGACTTACCAGGATTGCTTGCGCAAATGCTAAAGCCCTCCCTGCATGCAACACTACTCCATCTCTATCTCCTAACGCTCCAGAACTGCCTTGAAATTCCAGTGTGTACATTAGATCAACACATAGGGCCGGATCACGACTTGGGCAGTATCCCACCTGGGATACCGCCCACCTTTATTAGCGCTATCGCCCACCCCTCCGGCGGTATTACCACCGGATCACCAGTTGGACGGAACCGCTAGTCCCCATTCCACATTCGGACTAATGGGGACTTTTTGGCACATTACCACACAGTAATACTGCCAGTGGTAATTGCACAGAAAATTGGCATTTTTCCGGTGTGTTTACCCCCAGCTCTCAGTTGGGGGTAAACATGCCAGACTCGAGATTGGGCAGACCCTTAAATGCAGTGGTAACAGTTACCGCCGCATTTAAGGGCTACCGCCCAACTCGTGATCAGGCCCATAGCCTTCTGAGTCACCTCTATAGAAGATCGTCCGTATACAATAGACGAATACAGGCATTTAGCATTGTCCACCTGTCTGCCTGCAAAATCCCCTCTCCTTACTTCACCCTTGTGGATGCTATTGTTCCCAACAGAGGCATATGGTGGGGACACGGTATGCAGCAGACAAGAATTCAGCACTTTGAAACTACTTTTAAGTCGTGATTTGGTGCAGTAAAAGAGCAGAGCAACATAGCATGTGTGTGTTCCAATGCCCTCATATGAAAATGCAGTAACTCATGGCATCTTTTGCCCCTCCTTCTGTCCATCACCTCACCTAATAGAGGATTGTGTGGTGCAACTATAAACAATCACCATCGCTCTCTGGGGCTTCTATATGCTGTAGACCGGTGGTATTCTAACTCAAAATGTTGCCAAGCGCGCGCCCGCCCGCCCTGCTTGAGTACAAACATTGGTGCTGGGCCCTCCAGATAATATATCTGCTTATATTTTCTATGAAAATAGGTCACTGCACTCCCTTTCGGAAGAGAATTGTGCGCCCAGTTCCAGACATACTTTGGGTGCCTAGGGGGCCAGCCCCCACAATTTGAAGACCACTGCTGTAGACTCTGATCTTCTGGTTAGCAGGACATAGGTGACCTCCAGTGTGAGCTGAAGGATGTGCAGTACCACCTTTTGGCTTCAGTGCTGTGCAGTCAAAATATAGAGGAAAAAAAATGTCGAATGACAAAAACATCGAAAAAAAAGTCAAATTATTTATATTTATTGGCTCTCGTAGATAAAAAAAAAAAAAGGGGGGAGGGTTGGGGGGAACCCCCCTATTTTGAATAAAAAACATATTAAAAAAGAAATTCGAAATTTTTTTTCTTCCATATTATGACTATGAACCAGCTTCATTATCTTTTTAATGGGCTCTTTGGTCCTGCCGCTGAAGGCCTGTAGATTTGATTTATATCGGTGCAGAGAACTACCATTAATGAACACTTGCATGAGAGGTGCCAGGAACACAGGCTATATCCAGCAGTATTGGGCTGCCATTTTTTTTCTTGGACAGTGCTTTGGGCCCAGTAGCCTCCCACCCCCTTTTTCCAATCCTGCACTCACAGTGCTCTGTCTTTCTATGGAGTGCTTTTGCCCTTGTGCTGCTGCCTGCCCCCAGGTCATGTGAATAGTAAAGTGAAATTTCGTTACTTTTGTTAGTTTTCATGGAAATTTTGTGCAGACTGTATGTAACAGATTTCCCCTCAGAGACACAGTATTAGCACCCTGGATGTTTGCCCATGGTGCGAACAGTGTTAAGCCCCACGTTAGAGGGCAGACATCGCCGGTAACAACCCTGATCCCTCCATGCGCTTGAGTGAGCTGGTGGGTTGGCAACTGCCATGTCAGGATGTGAACATGAGGGCAGACATCGCCGGTAACAACCCTGATCCCTCCATGCGCTTGAGTGAGCTGGTGGGTTGGCAACTGCCATGTCAGGATGTGAACATGAGGTTGAAAGGATACAGCAGACATGCGAGTTTCTTTCCTCTTCTTTATTTAAGAGCTTGTCTACACCACACTGGCTTCCTTCAAGTCAGCTCCCTTTCTGTTACTCTGTGCTTCTAAAGATGCACATTGGAATGGAAGATGCACCTTGTCTAGACCCTTGGTGGTTAACATTTCTGTTAAAGGCTTATGGTCCGAGCGAACCGTAAATTTCATGCCCCACAAAATTGGCTCGAACACATCTATGGCCCATTTGACTGCCAACAGCTTTCTCAATTGTGGAGACATTTTCCTCCGATTCTTTTAACACTCGTGGAACAAAAGACACAGCAGATTCCATACACACTTGTGTTAGCACAGCTCCTAAACCTGGATTAATGGCATCTGCCGTTACTATAGAGCTCCTACTGGTATCATAGCTACTGAGTGTTGGGGCTTTATTCAAAGCACCCTTGATACTTAAATTCAGCTTCACAAGTATGATCCCATTGGATGGGGCACCTTTCTTCACCAATTTCCTCATATTCACAGATTTTGTGGCTAACCCCAGATACACATTTTGAGTAATACTCTGCCATTACCAAAAAAGGAAATTACCTGAGCCTTATCCACGGGACTGGAAAAACCCGAAATAATATTTACAAGCTCCAATTTGGGTCTAAATGTAATGTCCTAAATACGGAATTGCGGTTTTATGAAACATACACACTTCTATCTGCTAAGAGTGTTCCAGGAAACTATCAAGAACTTTTAGGCTCTTAGGCTCTTCCCTGGATTGGGCATAAACTAACACATGATCTTGAAAACATAGAACCACCGGATGTCCCTAAACATTTGATACATCACCCTCTGGAAGAACGCAGTGGCAGATGCAAAGCCAAAGGGCATGCATTTACACTGGAATAGACCTTCCAGTGATATGAATGCAGTGACATTCGTAGAGTCCAGATGAAGAACTATTTGATAGTAGGCAGATCTCAAATCTAGAGTGCTCATGATTTTGGCCCCTTTTATTGTGCCTAAAATGTATGTCAGGTATAACTCAGCGATTCGCCAACCTTAAATCGATAAGTCTTAGTTTTCCATTGGGTTTGTGTACAACTACCAGGGGCGAAACCCATTCAGAGGACTTGTCCTTACAATAACACCATTCTTCTCCATTTCAAGTTCAACTTTGACTTTCTGTCTTAAGATTTATGGGAATAGGTCTAGCCTTTTGTACTACCGGAAAAGAGTCCGGTCTCATCCTAATTTTGTACATATGAAACAACCTAATCAGTCTCTAAAAACCTCATGAGATTCAACGCTCATCAAATCACCAACTGAGGATACATCCCCGCCCCCCCCCCCCATCATCATCATCATCATCTGCATACTGCAGTCTCTTTTCAGGAGACCACCTCAACTAGCTTTATCCGATACGTATACCTTTTCTTTGGCCATTCTATCTTTAAATTGTATGGTGGGCCAAAACCAACCTAGCATCATCACAGCAGAAAAAGAAAAAAAAAATCCCCTCTTTCCCTTCTCTCTAAATCTAGATGCTTTCTTTTTTTAAACAGACTTTCTTAGCTGGTTTCTTCCTTTGTACAGCTAGAACATCCATGACCTGTGCATCATAAACTTATCATGGAGTTTCCCATTGAGAGTGGTACCAAACTCACAAGTAGTAGCTAAACCCCTCAAAGCAGTAATATATTGCTCTACAAACTCTAGTTCTCTTTTACCAAAATGATATTTCAATTATGATGCTTATGGATTTCTCATAATGTTTGTCCAACATCAATATACATTTATCATTCTGACAGGCCACATACTAATCAGAAGATAATTGAGAAAGATTCTGCCCATAATTTCCCAGGCAAAGAAACAATAGAAATGTCTCACTGGTGAAAATCAGCCCATGTACAGAGAACACATAATGCTCAAAACGCTTCTTCCACCTCTTCCAAGGTATAATGGGATCCCCTTGGTTCTCTAACAAATAATCGGGTGGCGGTAGCCCTTGCACGTTTGTCAATTAACTGTGGTATGCTTATAAAACATTGTACACCTAAATGTATTTCTAAAAAAGGTGTTGTGCACCACTAAGGTATGTAGTCGCAAGTGTGGCAAGGAAATCTGATTTGCAAATATAACAGGTATGGGCTGGTAATCAACAGGGTGAGGACGAGTATATAGCAAGTGACAGGCAGATATGATTATATTAATATCAAAGGGCTCCTTAATTGTAAATGTGTCCCATCACCCGAAATATCAGCAATACTCTTCCACATTTGCATTGAAACAAATATTGCCTCATCTGAAATAGATTCCCCCCTCCCCCCCGCCTAGCCCCCAATGTTAAACAATAAGGCTGCTGTACATTTTAGTGTTCCAGGAACAGATGTTATAGTGCAGAAAGTTAGCAGTTTCATGCTATAGTTAAAAAAAGATAGAATACATCAAGAATTGGTCTACAAGAATGTGAACACCCACTACTAACCTCTGGTTAATTCTGTAATTTCTAATGCAAGTCATTGTAAATTGGAGAGAAAAAAACCATACGATGAAAAAGGTCAATTACTTCAGATTTGTAATGCTTTCCCTGCCTTTCTTTTCCTAGGGGACCGTGATCATCATTGCAAATCATGGCGACAGGATCGATATTCCCCCAGGAGCAGTCCTAGAAAATAAAATTGTATCCGGCAATCTTCGGATCTTGGATCACTGAAGAGTGTTTCTGCTATACAGTCTCTTGCTACAGAGAACCAGATTAGGTGTCACACGCACACACAGGAGCTTTACCATCTCTCACATCACTGTACCTTGCAGTATTGCTTAAAGTAGATCTGTGATGTTTTTCTTTAATTAAATGGCATAGTTGTGCGTGCAAGTAAGGGATTGGCAGCAATATTCTCAGATCGTAATGTCAATTAAAATGTAACCTCATAGATGAAGAAACAAGTGCAATAACTGCTCAGGCAAACTAATAGATGACTTGATGAAATAATGCAATGTAAACTGTTAGCTGTACAGTTTTTAGAGCTATCCAAGACAAAGAAAACAGTAGGAACCTGTTTTATGGATGTAGCCGTCTGCCATGTTTGAGCCTTTTATAGTATTTCTGTAATCTTTATTGGAAGTCGGTCTACTCTGCCGCTTGCAGTAGCGGAATGTGTTCTGTTTTTTCCCCTACATTTCACGTATACTACTGGCTGTATGCGATGAAGTGCTCATTTATTTCATGTGGGCTCGGTAATTGGTCTGAGTTTTTAAGTACAGCCAGACTCAACTGCAGCACTCACTTACTTCACGGGGTACTGTGGAGGCAACATTTATTTATAATTCCCCTTTGTACACCAGCACTTTTACTTCAGCAACATATGAGTTTTACATTTCTGTATATGGAACTCATTTGCAGCTGTATCCACCTTGTGCAATTCTCCACTCACATTTGAAATCTAAAGGCTGCAACCTTACAGTTGGCCCTACCTAGAAATCACAGCCATTTGATGGCACCACCAAGTGCACATGAGAAAGAGATACAAAACCAATGTTTAAATTATTATGTTGTGACCACGTGATGTTCTAAGAACAAAGCTGTGCAATGTTTTATTCCGATTAGAAGGGATCCTTTGTTACGACAATCATCCACTTGAAATGTTCAGGGCCACATGCATTGTAATATACTGCTCTATTAAAGTAAGGTTGAATTCATAACAAATACTTTGTATTTATGCATATTTATTTTTAGATGGTAAGATATTTTAAACCAAAGACATACTATTGTTCAAGAATATTTTTGGCATATATTTGCAAGACCCATTACAGCAGAAATGGTCACATACAGTTCAATAATCAATACAACCGTAGGCACTCGAGACTACTTTGGGGGCAGGGGCGATACTTACAATGCTGTTAATATTAAAACACTATAAAGGCAGGCACTTCATTAGTATTTTCGAGTGCTACTGACCAACAGTTTCTACACAGTTTCCAGAAGTACAAAAGTAATCAATAAATTAACATCACCTTCATACACCCTTAAAAATACTATAGAAATGCAATTCCAAAACTTAACAGGAGCTTAATATACAAATATTCTATGACCCCATCACCACTGTTTAAAAACAACCCTTCAGAAACAGCTAAGATAAAAGACAGATGCATTTTAATTGGAAAATACCCACAACGTCTGCAGATACTGCAATTTGTTTGCCCCACCACAGGAGCAAAATCATCCCCTTAAGAAAAATGACTAGAAAAATACTGATTACAAATATCGGCATTCTAAACTAACTTTGTCTTAGTCTAGCCAGTCCTGCACTGTTCCCCTCAACAATACAAATCAATCAGTATTGTGTGGCCAAAAGAAAATATGCACAGAAGGGCCTCCAATCCTGTATTAAATGATCTAAACTAAGTGCGCCGTTTCCGACCTAGGACTTGAGCGGGATAATGGGCCTGCCCATTTTCAATCTTCACCTTTTGTGATTACCAGGCAAGGCTTTCATATAAAAGAGCCATTAAAAAAATCTTTTAGGAGCAGGTAGCTAACAGAGAAGACATCTTTCCGACACAACACAATTTTGATATATTGTAAATTATACCATCAATAAATAATGCAGGTCATCATTGAAACATACTCATTTACAATAAATGCAACCCATCCCATTTTCGTCCATTCATATGTAAAGGTACAGTGGGCCTCATTACGACTGTGCCGGTCCGGAAACACTGGTGCCGGTAAGCTTACTGGCACCAGTGTTTCCGGACCGGCACACTACGTCTCTGCGGACGAGTGCTGTCCTGCCTGCCTGGTAAAACCAGGCGGGAGGAACGACACGCGCCTGCAGAGTTTCACGGAAGCACCGGCACCGTTAACTGTGCCGGTGCTTCCGTGGTCGCCATTCCTATGGAACTCAATGGGAATGGGGACTTACAAAAGTACCGGCGCCTGACTTCTCGGCCGCCAGGGTCGGAATACTGGTGTTACTGGGATGCAGGCGCTGGTAATTAATTACGAGTCCGGCAGGCACCTGCTGGTTTTACCAGCATGGTTACCACCAGACCCGTAATGAGGCTCAGTGTATTTATCCGAGTCGCAGCTCTGCTACAGCAATGTGGTTTTCTGGATTTGGTCCACAGAAAACCAAGTCTAAACAGTCAATCTTTCGTTCCTCCTGAAGGACACCATATTTCCCCGACAGCCCGGCTGGGATTCCGTTTCCAAACATTCGTGTCTTGCAGACACAGTCTTGCACTTGGGGCTTGAAATACGTTTGATTACCCATAATGCAGCTACATTCATGTGTTCCAGGAAGATGATCACCTCCTCTGCTCCCATATCTCAGTCATGTTAAGGTGCAGGTTGTTGAGGCCTTTCAAACATTGAACATTTCCAATATAAAATGCTACATCTGCTGCCACCAACCTGCTCGAGAAAGAATGCAATTATTAAAGCTACAAGTGCAATTCCATTTTATGAATTGCAACAATTACTCGAACTAGACAAAATAACATCAAGCACACTTGAATCCGACTGAATTTTCAACCAAATTAAAAATCAATAGAGCAGCCCAATGAGCAGCTGTGGGACAAAGGCCGCAGCATGACAGGGCACAATGTACGTTGTATGTACTTTCCTTTTATTTGCATTCTTCTTTCTATAAATTAAAAAGAGGAACAATATTATTTAGAGATTTCTTTTATGTCGGCTGAATTTACCTGCAACACAGCTTACTGGTAAACGCAGGTGGTCCCCATCAGCTGCCTTCAGCGGCCTGGAAACTGCTGCCGTGCATTGAAAAGGAGCAACTTATTTTATTTTTTAACATACTGCTAAGCAGAAATACGACACAGTGTGAACCTCACAACACTAAAGTAAATGCTGAAGAACATACAGAGACCAGCAATTATTGAAAAATCGTCCAGCACGTCCAGTACATGACAAGAAGAATCACGCTTTCAGGTTCAAAAAAGGCCTAAGACTATTTGCGAAAGAGATGGGGAGGTTAGCCGAGTGGCCATTGATTTTCTATCTCAGAACATCAAGGCATGTGCAACATCTAAGTTGTTGCTATTAACTGCTTTGCATATCAAGTAGACACATTTAAGGTAACGCACCGCTCTTGTGGGGTGTGGGTGGAAAAAAAAAGTACTGTAAATGAAAATGACAGGCTCGATTCTGAGGGAGACACCCCTGTAAACCACTTACAGAGAGAACAATGCAAGCCATGAATTAAGTCTACCCAACAATAACTGGAGATGTTAACAATTTAACATGGGTACTTTGTGACTAAATGTGTAAATCATGATCTTTAGAGGTTATTTGGTCATCAGTTCATGCTGCGTTGCGACAAATTAATATGTATAAGTGCACACTGTTTAAACAGGATAGTGAATTCTATGTTAACATATAATTGTAAGAAATATTCCCAATGCAGAGAGTTCCAGCACGCCACAATTGTGTTCTTTGCTTTCACCCCTTTATGGGGGTTGCTGGCAACTGCCCGGTGGGGGTGGGGTGAGAGGAGGCTGGGGTTTTGCAGCAATGGTGGTTAAGAGGGATCTGGCGGTCAGATGGGGTTCCGAAGACATGCCAGTGGTGACCTGGGAGGAGGTAATTGAGAACTGCCGCAGTATGGAAAAGGTAGCATACAGGAGCTGAGGGATACAGAGAAAATTCTTTAAACTATGGAGGAAACGGGAGGACTATGCAGACTAAAGGATGGATGGATGGGGAGGGGGTTGGGCATCATTAGTACGGAGGCATTATGGACCAGTGGGGACAAAGTAGAGACTGGGGTGAAAGCGGGGCAGAGTGGGGATGGCAGGCATGGGGAATCCGCTGGGGCTTGAGGGTGAAGTGTAGCATACAAGTGAAGCAGTTCTGTTCCCATCTGTTCAACGCTTTCAGGTTAGAGCAGGTACACGCAGTTTTTGCTCAGCTCCCAGATCTTTATCACCTTCCTTATCGTATGCACTTTTCTTGCTAAGGAGAAACTTTGCAGAACAGTTTATGTACTATTGTTTTGCAAAAAAGTTATATTAGCATGAAAAGTACCAAAGTCTAGGAACGGTTTGAATTCTCACTCCCTGTCCTGGCGTTTTCTGCAAGATGCGTTTCCCAGATTGCCCACAGTAATGTTAATAAGAGGGGTGTTCTGCACTGGTTAGACGTCGTTCATTTGCAGAGGAATATACTGGGGTTTGCCTCGTCACCTGCGGGGGAAGGCACCCGATATACAGTACATGGTGCCACGTCTCTAGTTAAACACTAATCTCTCTCTGGGATGCCCTCATTTACTCGGGTCTTGCGTGAATTTTGTGGCGTCAATAGCCCATTTTCTGCTTGATGACCAGGTTGCGCCATCCACTACCTACCCTAGCACATCAGTAACAGGCTACAGGTGCATGATCAAATATCATAGCCTCCATTACCCGTCTGGCTGCTGCATAAATACCCACTAAGAGTAAACTCAATCTGGAAATCAGTTTAAGAGGCTTTGTAAGGGTAATTCCGAGGGTTGCTCTCATAAGCACAGCCTACTCACGTGTCTGGACTGGAATTACTAGTTCATTGTGCAGACCCGACTTTACACCCATAGACAAAACTTCCCGTCTATACTCATTAATCTGCGAGAATAGTTGTTCCTTTCGACTTTCTAGTTTAAAAATACTGACACCCCCCCAGTTATTTTAGGTCAAGACTTGGAGGCTGCAATTTTGCATCAGAGTTTAATGAACTGCGGGCAGCAAAGCATGAAATTAAAAAGAAAATCAAAGTGATTCATGTGAACGTAGGTGGACATAAACCGTGAAGAAGTCTATAATAATTAGTCTCTTTATGGGCATTTCCACTTCTTTGATGCTGCTGGCAGAGTCACGTGCTCCTGGTGTTGTATTTGTTTATGCATGGTATTTATTGAACCAACATTGTAAGGTGCTTACTTGGAGCGGCTGAGTTCTTGAGAGGGCTTCCTTGTGGGAATTGCACCTGGGTAATGCTGTGGTTGTCCATCTTTGTTGCAACTTACATGTCCTTTCTCTGTGTAGCTAGAACAGCAAAAATTGTGAGCCACGCGTAGAAGTGACATGCAAGGTGCAACAATGGAGAACTGGAGGGTTTTCCTTGCGTGGTTGCTCACGGCCTGCTCCTTGACAGCAGGGATATTCTGACAGTCCTCTACTTCCCTTTCCGGCATGCACATACATGCGCAGAGAGGCCTTTCCCATGCCTTGTTAACGCGGGCAACTTCCTTTCTCGCAAGTTTTAGTTATGCATGCCGATCAGATGCTCCTTTGTGTTTAGTTGGGCAGTGGTAATTGGTTTATTATAGCAGGGAGGATGCCATTTGTTCTAGGCCAGTGGAATGTCATTTGGGAGTCACAAAAAGCAGTTCCAGGAATTAGATAAGCTGCATTCCTCTATGTTGGGGGCTGTACACTCCTGGACCTCTACCATGACAGTTGCCCTCGCAGTAAACCTCCAAAGGAAAGATTTTAGTTTATCCTCCAGATGAGGAGCAGTTTTGGTCTCCAGATGCATATGAACTGGAGTAATCTTATAAAAAGGCACAGACAGAAACGCCCAAAAGCTAGGCAGTTTCACAACACATGTCCTGACTGGGTGCCAAGGGTAATAAGTCTATTTTGCTAAAGCCTCCTTTTTCTAGGCCCATGACCAGTGTAGGTCCAATAAGAGGAAGTCTATTTGAATCGTCATCTGGCTCGCTCCCAGTGGAAGACAGATTCCTCTGACCCGATCTTGGTTTCAGAGCATGAAATCATATTTAGGACCTCCCCGCCCTCACCCCCAATAATGTTGAGGGATGTGGATCCCATGAGCAAGCAACAGTTGGGGGGGGGGGGGGGGAATTGTTTACTTGACCCAGCTGAAGTGATCGATCCCAGATCCAGGGAATGGAGAGCTCCCCCTCCCATGTAGGCAAGAAATCTGAACATGATATTGCAAAACCCTCTGAAGAGAGACGGACATAGATATTGAACAAAATGCCCGAGACCAAATACACAGTTCATAGTTACAGCCGATCTAGACTCTGTGTGACTTTCCTGTCTAAGACTTGCAAGAATCCTAAAAACGTCTCGACAGGGCCCTTTTTTGCCAGGATATGGTTCTCAATACAGGCCCACAGACTAAAATATTTCATTTAGCTGAAGAGGCTCTGGCAAAAGGGGATGCAGTAGATCATGTTCTCTTTCGTGGGTGGTTGCAAAGGGCAAATTGTTTTCTCGGGAATGCCAATTCAGCTCTGGCAGAACTTGAGGAAGGAGTTTTATTATCACTAGGTTCTCAAATTGGCTGATTTGGCTTCTAGTTAACATATACAGTTTTAATGTGCTGGGTGACAAGGTCAGTTGGGTATTTTTCAAGCTATGTGGGTATGTATACATCTTTGCACAAGGCCCAACCCTCTTCTAAGAGGACATTTGTAGGGCTTGTTTTTGGCCAGGCCGAGAACAAAAAGTGCTGGTTCTCCAGTTTTGCCTACCAAGGACCTCCACGAAAGTTGCCTGTCCTCTCAGTTGGCAGAGAACTTCCATTCAAACGCGTCTTCCCTCAGCATGTTGAGCAGATGGCGTGCAAGGCCCAATTTCAACAACTGAGGCTTTCAGAAAAAGCATCTCCAAAGATGTCTCCATCCTCTGGTCTCTTTCTACAACGCATGATTTCCCTGCATTCTGCAGACCTTTTTAGGGGTTTATACACTCTGGGATTCCCTTTCAAGCATAAATTCTTACCCTGTTTTTGTAACAAAATGCACACCGACTCATCGGAAGGAGAACGAGCCAGACACAAAAAGGTGCTATTGTTCAGATTCCCTGGATTACCCCCAGCAATATTTTCTGGTCCAAAAAGAAGCAGTGCTAAGAGGGAGCCAAATTGGTTATCATTCTCAGGGAGTTCAATAACAAACAGAGTAGCATAATTTCAAAATGCATTTGCATAACCAGGTTAGAACTGAAAGATGCTTACTTGACCATAGCTATTCACGGCCCTAATTTTGTCTACCTTCCGTTGAGCCCTTCGTCTGCCCCTTGCTGCTTTACCAAAGTCATGAATCCAGTGGTGGCAGCACAGAGGTCACTGGGAATTCGGCTCATCATTTATTTGAATGTTCTGTTAATGTCTCAGTCGAGGGACCTCTTCCACAGACTACAACATTCTTAATATAAACTGGAAGATGCCTCAGGTAATTCTTTGCCAGTCCATAGAGTTTCTGGGACTTGGAGTACACACTATAAACCTTTCTGCAACTTCCTGAACAAAGCCAGATCCATCAAGATCAGGCTGGCCCTGGTAGCCCAAGTGTTATCTCTGGCTTGTGTTTTGAGTCGGTTATTTGTCGATTCAGGCGATTTTTCAAGACCCTCAATTATTCAGAGAAAATTAGTCTTTTCTCTGAGGCCAGGACCAAACTCCAATGGTGGCTGGCCCACACGCTGGCTTAGAATGGCCAAGTAATTTGTGTGGGGTCTCCAGATCCTGTTACAGAGTTTGGCCTCCCCATGAGATGGAACGTCACATCAACTGTCTGGAGCTCAGGTTAGGTTCCTTTGCTTAGTAAAATGCTGCAGGTCACTCAATCCTTGGCTTCTTCAAAGCATGGGCAACATTTTGGCAGGTTAATACATCAACTAGATAGATGGGGTGTGAGGGGGGGGTTCCATGTCTTAAACTCGCGGTAAAAATTGCAGTGAATACAAAATCTTGTGGCAAAAATGCTGTGGTTATGCTGCCACATTCCTATAAAGGATGCAGGGGACACCCCCCCACAACCCATTATACCATTTAAGAGGAGCGGGGGACACCCCCGTTCGCCTTACATGGTATAATGGGGTACACCTTTACCAGGTCAAAGCACAGCATTTTTGCTGCGTTTTTTTTTACCAGCAACATTTTTGCCGTGATTTTATTACCCAATACCATGAGGGGTGAGGGCGAGCTCTCAGTCCGTAGGAAAGATGGGAAAGGTGTTCTGTACTGACACTGCTTCCAGGAGTACACAATTCAATGGCTAAATGGCATTGCAGACATCTTCAGGACTCTCGCAATTGGAGACTTCATCTGCTTGTATTTCGAGGGATAGCCAATTCTCAGGATCTCAGAGGTAGATCTTTTTGCATCACCGAGCTCCTGAAATGTTGATCTGGCGGTAGTTTCGGATTGGGCAACGGTAATGCCTTTCCTCAGTGCTCATGTAATCCGCCTTGGCTGTTGCAGGTTTGGTATCTGGCCCTGTTGGAGGTCTATAGAGATGCCATTTCTGAGCCTAAGGTTCCCTTGCATTTTTCTGGACCCTTGCACATAAGGTTATTTTCAATTGGCTGTGTGGAAGATTTCAGAAATTACTGGACTGTTGAAGGCCTTTCAGCAACAGCTTACTCCGAAATCCAGTCCCCTTTTGGAGACCATCCTTTTGCAAAGAATAAAAGAAAACATTCCCTTTAAACAATTAGGTGTTGTGCAGTAGTTGTGGGAGCATAGGCATGGCTAGCCCAACTGATCCTTGCAACACACATCAGTGCTTTTCTCTGCGTGGACTGGATGCTCTGCGCAGCAATTTTTTTACAGCGCAGTTTCTATTCATTTCTTTTTTCCTCACTGCCTTTCAGCAACATCCGCCGGTCTTTTTGATGGGTGCAACAGATTTTCCTTCCTGCTCATGTGGTAAGCAGTACGCAGCAGTGGCAGATTCCAATGGGCTCTCTTTAGAGTGACTCGGCCCGAAGCACAGGTGGGTGGATTGTGCTTCCTACCACGCCTTTGCACTCCACTCACTTTGGTTCAGCCATTGAAGGGAAGTGTTCCACAGGACTCCTCCGAAGCACATTAGAGAGTTCGTTGGATCAAAAAGGCCAAGAACTGAAGTCCTCCAGCACCCCACACAAGCAGGAGGGGTGCAAGTCCTTCTGCGATTAGCCACTGCTCTACCAACGTTCGCCCCGAGCCCCCACAGGCTTTTACCAGTGCTTGCACCAAGTAAGCAGCAGGGTCTGGGACTAAGTCTTCTAGACCCAAGTTAACGCCTCAGCATCGAATGTCTACCGGGCTTGGTGAGCCAGAGGGTGTACAACCTACCAGAGCATGCTGCCAGAACTCCATTGACAGCACAGAGGGCCTGTCTTGTGCTGTGAAATAGAACTCCATGCTGAGCAAGCCTCCCCATGCCTCACGCAAGATAGCCAACACAGCTATACAAAAGGTGCCAGAATCAGAGCAGACATTGCAAAAGGTCTCAACAGAAAGATCAAGAGAAATTTCAGAGCAAGGCCTCCACAATTACCTCAGAAAAGCCTAAAGAAGGTCATCATATCCCCCACAAGATGGTGGCTAGACGTCAGGAGAAGCAGAGAGAACCATCTTTTTCAATATCCCACACTGCAGAGGCTATATCAGAGGTTTAAACACTTTCGGACCCTGTAACACTGCAAATACCTTTTCCTCCAACAGTGAGCAAGGAGGCTTGTATGAGGGCAGATTGGTCCCCAGTCACAACATGGTCCACATATCAGATACCTTCATCTTTCCCGAGGTTTGGGGCTCCTCCTCCCCTCAAAACACCTACGTGGTACCCAGTTCAGACATCGGCTTGGCCACCATCATCTGCTTCATGGACTCAGACATCAGTTTACTCATCGGAAGGACAGATTTAAGGTTTCAGCAGATATGCATTACAAACTCAAGGCAATACCTTGCCCGCCCACTCAACCAGTTAAACCTAGCACTCCCGGAATGCCTTCTTCTGCATTGCTTCCTACTGCTCCAAAGGTTTTTACCTCCTGTTCAGATAGCAAATACAATTGCTCCTGTAGGACATTAGTCAGCATCTATTTGCAAACCATGCCCGATGTTCCTTCAGGTTCTGCACAGACTGATCCTGTGCTGCTGCCGGTTTTGGGAACACCAGAACAGGCCCCGGATGATTATGAAGGGGGAGGAATCCTTGTCAGCGAGGGCTTTCCCAGCCGCATGTGTGGAGTCCAGGATTTCGTGGGCCTACCAGTACCAGAAGAGGTATCTGCAGAAACCAGTGTTCTTCTGGACGTGTTGTCCTTAAATAGGGAAGGTAAGTGAGGAGTCCCTGCGCAATAGGATGTGCTGGCTGAAGCAAGAACGGTTGGAAGACTGCCCATTCCACCGTGGCAACTAGCAAAAGAATTGAGGTGAGATATTGTTTTATACTGGTCATTTGTATAGCGCCAATATTACCATAATGATAGTTCCATTGCGCTGTTAGCGGGAATGCTGAGACACACTATGTGTTCAGCGTGCCCGAAAATTATCATAACGACTGCGCTGCATTCTGCTGTCAGAGGTATTGAGGCGTCAGGTGTAAGAAGGCGGAGACTTTATGTGAACAGCACAAATTAATGTGTTGTAGTCCTTGGTGTATACGGCTGTGTGTGGTTGGCCATGCTTGCAGCCAGTGGAGTGGTGTTTTATGTACCACTCCGCCATTGGTGGCCTTTGATGTATTTTGGCTTTTTCTGTTGGTTCTTGGGGCTGTGATGTTAGCAGCTACAGTACTCAATGCTAAAACTAATCACTGTAGGGCACATATCTCCAATAACAGTATGAGGCACCCATTATGGCAGCTAATCCTCAGCCACAGTGATCAATACTTTCCACCGGGAGTGTGCCAGCTTTTAAATCCGGGTTGGCTGAGGAAAAGCTTACTGCTCAGGAGAATGTTCCATGCACCACATTGCAACCTCCTCCAGAGAAATTTGTGTATACGTGGACATGCAACGCACAGCCTGGAATAGGGCTAGACATTTTAAGAAAGACGTGCAGGATAAAATAGTCAACCTCCCTTTTGTTCTCTTTCACTCATCCACACACAGATGAAGAATTAAATAAAGAAACACATCTAGTCACAGATAAATCTCTCAGTACTTTCTAAGGCTCCTCAGTAGTCCTTTTTGCAAATTAAGATAATCTAGATCAGACTTCAGGTCTAAGAGCTTTGGTGGATTTTGCGATTACCACGACAGGAAGAACAGACCACCCAACAGATTTCCAAGCTCCCAAAGACACAAGCGACATCTCCTCACACAAGGGTGTCTTTCCTTTCTTCCACCTCTGGCTCTTCAGAGACCAAGAAGCAAGGATGTGATCGTCTGGATCCACTCAGCCCCTGTATGGCGCAGGATTTCCCCCATTCCATCACGGCTGGTGTACCATTTCAAGTGATTTTTGTAGCCTCTCGGTCGTGCCCCAAGGGTATAGTCTATTGATACTACCCAATTCCCTCTTCCACTCCAGGTCGGATCGTCCATGCTCAATCTTGAGGTTTCCAACCTTCAAATCAGGGCAATAGAAGAAGCCCCCCAACCCCCCCTTCTAGAAAGAAGAAGCAGGTTTTATTCTCTCCTTTGTAGTGTCCCAAAAAAGAACCAGGCGGGCCTGTGGACAGTATTAGGCCTTTCCTTCCTAAATCTCCCCCTTCCCTGAGAGAAATTCAAGATGGTTATGACAGCGCAAATCCCCAATGCCCTCAGCCGGGGAGACTGACTGTGTGCTGTTGATCTGAAGGACACCTACCTACATGTGCAGTGCACGGGAAATTCCTGCGATTCTCCCTGGCAGGTGGCCAGTTTGAGTATCAAGGGGTTCCCCCTTTGGACTGAATGCGGCTCAGAGTTTTTACAAAATTAATGAGCACGCTTGTGATCTCAAGGAGGCAGCCATTTACCCATATCTAGACGACTGGCTTGTCAGAGCAAAAACATTTCAACAAGCACAGTCTCTCCAACGTCTGCTCAACCAGCTGTACACTCTGGGTCTATAAGGCAACCTGAAAAAACCTTTCCTATGACCAACTCAGAACATAAGGTTTATAGGTGTTCAGTGGGACTCAAGTTTAGGGAACGTTTTTCCCATATCGGAAAGGATCCTGGAAATCAAGCCATCTACTGTGCATTTCCTGAGTCACCAGGATACCTCAGCTTGGTGGTTTCCAACATTGACTGGGACTTATGACAGCTTTTATCTTAGCTATACACCTTTCGCACACTTTAGAACGAGGCATCTAAAACTGCACCTCAGTCTGATGGGGTCAGAAGGTAGAGAAACAGTGAGAATGTTGTCCCCTAGATCGGAAGTCGCACTTGCTTTGGTGGAACAAGTTGGAATCCTCCCCGGATACATGCAACAACATCAGACTTGTACCTCACGGGTTGGGGTGCAACTCTAAACACACATTCTTTGGTCTCTGAAGGAGAAGGATTTCCATATAAACCTCCTAGAACTCTTGGCCATCTTCAAGACATTGAAGTATTTTCTGCCAGTCATTAGAAACTGCCATTCTGTTTTTTTTACTAGTTTATTTGAATTTCGAAAAAGTATATACACACAAAAATGTCCACAAAATTAGATTCTTATGAAAAGACCCAAGCCCCCCTCCACCATTGCAAACCAAACTAGAATACAATGTCCACTCTGAAAATTGAGTAAAAAGGCTGAGATGGAATGTGAGAAAGTATATATATATATATATATATATATATATATATATATATATATATATATATATATATATCCCACATTTCAACCCACAAGATTACAGTAATATATATACCAAAGATAAACATTTTAAAAAAATAGAACAAAAATGTACTTATCTTTCTTGTCAACTTCTTCCTCTGACAAAATCTCAGTCCATGTCCAAGCTCAAAAAGGCCCCCCAAACTTTCCAAAACAGGGCTTCTTTCTTCTGCAAACCAACTTCTCAACATTGCATATCGAATACATTACCGATAAAATTCAGCTGGAAGGCCATCCGGCCCTGGGCATTTCCCTAAATTCAAACTCCAAAAGTTAGATCCGAGTCCAGAGTTTATTTTTTTAATCTGCAAATTCGATAGGAACTGGTCGATTCCAGTTGGGTCCACATTCACAGGCTCACTGAATAAATTTGTATAGAATTGATTAAACACCTCATTTATTTCTTTTGGATCCAGAGTCACCCCTTGATCCTTCTTAATCACACCAATTGCTCCGTTTCACTCTTAGCCTCAAACTAGGAGCCAGCAATCGTCTGCATTTCTCTCCTCCGTTGTAATATCTGCATTTTGTCCTGAAGATTGCAAACTCTGCCTTCTCACTCCTGATTTTGTTTAAATCATATTTTAACTTCATTAATCTCAACATTATTCCTTTATCTGACACTCAGTTCATAATTGAGATTACATCTCACTTCCTCATCTCCTTTCCTCCTTTTAATTCCACACTCACGACCTCCTCACACGCATCACACACTTGAATCCCTCCCAAACCATATCAATTCCCACTTCACCATTCATATTTGTTTTGATGTATTCCTTCGCTTCCTTCACCAAAATATCCCTTAACGCCTCATCTCTCAAAACTGGTGTTCTTTCTCCAGATCTTAGTTTTACCTGATGAATAATTTAGTGAAAGTTCCAATTTAATGGGTGCATGATCTGAAATGATAATACTCTCAATCTCACTACTTATATAATTTTGTGTCACTATTCCTGATGTCATCAAATTATCTATTTGTGAATGGATATTTTAGTTAGGTAATGGAATAAGGCACAAAGAATTCTGAACAGGGGGGAAATGCTAAATCAAAACAGAAAAGTCTTGCTTTCTGGAAGATCAGATGATTAGATGGATGTTTCACCGATAGCCAGAGGGAATGCCACAACTGCGCTGCTGCATTGAGACCGCCCGGCCACCCAACCAGGAAAGCCAAAAAGAAGGCACACAGAGCAAGCCAGAAGGGTATCCCTACAAAATATCCCCACCAAAAATATCACCGTTTGTCTCGCCATAGGCGATATTTTTGGGGGGGATATTTTGCAGGAGCGGTGGTGGCCCCAGCATATTTTAAAATGCATAGGGTGTCCCCCGCAGGGTCCATGGGTCAATATCGCTGCTGAAATATGGCGATATTTTTGTATCATAATATTTTTGCGGGGATGTAACACATGGAACCGCCAGAAGCTGCCGACCGCAGAGAGCGGTTAGGGACATATCACACAAACTTAGTGCGCAGGTACTCAGCTCCTTGATCGTGGAGAGCACGATGAACAGTACACAGTGTTGAATGCGCTGGTCCACTGGGAGCCAATGCAAGGAGCGCAATACTGTAAGGGGACCCTGTTGCCACCCAGGCCGCCATATTCTGAAGATGTTGCAGTCTGTCTATCAGCCCCTTAGGCTGGACAAGGTAAAGGGAGTTTCAGTAGTCTTAACTTGCTCAGAATCATGGCGGCTACGACTGGGGGACGTAGGGTGAAAGGGATCAGATGTAGTACACTTCTCAAAATTATTTACTGAAAATGCACAGACTGGCAGACCGCCAATACCTGAGCAGCCATGGAGACATTGTCCGGCATAATGACTCCCAAGATTTTTTACTTTAGTTGAGGGCAACGGGAGTGGGGCCAGAGAGAGGGGCCAAAAAGAGGAGATCCAAAGTGAAGGGTCAGGAGGAGAACCCACCACCAACACCTCTGTTTTATCCCCATTCAATTTCAACCAGTTGTGGCCCATCCACTCTCCCACGGCTGTCAGGCACTTATGTAGGCACGCCGACACCACAGCCTGATCTAGGTTGCGGTGGATCAGAAGCTGGGTGTCGTCGGCGTACGAGTAGCATCCGATGCCGAAGGAGCGGATGAGGTGCACCAACAGGAAGATGTAGATGTTGAAAAAGAATGGGGGAAAAGCACAGACCATTGAGGGACACCACAGCTAATGTGATAGGACTAAGACGTGAAAGGAGATAGAGACCTATCCGCCAAGAAGGAAACTAACCAAGCCAGTGCCTGAACCAAGACACCAATATGGTTCAGGCGAGAGAGCAAGGTGGCGTGGTCTACGGTTTCGAAAGCCGCCGACAGATCTAGGACAATCAGGGCTCTGACAACGCCACTGTCCACCAGCCTGGCCATGTCGTCCTGGACAGAGACAAGGACACTCTCTGTGCCCCTGCCAGGAGGAAACCCGACTGGCCCTGTTCAAGGAAGCTGGACGATTCAAGAAAAGAGGACAAGATAGGGGAAACCAGGGATTCCAGGAGCTTCTTCAGAAATAGGAGACGATAGGTCGGCAGTTAAGAGTATAGAGCAGGGTCAAGAGAGGGCTTCTTCGGCAAAGGAATGACCAGGGCCGCCTTAAATTCAGAGGGGATAAGTCCTGACTGGCAAGAGAGGTTCACAGCTGCTGTGATTTCACTAAGGAGGTCTGCCGAGACCTCCTTAATCACTCCCTGTGGTAGTGGGTCCGAGGGAGAGCAGGACTTGATCCTCGCCATAGCGTTATGGACCATATCCTCGGAGAAAAAGACGACAGCCAGGGACCATGACTGCAAGAACTCACACCCAAAGGATGATTGCACGGCAAAGAACCATGGGTCGCGGGGGGAGGTTCTCTGCAATATTTGCATGGATGTTCGCTACATTATTTATAAACAATTCAGATGTGGAGTCACGTAGCTCCTGAGTCGGTCTAATGCTAGGGGTACATTTGGAGGCAGAGGATAGGGACTAACAGTATAGGGTGCCTTGGGCTGATTTAGAGCAGTCTCAATTTTATGGGCAAAGTACGATTTCTTAGCTTTTAAAATGGCCCTGAGTAGACAGATGGGGAGGCCCTATACTTAAGTCTATCAGTAGGGTGATATTTAGAACGCCATTGGTGCTCCAGTTTCCTTACCCCCAAAGCGAGCAGCTCTCAACTGGTCTGAGAAACACAGCTCAGAGGGGAGCTGGCGCCGTTGGAAATAGCACAAACGACTTCATTAGCAGCAGTCAGGAGAGAGGAGGTTAGGAGAGAAACAGACGGCCCAGTAGCTGATGTACGTTTCCTTGGAACAAGATTCTGTCAATTGCCGACCACTAACAGCGCCGCCAAGTCCACTCAGGTAGGATCTTTGGTAATCCATGAGTGAGCCAGACTACACAGGTCACCAGATAGTGATCAGTCCAGGTCATGGGCTCAACAGATTGAATAGAGAGGGAGGCTGCGTTAGCGAAAACATCCAAAGAGTTCCCCAGCTTGTGGGTGGGTCCAAGGACCTGCTGAGGCAAATCAAGATCCCTCAAGCCGTCATAGAACAGATCCAAAGCAGCCCCCCTAGGTGGGTTGAACTTCAGATTTAAGTCACCAAGTATCCTACGATTAGGATAATTGGCTTGCATATCAGCTACAAGATCAACCAGAGGTTCCAGTAAATCAGTACAGGGGCCCGGAGGGCAACAAATGACCATAATATGACACACGTAGGTCGAGGAGATGACACATCTGAGCAGCAAAGACTCCATATTTAATGTATGTGAGCAGCACAGCCGAGTGCATAGAAGATCAGATTTAAATAAGACTGCAACCCCGCCATCACACCGAGGTGGAGGCCTATCAAGATGGATAATTCTGTAGCCATCTGGGATGGCTTGAGCCAGGACCTGCGTCGAAATACTCCTGGAGGACCAGCAGTGCCAGGCGGAGGTCAGATATCGGGTAGGACACCTCAGCAGCGTGAGCCATAAGCGAACAGGTATTAAGCAATAGTACGGGCAGGGTGGATACAGGTATTAAGCAATAGTACGGGCAGGGTGGATATCTTAGAATCTGTAAATGGATAGTGCTTCCTATCTGTAGGTTCTACAGGCCAAGTTGCCTGCCATCCTGTGGGGGGAAGCTACAGCAGGCGGGAGATGGAGAAAGAAGCTCCTTCCTGGTGTAGCATAGGATTCCAGCGTCCCCGTCCGACGCACTGACGGGCTTGCCTTAAGCGTGCCTTCAAAACGCTGACGTCGTGCCTGCTGCGCGGGCGGTCGGATTGACACAAATGCTGGTTGAGAGAGGGGAGTGAGCAAGAGCCCGCTCCTTTGCCAACAAAGAAAAAGGACAGACCAAATGCGGCGTCTTCAATAATAAAATATCACAGGAGCAGTAACGCTGTGTAGTTCAATCACACACTTAGGCAATGGGGTATTCAGAATGTAAAAACAACACAATGTTTGACAAGCATAAAAGCAGTAAGAGCGGCTTTAAAATGGCAAGCTCAGAGAGCAGCCTCGCCTCTCTAACGTGACCCACACCGCTCCAGCACCAAATGCCGGTCGAGCGAGGTGAGTGAGCAAGAGCCCGCCCCCTTGCCAACAAAGAGGACTGACCGAATGCAGCGTCTTCAATAATAAAATATCAGAGGAGCCCCAGATATTATGAGCCCCAGACTGGAAAGTGTATTCCCTTCCTGTTGGGTGTTCAACTCTCCAAACATCTGTCAATCCGAAATCCTGCAGCATTAACAACCCCAACGCATCTCTTTTTTCCTTCCATCTCATACCATCTGACTGCTTCTATCCAAAATTGGATCCACCACCAAATTGAAGTCGCCCCCCACCAACAAGTTAAGAGGCAGCTCAATTCATTAAAAAATTACGAACTATTTAAATTAGGTGCATAAATGTTACATATAGTAAACTGCATCTCTTGGATTTGGATTGTAACCGATAACCAACGACCTTCCTTATCTGTCTTAGATCCTGTAATAGCTCCCTAAATGTTTTTTTTTTTTTTTTTTTTTAAAACAATGTTGAGACGCCTCTTGATTTTGAGGAATGATACATCTGCCCTGCCCATCCGGTCTCAATTTTGTTAGCCTCTGCCAAATGCGTCTCTTGCAATAAAATATCTCAATCATATTTCCCTTTTGAACTGCCATACCTAAATTAATGTCACTTACAGAACTAAAACTAAATACTAAAATTGAAAGAAAAAGCAAAAATAAAAATACTAACGAAAACACAATGTGTAAAATTAGAAATAACTAAACTTAAACAACATACTATAATTCTGGGCTGAACGGAGATTGAGAACAGGTATTTTAACTGTATTCACTTATACCTACTCGAGTTTACATCTCCCTAGGTCCCTAAACCAATAATCATAGTTTCAACATCTTTTCCAAAAATGATGTATGTTTACTCAGCCTAGAAACTGCCATTCTGAAAAGAACCAACAGCATGGCAGCCATGTTTGATGTCAATAAGCAGGGGGTGGGGGTGGGGGTGGTGGAGGACAAGGCGTGCCTCACCGCCCTCCAGTTGGCAATCCAGATCTGGGAATGGGCTTTTCAACACCACATATCTATAAAGCAATTCACTGATCAGTGAATACTCTAGCAGACAAGCTCAGCCGACTATCTCACTACAACTGCAAATGGGAGCTCAAAACCTTAGTGGTGCAAGAGATTTTCTAGACGTGGGAGTATCCAAGGATGGATCCAAGGATGCATCTGTTTGCAACTGTGCAGAACCACACATGTCTTGTTTGCGTCCCTGCTATGCCAGGGTTCTGACTCTGATGCTCCCCAGATCTCATGGGGCACAGAGCATTTTAAGCATCCCCCCCTCCCCCCCGACTTCCTCTCATTCAGAGAGTTCTAGCCAAGTTCTGCAACTTTAATTCGCTGAACCTGGATCCCGATTGTACAAGACTGTCCCACCTGGATTTGGTACTCAAATCTTCTGAGGCTGAAGCTATTGGGTCCTCTTTGCCTTCTGGTGTCATAGGACCTTCTGAGTCAGCAGAGAGGTTAAGTATGTCATCCCTCCCCTCAATGACTGAGCTTAGGGGCTTGGTTCCTGAATAAATAGCTTATGAAAATCTATGTGAAAGAATAATTCAGTTGGCCAGGAAGGCTTTTACAAGGGGCCAGCATAAGTAAGTTGACTCGCTTTTGCTACTGGAGGCCAGAGCAGTCTTTGGATTTGCAGTAAGCTTCACTAGACAATATTGCATCTTTCCTGTCCTATTTGCCCCCTACAGGGTCAGAGTTCATTCTTGCAGGTCATACTTATTGGCAAATGGAGCTCATCTGGGCTCCGGCCATCTATCGCGACTGCCAATCCCATTATAAGAAGAGATTTTAAGGGTCTGCATCCGCCAATTAGTAGACCACATCCTTCTTGGGACCTTAATGTAGTGCTCACACCCAGGATCAAACTGCTCAAGCCAATGGAAACAGACATGAAGTGAGTTACTCGGAAGACAGCTTTTTTGGTAGTAGTCAACTTCTGCTTAAAGGATTAGCGAGATTCGGGCTCCCTCAACCTCTGATCCTTATACTGCGTTTCATAAGGACTTAGGACTCATCCTTCCTTGTCCAAAATGTTCTCTTCTTTCCATGTAAAATCATGAACTAGTTCTTCCTACTTTCTCCTCCTCTCCGCAAACCGAGTGAAAAGACCTTACAACACAAGACGTTTCCATTGTACTTGAATTGATCTGGAGAACTCAGGAAATCAGTCAGTTTGTGACTTTCGGTGGTCAGCAGCCAGGAGCTCAAGCTTTTAAAGTGACTATAATGCACTGGATTGTGTACTGCATTGTAGAAGCATAGAAAATGCAAGAGAAAAGAGCCTACACGCATAGTCAGGACCAAGGCTGCTCCATGGGCTGCTCTGTCTGCTTTTTGCAGACATTACGGTATGGATACAGCTACCAGGTTGGACGCCATATATATGTTAAAGCCAAGGAAGTATGGAGGGAAGGGGACTGAGGCCGAGGAGTACAGAAGTCACAACACCGATTCACATTTTCTAATTCGGTCGTCATGGAATCCTGGGAACTACCAAAGGTTACCACACATCTTGGGTTCACTGGTATGTGGGGAACCTTGAAACCCCCTACTCCGGCTCTCAAAGATGTGAATTTTCCTTTGTTTGAAGAAGGTCATACCTCGGTGTGTCATTTACTCAATGGGGATTAAAGTTCTTAAAGACCAGCGCCCTAAATACACTGCGCTCTGAGATGTTAATCGTTTCCTCATGACTGCCAAAGGAAATGGTGGCGTGAAACAGTTGTCTGCCAAGTTAACCATACTATTATTAGGTTTTATTTTTTACAATGTTGATAGACAGAATGTGCCAGACAGAATGTGCCAGTCATTGTTAATTATCCAGCTTTCCATGAACAAAAGACATGTGGTTAAAAGCTTAACGCAATATGAAAGGGCTACAGTCGATCTCAGAAATACTAATCTGAAGTTCCTTCTAGAAACCTTTTGCGCTCGTGTCCCTCCCTCCCCCTGCCCTGGTTAGATGGGCAAGGTGAATTCATTTTTTGTCTCTTTGGGGCCCAATATTCCCAGGGTACCATGGCATCTAAATCTTTCTTGGGGTTGCTACCAGGACTTCCCGAGATCAGCCTATTGGTCCAGTCATTCCACATTCAATGCATTCTACTTCCAAGTCAATTCTGCATGCTTTGTAAACGTGACTTGAATGAGCACAAGCGTCTTAAAACTGTAATCCCAATGTTCTTAGCTAGCTATGTGTGGGGGAAATGTCAATTCTTATAATGACACAAAGGCATAGATTTTCCCACCTTTAGTCCCTCCCTCGTCATCTCCAATTATTATCCTTTGTCGTAGTTAACACATTCATAGGTCAATGAAGTTGTGCAGAGGTCCATGTCTGAAGGGGGAGTTGTTTTTGTCTACATCTAGTTTTATATGGAGTAATTCAATGTTTATGCAAATGAGGGGAGCACCCTTAAAGGGGCTGATTGATAGACTGCACATTGTTTACGCTAGTCACTTTGGCTTTGTTTTTTCTAATTCCAAGTTTAACCGTTTCATTCTTTGCTGCTGGCAGTTCTGTAAAGAAGTCTAATGCAAAAGCTATGCTCTGTGTCTATTAAAATTATGATTTCCCTACATAAGTAGTTAAGAATGTTGGTATTGATCAAAACCTCCAAAGCAGTTTGGTCAGCATAGGCTGTCAACACCACGCAAAATATTACTTCATCCATATTTCAGATATATTTCTCAATATAGATGCATAGACCATTTTTTTACATGAAATCAACACCTTCTAACACATTAAAACATAGAAGCCCAGGGGGCCTGGAGAAACATGGCCACCTGATCAACGGCTTCTGCTTCCCCCGGCGACCAAGAGATGAATCGGAGCAGAACCAACCTGAAGAGAACGTGACTAAAACTCAGTCAGAGACAAATATCGAGAGCATCAACTTGTTACATTATACCCTTTCTATTTCTACTAGTCCAGCCTGCTGGCATTCCAATCATCTCCATATATTACATAGAATACGGCAGTAGTGCTTAACCCACCGAGCTAACTTTCAGAAACATTGAGTAGCAGTAATTTTGCTTTTACTGCAGTTCGGTGACCACACTAAAGTAGCAGCAGACTCTGCTGCAGCTTCCATGCCAGACACGAGGGCCCCTGGCTTCTCTGCAGCATATGGTGCTCCTTGCAGGCAAAGGCCTGGTACCCACAACAGGAAGATATACATGAATTCCACTGTAAATCACTTATATGGCAGTGGTGCACCCAAAGTACTTTTAATGCAGTGATTTTTAGAACATCATGGGATGCATAGACTGGATGTATAGTAGATGGCCACTGAGGTAGCTCAGCAGGTTGACACACCGTTGCTGAGATGTTATGTATGCAAAACGTGTTAGTCGTATGACTTTTGCAACTCCATATAAAAAAATTAACTGCGATAAAAAAACTGTTTGGACGGGGGATAGGTTGGGCAGGGCAATTGGTTGCTTATATTCAGGGCGGAGATGGGTGTATTTCTGCCTCTGGCCCGAAAAATCCAAAATTGGCACCCATGAACCCACAGTTTAAATTCCCAATAACTGCTGTCAGCACAATGGAAGCATTTATTTGTGATTAACCAGTTTGACAAACATAACATCTTTACAAATACAACCTGAGATAAAACAAAGCAGGGGCACACAAATAACAGTATTGGTGTGGGGCTCCAACAAAAAAACGAATTTCAAAGAAAACTAGTGAAAGCAAGTTTTGGCAGCATTTGAGTTGGGAAATTACTTTTTTCCTATGAACGTGCTTTCAACAGTGATGCCCCCCCCCCCTCCACACCCCAGTGATGTTCATGGTCCATTGATTCCCATTGTGTCTTTTTCAGGACAGAAGAAAGAAAACAGGATGAACAAATAGAACCAGGAAATACGCAAGTGATGGCTGGGGAAAGGAGGACAGCTAAGATTGGGTCACCAAGCCCCCAGCTTCCCTCAGCAAAGCTGGGGGCTTGCTAATGCCTGGTTAGGGCTGAGACAGGCCAGGTCACGAGATCCGGCCAGACATCTGATACCTCCAGCCCATGTGCCAGAGGGGTGACGAGCAAGAGGGGCAGCCAAAGCAGGGGGACTGGTATTGTAGGATATCCAGCTCCCTCATGGCAGATTGCTGGAGGCATTGCAGTGATCCGCCCCCCCCCCACTGTTCGCCTCTCCCCACGCCGGCCACCTGTGGGGGTTGAGCCAAGAAGCTGCATCACTCACTTGGCAAGAAAACAATGTCGGCAGCAGCAGGAAGCAACAACGCAGCCTAGATACGTGATCCACATGCAAGAAAGTATGCATCCAGGCTGTGGTTTTTCCTGTTTCATGGCCATGCCCCATCACGTCACACTGAGCATGTGCATTGGGGTGGGGGGGGGAGGAAGGGAGGGGTTGCAGTGGCTCGCCATGCACAGTGTGGCTAAAAAAAAAATAAATAAAAAATTGTTCTCGCTGTCCTGGTTCGCGCCCCCCAGGGTAGTACAGTTCAATGCACTCCTGGCAGCACTGAGCGGCAAAGTTAAGCACATTGGTCTGCTATGTTCAAATCAGAACCCCTCATCCATACTTGCCTAACCTTCCATTGGTCTGCTATGTTCAAATCAGAACCCCTCATCCATACTTGCCTAACCTTCGTGTTTAGCCCAGAGACTAAGGATTTTCACGCTCTTCTCCGGGAAAGAGCGTGGAGTCTCTGGGTTTTCGCTGCAGGGCTGGAGCGGTCAACCTTGAGGCGGCAATGGCACCTGTAAATAATGTCCGTTTACATGGTTTTATAATTAAGGGTTACTTTTATTTGTTCCTGCCAGGCAAGCGCTGGTCAAGGTCTTGAAAAAACGTTAAAGCAATGTCTCAGCAGGACTTCACAGGCAGCAGGCCTTTTCTCCTCATTCTCATTGTTGCTTTTAAGTAACCCATTTGGCACATCTTACTGCAGGCATCAGCAGATAAGCGTGTGGGAATGGTCCATTTCCCTGTCAAGCCACCGCTCAATGGGATAGGCATTGACAAAACCCTTAATCTGCATATAACGCTGAAGAAAATACCCCACTAGCAATGCATACTAGTCTGTACGTTGCATGCCTGGATGACCTGACACAGAAAGGAAAACTGAAACCCAACTTTTCATAAGAAAGCAGCATAATCTTGGAGACTAAGTGGAGATAATCTGCATTTTAAAGCATATAGTGGTGCATTTCAAAAATATGTTTGGAGGCCCCCGTGTTGTAATCGATGTCAGAAACACTGCAAGGGGATGCTTAACAAAAAGTAGCACTAACATGGGTGTTTTAATCAAATTGTGGCACCACTGGCTTGAAACCAGAGAAGCCACCTCTCCTATGCTGCCATCAAAGCGCTCCGGGTAGTTTTCACTTGCTCTTTTTTCATGTTCAGTGCTATAGTTTCCCCTTTCCGGTTATGGTCGTTCGCACATGCCAAACTTTCAGGGTAAAGAGACTCCAGGCTTTTAATTTTGCATTCTTTACCTCGTGGCCTTGTAGTTATAACGGGGAGACCACAGGTGTATTCCCAGAACGAAGTTAAGAGGCTAGAAGGGTGCCTCCAAATGGAATGGTGTGGGTGCCCCTTTCAAAATGATGGTTGGAGTCCCCTTGGCTGCAGCTCAAGGGGACCTGCCTGCACAGGTTAGCAAAGATGCCTTTATCTGGAGTAGTGCAAGGTTTCCAAATGCAAAAGGGCACTGTAAAATGGTGAGCAGGACATGTCGCCGGGGTCTTGTGTGGCTACGGGCGGGGCATAAAACTCTCTTTTTTTTTAAAAAAAAATGTAGGCAGGTATGCCCTCACCTCGTAAAGGCAGTACAGTTACTGAAATCACGGCAAGGGAACTTCATGCAGTAGCGCTCCGAGTACCGCACCGTCATCGCGGCTCTTCTTCCGGAGCCCCGGCTCCGGTGGTAGCATATATATCACCCCCAGCGCAGCAGGGCTCGGCAGCACCGGAAGCAGCCAAGCCCGCCAATGCCGCAAACGAAGAAAGCATGCGGCTGTGTTAAAAATGGAATCGACATGGGACTTCATTTAGAACTGTGCGAGTTCATTGCTGTTCAACCAGTGAAAGCCGTGTTGGGCAGATAATGGTGACCAAAGATGGGGTATACACTGTATAGTTTTGTAGAAAGCCCGTGAATACAGCAAAAAGAAGTACGCTCACACAAACAATAAATAAGACTTGATGAAGCCGAATTGACAAAAAGCATCTGTCCTGACATTCCCTCGGCGTGCGCTGCATAGCCATATGCCAGTTCTGTTGGGTGGGGGGGGGGGATATTACTTACCAACCAATTAGACAGACAAATACCTGTTGTTGCTGCAACCATAATCAAAAGATGGAAAATAAAACCCACCTGCACCAAAATATACCTGCCCGTTCATGGCATGGAGTCCTTCTGCCTAAGCACGCACGTCATACGTGAAAACGGAAACGTCATGACGCCCGAAAGGCATTTCAGAAAATGTCGGCAAACTTATAAACAAACTTACAATGATATCGGGTCTCATAGGGACTTTAATGCCTGTTTCAATTGATAATGAAAGCAACATAAGACCTCCTTTTATCAAACGCTTCTTTTAAGTTTCCTGGCAGCATCAGGTGAGAGATGGCCATCTAGCTCTTGTCGTTAATTTTATATACATTTATTTTACTATTCATTGCCTCGGTTCATGCTCAACCCTTTGTTGTTATATTGGTAAGAGGAGTCCATTTGAAACCTCTGGAAATGCACTTTGAAGTAAGAGGCTGCAGCTGAAGCTGTAATTCTTTGTAGTGTACTCATCACATGTTGTAATTAAACACTGCAAGTACGTGACTTTCTAAACATCTGGCCCTGAAATTACACAGGACAACCAGTTCTGTAGTTGGTATTGTAGACACAGTAGCTGCCCCAAGTTTCCCAGCAAGCTGTGTGTCAGTACTATCCTCACTTCCGTTCACAACCGAGCCTCGTTCTGCTTCAAACAAGTCAGTAAAAAAAACAAAAAAAACATCATTGGCAATGCAAACAGTTTGGACTTTTGTATAGGCATGGCAAAGCCATTTGCCAAGCACTGCCGTAGTGGTATTAACTGGCCAGCAGCAAAATGGTGCCGTAGTGGTATTAACTGGCCAGCAGCAAAATGGTGCGAGTACCTGGCAAATGCATAATACTTCTACACAATCCAAAATTGTTAGCTTTGCCAATGCTTGTTTTTAAAAGGACTTCAGTTAAGGACTTAAGTGAAGAATTCGATGAGTGGCTATAATTTGAGTGGTCAAAGGCAGACCTTGTTAAGACATTTTTACTACACCAGTAGCATGTTCACAGCTCTCATAAAACTGCTTTGAAAAACACTGGCAGGCACTTTGATGATAAAGTTTGATGGTAAGGCTTTTGACAGGGTGCCTCTCTATATAGACCAATACTAGTCTCCAGTTGCAAGTTTGTAAATAAAGCTCATTACAGAAATTCCAATACCTGTGGGTATTGTTGTGGACATGTCATACTACAGATCACATTGAATGGCCATGGCCAGGCTAATCCTTATGGCCCTTTCCACCCAGTTCCTGCCCAAAACCCCTTCAGTGGGAACTCTTTGAGCTGCTTTAATCAGTTTTACCCTCAAACCTTGCGCTCAAAGTTTTTGCCAGTGTTTTTTAAAGCAGTCTTCTGAGAGTGAATAACTTTGAACTGTAAACACGCTACTACTGTAATAGAAATTAGAAATGTCTTAAACAGGTAAGGCTTCAGCCAGTCTTTTTTTTTTTTTAATAAGCTTGTCCTTCACGGAAGTCCTTTAAAATAATGAAAAAAAACAACCCTTGGTTAAGTCAACAGTTTTGGCTTGTGTTTAAGTATCGACACTGCTATTAGATGCCCAGTCACTCCAGCATTTTGCACATGCTGCCATTAATGGCAGTTTAATACCTATACAGTTGTGCCGGGCAAGCGCCTTTCCTGTGCTTACACAAAAGGCCAAACTGTGGCATTGCCAATGCTTATTATTTCTTAGTAGCTTAATGCAAGTGGAAGTTTGTTTCACGGGCAATTTGCCTTTTCTGATAGTCTCCTGCTTCGATTCTTGAATTTTGAAAAGCAGTGAAGTAAGAACAAGGTTCTTTTGTGGTTTCTTTACTCTGACATATTTCAGCAAGCCGAACCAGAGGCGGTTCATCATTTATCAATGGCTGATTTGCAGACCTGTTCAAAGGACCATTTCTATTTTCGATTCTCAGATTTCTCTTGTCGAGTCAACAACCATCGGAGCCGAGCCTTGATGTAGGCTCATCAAGTGTATTGTTGCTGCTACCATCCTAAGTTATAACGGGAGTGGAGAAAATACACCTAGCGTGTTCCCACTTGAAGCCTCCGTTTCATGGGTGGTGTTCTTCCATGACGGGAATCATGTAATCTAAATTGGAACTTGAGCCCTTTCAGTGTCGCATGCAAAATTCGCCCCGAGGGTCTGTCCTTGCTGGCCAGCTGTTGTGACTTCGCGTGACCTTTTGTAGTCAGCTCCCGATGAGAAGAATCTGTGGGCTGTTGCCCTTCACCAAGGTCGCTAGTGCGACACTGGCGAATGCCAGGCGTGAAAGGCAGCTCTTGCAAAATAAAGATCAGATTTTGTATCGCATGTAAACCTTGTTGAGTAAGATTTGTAGCCTTCTTTTGTGTGTAGAAAGTTAATACATGTGTTGACGCCATATCTAATTTGGCAAAAAGCAGCCTTTGACTAAAAAAAGTTCTCTTTGATATGATATAACATTTATAGCGCGCCTATACACAAGAGTTTCAAGGCATGGCAAGGCAAGGTAGGGGAACACAGGGAGGTCAAGACAACGATCTTACTAGGCCAAGTGACATTGAGATCGTGCAGGGGAGAGGGAAGGGGGAAAAGTGCCAGGGGAAAGGGAGGAGGAGAAAGTGCAAGACATAGAATCAAAACATCGAAAAACAAGCCGTGCAGCCAGCAGGTGGCAGTGCAAGGGTTAAGTGCAGACAACAAGTGTTAGATAAGTGCAGGGCGGGGGACTGTAGGGTTGCAGATACAGCCCGAAGTGCAGGGTTGCCAGGAGGTAGTGCTGGTGGGCAACTGGGAGGGCAGGGACCTGGGCCTGTGGTTCAGAGGGTAGCCAGGTAGACAGTGCAGTATCAGACAGGAGATCAGCAGGAAAGCGGAAGAGAAGGCAGAAGCAAAGAGGAAATTCTTGAGCTGCTCCTGGAACCGGAGATGGTTCTGCTCAAGTTTCAGAGAGGCAGGGAGGCTGTTCCAGAAGGAGGCGCCAGCCGAAGAGAGAGATCTGCCCCCCACTCGTTGCTTGGAAAAGAGACTGACCCTCTAGGAGTTGGAGAAGCGAAGAGCTTGAATAGGAAGATACTTCACCAGAGAAAGCTGGAGATATTTTGGTCCCAGACCCCAGAAGGCCTTGTAGATGATGCAAAGGGTCTTGAACTTGATCCTTGCAGCCACTGGGAGCCAATGGAGAGATTTCAGTGCTGGACAGATAGGCTAAGGACAAGTCTCGCAATCCTGTTCTGGATGATTTGCAGAGGACGGAGAGTAGAGGCGGGCAGATTTAAAAAGAGACTGTTACAGCAGTCAAGCCTGGAGAGAACCAGAGCTCTGGAAACTCTGCTTCTGGTGGAAGGAGAGGAAAGGAAGAATACCTCTGAGGAGGTGCAGTTGGTAGTTTGACTTCTTGGAGACGTCAAAAATATGAGGCAAGAAGGAGAGTTTGGAGTCGAAGATAACCCAGCGGTTCTTAGCCTCCACAGGTGGGAGCAGGAAGAGGACCATGAGAGACCAACCAGTGAGTGGCGGGAAAGAGGTGTGCCGATGAGGAGGATCTCCATCTTACTAGTATTCAGTCAGAGATCATTGACGGTGCACCACTCCTGGATTGCAGGCAGACGATCCGGGATGAGAGAAGGAGACGAGGCAGCAGAGGGGAGCCTGAAAGCGAGTTGGGCGTCCTCCGCATAGCACTGGAAGTTGGAGCAGGGAGCAGCAAGGCGGTGGGCGAGAGGTACCAGGTATTGGTTGAACAACCAGGGAGAAAGGTTAGACCCCTGGGGAACACCACAGGTGGAGAGAGAGGAGAGGAAGGACCCAATTGGAGCTGAGAAGGTCGGTCAGAGAGAAAAGAAGTCAGCCAGCCCAGAGCCTCATCCGTGATACCCAGGTTATCATGGAGCCGGTTGAGCAGGATGGCATTGTTGACTGTGTCAAATGCAAGGCAAAAGAGAGATCGGGTAGGATGAGGACAGAGGGGAGATTTGAATCCAGGTTAGATAGCAGGTCTTCACGGATGTTCAGGAGAGCATTTTCCATGCTTCTAGCTGCTCTGAAGCCAGACTGCTGGCCATGGAGACAACCAACAGATTCAGTGTGAAGATTCAGCTGGGAGATGGCCAACTATTCCAGGGGTTTGCCCAGGAAAGGAGTGATAGAGATCGGATGATAATTAGCTGGAAGAGAGTGCTTCAGAGGTTGAGGGGAAGGTTCCAGAGGCGAAGCTAAGGCTGGAGCGAGGGTGTCAATGTGGTCCTTGATGGTTTTGGAAGAAATTTTGTTGAGGTTTTCATAGATTGGACTTGTCTAAAAACCTCATCAGGGGAGAAGAGAGGAAAGTCAGAGAAGGCAGGGGAGTTGTCCGCAGGAGGGCTGGAGGAAGAGGAGAGAGTCGAGGGAGAAGCAGGAGAAGCCGAGAGGGTGGACAGGATGTCCTGGGTTTTAGCGATGAAGTGAGAAGCCAGGGCCGTACAGTGGGCCTGGGAAGGGACAGGAGAGGCAGAGACTGTGGCAGGATTGGCCAGATCCTTGCAGATTTGAAAGAGTTTGTCCAAATTGTTGGATGCTACAGAAACGCGGGCTTGGATGTGAGCTCTCTTCTTAGTGAAGACAGAAAGTTTGTATTGACTTTGGAGCAGGCGGCAGGCCAGTTTTCAGAGGATGTACAAGATGCCAACCATTTCCTCTCAGCCACCCTATACTTGCGTTTGTAGAAGAGGAGCCAAATACCCCTATTAAGAGCTCCGTCCCCATGTTGCCTGTATGTTGGGAACTGGAAATTGCGACACGTGCAGTGCCAGTGAGGATTCTTGAAACAAGATATCCAGTGAGAAAAGCCTATATGCATTCATGAAGAAGCGGTGTTCTTCTGCACAGAGTCCCGGAAGTAGTGTGAAAATGAACGAGAAAGAGGACTGGTGATGTCATGCAAAGTAGAACTGACGCACCCTGAAAAGAGACACAAGACAAGAAAACATAGGCATTATATAAGATCTGAAGAGAAGGTGTTGACATTCTGGATCGAAATGAAGATGCTCATGCAAAGAAATGCTGAAGACAATGCAAAGTCATTTTACATTTGTACAGATGCAGCAACGCAAGTAGACAAAATAATCCTGAAGATGTCTATGTAGTGAATAGATTGCAGCGATGCGCCAATGTATATACGTAGGAATGTATAGAACCTGGATGTTTCACCATGCAATTTAGCAAGGATTGAAACCCTGTGTATGAAAAGGTTTTCATTGTGGCGCAGTTGGAAAACAGCTAATGGCGAAGGAGAAATTCAAGAAAGGCTTGGCTGGCCCAGCACCGAGTCGAGGCCACCGTGAGCCTGGTTGTCTTATCAAGTAGTTACATGAATGTGAGAAAGAAACAAACTTCTGTTTGAGCTGAAATGGCAAAACACTCAAGGTGCCAAGAGTTCATCTTTTAATAGTATTATATGCAGCGAAGAGCTCGAAAACGTGGTCTCAATCACATGATCTGACGAGACTAGCTTTGGATCGAGCTACACCAAAACCAGAAGATAAGACCGTGCCATACTCCCTTTTATTCTCGTGCACAGAGAGCTTCTGCAAGGCCAAGTTCAAAGCCTTAATTGAATGGCAGACTGCAAGAGTGATGATAGATTTTGGGATAATTGGGTGGGGAGGCGTGACCAGGCCGACCCTCCCAGCAGCTGGATTAGTAACCTGCGTGTGGAATATTCCAGAAGGGTACAAGCGTGCCAACCAATTGTACAGGGCCACAAATCGGAGAGCCCTATAGTTTGTGTAACCAATGAATTGTCGTGTATTATATGAGGCTGAAGATGACTTGCACTAGAGGAGGGCTTAGCTGTCCACCTGATGTTAGAGACCCAATCACTACCTCCGTTAGTATGGAACGTATAGTTAGATGTTCCCTGTAAGCCTATCACATCCCCAAGTAGGGTTTTGTAGTTTGCCGCTTAGTGTGACCTCAATGTTGAAATGTGTTGAGAGCTCGAGTGAACATCGGATGATGTCTGTTGTAACCTCCCTTTTTTAGATAATTGCAAATAAAACAGAACAGAGTTTTGCCAAATTCCGAGTCGGTTTGATTATTGATTTATGAGTAATTTCTGCAAGTATTGCTACCTCGTCTTAAAGGGCCCAGGTCTAGGGGTTCACGTTGAAGTGTGACGAGGTCTGAGTTGTACCAGGAGTTGCACTTAATTTTAGGCTTCATGTGGATCCTCATGACGGGGGCAAATACATTGAGTATCAATAGCAGAATGGAACCTCGAAAGGGCTGTGTCTGGGTGTGAGTCAGCCAGAGGTGCAGGAGGAGTAGAGAAAGATTCACACGTTTCATGGGTCGAATGACTGAGAAGGTGGGTAGCAGTGTGCGGGTAGGCTTGCCCTGACGGGTAGAGGGAGAGATGAGGAGAAAGTGGTCACTCCAGGAGGGAGGCGTGGTGAGAAGTTGAGGTCTGAGTAGATCAGAACATCAAGAGTGTGCCCTGCAGAGTGAGTCGGGCCAAGGAGGAGGAGTTGAGTGGTTGAGACAAGGAGGGGAAAAAGAGTTACTCCTTGTGGAGGTGTAGAAGGAGCCTGAGGGAGGGCAGAGGAGGTAGGAGGAGAGGGCAAGGTAGCTGAGAAGGAAAAAGAGTGCTCCAGAGAAGTGGCAGAGGGTGGAGGCAATGAAGCCGAAGAAGGGAGAGAAGGGACAGCGGGAGAAGAAAGGAAATTGATAAGGCACGGTAAGTGTCTATAAAGAGGACGAGGTTGGCCTGAGCCGCTTGGACCAAGACGGTGCCATTAAGGTAACATTAATGATGACCTTAGAGGAGTGGAAGGAAGTCAGGCGGGCCCCCCACCGGGTGCCACCATTAATGGGAGAGGAAGAGTAAGGAGAGAGCACAGAGACCATAGGTCTGGCAAAGGAGCCACAAAGAGGATGTCGGTGATGGTCTGTCTCGAGGAAGCGCTGGTGTAGATATTTGTGATGGGGAGGCCTGGGTTGGAGACCAGGATATCCTTTTTAAACCTCTTCCTACCAGACCTGGTGAGAAGGGTAGGATAGTCGATAAACAGTTGGAGAAGATAGGAGAAACAGAGAACAGCATAGGTGATGTGGAGGAGGGGGAAGAGGAGAGAGAGAGGGGGTGAGTGGGGAATGAGTAGAGTAGAGTAGAGCAGAGCAGAGTGGGGGTGGAGACACTGGGGGAGAACCTAGGGAGGTGCAAGCAGAAGAGACGGAACAAGACCAGCTAAGTTCAAATCAGCAGGACAGAATGAAAACACAATGCAGCCACTGGGCACAGCTAGAGGTAATGAGACTGGGAGTCCAGGTGAGACTGAGTGAGGTGTAGGGACCGTCAGATGTGTGGGAAGCGTTTTTTAGTAGAGGAGACTAACCCCAAGGTAGTGAACGTGTGTCATGCATGCTGGACACTGTACCTCTGGATCTGGAACTCTGTCTGTGCGTAGAACGGGTTATGCTCACAGAACAGCTAGACAGTTTTACTCAAGATGGAGGTTGTTTGATGTATTACCAGGAAAACGACGTCTGCAGTATTCACGTCATTGAAATTCACGTGATTTTGGTTAGTCACGTGTTTTTACGGCAGAAGGTTTTTAAGCAGCGTGGAAATGCCACTCGCTGCTTCTGATTGCGACTTGGTAACTGAACTTTTCATCTGCGTCCTCGCATCCAGTCAGTTGCTTCCTTGGCCTTCTTCAAAGTGTTTCCTTCACACGCAATCTCCTGCATCTACAACTGACTAGCGTGTCTTCTCACACGCAAGGCCCGGTTTCATTTGGATGCAGTTTTCCTGTTCACGTGAAAATACCCACGTAGACTCTGAACTCTTCAAGCGCGGGTGTCCTGACAGCATGTACTGGATTCGCGTATAAGATCACACGCGGACGTTAGAATTCGTCAAGCGTGGCTGTCCGGGCTGCGTGTACTGGTTTCGCGTGTAAAATCATACGCGAACGTTGGAACTCTTCAAGCGCCGGTGTCCTAGCTGCGTGAACTTTGTTTGCGTGTAAATCGCACGCGGGTGCTGGAACTAAGCGCGGCTGTCCTGGCTGCGTGTAGTTGATTCACGGGTATCCAGAAGGTGAAGGTTGAGTAAAGCCTGTGAGGAAGTAACAGGTGGACTCATTTCGTTACAAGTTCTGTTCCTGGTGGGATAGGAAGGTGTATCTTCGACTACAACTTTAATTTGAAGGTGTCTGTGCACAGAACTATGAACGCTATCTTGTGGTGCACCAACCCGGTAACTAGCGAGAGCCTTGTGCCGTTTGAGGGCCTTGTGCCGTTCGGGATAAGTCTCCCTTACTAACCTTCCCTCCTTTGTCGTTGTTTTTATTTTTCTTTCTGGATACTTCATGGACTTTGGTGAAGACTACAGTTCTAAGCCCACAAGTTAGTGTTGGAATCTGCATTATTACCATTCTATCAGAAATGCCAGTTCTCATTCTGCTTTCTTTTCCCTAGGCTTCCTTCCTATAACTCTCCCACGCCCTTTCCAGTGATCCTCCTCTCTGCCTGTTCCACCCGTCAGAGAGTTGTATCACTTGGAAGGTCTAAATTGACATCCCTTCTATCAAGTCATGTGAATTAAAGGATCCAGAAGACCCTTATCAATTGTATCCTTTTTGGTTACTGTATCCTTTACATAAATAACTTTGGGGATTTATGACAGAATCAGAAGCCATGGAGGGTACGGATCCCTTAACTGTTCTGACTCAATTAATCACAGACTTGAGAAATGAAATGATTACGGCACAGGACACATTGCGTCATCGCATGGACGTTATGCAAGACGCTATGAGGGCTACTCCTCCGGTAACACTGGCTCCAGCTGCCATTGCATCCGGATCCGGTACCACCGTACCACCACAGGAAAACCTTCAAGTAATTATGCCAACGCAGTTTCCTTTGGCTCCTCCAGAAAGGTTCACAGGAGATCCCAAGACCTATAGAACCTTTGTCAATCAGTGCCGACTCCATTTCTTGTGCCGGCCTAACTCATTTACTGATTTAACTACTAAGGCGACTTTCGTGCTTTCCCATTTGGGGGGCACAGCTGCTGCTTGGGCTAATCCTTTATTGGAGACTAATAGTCCTCTGTTGTACGATTGTGACGAACTTCTATCTGCCATGAGCAAGGTATTTGATATGCGTTATTCTACTCAAGCCACAGATCTGGAATTGCTCAATCTACAACAAGGCAACCAAACGCTATTAGCTTACATAGCCAGATTTAATCAACTAACCGCCGAGACCCAATGGCCTGAAGATAAAAAAAAAACGCGGTCTTTTACAAGGGTCTATCAGAAGAACTAAAAGACGCCTTGTCTACAGTTCCTGGGTTTCACAGAATTGCTCGATTTGATTCTACAAATCGATGCTCGAAGAAATGCTCGCAAAGGAGAAAGAAAACCCTTCTTGCAGACATCAGGCCGTTCTGAGGTACCAGCAGCCTTGTCTAATGACCCTGAACCCATGCAAATCGGTGCGGTGAGGGGCTGATTATCTAATGCAGAAAGGGAAAACCGTAGAAAAAACAATCTCTGCATGTACTGCGGTTCATCCGAGCATGTACTGGCGGCATGTCCCAAAAGACCAGTCAAGCGTTCGGGAAACGCCAAAACTCGACACTAGAAGGAGTCCCTGTGTCGAGTATCGGACTCCCGTACCATTCCAGCTTGCAAACCTATAGCTGTAGAGGTGACACTGCATTTTGCTGATCAAGAGTTAGTCTCCAGGGCCATGGTTGATTCCGGAGCCACAAATAACTACATTGATATTACATTTGCGAAAAAATGCTCTATACCCGTGATAACTAAAAACAAACCTGAAACAGTGAACACTGTGGATGGGTCAGTCTTAACTTCAGGTATGGTCACTCAAGAGACGGTACCTATTCGTATGACTTTATCAAATGGGCATTCAGAGGAAATAGTTTTTGATGTTATCGCGGCTCATCATTACAAATTATTGCTTGGTCTTGCCTGGCTGACTCTTCATAATCCAACCATTGACTGGGTTACGGGATTGATTCAATATCCCTCCACTTATTGCAACGAACATTGTTTGCCCAGTCAAGGGGTGTCATCCAAATCACAAATCCTGGCCTTTATGGATGGAGGTTTCTCTATCAGTGTCGTACATCAGAGCAGTACACATATACCATCTGAATACACTGAATATGCAGATGTCTTTGATAAGGGGCAGGCAGAACAACTGCCTCCTCATAGACAGTATGACTGTCCTATTGATCTAATTCCCGGGGCTTAGATACTGTCACCAGGATTGGTGATATCCTCGTCAGAGAACGTATAATCCGATTCGCCACCCTCCCCTAACTCCTCACCTTCGTCTCTTCTTCCAGTACCCTTCTTCCCTTTACTTCTTGGTCGCTCCTTCTTTTTATGTAGGTAGGGGCGCCCACGGAAGGAAGCCACCGTGTACCCAAAAAGGGTTTCCGGTGCTTCCTCCCGGGAACGCCGGTAAGGGGAAAAAGCCGAAAGGCACAAAAAACCCTGAAGCGACCTGCGTGACTCTCCTTCGGAATGAGCTGGAATGTGCTGGAATGCAGTTGGCTGAAGCAGATACTCTGTGGTATTAGGATGATGCTCCGAAGGAAGGTAGGCAGAAAGTAGAACGGAATCTCACAGGGAGAACCAAGTCCAAAGGTGAAGCGCAATGAATAGGCAGTCCTTAAACAGGCCGGGATCTGGTACACGGGGGATCACAGAGGAAGGTATCCGAATCAGAAGAATCAGCAACCAAGAAAACAGGCCTAGGTCTGGTACACAAAGAGGCTGGCAGGAGGAGAAAAACAGGAAGGGCAAAAGGCAAGACAAGGGGAATAGGAAAAAGGACCCGATAGAATTCGGGTAACCAGCAGTGAGTGAGAGCAGGCGAAAAGGCAGACAGCACTAACGGAGGAAACCGGAAGCGTTGCAACGCGTACACAACCCGGAAAGAGCTGTATTTATACTCCGGGCCGCGTAAGCGCGCATACGCACGGGCGGAACTGAAAGTGGGCGTGACAGGCTACAGGCGTGCACGGCCGGATAATGTCCGCGCCGCCAGCGGTTCCACAGGCGCCAAGTACCGCGTGGCATGACAGATACCTACTGGTCGCGTTTACTCTTTAACTCCCAAGGAAGATGCTGTATTAAAAGATTACATTGATAAGGCTCTTGATATGGGGTTCATACGGCCATCCCAATCGCCGGCTGCCTCTCCATTATTCTTTGTTCCTGAAAAAGAGGGAGACCCAAGACCATGCATTGATTACAGGGCTCTTAATGACGTCACCATCAAGAACCAATATCCATTACCCTTGATAAACGTTTTGTTGGATCAACTTGGCACTTCTGTGTATTTTTCTAAATTAGATTTACGGGGAGCATATAATATGGTTCGCATCCGTGAAGGCGATGAGTGGAAGACCGCTTTCAAGACGCGGTACGGCCTTTACGATTATCTTGTTATGCCTTTTGGTCTCTGTAACGCTCCAGCCACGTTTCAGTTTTTCATGAACGACATCTTTAGAGACATGATGGAGCAGTACGTTGTGATATATTTGGATGACATATTGATATATTCATCCTCTTTATCAGAACATGTAAACATCTGTCCGCTGTTCTACAAAGGTTCAGAGAAAGCAAACTCTTTGTAAAAGTGGAGAAATGTGTCTTTCATACCCAGGAAGTTGAGTTTCTGGGTTATGATATCACAAATCAAGGAGTCCGAATGAGCCGTTCCAAAGTGAAAGCTATATTGAATTGGCCTATTCCACATAATGTCAAGTCTCTACAATCATTCCTAGGTTTTGCAAATTTTACTGCAGGTTTATCCGTTCCTTCTCCAAAATAGTGGCCCCATTGACAGCCTTGACTAGCTCCAAAGTATCTTTCTGTTGGAATCCGGACGCTCAAACAACTTTTGAGACACTAAAAGAAGCATTTACCACTGCACCTGTACTCCAACATCCAGACCGATTGTCAGTTTATTGTAGAAGCGGATGCTTCCAGTGTCTCTACAGGAGCAGTCCTTGCACAAATCTGTGCAGAAACCAAAGAGGAGCATCCCGTTGCTTTCTTTTCTCGTAAACTAACACCTTATGAACAGAACTATACCGTTACTGAACGGGAGTCGCTTGCGATTAAGGATGCTTTCTGAGAATGGCGACATCATCTTCTTGGTGCCAAGCATCCGGTATTGGTTTATTCAGATCATCGGAATCTTCAGGCATTTAAAACTATGAAATGTCTTACCGCTCCCCAGGCTAGATGGCATTTGTTTTTTGCTCAATTTGATTTCCAAATCACATATCGCCCCGCCAGACAACATGTTAAAGCAGATGCTTTATCCCGCTTCAGTGAGGATGAGAAAGAGGATCCTCCGGTTCAAAATACATTGCTAGCAGATCATTTGATATGTAGTTGTTCTGCACAGTCTTCCCTCAAACAGGAACTACAGGAATGGGTAAAACAAAATCCTAGATCGGTTCAGGAGTTGAATCTAGACATCCACAACAATTTACCTTTCACACAAAGGGTACTTTACCTGCCAACAGAAACCACTCGGAACCGGGCTCTCACTTGGGGGCACGATTCAATTGTAGCAGCCCAGCCTGGACAAAAGAAAACCCTTGAGCTACTCGGGAGATGGTGTTGGTGGCCTTCTATTACACGGGATGTAATTGATTATGTTTCTACATGTTCAGTATGCGTCCAATGCAAGAGCCCTCCTGGAAAACCAGTGGGTTTACTACAATCTCTACCTGTGCCTCACAAACCCTGGCACATGATATCAATGGATTTTGTGGTGGAACTCCCAAGTAATAACGGTTACAATACCATATGGGTGGTGGTAGACTACTTTACTAAATTGGCTCTTTTTGTTCCCTGCACTGGGTTACCAACAGCTGCAGTGCTAGCTAACTTGTTTATCAGGCATATCTTCCGGTTTTTTGTTCTACCTTCAGTGATAATTACTGACAGGGGATCACAATTTGCCTCCCGCTTTTGGAAAGGACTAACCTCGGCGTTACTTATTGATGACAGGATGTCTAGTGCTTATCATCCCCAAACAGACAGGCAGACTGACAGGACCAATAGCACTATGGAACAATATCTGCGGTGTATGTGTCTTCAGTTTCAGGCGGACTGGATCACGGTCTTGCCAGCAGCAGAATTTGCTTACAATAACTCCTACCATAGTGCCATAGGAACCACTCCTTTCTATGCTCTATATGGGCAACACCCCAAATCCATTCCGTTGGATTCCGGGTTATCTTTGGACACTCCTGGAGCCGTTCATACTATCAGTGATCTAAAGAACGTGCAAAGAAAGGTAATACAACAGCTAGAGCAGGCTAAAAAATGAGATGAGCGCTATGCGGATACTCACAGAAAACCTGCACCGGTCTACAAACCAGGAATGAGAGTATGGCTATCCAGTAAGAACTTGAAGATACCTGGTAAAAATAAACTGTTACCTAAGTATATAGGACCATATGAGGTGCTCAAGGTGATTAATCCAGCTGCTGTCTGCCTAGCATTGCCACAACGATGGCGAGTGCACCCGGTATTTCACGTATCACTCATCAAACCATGCTCTGATGCCACTAGGCTGCCTATATGGCCTGTCGCTGTTTCTGTGAAAGGATCAGACGAATTTGAGGTACAAGAAATACTGGATGTGCGATTACGTGCGGGCAGACCTTTTTATCTAGTGGACTGGAACGGTTATGGCCCAGAAGACAGATCATGGGAACCTCTTTCCAATATCCATGTTTCTGCTTTGTTAAAAAAATTCCACTTGAAGAGGGGAGATGCTGCTCCTTTGTGGGGTGGCACTGTCATGCATGCTGAACACTGTACCTCTGGATCTGGAACTCCGTCTGTGCGTAGAACGGGTTATGCTCAAAGAACAGCTAGACCGTTTTACTCAAGATGGAGATTGTTTGATGTATTACCAGGAAAATGACGTCTGCATTATACATGTCATTGAAATTCACGTGATTTCGGTTAGTCACATGTTTATACAGCAGAACGTTTATAAGCAGCATGGAAACGCCACTCGCTGCTTCTGATTGCATCTTGGTAGCTGAACTTTTCATCTGCGTCCTCGCATCCAGTCAGTTGCTCCCTTGGCCTTCTTCGACGTGTTTCCTTCACACGCGATCTCCTGCATCTACAACTGACTTTGTTAGCGTGTCTTCTCACACGCAAGGCCTGGTTTCTTTTGGATGCAGTTTTCCTGTTCACGTGAAAATACCCACGTAGACTCTGAACTCTTCAAGCGCGGCTGTCCGGGCTGCGCAAACTGGTTTTCGCATGTAAATCGCACGCAGACGTTGGAACTCTTCAAGCGCGGCTGTCCTGACTGCGTGTACTGGATTCACGTGTAAAATCACACGCGGATGTTAGAATTCTTCAAGCGCGGCTGTCCTGACTGCGTGTACTGGATTTGCGTGTTAAATCACACGCGGACGTTTAAACTCTTGAAGCACGGCTGTCCTAGCTGCGTGTAGTTGATTCACGTGTATCCAGCACCTGGTTGATTAAAGCCTGTGAGGAAGTAACAGGTGGACTCATTTCGTTATAAGTTCTGTTCCTGGTGGGATAGGAAGATGTATCTTCGACTACAACTTTAATTTGAAGGTGTCTGTGCACAGAACTATGAACGCTATCCTGCGGTGCACCAACCCGGTAACTAGCGAGAGCCTTGTGCCGTTCGGGATAAGTCTCCCTTACTAACTTTCCCTCCTTTGTCGTTGTTTTTATTTTTCTTTCTGAATACTTCATGGACTTTGGTGAAGACTACAGTTCTAAGCCTACAGGTTAGTGTTGGAATCTGCATTATTACCATTCTATCAGAAAGGCCAGTTGAGATAGATTCTCATTATGCTTTCTTTTCCCTATGCTGCCTTCCTATAACTCTCCCACGCCCTTTCCAGTGATCCTCCTCTCTGCCTGTTCCGCCAGTCAGAGAGTTGTATCACTTGGAAGGTCTAAATTGACATCCCTTCTATCAAGTCATGTGAATTAAAGGATCCGGAAGACCCTTATCAATTATATCCTTTTTGGTTACTGTATCCTTTTCATAAATAACTTTGGGGATTTATGACAACATGTCACAATGTTTTCAGTGGGCTCTATAAGAGTGCAGGTTCACATCGGCCACCATGCTTTCATGTTGGGTGTATGGGAGGACCACCAGACCAGGCAGCGGACAAGGCCTTGGATGTGGGCCTTTGAGAGTGGGCCGACTAAAGCCTGCCGGGCCCCCAATTGACTACAAATGCAGAGATGCACCCAATCAGGGCGAGGAGAGGAGATTAAGGAGGGCTCTGAAAAAGGCCTTCTACCAGATTGGGAAGGCGGTGGCCATCTTGAAAAACGCTGCGTGGTCCGTGTAACCAGGTACACAGATGAGTGATCCCCTTACTGCCTCATATTGCACACTGCTCACAGTGCAAAGTAGATGAACACAAGGTGGTTTACGTTGGGTGCAACATGAACTGCAAAATGGTCCACCAAATTGGACATTGTAAGGATCTTAGAAGCTACTAAAAAGTTCTGCGTGGCCTCGTACTTTGTACACACAACTTCAAGGTGAGTTTTAGCTGACTCTAAATTATGAATTGGGGTATGTTATCATTTATAGTTCCACAGTGATAATGGGTGGCCTCAGTGATCCAGATAAAATTTTGAAGTGAAGTATTTTACACCCAATCTTTTGGGAGTAAAATTATTTTTTAGGGAGTACAAATATAAGTCCAATTACAGTATTTTATAAGTGAGTAAAAATATGTTTTAACTGGGAAACTGAACTGTTTTTGTAATAATTATTTCTTTGCACCTAGTTATTCATACATGTTTACTTATTTCGATCAGGCAGTAATAGCAATTTCTTCCTGTGCCACTATGTGCACTGCTGGTCCAAACATATCCATGGATCTGTGAGAGTGAAAGCAGGGGACATGGATATGTATGTTTCCCATTTTTTGATGTGAATATTTTTGTTCCCCGTTTTGATTTTTTTGGGAGTATTTGCACCCCTTTGCTGTAGAGCTGGGTGTCTTTCGCTTCATGGAAGGAAAAGGTGTCTTGAAGTTGGGTGAATGTTAGAATATCTGGTGGGGCGGCTTGTTTTTGCAAAGTGGACTTGTTGGTGGTCAATGCCGACCGTCACTTTTTCCCAAAACGAAAGCATAGATTAAAGCTCGGACGCATCTTTCATGAGCTTTATTTCGAGTCAATAAGTGTTCTGTCGTCACGGCTACAGCATATACTCTAAGCAATCCATTGTGAGGTAGGAAATGCTCGTGTCTGAAAGCGATCATCTGCTGTATTCTTTAAGCATATTGCAAGATGGACCGTGACCAAATAGAGAAACAAGGATGAGCTCCTTTGTTAGGTCACAGGACTTGCAAGGTGACTTTCAAAACCATCTTGATATGATAGTATTTTATTCGTCATGACATAAGGTTACAAACACCACCTTATCTCTTTCTCAATGTAAGCAAAAGGGACCGTACACACTTTTTATGTCAAACATAGAAACGGTGGTGGGAAAAACCAACTCTATATAACAGAATAAATAACTATTTTCCTCTCGTAATGTTTTTTAAAAACTAACATTTTAAAGAAGTTTTATAAGTCTTTCAAAACTGACTTTGTGCTTTAAAGTGGTTGGTAATATTTAGCTTGATTCTTCTATCGCTACTAAATTGCAGTTCACAGAATGAACCTACTTCCATACATGTCCCCTTATCGGCCAATGACCTGTTGGTCAGAGGAAGTTCGTTCAAAAATAACGATCTGAAAAGTGAGTTACTTTTGGTTAGTTTTTAGAGGTACCTCGAATTCTGCCTTTGACACTGCTTTCTCCACAGACATCGCAACTCCTAATTCAACTTTGTTATTATAAATGATTATTGGTGTCCTTTTCCTATTACATTTTCATATTGCTATTGCAAGCTCCCAAATATGAACATGTCTAAAGTATCACCTAGCACACAGTATAAGAATAATGTAAGTCAGACGGCCCTCTTCCTTTTTATGTTGTCACACACAGAAGTCTGAGGGGCGTGCTGCGAGATCCTTTTTATTCCTTATAATCTATGTTCACATACTGAGTCCTTGCTTGCTCTGATGCTCTATCTGGAGTCCATGCTTTTGGTAACATGCGCATATATATGCAACTTCAAGCATTTTGAGTACTTTGAAAAAGTCCCTTTAAAGCTGACATTGCATTTTGAAATAAGAGGGGCATGCGGATATCTTGTTTTTCTCTATGCTAAGTTCCAGCAGTGCACTTAATAAACCTACTAGCATGCATGCCTCCTTATAAACAGACTTCATTGTCAGTGAAAAATCTTAGACGAAAGCCATCCGTAAAACTAGTCATGCCTGCCGATAAGGTGTATTAGCCACTTTTACTCCGTAAACATTGACAAATGCACCCAAAAAAGAAAAGTGGGGCGTAAAAATACTCGCAACAAAAACGGGGACACTGACACTTGGGAGCCTCTCCTGCTGCTTTCACGCTCATAGCTTCATGGGTATGTTTGGCCAGTAGTGCACGTAGAGCCAAAGGAAAACACTATCACTGCCTTTTCTGAAGAGGGGGGAAAACAATGCAGCCTGCTAATGTGCATGCATAACTAGGTGCAAATATATTACAAAAATTAGTTTTACAGTCGAAACAATTTTACTTATAAAATACTTGCATTTGGAATATGACTTCCTTTTGTGTTCACTATGAAATCATTTTAATCCCAACCTTAAAAAATAGGGAGTAAAATATTCCCACTTCAAAATCATTTGGAACAATGAAGCTAGTCATGTCAGTAATGTTGTGCCAGTTTTGTATAAAGAGCTGCCTTTCACTAAGCCCCGGAAGTGTGCATTCACCTAACATCTCTGTAATATTTCATTGCACTTGACAGGGATGTCCACTAGCATTTGTCAGTGGTACAGTTACAGAAGCTTTGACCTGTGTGTGATCCAGTCTGCATCTTCAGCTCCTCTAAACCCTAAAAAAATAGAATGTTAAAGGAGGTTGCTGAAATTCCTGCAGGGGCATAGCAGGGATCTCAACGTGACACGTAAGGAACCTGATGCAGCTGGAATGCAGATCTATGCCTTTACCAGCTGTATGTTTCTCCTGAGCAGCCCTTGTCGAGTAGTGTGGACAGGAGGCAACCTACAACAAACGCATTATTTTTGCATCTTTTTATAAGATTCCTGAGGCAGAGTTAGTACCTTCTCTACTTTGTATTACCTTCACATGTCGCCTCCAGAACTGCACGCATTAGCCTACCCCAGTAAAACCCACAGGGTTTTCTAGCTCCATGCCTCGAGGGCCGGATCCATGTTGGGTTTTCAGGATACCCCACAATATTCATGAGATACAATGATTCTAAATGTATGCACATTTTCCCTCATGAATATTGAGGGATATACACTGAAAACCTGTCCGGATCCCGGCCCTCTAGGCCTGGACTTGGACTACTCTGCTCTAAAGCATAGAGCAGCATGACTGAGGGGAAGCTGATTCGTATTGCAGGGAAGATGGCGGTGTGATTGCTTTCGGTGTATCTTACCTCTTTTTAATAGTAGCTACCACAACAAAATAAGAGGGGGCCGCACTGATATACCCTGGGGTTGCAGTTGAGCCACGATGGCTAGCATCAGAAGAAACATGAATGCACCCTGTACCAAGAAGAGTAGGCAGTCTGAAGTGCTGAACAAACAGGTCAGGGCAAGGCATTGAAAGAAGTTTGTCCCCAAATTGACCTTTGACGCTGCACAAATTTACCCAGAATGAAAACCCCAGGAAGTAACAAATGTCAGTGTAGATAATCTGCTTCATTAGATTTCTTTTAACAGCACTGATCTCTTTGTGGATCAACCTCATTGGGTGTAGTTTGGGTCTGTAGGCACAGCAGGCTCGGGACCTATATCTATACATGCCAGTCTCACCATGGCTGCTATTTGCAAAACTGAAGGTTTTGAATTGATCCTAATCACTGACATTGCTCTGGGCCACCCGCCATACCACCATTTTTCAGCATGGTATGTTATTGCAAAAGGGGAAAGATCTTCAGCAAATCAGGATTGGCCCCGTCCGTAGCACCTATGCTTGTCTGGAATTTTGCATTTTGTACACCGGTACGGGCTGTCCGGGCCTCATGATCTGCATAGAAAAAGGAATATGAACGATACACGAAGATAAGAATGGTGGTAAAAATGTCAGACGTAGGGTAATGTTGATGAGGGAAGCAAAGTGTTGCGATAGCTGGGATGCATGTAGATTAAGGTGGACCATACATCAGGATTGTAGAAGGAAAGGTGTTCTATTTTTTTTAATCAAATGGGGACCATGTTTGAGCTAATTTCAAAGATCTATTTTTTTTCCCTCCTTGCTGGCCTCCTCTTATTGCAATAGACCTATCCCTGCGGATGTTAACAAATTTATCTTTTCCTTCAATTGTCCATTGATTGGTTATGTTAGTAATTGTTGCTCTTGAGGGATTTCCCCTCTCTTTAGAGGAAAGTCATGTTCAGCCTCTCAATTGGAAGCAGACAATGCACCTTTTCTCCAAATTACTGCTCTTTCATTGCGAGATGGGTTTCTTGAAAAGCGTAGCCGTGAATGCTCGACAGCATTGTGTCCGGTTACTTGCTCTTCCTTTTTAATATGGCTTTTGGACGGGGCATGACAAGCTACAACAACCATTCAGGTTGTTTTTTACAATGCCTCATCAAAGCTCTTCCTTATGGTGTTACCCAGTGGGTTGAGATTTTTACTGCTGCTTTTTAACAGACTCCTTGGAGGTCTAGAGGAGGGGGCACTGGCATCTCTGTCCACTAGTTTTTGGACGACGCACTCCTATGCTTATGTGTGTTCACTGGCTAAAATCCTAAGATCCTAACCGTGTCACCAAAAACGGGAACACTAGTACACTATGAAACGACAGTCACAAACCAGTCATTTTAAATACTAAAATAAATGTACCTAAGTGTCCAAAGATGTAACCTTTTTGAATCCATATCAGAAATATGTCTATGTTCATAATCCGGAATATTTATTTTCTTTTGAGATTTATGGCATTCTGCTAACATTTAAACTGATCAGTTTGTGTTGTTTCGTCATCGCAGAGGTCACAATTGCTGGGAGCTATTTGGCCCCTGCTTGTAACCTAGAAGGGCCTTGTTTGCGTGACACCAAAAGTTACCTCGATCTATGGTTGATTTACCAGGGCAACTGGTGCCTTACAAACATGCACATGTGACATTAACAGTGTTTGGGAATGTGTGTAAAGGAACGTCGGGGCACCTCTAGAAGAGACTTGAAACATAATGGTTAATTTTTAATAGACAAAGTTACAGTTGTCATCTCATGTGGAAGTTGGATTAGTGGCACTCTATTTACTCGCTCCTTGCCTCCCTCTCCTCCTCCCCGCCCTCACCCCACTCCCCAGTAGCTGCTGCTTACTAGGCAAATGGAAAAACTTTAGAAATGCATACTTCCAAATGAAAGCTCCCCTCGCCCTCTTATGAATCTCTTCCCCCCCCTCAGCTTGCAGAAGTAGTTTAGTGAGTTTGCTGTTTCCTGGACTCATGCATACCACCAAGACTGTCAACCTTTCATAGGATACGGGGTGTTTACTCACCCTAGAGCTCATAGAATGGGCACGATTATGGAAGGAAGGGCTAGGGGCATGGTGTCCGGATGCCATGGCATTGCATAGGCTCCCTACCCATAGCCAGGTGTTTTGCCTCTCAAGCAATTGTGGGTCGGAGTGAACAAATGCAGTCAGTGCACAGGTAGGTGCAATGGTAAATATGCAGGGTGTTGTATGGGAGGCCTGTATTCGTCCCCAGACATTGGAAATGGCTGATCTAGACATATAACCGAGCCAATAGTGTGCAGGGTCGTATGGATTTTGGCATTTCTGCATTTGCTAGTCTCAGACCAAAGGTAGTGTCAGCATGGCCTTGTGACAAATGATGAGTAGAAGCTAAAATGCTCACTCAGTCCTCGGGCTGATGCAAACCTAGAGCCAACACAATCATTATGGTAAAATGGGCACAGTTAAGGGAGCTTTACATCCTTTGCGTTTTGTGGTAACGTGGGCAGATGGATGGCTATACGCTCGAGAGAGGTATGAATCTGATTCAGTAGCGAACAAACGGCAAAGCAGAACAGTCCAAAATAAAGGGATTGCTCAATCAAGGTTCTATAAAAATATACACTTTACCATCTGCAAAAAACTAAACAGAAAAACACTACACAAAACCCACCCTTGAGGGAAGAACAGAGAAGAAGCAAAGCTAGCATAATGCCCCGCTCACAGTAATAAATCGGTGGTGAAAGGCAATTATAAACCACAATGTTCTTATTTTTCCTTGGTTGCAAAAAGGAAATGAGTGACCTAACCAGACTCTAGGCCCTATGGGTGTGGTGGATCAGAAGGAGTCCAGACAAATATTTACAATTTTTAAGTATGTTTATTGAAACAATGGAGCAAATAACTAACATTCCCTATTCTAAAGACTTCCTTACCTAACGCAACTGAACTAGGGTGATCGTCTAATTATCGAAAGTCCGAATTAAGTCTGTCCTCCATCCAACAGCAGATCATACCTGTCCATACCACTTGTACTAAATAACTAGAGACCAGGATAATTGCTCCTTTCACTTGGGGGAGGGAATGGGAGGATGCTTTGCCAGCAAGTACTTCTCAGTATATGATTTTTAAATAGCCTCTTGCTATTTCCTGGTCCAGTTCCTCGAGTTTTTTCAAAGGATTTCGCCACCTTTCTTCAGTTCTATTTGAACCTTCAAGTTACTCTCTAAATGTTTCTTGATTACTATGTTATCCTTCGTGATATCCCTGTCTTCACACTGGGATCTGTGTAATGTACCCAGGCACCTGTTTCACTCCATTTCACTGGGATAAATTAGCTGAGTTCCTGAGTTTTACCCTTTTTATTGTTTCCACAATCACTGAGACGTGTATATTGCTCCTGTGTGATTCACCCTCTTCTTAATGTACTCACATTCACTGGGACAAGTAGGTTGAGTGCCTTGTGACTCTCTCTCTCTTCTTACTGTATTCATTATATGTGCCTTGATTCCCCGGGTCTCCTGCTTTCCCTGTATATAAAGGGGCTGCGTCACCGCCTCGGCACTTGCCTTTAGTGTTCCTCAGTAGTTTGTTAGACTGGCTCTGTCTCTCGCTTCATGTTCTTGTCCCAGGAAGTTTCAGTGTCTGTCTCCCCGTGTGGTCTTGGCGTGGAAAGTTGTTGCCATTACTTTTCCTTCCCAGGTAAGTACACTCTTGGTGTCCACTTGTGGCTTGGATGCTTCCAAGCCACGACTGTCTCTACGTTCTTGGTTCTGCATTGTCCATTCAGGGACTGTTACTGGATTGGCAAGAGTTCTCTGTCATGTTATTTGGACTTGTACCATTCACTACTGTCATTCTTCATGGTCTCCATGCTCACTGGCAGATCTGAAAAGGAAGGGGGTTGGGAAGGTTAATACGGATGAGAGGGAAGGGGACAAGAGCTTTGTTGTGCCATTGGAAGCTTCAGTTAAGAAAAAACGGTCACTGTGTGCTAGTATTGTTTTGGTGGATTGGCATTTGTATGTTGTATGCAGGTGTTTTCGTTGTATGTTGTGGAGAGATGGGAGAGTGTTTGTAGTTGGTGTCTTGTGTCAGAGGTTTGGGTCAAGTTAGGTATGTAATGTGTGGTGGATATGTTTGGTGTTAGGAAGTTATTAGAGTTGTTAGTAAACTGTGCAATACATTGGCTAACCTCAACATCCTCATCGGCGATCCTTATATTTCATCTGTGAGGTGGGTTTGCTATCCTCCTAGATCTATAATGTGCTATGCTACATCACCATCTGTTAAGTGCAGAACCTGGCTACCTTGTATGTGCTGGCTAACCTACAAGACCCATCAGGAGCAGTAGAGGACTATGCTTCGCAATTATATCTCGGTGCAACAAGCAGGCTGATCTTCACAGTTCTTCTAGATGCAGCACACAGGCTAAACTTCACAATTCATCCAAGCGCAATGCATGGCCTGACCTTCAGTTAGATGCAATACATAGGCTAGCCTCCACCTTTCATCTAAAGCAAGACCAGGGCAAAATGTAGCACAGTGCAAGAAAACCATGTTAAGAATAGATGGGAGTGGCAGGGTTTTACCAGAGCACAGTAATGGCTGTGCTCCCCGCCCATACAACCTTACCTGTAGTTGTCACTGTAGGTAGCTCTGTCAGGCGTCCAGGGGCAAACAGTGAAAGGGAGCTGCCCTTTGCCTCTGGCCCTTAGCAGGCTACCCTGGGGCTATTGGCTGAGAGGTCTTCCTCTTACGGTTGCCCAATCAGGAGAGTGGTGGGAGTGGGGAGGTGATGGGCAGGTCAGATTGGCGAGGGAAATGAGGGATGCAAAGGACACCAGTAATTAAAATAAAGACAATGGAGCGCTGCACAGCACTGAAGGCACAGGCAGCATGGCCTGCAAGGATGTTAACAGCAGGCCTTACCAAGGTTGCAGGAATCCCGTGTGCCGCTCTGTGCACATGGGGAATGGACTCTGCTCTTCGGAGCGACTGGAGTAGGTGCTACCAGGGCTTCCTCTTACATCTGACCAATCGGGAGAAGAGTGGGGGGAGGAGGCACAGGTCGGATCGGCAAGGAATGCAAAGGAAACCAGTGTAGAGAAGGAGCCAAGTACCGCCCGCCCCCCCCCCAAGCATCTCGCCCATATTTCCTATATGTTGGAAGCCAGAGTGTGACACTCGTGCAGCACCAGTGAAAATACTGATACCGAGGAGACTCCTGGAGGCAAGGTTTGCCGTTGAGAAAGCCATAGCTGCATACACAACCGTATAATGGCCATTTGAATGAAATCCCAGAAGAAGCATGAAAAAAAGAGCAAACTAGCAGATTGGTGACATCATGAGAAGTAATATTGATGCACCTAGAAGAGATGCAGGGACAAGAGAATGTAGATATTCTATGAGGCATCAAGAAAATATCAAATAAGTGACATCTCGGGCTGAAGAGGGTTATGCAACAGAAACTATGAAGATATCAAGTTATTTTATACATGTACAGATGCAAAGAAACACAAGCCGACTAAATTTTCTTGAGGCTAACAATGTAGTAAATAGATTGTGGCATGCACCAACGTATACATATATGGGAGTAAGTAAAGAATGGATGATTCCACTACGTGTTATAGTAGAGCTGGACCAAGAAAAGAAGGCCTTTTCCAGCGTGTCGCAGATGAAAAGCAATTGAATTACAGAAGTGAATCTCAGAAGGGCGAGGCTGGACCAACCCCAAGAAGCCATGGTCAAGTTAGGCTGGAATGATCAGACAGTAGTTACAATCTTGTGAAAGAACGAAGCTCCTGTTCAGACATTAACGAAAACAGGAAGACGTCAGCGGTTCATTAAATAATAGTATTTTAAATGAAATTTGTGGTCTTTAGTCATGTGGTGGGATGGAGCTGGACAAACATGATGAACCACACCTACCCAAGGAGACAGAGCGTGCCTCCACTCCCTCGTTTTCTCCAGAGCAAGGAACACTTCCAAGGCCAAATTCAAAGCCTTAATTGATGTGCAGACCACTGAGGTGATGATAGATATGCTAATTGGTGGGAAGCAATGGTTATGACCAACCCACCAGCACCTGGAAGTCCAGCCTCTGTGCTGCTAACGTGGGTGGAAAAGTAGTGACGGATGTAAGAGTGCCAACCAATTATAGGGGGCCACGTAGTTCTGGGCCCTAGTTTGTGTAACCAATGGGACGTTGTGTATTTAGTGACCCGTTTTAAGGGAAGGCTTATGTTCCCCACCTGATATTAGAGACCCTATCAGTTTCTTAGACTAGTATGGAACGTACCTACATCTATCACATTTGCCACTAGGTTTTTGTAGTTTCCACGTAGAATGACGTTAGCAAATACATAAGTTAACTTCAGCAATGATGAGTTTTTGCTATAAGAATGATGATTTTTATGAATTTTGTTGAGATCATTCTGTGTGACCTCCGTTGATGTCCGTTGTACTCCCTGTTTTAGATAATCGACATTAAAACAGTGAACTTTGCCAACTTCCTGAGTCGTTTTGATTATTGATGTTTGAGTATCTTCTGCATCCCCATTCATCTCAAAGTATTGCTACCTCGTCTTAAAAGGCTGGGTCGGCTGTCCCGGTTCACGTGGTAGCAGAGATATGATGGTTAAAGAACTGTCGGTATAGTAAGCTTTGGGGTCCCGGCAATATCGGATGTCCTCAGCCATTCGGCTGAAAGGACGTGGAGCTCTCTGTAGATAGCGGAAATTAGTTTAAAATAAGGCTTGCAAGCATAGGTGGGACAGTTCCCTTGTTTTCAGGCAGAAATCCCTCCTGATTTCTACAGGAAACTAAGACTGTCACAGTAGAGTAAGCCCAGTGTCCTGCATCATAGCACATATCAGAGGGAGTCATATCTAGAGTCCCAATAGTGGATGACGTAGGCCACGGACACATTTAAAGACTGTCTAAAGAGAATGACTCAAACTCCGTAGGAGTGTTTTTAGGAGTGTCACGAAATTCATGAAAGAAGATAGTCCTGAGGAACGTAGGCTGAAATATACATGGGCCGGCCGAGTTTGTCAGTTTGTTTTATGTGTTGTATAAATATATATGTGGTGAAGAAGTAATAGACAAATTAAGAGACGTGAAAAACAAAGCCCTGAGACTTGAAATGTATTTGTTTATTTTATTACACTGATGGTGTTTAGTGAATAAGTAGATTGAAATTAAAAACGAGATATAAAAGGCTTGGAGCTGCGACGAATGTTACACGCTCATATTGTGGAGTTTTTCTGAAACTTATTTTTGAAAAAGAGTAAAGGTGAGTATTGACAGTCAAGAGTGATGAGTCAAAATTGAGGCTATTACTCCGCTTATACATCTATGCAAGCAGATACCAAAACACGCACCAAATATTAAACGGCTCAGTGCAGCGGAGTGCAGAATGGGTTAAAGGCACGACAGATAAGATGTTCATGCCATGGCCACAAGGGGATCACTATCAAAGGCAGTTTTGCAACACATGACAACATACTTGCACGCAGCATACACAGGGAAAAAAGATAGACCAAAGGCTAGCGAGCTTAGAGCTCTGGAAAATGTACCAGGAGGCAAGAGAAGAGCGGCCTCCTGAGGACTGGATACTTGACATATGCAAAGAGGAGGGTGAGGAGCCTTCTGCTCCCCCGCCGCGCCTGAAGTTAACAGCGATATTATGAAGGATGACAGAGTGTACCCATTAAAAGAACTTAAGGCGGTGACGGGGTACAGTAATCCGGCATATGAGTCACCTGCACATAGCAGAGACGAAGGTACAGAGAAGATTCCTGAGAGAGAGATGTGATCTCTAGTCCTATGGGACAAATAGAGAAGGGACAAGGAGAGAAGTGAGTACATCCTTAGACATAGGATAGGAAATATAGAGATGGAAAGGCGAGAAAGATAAGGCTGATGAGGTAGCGCTCGTACAGAACGAATGGATGGGTGGACAGATTATGCTCAAACTTGATGGAAAGAGTATTGAGGAAGTAAGGCAAAAAGATTGAGACGAACAAGATAAGGATGGAGAAAGAGAGGAACGTTTGAAAGGAGATGGTGTGAAAAGGAAGGATAGACAAAATAGGAACAGTTGTATCAAGATGAACAACTGCAAAAACAGGAAAGGGCAGAGGAGCAAAGAAAATATGATAACAGGCAGAGGGCAATCGAAGAACCGGAGACTAGAAAGAAGAGAGGAAGAGGAAGAACAGAAATTGAGAGATAAAAGGATACAAAGATGTAGAGACAAATTAATACGTAGGGCAAATGACAGAAGAGAAGTGAAAAGAAAGGGGGGACGCGCCACCTTATATGAGAAGGCTAAGATCGTTACCAGGAAGAAGGTGGTGCGGAACCATTGTCTCTGCTATGGACAGGCAGACAATAGGAGACAAATGTGTTTGGGATCTCACAGTTTCCCTTGTAAGAAAAAGGAGGACCCAGATCGCAACATATACATTGGCCACAGATGGAAAAGGATAATTTAAGATGTAAACTTCTGAGTTTAACCTCTGGTGCTGGGAAATGGATACATGAGTTCGAGAAAATGACAGGAGGAAACACGTTAGCCATAGGAGACATTAAAGGACTTCTAGCCACTATTCTTGAGGAGAGAGCGGACGACATTTGGTCAAGAGCAGGATACGCTAGTGTCACTGCCAGAATATCGCTCATGATGGAGCGCTGTTTAATAACTGCAGAGCGGGGGTCTGGAAAGCACTGCGAGTACAGTATCCAGATACGTCAGAAATGGGAGCTATAATGGCAAGGAAGATGCAGGAAGGGGAAGATCCTCTTGGTTACATTCAGAATTTCCAAGAACAGTGGTCTTTGGAAACTCGTGAGCCGGGGGGAAATCTATACCTGTATTCTATCACATATTATGCCAAGGGCTGCCAGACCCAGTGCAGAAGCAGCTCAAGAAGATAGTGGGTATGGAAGTGAAATCATGCTCAGAAATACAACTGACCATTGCGCATTATTGCAGATTACTGCAGGAGAAGAATCGAAAGAAAGAGGATGCTAGGAAAGGTGAGGAAGTGTCAAAAAACCGTCAAAATACGCCATAGAAGGGGTGATGTTGATTAGCGGAGAAGAGTTGGGTTCGTAACAACCAGCAAGCATGCCACAGGCGAATAACCAAAGGCAGTTTGACCAAGGTAATGATGGATTCATACCACGAGGAAGGGGAAATTTCCGAGGTAGAGGCTTCCAGAATAATCGGGGACATTTCCGGAATAATCTGAGCGAGTTTCAGAACATGCAGAATGATAGTCAAAACATGCAGGGAGGGCAAGTTATGAGACCTCCTATATGTTGGACATGTGGATTGACAGGACACATTGCACGCATGTGTGGAAGCCAAGGATTTGTGCAAAATGGGCAGTTCTCAGGAGGGGGGACCACATACCCGCCTGCATACACTCAACTAAGTGGAGATGGGATCGCCCAAAATCAGACCGTGCAGCAAACGCAAGCGCTGAGAATGCAGCAAGATTTGCAAACACAGTGAATAAAAAAATGAATCTGCTGCAAGGGCAGTCACAGCACGCACCCATGCAGATACAGCAGGGCACAAGCACGGGACAGTTAATGACTCTTAGGATGGGGGTGTCACTGTCGAGGGAGGGAATCCTTTCACAGGTACAGGGATAAGCATGTACCTGCAATAGGACAGCTCACTGGGAGACTTGATGTGTTCAGTGCTATCAGTGACTAATAATCCTCAAGAGGAACCAAGGGTTGACATCACTCTAGGGGGCAAATCTTTTCCTTTTTTAGTAGACACAGGGGCAACAAGCTTGTGTATACGAGAGGGGAAATTTACATTATCTGGGAATGCCATGAATGCTCAAGGTTTCACAGGAGCTACAAGTACTGAAAAATTGCCAGTTTCCATAAGGGAATGCAACATGTCTGTGCCATTATTGTATTCAAGACAGACACATGTTAATGTATTAGGTCGAGATTTAATGACCAAGTTGACAATGACGATTTCATTCACTGATGAAGGCATAGGGTGTTCAACTCCAGGAATGCATTATTTAAACGTGAGTTACTTTATTATATTACATTCACAGGGTAAAGGGGCATACGAGGAGTACCGTTAGAACCAGAGGTCTTCCAATATGGGGTATGCATTTTGTGAACATGGCTACCAGGTTTAGTGGGTAAAACTGTGAGAATACCTGATGAATTTTTATTCAGTCCAAGGATACATATGTATGAAGAGGAGGGACGGGTTTTTACCTTAGAATTACAAACCGCTATAGCGCAAGGAGAGTTAGCTATGCCTGATGGAATTCATTATGAAGGCAGACAATGGTGTACCGTGATTGCCATTGGGGAAGGTTACAGATTGACTGATGTCACTGATGAGGATATGTTTAGAGACCATCCGTCAGATGATTAAGTAGTATTTGAAATGAGTATTACTTATTTGGTGAGAACAATTAAACGCAAGGTTCCTCAAAGAATGGTGTTCGCATGGAAGAGTCCCAAATTATTTGATGAAGACATGGCGACAAGTGCCAGTTTCATTATGCACAACAGGCCCCTATGACGTAGGCCTACTAAAGCAATAGGTCAGCTCACTGGGTGACTTGATGTATTCATTACTATCAGTAACTCCAAATCCTCAAGAGGAACCAAGTGTTGACGTCACAATAGGAGGCAGATCTTTTTCTTATTTAGTAGACACGGGTGCAACTCGCTTATGTATACGGGAGGGAACATTTTTACTCTCCGGTAATGCCATGAATGCTCAAGGTTTCACAGGAGTTACAAGTATAGTTCCTTTTACTGAAGAATTACCAGTCTTGAGGAGAATGTGTTATGTCTGCCATTGCTCTATTCAAAGCAGACACCAGTTAATATACTCAGATGAGATTTAATGACAAAGCTGAATATGACAATTTTGTTTATTGATGAAGGCATAGTATATTCAACACCAGTAATACATGATTTAAATGTGAGTGAATTCATTATGGCATTTACAGGGCAAATAGCCATACGAGGAGTACCGTTGGAACCAGAAGTGTTTCATTATGGGGTACACATTCTGCTAACATGGCTGCCTAGGTTAGTAGGTAAGACTATGAGAATACCGGATGTGTTTCTCTTTAGGCCGGAGATCCCTATGGACGAGGAGGGGGGACAGATTTTTCCCTTAGAGCTGCAAGCAGCTGTAGTATGAGGGGGTTTTGGCTATGCTCCTAGGATTTGATGACAATGACAGATCATGGAGCACAGTAATCGCTTTTGGAGAAGGTTCCAGATTAACTGACGTCGCCGATGTGGACATGTTTAAAGATGACCCATCTGATGACAAAGTGGTGTTCGACATGAGCATTACATATTGGGTTGAATCAGAAAAATGTGAGACCACGCAGAGAATGATGATGGTGAGACAGCATCTTGCATTTTTTGATGGAGGCATGGCGAAAGTGCCGGTTTCTATATGGACTACAGGCCCCTATGACGTAGGCCTATTAAAAGGGGTTGGAGAAGTTGAGATTAAATTGAAGCCAGGAGCAATTTTACCTCAAGCACGACAGTATCCCATGTCTTGAGAGGCAGACAAAGGTATTTTTAAGACAGATATTCACCATGATGGAAAAAGGTATCTCAGTGACGTCATTGTATCCTGTGAAAAAAAAGTAAAGGGGGGATTGTGTTGTTTAGTGCAAGACATGAGGCTAATTAATCAGATTGTAGAGACTGAGTTCCCTCTAGTTCCTAATCCAGCGACAATCTTATGTAATATCCCTGTAGAAGCACGTTATTTCATGGCGATTGACTTGAAAAATTTGTTTTTCTCAATCCCATTGCATAAGGATTCTCAAGATCTGACGTAATTTATGTTCAGACAGACTAAGTTGAAAAGCACGCGATTACCTCAGTGGTACTGTGAGTCTCCATCGATTTTCAATAGAGTTCTGCAGATGGACTTCAGCAATATCGATTTGCAAAGTGTTGTGTTGCAATACGTAGATGACATATTAGTCTGTAGCACCTCAGAGGAAGAGTGCAGACGGGATTCAGTTCAGCTAATGATTATTCTCGCAGAAAAAGGATATAAGGTAGACCAGGAGAAATTGCAATATTGCTAAGAGGAGGTGTTGTACATAGTTCAGTTAATTTTGCATGAAGGAAAGAAAGCTACTCCTGAGAGAGCTGAGGCTGTTTTGAAAACAGCAAAGCCACACACGATAAAGCACACGCGTTAGGGCTATGCAATTATGTGAGAGCATGGGTCTTCGATTACAGTTCATATATAAGCCCCTTGCTGCAGGCTCTGGAGAAAGCACAGGCAACTCAAGATAAAATGGTCTGGAATACCAAAATGGAGGAAGGGTTTGACGAGTTGAAAAATGCAATTTGCACAGCTCCAGTTCTAGGGATTCCCAATTATGCTGAGGAATTCTTCTTTTTTTCACATATGAATGGCACAGTCATGACGGCAGTACTCGCACAGAGAACTGTGTTGGGGTACAAGCCTCTAGCACTTTACAGTGGGATTTTGGACCCAGTAATGTCACTTTCCTTGCGAAAAATCTTTGGCAGTCGCCGTGTTCGCCATTGATAAGGCTGCCAGCATAGTAATGGGGTGCTCCATGACGTTATTTGTTGGACCTGCTTTGTTTGCCATTTTGGAAAAACCTAAGGGTACGTTGACTTCTCAAAGGACTTCTGCCTACAAGGTGGTCATATCGAATCCAGCGATTTTAAAATAGTTTGATGCAGGATAGGGAACCCTGCCATGTTTATAGCAGAACCACTGACAGAAGACGAGCATGCACATGATTGTTTGAACTATGAGGAGATCCCAAGGGTGAAAGAAAATGCTTTGGCAGCTGGAGAGGTTCTCTTTATTGACGGTTCTTCTAGAATCGATCAAAATGATGGACAGAGGTATACAGGGGCTGTTGTGATAAAGCACAAAGCCAATGGAGAATTTGAAGTATTGATAAGTACACGAATACCATCTCACTTTTCGGCACAGGCTGCAGAATTAGTGGCACTGATTGTCACGCTGGAAAAAAAAAAAAGAAATGCAGACCAGGAAGTAACCGTGTACAGTGACTTTGCCTATGTGACGTCGCCAGTACACGCAGGGCTAGCACATTGAAAAGGAGGGGCTTCCTCCAAGCGGAAGGCACTCCAGTGCAACATGCCGTCCTATTGGACAGACTAATTAGAGCACTACAGTTCCCAGTAACCATCGTAGTATTTAAATGCGCAGCTCACACTAAAAGGGCAGATTTTATCTCACGTGGAAATCAAGCCGCAGATGAGGAAGCGAAACGTATTGCATTTTCAGATATCATTATGAAATTTGATACGCCTTGTCACACATCGGCACCCGCTGAATGCCCCTCTTGCCTCCTCCACACCAGGGCAGATGGACTCCCTCTAAAGTGCCTGCAAGAGTCGTGGCTCTCCGCCGTGGTGTGCAGCGCTTTGCAGCTCCCCTTTTCTCTGTGGCGGCTGCCATGGAAACTAGGTAGAGCAACACCAAAAAAGCCAGCTTTTGCCTACATTTCCCATGAAGCCTGACTTCTACGTGTAGTTTCTAGCACAGCCGCGTGAGCCTCGCTTGGTGATTTTAACCTGCTTCAGCTGGAGGAACGCTGCTTCTGTTTACCGTTGCAGCCGGCATACGAAGTTCTGTCTTCCGTGCCTATTCATGCTTTATTGACCTATTGTGTACCAGACCTAGTTTACTCTCCAACCGACTGCTTTGGGATATCCTGCGTTTGTCTACCCGCCCGTGCACTGGACCTTATTGCCTTTCCACGGTCTGCCTCTGCATCCTGTTTCCAGTATAGTTTACCGCCCACCTGTGTACCGAACCTCCTTGCCTGGCCCTGGACTGTCTTTGCCTGCTGTTCCCCTCTGCCTGCCCTATGGATTGCCAAATTATTCATGCTGACACCAACCTTTGAACTTGTTTGACACGTCAGTCCACTCCTTACTGACAACTGTGAGTCCTCTTTCTTGTTGTTCTCCTCGTCTAAGTTTCATCTTCCAGGGTGCTTATTTACCAAGCATTACATTGTGAGTTCTGATGCTTTAACTCTATCATATTCATCGTTGATAATTGATTTCTACCAATTTGAAGTACTTCTGTTTCAGATTCTGACACTATTCCATTGTTTTGGAACCGCATACTCCTAATTTCCTCAAGTGCACACACGGACGCTTTGCTGATAGTGCACCTACCCGTATCTAGTGCGCTCCTCGTGCCTCCCGGGTAGAGCATCCTTACTAAACTTCCTGTTTATTGTTTTATACCATCTTTGTGTCCTTACTTGGATTATACCAGCTTCCTTACTTCCAACAGTGGTAAGACATACTTATTGCTTAATTACTATACCTTCTCCTAAACAGCCAGAATAGTATTTAACTTCCTTTCTGCACCCGCAGGAAGATTCCAGTGTGTGTTCCGTTGAAATCAAGGGAGAGGGTGGCTCAGGTACTTCCTTTGCTTGTGGATGTTTGGTGGTGGCTCTTACTGTTCCTAGTTATTTACCACTTGTCTTTTTGTTTCAGCTGGGTCTGTGGCGATGTGTTCACCCCGCTCTTTTAGGTGATCGGTCTCTCTGTCTGGTACAAAGCACAGCAGAGAGTCGTAGCATAGAAAATAGTTTCTTTACCTCGCAGAAGGGGGCTCAGGTGGAGACCCCACCTCGAGCTCTTCAATCAACTACCCAGTATAAGTCATCCTGGTCACCTGCCTTGATTACTCTCCGGCCGGTGAGTAACACGCCTGATGTGAATGACAGCATAGTGGTGATGATGAGTGTGCATGAACGCTTTAATAGCTTGTCTAAGACTCAGTTAATGGAAATTCAAGGGGAAGCATCACAAGATAGAAGGACCTGTAGACTCTGAGCGGGTGTTCTTCATCCCCTTCCGAAGCATTGTGGCGACAGGAAAGCACTGGTAAACCGGTGCTGCCTGTATCCTTATTAAGGGTGGTGTTGGAACAGCAGCACTACCCTGCGCATGTCACTAGAGCAAGTCTTGCAGCAGCTATTGCGGCTGACTGGTTTGTTCCGAACTTGCTAGAACATGTTGCATTTTATGTAGTGAACTGCATCATATGTCAAATGTTTACTGCTGGGCAAACACTGCGTACAGTTAGAGGAGTTATCCCGAGACATAATGGTTCATTTCAGCATTTACACATAGACTGTGTCGATATGCTGCAGGTCTGGAATGGATACAGATATGATAGTAGTATGTCCTTTTTCAAGGTGGATTGAAGCTGGTCCATGTACACACTCAGATTCCACCTGCACAGCAACATTTTTAGTACGAGAAGTATTTCCTAGATGGGGGGAATATGTGAAGTATTAAGATCAGATAAGGGCCCTCATTTTGTTAATGAAGTCTTTGAACAAATTAGCTTGTTGCTTTAGTATAAAGCGAAGGTTTTCATCGGCTTATCACCTGCAAGCAAACGGATCTGTGAGAGACTCAACAGCTTGCTTAAAGAAAGGATTGCCAAATTGAAGCTTTATCGAAAAAAGGATGGTTGTATTGCCTACCACTGGCATTGTATGCGTTGAATCAACCAGGTTCTAGCCACCGTTTTACGCCCCATGAAATAGTGACAGGAAGTGTTAGAAAAGGAGTTACATGCTTATTTAACATGTATGACTACAAATATCTCTCTAATTTCAGATCAGCTCAAGCGGAAGGGGTGCAGGGATTAGAACACATGAGACCATGCAACAACCGGATTTTAAGAACTATGTATTCCCAAACATTTCCCCAGTGATGAGATCCTAATTAGGAACTTTATAAGGAAGTGGCATGAGCCACGCTTTAACAGTCTATTTATCGTGGAGGACGTAACGCTGTCAGCAGTGAAGTGCTAGGAAGAAGAGCGTGGATATTTCTTTGAGACGTAAAGATCTACGCCGGAGAACCCCCTTCACCCCCACCCCAGTTGGAAGCAAGCATCAGGGAAGAACCTCAGCATATGCAGACTAGGTCCATGAAGAGGAAGAAGGACGCAGAGGCTGTTCAACAGACAGATAAAGAGTACATTGGACTGTGGTTCTTTCGAGACACACTTTTTTTAATGCTGAAAAAGGAGCGAAAGAAGGTTATTTGTTCGTGGGCCACAGGAGCTTGTTCACATTGGACTGAGATGTTTTAAGTCTTGATCGAGAAGGAAAGATACCAGATCTGGAGTTCCCTCTTCCAGTCGTCGAAAAGGAACAGTTGCCTGATTCCTTTCTCACTGAGTTTCCTTTCTCAATTAGTTTCTTTTCGGAGGCACCCATGGTAGTGCCCGATGGGCACATTCCCAGGATCATTCTTGCAGTTTTTCTCTTCATTCTTCGTGCATATCCTGCGCTTGTGGGGAGAACAATTAGTGTTAATCTGTTCCTGCAAGATCCTAAGAATGGTCCAATAGTGAGGAGATTGCTCGCAGCCATAATGGGGCAAATTCTCCAGTATCCTGGGTACAGTGGGGAAAACACAAATGCCCCTATCTGACAATGCTCCTAGATGGTTGGATCATCTTTTACTATTTGATTGAGTAATGCCCACATCTTGTTGGAAGAAAAACTGCTGTTCGCACTTTCTTGAGAGATCCGAGGAATACTGTGGCACTTAATGAATTGCTACATGACATAATCAAACAAGTCAATCTATATTCAGAGAGAGCATTGAGAACATCCTGAATGAGACTTTCGAGGGAAGAGATCCAGAGCTTACTGTCTATACTCTACTATTTCTTACTGGAGAAGCATCAGGATTTTCTGGAGAAAGGACGACTCTTTTCTGTACATCCGGAATCCTGTTACTCGTCCTGTGATCAGCAAGCTGTTTGAAGAACTTGTGGAGCAGATCCAGATACTGCCAGAGTATTGTATGATGTTACTTTTCCTTCCTTTAAAAAAGATGAAGAATGGGTAATATAGACAGTAACAATAATGTTGCTGACGAGAGACCACCACGACGAGCAAGGAGGTACTGCTGCATTAAGTGGGCCTATCTATATGTTATCTATACATGCATCTTTTTCATTGTGATCCTTATTTCACTTACAGTACGTACTGCTTACTATTTGGATCCACATAAAGCAAGGATCCCTGTGTATCTTCCTATGCAGAAGGAGGGTACTGATGTGGCAACTACCAGACAGCCGAGACCCTATGTAATTGTCCCTACTCCAATAGTCCATGTAGGAGTGCCTGGTTCCGTGACAGACAAATGTCACTAGACATCCTTACTCGGGAAAGAGGGTTGTAGAAATCTTTCTTGAGCACCAGATACAGGCTTGTAGGGAGAGACACATGTTCCTATGATTGGCCCAGTAAGAAGGAATTATGCTGACATACTTCATGAGATGATTATAGAAGCTCATAAGAAAATAATAAGACCAAAGGGAAGTGCTAGGGAGGATGATCATGAGTTGAATGATTACCTGGATAGTACAGCACCCTTGGGGAATAACATGGTATCGGCATATGAAAGAAGTGGGAAGGAGGAATGCTTTGTTTGTGCACTCCTCCCTTATAGCATGGGGGAAGTCCAAGATCTTCATAGCTATTGAAATAGACGTTCAGACAGCACATTGTTTATCACACATAGCATTCTGCCGTACAAGAGGTCAGTTCATGGGTCAAACAGCCTTTCTCAAATGGGAAACTGAATGGACAGATCCAGAGGAAGATGATTGTTCAAGACACAAAGACAAGGTTAAGGATGCATACCAAGAATCGCGTGATAAGATACGAAAGGCCTGGAATTAGATGGGAAGTAAATGGAAGACTGGAGAGCCCAGGAAAACTAAAGAGATCCTAAGATGGAAGGAAAGAGGCCAAATGCAGATCTGGGGTTCAGTACTCTCGCCAGACGATTGGGAAGAAGGTGTGGTGATATGCAGAGCTTGGGTAGTAATGGGAGAATGCCAGCCGACTGTTGACAATGTGGAAAGGCTGTGTAAACCTGCATGGTCGAAACTTGCTAAACTACTGACATGGGTTGAGGATAAAGGAGGACCTTTTGCAGATAGTACCTTTTGGAAAGTGCCAAGCTCTGCTTCAGAAACGACACAAGGAAAGTTGGAGAGAACCAGAACTGTGGTCGAATCTTTGATGTACCAGAAATTAACATTGGGACAGCAGTGATCATGGATCACTACTGGGCTTGTGGATCCAGAACATAAATGAAGCTGCCCAAGGATTGGGGAGGATGATGTTCCATCATAAATGTTCATGTTCCAACGTTGGTGATTCCTAAGAGTGACTTAAACATTGACAGCTTTCCTAAAGCAGATGCTCACCTGAGGAAGAAGAAATCTGTACAGCTGATAAATCGAATAAAGAGAGAGAACTATTTCTCAGCCAAGTCCATAGAAGCTTTTGACCCTCTTCCGTATGAGCACAGACTGTTCAGCCAGACTTCGTTGATATTCTCGTTGATCTTTATGCCAAGGATCCAGACTGCAGCAAATACCAAATGGCTGCAGATTACCAGATGGGAGTTGTTACAGACAATCAAGTCTACCATAAAGGACTCCATGCCATCAGGGAATAGCTGAGAGCCATACAACTGATGAGTCTTCAGAACCAAAACGTCCTGGACATGATCACCGCTACGGATGGAGTTGTTTGTGCCAAAATTGGAGAATCATGTTGCATGTATAACTTCCCATGATGACGAGAATGGTACCTTGACAGAGGCAGTAAATATGCTGACGAAGCTACACGTCCAGATGATAGACTAAGTGGAAGACATTGCTGGTGATAGCTGGTTTGGATCGCTCTTTTGTGGGTTCCACAATGGATGGCAGATATGTTCAAGTTCTTTGGCACCCTGTTGGTGATGATCATGCTTGGATATTGTATAATCAAGATAATAATCTCACAATGCAAGAAGACTGCAAAGAAAGCCATAGGGATGAAGAGCATGATTGATGTTGAATCCGGATGGAAACCAGATGAAGAAATCAGATTTCATGAAAGCCAGCATCCATGCACCTGAGGGAACAAAGTTCCTATACCCAAAAAACCATAAGAAGTATGTGGGAAAATTGATCTATTGCAGTCCAAGTGGACAGTGCATGCCCATGACTTAGAACAAGAATGAGCATTTGAAATCAGCTGGATACCTGAAACGAGTCATAAAGATATGGGTTCCAAAGAAGCATCTCTTCAGAAGAGGATGTCTAGATGTGAAGAATTATGGGAGAGTGGTCGATGAATCGCCCAGAGGGGGGAGTGTAGAGAAGGAGCCAATTACCCCCCCAACCCAAGCATTTCTCCCATATTGCCTATATGTTGGCAGCCAGAGTGTGAAACTCATGCAGTACCAGTGAAAATAACGAGGAGAATCCTGGAGGCAAGGTTCCTGTTGAGAAAGCCATACCTGCATACACAACAGTATGATGGCCATTTGAATGAAATCCCAGAAGAAGCATGGAAAAAAAGAGCAAATAAGCAGATTGGTGACGTCATGAGAAGTAATATTGACGCACCTAGAAGAGCTGCAGAGACAATAGGATGTAGATATTCTATGAGGCATCAAGAAAGTATCAAAGATAAGTGATATCTCGGGCTAGAGAAGAAGAGGATTATGCTACAGAAACAAAGCTATCTTATTTTGTACATGTACAGATGCAAAGAAACGCAAGCAGACTAAGTATTCTTGAGGCTACCTATGTAGTAAATGGATTGCGGCATGCACCAACATATACAAATATAGGAGTAAGTAAAGAATGGATGATTCCACTAAGTGTTATAACAGAGCTGGACTAAGAAAAGAAGGCTTTTTCCAGTGTGTCGCAGATGAAAAGCAATTGTATTACAGAAGTGAATCTCAGAAGGGGGAGGCTGGATGAGCCCCAAGAAGCCAAGGTCGAGTTAGGCTGGAATGATCAGACAGTAGTTACAATCGTGTGAAAGAATGAAACTCCTGTTCATTCATGAACGAAAACTGGAAGCCATCGAAGGTTCATTAAATAATAGTATTTTAAATGCACCAGACCTGAAATGTGTGGTCACGTGGTAGGATGAAGCTGGACAAACATGATGGACCACACCTATGCAATGAGACAGAGCACGCCTCCACTCCCTCGTATTCTCCAGATCAAGGAACACTTCCAAGGCCAAGTTCAAAGCCTTAATTGACATGCAGACCACTGAGGTGATGATATCTGATATGCTAATTGGTGGAAAGCTAAGGTTCTGACCAACCCACCAGCACCTGGAAGTCCAGCCTGCGTGCTGCTAACGTGGGTGAAAAAGTACTGCCGGATGTAAGAGTGCCAACCATAGGGGGCCACGTAGTTAAGGGCCCTATAGTTTGTGTAACCAATGGGATGTTGTGTATTTAGTGACGTTCATAGTGACCTGTTTTAGGGGAAGGCTTAGTTGCCCCACCTGATATTAGAGACCCTATCACTTTCAGACTAGTATGGAATGTATTCCTAGATGTTCCCTCTAAGTCTATCACATTTGCCACTGGGTTTTTGTTGTTTGCCAAGTAGGGTGACGTTAGCAAGTACGTAGGTTAACGTCAACAATGACGACGAGTTTTTGCTATAAGAATGATGTTGTTCATGAATTTTGTTGAGATCATGCTGCGAGATGTCCTTTGTACTCCCTGTTTTAGATAATTGGCATTAAAACAGTCTACTTTGCCAACTTCCTGAGTTTTGATTTTTGATGTTTGAGTATCTTCTACATCCCCATTCATCTCAAAGTATTGCTACCTCGTCTTAAAGGGCTGGGTCGGCTGTCCCGGTTCACCAGCAAATAAATTAAAGTGCTGCACAGTGCTGAAGGCACAGGCCGCATGGCCTGAAAGGATGTTAACGGCAGGCCTTGCCCAGGGTTGCAGGAGTCCTGTGTGCCCTTTGGTGCACGTGGGGAAAGGCAGTGCAGCCTGGGCACTGCTAGCGTCCTGCTGTTTGCCCGCTTTGAGAACAGCTTTCTCTCCCGATTACCGGTTTCCTCCCAGCTGGTTCGACATGCCCGGGTCTCCCTTGCTGGTTCTCTGGCTCCTCTTTCATTTATGACAATTCTGTATTCTTCCTTATAAATAGTTATCTTCTGCATAGGTGTTGCAATAACAGATGTAGATGGATTCTGGTTTTCTGGAGACTGATATAGCCCTGGGTTGTTTTTGAGTAAAATGAAAAATCTTCCTCACTGTGACAACAGTCCCTGTCCCCAGGAGGGGAGACTCTCCCTGTGAGGTCCCGCTTACTGCCACCCCTACGGGGAATGTTGCATAGAAGGCTCACCTTCCTAGCCTCAGGAAAGGCTCCCTCATGGGGAGAAGTGAGTGAATCCCTCAATTCGTTACAGGGGACAGATAATAGTCAAAAGTACCTTTTTTGCAGTTCTTGGCGGTACAACAGGATCGAACTGGGTTGGAGGACTGTCCAAACATTGAGCCGGGTCAAATACAGAAGCTCTGGAGTTTGAAGGTAGCACTTAACCCGATGCAGGTCAGAATGTGTTCCAGGTCAGCAGGGTGTATCTGTTGGTTAGGACCGATAGTGATGCTCCAGCAGGTCACAAGGTCCGGTATGGGTTTGAAGTGGTGACCTTGATATTCCAGTATGCGTTTTGGCAAGGCTGCTGTTCAAGGTTGAGCTGGATCGAATCGTTTGTTAACAGCCGATAGGTGAGTGATGTTGCGGCTGTTCAAGCCGAGAGCCGGTAACAAGCAGTTGATTCTAGTAAGGCAGGTGACTGCTTCATCGAGGTAGGAGGGAGCGGCATGTTGTTCGATCGGTGCAAGCACATCGGTCGAAGGGTTTGAAAGCAGCAGTGTGGTGCCAGGTGGGGATCAGGGGTCGAGACAGCAGAATTACGTTGTGGTGCGAACAGCGCTTTAAGGGGTGCAAATTGTGAAGGCACCAGTGTTGGTGTAACCACCCAGGTGGTGGCGCGGATGTTGGTGACTGGATAAACAGATGGTTTGAGGTGGCTTTTGAGGATCACTGTTTGAAAGAGTCCCCCAGGGCCTGGTCGATTGTTGATGAAGATGGCTAACATAGGTGCTAGCGGTTTGAAAGGTCCCACTGCAACGATCTTGTTTGCGCCGAGGCAACAACGTGCTCAGCTGGCACGCTGCGGTGGATCTTGTTTGCCAAGTGTTCAAAGCCATTCGAGGTGGTAGAGTGCAGCTCTGGCATCCTGTAGGTTCAAAGGCGTTGAACCAGACTCAAATCACGGTTTGAAGTAGTTTGACTGGAGAGCAGGATTCCTGGCTTGGTTGGTCTTCTTGTTTCTGCGAGACATGATCCATGGGCTCAAGGATACCTTTTGGTCCTTGTTCCCCCTTCTCCCAAGCACTAGGAAGGCTGGTCCACAACTGCAGGTGTCTTACAACACAGTGATGTCTCGAGTACCATTGTGGCTGGCAGAGAAGGAGGTCTTGTCCCAGCAGCAGGTCATCCCCAATGGTCCCTGGGGGTGGTTTGTTGAAAGAATTGACATCTGCCTTGGACACTGTCTTCACCTCTCTGGCGGTGAACTTGTGAGAGATCAACTCTCACAACAGAGTTCCAATGTAATCTTGGATTCCAAAAGCTAACCTGCATTACGGGTCCAATCCGCACTTCTTGAAAGAAGTGAACTTTGTCTTTCTGACATCACAGCCAAAGTGCTTTGTGCTAGAGGAAGTGGAGAGTACAAGAAGGCGAGGCAGAGGAAGAGAACGAAGATGTCCGGACTCTCCATTAACTGTACAGAGCGCTCCCTGTCTACACTATAAAAGCACCCCCTTACCTTATCAATAGTATCAAAGGACTTTAGATGTGCAGCACCCTGTTGTGAGGCCAAGCCTTTGTGAATGGGGGTGTGCCCTTTTCCTTTTCCCAGGCCAGGGGGCTAAGCCTTTGTGAATGGGTGGGTGCCCTTTGATTCTTTTCCCAGGCCAGCTTTCTGTGGCTCCTGGGAAAGGGTATTACCTGCCCTTACAAAGGAACAAAGGGAGACAACACCCCTCTGCCCCCTCCTCAACCCCCAGACTACATACCTGCCAGTAGGGATATGTCCAGCCTTTCTGGGGAGAATATACGTAACGGGGCCTACAGGGCTGACCTGTTTGATCAGTTTGCTGTGACTGCAACGATTAAGAGCAGTGCCATGCACCATGCCCCCTCAGGCATTGCTTATGTTTAGTTTTCTGTTCCACCAGCAGGAGCCATTCATAATCGTGATACTTTGGAACAGGGGTGCATATCTTAAATGCCATCTCTGTGCTGCAGTGACAGTGGTTGTCACCTCAGCGGTCAAGAGGACACCTGTAACCTGAACCTGTGCTGTGCCACTGTAGGGTAGGTGCTGCAATTCAGGAGCTCATAGGTGTACACTATGCTTTTGGCATGGGGCTTGTGAAAGGGGAATCTGATCAGTACAACTAGCTACACTGTACACGCTACCTTTATTCAGTCCCTTTTGAAAAATGTATATCTGCCCTGTCCCTAGTGTCTGTTCCCTGTATTGCCCATTCTCGGCCACGTCACTTGATTGTGGTCTCTCACTTGTGCACAACACCGGATTTAGCATTGCGCCATTGGCAGTAGTTTCTTTTTTTGTAAGTGCTTCTGGGTGAAACACCCTGTATCCTCAATAAATAAATGCAATTTAGAAGAGCTTTTAGAATGCTGATGTAGAGATTGCAGATCAATGGTGATAGGATGGATATCCATGGGGCAACTTGCTGGTGACTGGGAACTAGGTGGTGCCTTCCCGACGGAAAGGAGTACCGCGCCAAAAACACTCTGTGAAGCCCATTCATGTAGTGTGAATTGAGAGAAAATCGGTGCTGTCTATTGTCCTGAAAGCTGCAGACCAAGATGCAGGTGGCCCCTTTGTCCATTATGTGTAGGCACCCCTACAGATGAGGGGTAGATCTGCCACTTTTACTCCATAATAATAGACAAGTACTCCCAAAAAATGAAAAATGGGTAAGGATTCTCCCAGCAAAAATAAATAGCCGACATGTGCCCCTGCTTTTCCCCTACACGGATGCGTGATATTTTTGAACTAGTAGTACACAAACAGCCACAGGAATAAAATTTACTATTACTGCCTGATCTGGCGAGGTAAGAACATATCTTTCGATGTGCAGCAATAACTAGGTGCAATTTATTACTAAAGCATTTCTTTTACACCTATAACGCATTTTTTACTTGCTCATAATAAACTCCCACTTAGAATGGGACTTACTTTTTGACTCCCTAAAAAGTAATTTTACACCATAAAAATAGAGAGTGAAATACTCCCACTTCAAAATCTTATCTGGGGCACTGTGTGTAGAGCATCATCCGTTAACATAGATGGTTGCTTTCTCTGTGCTGCATCTGGATTTCAACCCGCACTGGTAGTCCTGTAGTAAGCCTTGATGGTCTATTTGTTGCAACAGTTGTACAGCAGCACTTGTTTTGATCCACTTTCTTTGAAATGGGAGGTGGGAAATTGGGCTGAAGTTTGGCAGGTCATCTTTATCCAGGTTTGCGTTTTGGAGAAGTGGGGTTGACGGGCCTGTTTTGATTAGGGGGCTTGCGGGGTGGGAGTCCCTGGTTAGAGGGATTAATTGATTATAATTAGGAGGGGATTAGTGGATGGTTTTGTGTCAAATTCACGTGTTGTATGAATGGATCATTCACAATTATTGTGACGTGTTATGTGCAACTTAGGCTCTATGAATTTGCTTTATGTATAATTCTTTTCATTTTGTATTTGTTTGTTTACCCATTTATGTTTAAGCTTGTGATTGGTAAAAATTGATTCATTGTTTGGCAGGTGCATCTGATTACTGTTACTTTATCCGAAAATGTAGGGTTTCCTTTTGATATTCTAGCCTTCCTGTCTTCGTCTAGCATAATGGTGACACCCTCCTTTATTTACCATACAATAGCATAGACAATTGGAACAGATGCCACTTAATCTCCACAATTTGTAATACGTCAATTCCTCAGGTCAATGTTACGAATACCTCGCATTTAGGCATCCAATTGACTGGTGCCTTTTTTCTTGGAAGTATTGATTAAAATAAAATTCATGTGCACCTCAATGGAATGGCTGTCACAATAAAATGCCTTGTCATTCTTTTTTTTTCTCCCCACTTTCATGGCATCATCACCATCTGTTTTATGTCGGCTGTCACCAGAAGGGAAGAGATGCCATATAATTGATCATATTACAGTAGCGATGTATGTATGAAATTGGGGACACTCAATCCACCCTATGTCTGGATCCTTTTCGATTTGTTGCGACGGTGATGCAGATCTTTGTATGCCCTACACCCTCACATTATTTTTGGGCTCTGAGCCGGTCTTCTGTAGAGTTCATCGCAAAGTTAATATCTCCTGTCAGTAAAACCTCCTGTACTGTGTAATGTTTTAAATCTGAAAGAACTGATGCCAAAAATCTCCTCTCGTACATAGGACCCTTATGCAGAAGCTATGGTCAAGTCTCTGCTACTCCATGTGCCTTTCACGTGGCTTTCACATCGAGCTGTATTTGCTTTTTTATGTGTGTTTGTAATTGCATCCTTGTGGAATACAACTGCTGCCACCTTCCGTTTATGCTTTATCAGAGGAGAAACACAAAGTAGGGTAGAGACTATAATGAACAAAGCTTCTCTCTAAGCTTCTCAACTCTCTAAATGAGATGTTCCTAATGGAAATAATCTGTTGATTGCACTTTAGCCGGCATTGCACCCATCTTTATAGGAGGAGGTTAGGACACTGACATTCAGTGTGTGCACTCTAAGAGCTATAGACGAGTAGTGCATTGCATGTACTGACCTCTGACATCAGCAACACACTCCGTTTCCCGTCTACTAATAATTCTGTCATCTGGTCAATGTTCCCTCTCTTTTCTGAGGCTGAAGTTCTTTCAGCTATTCATCACATTAAATCTTCCTCCCCCGCGGATGCTATAACGATGGCGATTATGAAGAAGATCGCTCCCGACCTTCTGGCAGCACTAACCTCTGCTGTAAATGACTCCTGCCAATCTGGCTCCATCCCCTCTGTACTGAAATCGGCTAGGCTAATACCCCTTTTGAAGAAACCCTTGCTTGATCCTACGGTTCTTGCTAACTTCGTCCCATCTCCCTGCTTCCTTTTCTTTCTAAACTTTTGGAATCTCTAATTGCCCCTCTACTCTCCTCCTTCTTGGAAACTAACAATATCCTTAATCCTGCCCAGGCAGGTTTTAGACCAGATAGAGGCACTGAGAGTGTGCTGGTGTCCGTTCAGGACGACATGTCCAGACTGGTCGACTCAGGGGGGGGTTAGGGGGGTATGGGGGTCGGAGCCCTGATTTTGCTCGATCTCTCAGCGGCGTTCGACACAGTCGACCACCCCATCCTGCTGCCGCGCCTGGCACAGATTAGAATCTGTGGCCAGGTTCTTGCCTGGTTCACCTCTTATCTGTCGGACCGTACCCAAACTCTTGCTATGCCTCCCTTTCTTTCTTTACCCTGCTTTCTCACATGTGGTGTCCCTCAGGGCTCTTCCTTATCCTCAATTTTGTTTAATATTTACATCTGGGCGTTGGTGTGCCTCATCCGCGCCCACGGCCTCAGCTGTTACTCGTATTCCGATGACATCCAAATCCTGATCCGGCTTGATCAGGACCAGGTGGTAGCGTCAGCGCACCTCTGTGATTGTCTGAGGGCCGTGGGGGATTGGATGGACCACAACTGGCTGAAGCTTAATGGGGATAAGACTGAGGTGTTGGTGGTGGAATGTCCCCCTGATCCCTCTCTGTGGATCTCTGCCTATTGGCCTCCTGCTCTGGGTCCCCTTCCTTGTCCAGTCAGTAAGGTAAAAAATCTTGGGGTCATTCTCTCTGACACTCTATCTATGACAAACCAGGTGGCGGCGGTGTGTGTCAAGCCGGCCACTATCAACTTAAGACCTTGTAGGTTCTACCCATGATACCTGTATCCCTCCATCCTCCAGTCGTTGCAGCTCTGGTCTTATCACACCTGGATTATTGGAACTCCTTGTACCTGGCCCAGCCTACTGGCTTGATACAACGGTTACAACGAATACAGACCCTAGCGGCCAGGTTAGCCACGGGATCCCCATATTGAGCTCACATTTCTCCAGTGCTTCGCTCGCTCCACTGGCTGCTGGTTAACCAGCGCATCCTTTTTAAGGCTATGTGCATTGTCCATAAGGCTGTTCATTCCCAGGGAGCCGAGTTCCTTCAGGCTGAATTTCTTCGCTACCTCCCCTCACGTGATCTTCGCTCCTCCTCCGCCGATCTCCTGGTTGTTCCGAGGTTTCGCCGGTCCAGGATAGGCAGTCGAGCTTTCTCCATAGTTGCAGCTAATCTATGGAATGACCTGGAATGATAAAAATCTCTAACCATCTGGCTTTTAGAAAAGTCTTGAAAACCACCCTCTTCTAGGCCATCATTTTATAGCCATAACAGCTCGGGCTCTATCCTCCTTCTCCAGCGCCATGATGCCTTGGGCGACCGTGCGCTAAACAAGTACATATAACATAACATGTGTATTTCTGTCCATGGTGAACTATGTGATGGAAATGGGTAAGCGCGTATCTGTGTGTATTTACATACTTCATAAACTTGTGTGTTCATCCCAGGCTAAATGTCTCTCAACATGCTATTAGATCTGGGGCCTCCAACCTTTTTATTGTGTTTCAACAAACCAGAACAGGCAGCAGAGACCTGGCGGAAGCCATAAACAAAGCCAGAAGAGAGATGCAGAACTATAATTCACATCACCCCCCCCCCTCTCCTCCACCCATAACAATAGCAAGTCATACCGGGTGTTGAGCACAGATAGCATAACGAGGATGCAAACAGTGAGGCGCCACAATCCCCAATAACTGACAAAGTGAAATCCAGTATTAGAACACAAAATCAGGTGGATTACAGTTGATGAGCAATTCCAAAAGAATCTGGTAACTTGTTCAGCACCGGAGGGCTACAGCTTCAAAGCTCCACAATCATCACTCAGGAGAACAACAGACCAATTCAGCAAAAAGGAGTCCATTTGGTTGCTAGTTTATAGCTGATAGCTTGTCGTATAGAAAAATGGCCAATAACTTAGTGAGCCACTCGGCTCTAGAGGGGGTAGAGGAGCTCTTCCATTTCTGAGCAAGAGCTAGCCTGCCAGCTCTCAGCATCGCTACAACCACCTTTGGGAATGTGCTCACATCGGAGTTTGGGGCTGGCACACCCAAGAGGGCCTCAAGGGGTGAGTGGGGCGGAGGGGGAGGGGGACCAGTGCCAACAATTCCCTTAATCCAACTAAGCCGCTCGGACCAATAAACCTGCAACACCAGACACTCCCACCACATGTGGTACCGGTCCCACATTGGGTGCACCCCCTAGGACAAAGAGGGGATACTCCCTCAAACATTTTAGATAGGGTAGCTGGGGGGCGGGGCCAGGAGTGGAGCATCTTGAAACCGTGCTCCATAGCCGAGGTGTAGAGAGACCCAGAAAAAACAGACCTATAGATCACCCTCCATGTTTGCTCGTCAACGGTCAACCCCAATCTCTCCTCCCACACTCGCTTGAAGGGCTGTCTACCCTCCAGATTGGCCGTAACTAGCGTTTTATAGCTCTTAGAGAGGGAACCCCTCCTAGTTGCCGACTCCACCAAGACTTTCTCAAACAGTGTAAGGGGACGGATTAAGTTAGCCATCCATTTGGGATGAGTGAGAATCCCCTTAAGGCGCAGGTATTCGAATATTGTAGGCAGGTTGTCCCCCATTGCTTCAGACAGTTGGTCGTATTCAATAAAGGCACCTTGGCGGAAAAGTTGGACTGCTCTCTCCAGGTCCTTATCAGACCACAACTGAGTGTCGTGGAATCCCTTTGCTCCTAGGTTAAAGATGGGGGGGCCCCCAGATGGAGGTCAGAGGGGACGGCCAGGAGGACAGAAGCTTATTATCTCTGTCTGGTTTCCAAGATCTCCATAGCACTGCCAGGGTTGGGTGGGTTCTGAGATGAACAGAGAGGGATTTGGGAGGGGCTCATGGGAGGTCCCTAATCTTTTTGGGATGTAAGGCGTTGCACCCGAGCATGCAGTGTCGCAAAGAATGAGAGAACAATGGGAAGGGTGGTAAACCGGTAGAGGAGGCGGGGATGGATATTCATTTTAACGGTGACCATGCAACCAAACCAGGAAAGAATTAGTGGCGCCCAATGTAGGAGGTCTTTAGTGATTTTCGCCAAAGCCAAGGGGGAAATTGGATTCAAATAGCATATTTAGGTCCCTAGGGATGGATACACCCAAGTATGGGGTGGCGTTATGCTCTATTCTCATACCCTCTAGTTCACATTTTCCTCTAGTTTTGTGCTCTTTGCTTCCCATAGGCATTATACACGATTTAGTAAGGTTAATCTTGAGGCCGGAGAAGGCTCCAAAGGATTGAATTAGGTCGAGGAGTCACGGGAGTGAATCGCAGAGATTGGACAAGTAGGCCAGGATGTCGTCTGCAAAGAGCGACAATTTGAAATCGTGTTCGCCACATTGAACCCCGGTAATCCTGGGGTCTGACCAAATGGCGAAGGCCAGGGGTTGCATTGCCAGGGCGTACAAAAGGGGAGACATGGGATAACCCCTGACAAGTACCTCTAGAGAGGTATAGGGGTGCTGAAGCTGTTCCATTGACCAAGACCCTTGCAGAGGGGCGATTTATACAAGGCAGAGATCCACCCGCAAAATCTATCGCCCAGGTCCATTTTTCAGAGGACTCTACACATATAAGGCCACTCGACACGGTCGAAGGCCTTCTCAGAATCCAACGAAAGGAGATAGGCCTCCAATCCAAGTCACGATTTGAAACCTTGTGCATGAGGTCCAGGGTCTGTCTTATATTTTCTGCACCTTGCCTTCCGGGGATAAAACCGACCTGGTCACCGTGCACCAAGGACGGAAGGTGCTTAGCAAGCCTATTAACAAGGAGCTTGGCCAGAATCTTAACCTCTGCATTCAAGAGTGATATGGGGCGATAGGACTGACACTGGGTAGGGTCCTTTCCCTCCTTGGGAATCACGACAATAAGGGCAGACATCATTGAGCCGGGGAGCTCTCCTGTTTCAAGGTCTACATTGAACATTTTGGGCATGAACGGGGCCAGGGTAGAGCGGAAGGATTTATAAAAGCGAACCGTGAAGCCATGGTCTCCCGCCATGGTGCCTCGCTTCAGGGTGCCAATGGTATCGCTTACCTCCTGTGGCGTGATAGGCAGTTTGAGTGGGCCAACAATTTTGGGTGGGATGGGCAGGGAGTCCAGGAAGCGGTCAATGTCTGAGCCATTACCCGCGTATCCGGACGTATGCAAGAGCTCATAATATTAGCGGAACTGTTCCGCTATCGAGGAAACAAACTTCTCCCCCTCACCTGAGCGGATGGAGTCTACTCCGGCTGTTTCTAAGTTACCTCAACCTCCAGGCTATTATCTTGTCTGCCTTCTCACCTTTCTCCATATACTTCTGTTTGAGGAAGGCAAGCTTTCTTTCGGTCTGGCCTACAAGAAGGGCTTCAAGTTTAGCCCTGAGCTGCTGAAGCTCTGCCCATTTGCCCGGGAACATTTGCGTTTTTAATTTCCCTCCAGGCTGGATAGCACTTATTTTCTCCCTCAGCCTCCTCTCCTCCACGGCCCTTTCCCTCTTCCTCCTCGAGCCCATCTCCATGAGGGTGCCCCAGATAGTAGCTTTGAACGCATCCCAGACCCCCATCACTCCAAATTCTCCATTGTCGTTAATGGCAAAATATTTGTTTATTGTAGTCCAGAGAGTCTGCAGCAGGAGATCATTACATGACCAACAAGGCGTTTCGGGGGAGGCGGGGTAAGGGGGACTCCTAAACTGGTCATGACCATGTCGTGGTCAGACCAAGGGATAGACACAACCTTGAAGTCTGAGATGTGCTCTTGAAGCGAAGAGTCAGTTAAAATCTAATCTATCCTAGAGAAGGCTGAATGGGATTTGGAGAAGAACGTGAAATAAGGATTAAGTCCCTGCTTCGGCATGTGGGAGTCGACCAAACCCAATTACTCGTTGACCCTTAGGAATGTGGCAGCCAGCCTCTTCTGGCTACTCTAATCAGTATGCAGAGTCGCTGATCTCCTGTCCCTCTCTGGATCGAGAACCATATTAAAATCCCCACCCACCAGAAGAATACCCTCAGTAAAGGCCATGACTTTCTCCTTAATTTCCTCCCAGAAACAATCTTAGGCTTCGTTTGGGGCATATACACAACCAATCTACCTCTTACTTCGCCTTTAATCATTATGTAGCGCCCCTCTGCGTCAGAACATTGAGCTCTTGGCGTGAAGTGAGCTTTGGAAGACACCAAGAGTGCCACCCCACGCTTCTTTGATGCATATGGCGAGGAAAATGTATGCTGTATGGACTGAACTTTCACCTTTGGCTCCTTCCCCTTAACCCAGTGTGTCTCTTGTATAAAAAGGAAGTGCAGCTGGAGTCTGTTAAATTCCCTCACCACCATCGCTCTTTTGGTAGGCGAGTTTAGCCCACGTACATTTAATGATCCCACGGTCCGTGCTTGAGTGAAATCAGTCATTAGGGGGAAGGAAACCTCTTAAGGCCCCACATAAAGAGTGCAATGGATCCCTCACCCCACATTGCTTCCATGACCAATAATTACGTTTGAAAAGTCTATACCCTCTCAACGCCCTCCATGACTTGGTAATAGCAGAACACAACCTGAATAAACTAACCAAAGCAGCAATCCCCACCCCCGACCCACCCCTTCCCAGAGCGACAAAATCACTGTTGCTAGGTCACCTGCGTCCCCTCCCTCCGGGCTACCAAACTCCACCATAGTAACGTCAAGAGCCCCCCCCCCCCCTCTTTATTGTTTTAACACAGACTAAAACATCTGACCCCCCGATCCTGGCAATGGGCCTCCACGGAAGAAACCAATCAACGGTAAGAAAGCAATAGGGTAATTGCTCCAACGGAGAGAGTCTGACTGCGCTAGGTTGTTCCCACAAAGGTCCCTAGGCCGGCCAGGCACTGAGAGAAGAATGTCAGCACTAGAAGATGGAACGTGTCGCAGCCGTAGCTTCATCCATCATTAGCAGCTCCTGGAGATGCTGGGGCAGCCCTTCTGAACTGTCTGTGGCCCGAACCTTACGCCTCTCCGTGGGATTATTAGTCTTTCAGGGACCAGACCGTTCTTTCCCGGACCAGCCCCATCAGGCTCCACGCCGGGATCACCCAGTAACTCCCGGGACACTGTGTATGTCATCCTACATGACCAAAGCATATTTATGGCCCTCCAATTCAAAAGAGAGCGAAAAGGGGTTTCCACACCTCTAGCGCACTCCCCTAGATTGGAGCATTTTGGTTAGTGGGGCGCAAAGGCAGCGCCTAGGTAAGGTAAAGGCTGGCAAGTCCTGATAAATCGAAATTTGTGCCATTTCCCAGCAGATCGGGCCCCTCCTCCGAGCCAACCCCAGGATTTTACTCTTCTTGGAGAAATAGTGGAATTTCACTAGGAAAGATCGGGGACTTCCACTGGGAGCACCCGCCCTGTGCGCTCTGTCAATAGTTGGTTTGTTAGTGTTGGAGTCATCAAAGAGTGACCTAATAACAGCGTTGACAGCCCTAATGATGTCCAGTTGTGCCTCTCCTCTCTCTCCGGAAAGCCCATAAAGCGGAGATTACAGCGTTGCTCCCTATTTTCTAGGTCATCAAGCTCGAGAGCGCACTTCTCTTCCCTTTGCTCAAGCTCCGACCAACGGACATCCAACTGGTTCTCAAGTATGTTGATTGATGACGTGTTAGTTTCTAGAGCTTGAACCCAATCGTCGATGGCTTCAACCTTTTTGACCATGTGTCTGGTCTTCCAGTAATGTCCACTCTAAACCCGCAAATTTCCTCCAGGAGGGCCGCCATACCCTTGGTGACCGAGGTGTCGTCCATAGACTGAGTGCGAAGAGGTCACCATACTGGGGGGGCGGGGGGGGGGGAGGGATAGGGGTGGGCTGCCCAGCTCATGGATGGGCAAGCAGCTCAGTACGGTAACCAGGGCTCTTAGTAGGTGCTGGCGAGGGTCAACTGTGCAGAAAGAGCAATCGGGCAAGTGGAGGAGTGGCAAGGCGGGCGAAGACGGACTAGCACCATACAGCAAAGCAGGAGCAGAGGAGCGGCAAAGTCGTCCTTCCCACAGAGAGTCCTTTAGAGGCGCCTGGCGCATTAGGCGCTAGTGATCCTGCAGGGCCCCCAGGCCGGGGGGTGGCGAAGAGCACAGCCCCTTCAACCTCTACAGTTCTCGCAGGGTAGCAAGAGAATGAAGGAGGGTCACCAGGTAAGGTGAGGGGTACAATCGCGCAAACGGGAATGCGAGGAGTTATGCAGTCCAACTGGGCCTCGGAGCAGGAGTACATAGGGTCCCGGAGAACTGAGGCCGCAAAGCGCGGGGGGGGGTTGGCTCTCCTGCAACAACAGGTGCGATGGTCCGCCTCTAAGGAAGTGTTCCCAATGATTGACCCCCCCACAACCAGCAAGGGGGCCTCCGCTCGGGCCCCAGACCCTCCCCCACCCCAGAGGCAGCAGATGTTGTAGCCAGGGAGGTCCGTCTGGTCGTTAAAGGGTGGGGGCCCCTAAGCACCAACCTCTCGCTCATTGCTGGTCAGCAAGCTCCCAGTGCAACGATGTCGATCTCCTGAAGGCGGCGTCACCCGGCTCTGCTGGGGTTAGACAGCAGGGCACTCTCCAGGGTGGCAGGATGCCGCAGCGGGGGGGAGGGCCGGCACAGGGTGCGTGCGTTCAACGGGGGCTTGTCCCTCCGGCATCTTCTTGAGGTCCCACCTCGGCTGGTGTCAGGGCAGGGGAGAAGGGGACGGAACCCTGCTGCACTGCAGATGGCAGACTCCCCTCGTCCGGGTCCTCGGGGAGAGCAGATGCAGCCACGGTCCGTCCCCTGCTGCACAGCACACACTTACTGCGTCGTCTCCACTTCGCCCGGCCCGCCGGGGAAGAAACAGACAAAACACTGCAGGTTCGGGGGAGGTGGAAGTCCAGCGGCAACACGGCCCTCCACGAGGAAGAGGGGGAGAAGCCACGCGGGCAGAGAAGGCCCCCTCCGCCACCTCAGGCAGAGCACAGAAGTCCTGGAGCTGCAGGCAGGAAGCAGGATACATTCACCTCGCTGGGGACCATCTGGGCTGGATCGCAGGTCCTGGACCACCTCCGAAGGCCTGGGTTTCTCTTGTTCAATGCTCCAGGGGCTCGCACAGCCCTGGGGGGCTGTCAGGTCAGTCACCTGGAGGAGTCTGGGGGGGGGGGCTCAAGTCGCTTTTTACCGGCCCTAAGGAGGAGACCGACGGAGATGTGTCAGAGCATCTCGGCTCCCCCTGGTGGCTCTCGTCTCCAACCTTTTCTAGACGAGGAGCGAAATGTGTTTATCAAATGGAGCGGTGAGCAACATCCGTAGTTCGATGGAACATATTTACGTTCTGTTGGTGGAACAACAATTGCAATGGAAATTATACCTTAAAGAAACTTATCACTGCTAACATGCTATGTTAATGTGTAGGAATTAACAGTAATCTAGACCAAGGGCAATTCAGCTCCATCCAATTTACAGTGGCCTTTAACTTCCTTTCACCCTAAATTGGTGTTTACAAGGAACTTTTAGTAAATGAAATGGGAATTCGGACCTTTGTAGAGACTGGAGGCCTGTAAAATAGCTCAAAAGCCTGGCCGCACTTAAGAAACAAAGTGCTTGGAGTTCACACAGAAGAAATCTTTAGGACATTTAGTGACAAATGTATTTTAATTAGACACGTTTGGACAATAAATCTGGCTATGAGTTGGAGCATTTAAAACAAAAACTACATGTGGATTTTATGGTTCTCACTTAACGAATGTTCGTATGTTTTGTGGAAACGCCACAAAACCAGTAACACTGGTCGAACGTGGTTTGGGTGAGGGGGTTGTTCCCTCTATGAATTCCAGTGAAATTTAGTGTCCAGTAATGCTTTTATGAAGGCACACATGGAAAGAATATTTTACTGAAGCATTTGGGGACTTTTCATTTGAGCTATCTTTAGAGTAAATTCAGTGAAAGTGGTGCCTGGCCAATAACATTGGTCACAACTTGCAGCATTTGAAAACCACTTTGCAGGAAGAGCTGGATGTTTTACTTTGATATTTGACAATCCACATTCCCGGTGGCAAAATATCAGAAAATGTCAATTCTTCTGCAAGGACACTATATTATAGGGTAGGTAACATTTCTGACAATTGCATGTGGCGACATTAAACACAAACGTTCTAGTTCAGAAATCGGCATATGCATTTATTTTCCCACTATGCACTTGCCAGCTGAGCAAAGGTACAGAAGATGGCAATCTTCACCTGTACACAAACATGGGCATGTCATTTAATTTTAGCTTTTTGTGTTTACATATTGAATTAGCAAAAAATAGGAATTTGTTCACAAAGACAAAGCAACTTGTATGGAACATTTAACAAATGTGCACACAGGCTTTGCATACGCAATAGTCAATTTGAAGTTTTGAATGGTGGAGAATTGGGCCTTTGTGTTACTTATGTAAGGTATGCCAGAGGACAGTGTGTTTGCACCACAAAATCACAGCTTAGCAGAGTACCCAAGGCCCATCAAGCCCTTGCCTGGCAATGACGGAGGATTCCCCCATGGGGCAAGTGTTAGAACTGTCCTTTATTTTCTAAACAGACACGGATCATAGAGGAACTATCAGAATCTCTGGCAATCGCAGCTCCTGAGCCCGTGTCACAAGCTTTTATCCTGTAGTGACATCACAATCCCCAAACCGTTCCCAAAAAACCTCCTAAGGACCAAATCTATTGGGTAGCTCTGGTAATAACACCTATAGAGATCCCCTATATGGGTTGTTCTATTGGTCTTCCCATGTCAGGTGGGTTCGCCTGAGACTTCCCCAAAAACTATTGATTACATTGTTGCAAGATGACATTGGTCCTTACCCCATCACACAACACCCCAGGATTTGAGCTTTGATTGGCTGGAGTGGGTCTCCCCAAGCTTGGGACCCTGTTCTGTTCACAGCGCTCAGTGTACCTTTTCAAGGTAATGGGATTGTGTCCCCATTGGTGCCACTGGTATAGCCACCTAGCCTGGGAGAGTGCCTGCCGGTTGCAATGTTTGGTGGACAACGCATGTATCCATTCTATTTGTCTTGCTGGGAACTGCTCTGCTTGTTACCATGAGTATAAGGGCATTGTTTGGCTCGGCTGAGTCACGTGGGTTAGTATCACAAAACTGAGCTTTTCGGTCTGCAATTAGTGAGGATTTTATTTAGCTGGTGGCTCCCTGCCCCGGAGCCATGGATTTTCCACCTGCTCTTGTCCTTGGCTGCAAGCAATGGCTCTTTGCATCATGCTGAAGCGCCTGCATCTCTTCTTCCCTTATTTTTGAGGCCTGTGGCTTCATGTGAATTCACTACAGTCATTTTCTGGTCTCCCTACATATTGTATTTTCTTTAAAGGTTAGTAGTTCCCTGTCGTTCTATGTGGTAAGTTGCAATAAAGTAGTAGCAAGATTGGTCTGTGGGAATTTTGCTTTCTTGCATTTCTGTGTTTGGCTAGTGAACAAGGAAAGGATTCTGACAGTATGTATATGTATCTGCAATAGAAGTTCTGGGAGTCCCTCTACTGGCACGAACACAGCCCATTGACGTGTACTTGGGTGGATGGCCCCCGGGAGAGTCTCGGCCATGCTTTAGCGCACTGCGCTTTTTCCACAGAAGAGAAATTTCCATATGCATATCAGTCTTTGTCCCACCCAAAGGCAGACCAGCACCAAAATTCTATGTAAATCTCTTTTGAACAAGAGTACCAACAGCAACCCCAGAAACGTGTTTTAGCCTAGTCGGGCCTCATCAGTGAGGTGGAGCTGTGGCTCACTGAGCACAGTGAGCAAGGGGCTCAACTCTGAATTACCCTGGTAACTTAGGGTGAGAGCCCAGAGTACCTCAAAATATGCAACAGAAGTGTCTGGGGTTGCTGTTGGCACTCGTGTTCAAAGGAGTTTTGCCAGGCATTTCGGTATTGGACTGCCCTTATGGGCGACAAAGACTGATATGCAAATGGGTATTCCTCCTTTGTGAAAAGTACAGTGAGCAAGAAGCGATGGCTGCGGAGTCTCAAAGTGGGTAAAAACCACAGAACAGGTTATCATGCCATGCTCTTTCTAGAGAGAGGTGCCAGATATATTTTTTGTATATGTATCTGTCCTACAGAACGGTGTGTGTATGTTCTTTGTGTATGCATGTGTGTGTCTGCGTAACTTTGTGTTGGAATCCAAGTTTACTTTGGGACTAACGTTGCTATGTCTTGTTGTCACTAATGGCGTCAGCACTGCTGGACATCTATCATTCGTCGAACCTGATCCGGTGATGAGGCACCTGTATCCATGAAGACAGCGCCTGGATAGGGTTTGAACAGTTGTCTAAGTGAGTATCTGTTCCCATACGTGGAATACACTGATCCAACTGGAGGTTGGCCAAACAGCGACTGGCATCGCTTGTTTCTCATCCTTTGGCTGACATGCGCATAGGGGACACAAGGCCATCCCGGGGGACCCTCTCTTCACTTATTTTCCACGTATGCATTTGCTATGCTTGTTTGACTAGCCCCATTGCAACCTACATAAATGCAACATTGGAATGTTTGGTTGATTGCTGGTCAGATTGTGTACCTTTTTTCAAAGCCAGCCGTTCCTCCAAGCGTTATGTAGCTTAGTGGTACAATTACCGTAGAGAGGATCTAGCCCAAGAAGTGCTGATTCGTAGAAGGGGATTTGTGAGAGGATTACAGCAAGCAGTTTCATGGTCTGCCTTTCTGGGCCTCATGTATGCCTCAGTCACTGCTTACAGTCACTGTAAGTCAGTTTAAATTGCATGCCGACATCCCTCGCCCTCATCCCAACTATCTGCCTGACTTTGCACCTCCCTCACATTACTGAATGTTCTATTGTACAGCTCAATTGCCTCTCTAACAGGCAAAGTGCTTCAAAACCATAACCTATGGCAGGAGGCACCATACAAATGGAAGATAACATAACATTCACCAACCAGTGTGGGGGCAACAATAGACTGTTACTTCTGCTTTCAACTACAATAGCGTGGTGGTCATGGAGCTCGTCTCTTCGGACACCTTGATCGTCTCAATTGGCTTCCTCCATGCTCCTGTGCACATTAAACCTACCCATCCCTCTGTAATCCTTAGCCCACTCTGCTGATGCTTCGATAACTAATGACATATCGGGTCTGTCTTCCAGAGAAGGCGTGTTTGGCTAGCTTTCCCGTACAGTCCTGCCACAGGCTACATTGCCATTGCGGTCTCATTCGTGTAGTGTCTCCTCCTTCTTGGCCTCCACTCCATTGCCCAAAGCAACTGGCAAACAGCATTTTAGGCTGCAGCGAGCAACATGTTGCTCCCGAGCAACACATTGGGGGATCACTCTATTAGATCCACAGCATAACGGGAACAACTTTGCAAGAGTGGAAAAAGGGAGGCTAGCCAACAGTGCTGCTGTCAAGGGCAGAACATTTTGCCACTGCCATCTGCTACCTGTTATGTAAATATGTAGAGGATTGGGAGGACTGGTTGTTGCTATAAGTCATGGCCAAGCATCAAGGACTCTGAACTCTCTCAACGTTACTTGGGCAGGACATTTCCTTCTCATCTTATTCTTCGTGGCCTCTCGAAGGGCTCCTCTTTCATGAGGTGCCTCTCTTGGTAGTTCCGCAATCTTGCCCCTGATTGAATTTGAATCCTTTTGGGGAAAGCCATTTTTATCTGATCTTATTTGTGAACCCTCAATTGATGTCAAGGAATTGCCTCCTATTGTCAAGTTTCTTAATCTGGATCACGGTGCAAATGGAACTCCAACTCTCTTGAAACAGATTCACGAGTGTCTCTGAGAGGTGCATAATATCTGTTGTCATTTTGAATATGGCTAAATTCACTGCAATGCCTGTAGGGAGAGTTTCATGTTACTGTCAGCACTGGTTCATCTTTTTCCACCATGGCCTGGAAGCAGATCCAAGATTAGTTCCTAGAGTCCAGTCCTGATATCCGATCCCTCTGCTATCTCTTTATTGTGCACTTGGATGTTTTCTTTGCTGGATCTGTCCATTTTGCCTGCATAAACTTCAAGTGCATGGTCAGATCTTTAATCCCCCCTTCTGTGATCTGTGCTGAGCCTTGCACCCCTTTTGTTTGAAAATGTTTATTTGAACAGTAAAATATTAATTAAACCGTACATATAACATGGTCCATAGTGAAAAATTTCGACAGTCAAAGTTTCGGCATACCAAAGTTCCGACACAAAAGCATTGGAAAAAAAAAGTTTCCAATGCATTTTTTATTTTTTTTTTTAAATGGGGGGGGGGGTCCCCCCCTGCAACCGCCTGTTTTCTCTTTAAAACAAACTTTTTTTTCTACACGAAACAAACAAAAACATAAAATGAAAAAAAGCATTCAAAACTTTATTCGAAACTTTGTATTAGTAACTTTTGTTTTAAAAACGTTTTTTTTCGAAAGTTTGACTGGACACCATGTAACATATCACAATAAAACAATGCATTGATGCTATTAAAATACACAGGTGTCAATACAAGCTGTATCCACATATTGCAACAAAGTTACAATGCGGGCACCTGCCTTCTCAAAAATCCCCTTCTTAGAAACATTGCAATCTTCAGATACGATAACAAGGCCCATGCTGATCATTTTGTTTCTGACTTCAATAAAAAATAACAATGCTGGCCTATGTTGGAGCAAATCAGTGCGTCTCAAGACTTGCAGTGTGGTTCGCTCTCTAATTATTCCATACCTAGGGCAAAAAACGCTAAAATGGGCCAGGTTTTCAAGAGTGACACCACAGACGGGGCAGCTTGGATCGTCTGGGAAGCCTGCCCAATTTACTGTGTTGCCCCTCAAACGCAGGCAGTCAAAGCGAGCCCCTGTGATGAGCCAACTCTGATGGCCCATCCTGGCCCAAGTAAGGTACGGCTGAATGGTGGGCCTCCCACTTATAAGCTGATGATGGCCGTCAGCCTCGGAAGCCCGTGCTGCGTTAAAGCGAATAACCGCTAGTTGCCTGGTTACAGCCTCCTTAGAAGACCTTACCTCCCTGAGTTGTAGCACCCTGGTGGTGGGAGGCACAAACACTAAATTTACCCTACACATGTGCTCGCTAACATATTTTCGCCAAGGTATTTTGTGCCACAGGTCCTTCCTCAAGGTTGTCATTATTAATGTGGTGACACAACGTGGCATTGGAGTTGCCCCAACTTCAAAGCCATAACGGGCCAGGGGCAGCTGCCCACTCGTCCTCCAAGAAAGTCATCCCCAATTCTCTGTGCACTGATGCACAGGAAGAAGAACCAGGGAGTCCCAGTAGCCTCTTGAAGTAGTGATTTTCCTTGGCCTGCATGTCGCCAGGCTGTTGATACCCCCACAGAGCTGCTCCATAAAGGGAGTCTGTCTTGGGTTGCATGGTGTACACTTTGAGTGTCGATTCCAGGTGTTGGCACTTGCACCTTTTGGAAAAATGTGTGAGCCCCCCAAGTAGTGGCACATTTTCAAAGACTGTTTGGTTACATGTGCCTTACTAGTCAGATACTCTGAAAATCTAACACCCAAATAGTCCTATTCAATTACCATCTGAATAATATCCCCTTTACAGGTGATGGGGCGCAACTTAATGGACTTCCTGCCTCCACTACAACACATGACCACTGATTTTACAGTATTGATTTTAAGACCTAAGCTGGTCATGAATGAGGCATAAGTGTCCACCAAGGCTTGTAATGCCCTGGGTGTTCTGGCCAAAAGCACTGTATTGTCTGCATAAGCCAAGACCGGGAATGGCCTGCCCCCCACTTGCAGAAAGTCCACAGCAGTGTTCAACAATGCTTGCAACAGCCCATTAATGTATAAGGTAAAGAGTAAGGGAGCCAATACACACCCTTGGCGTACACCCAGTATGATGTCAAACCATTCAGTGCACCTCCCCCCTGGTCCTAAACGAACATTGGCTTTGGTATTCGAGTGGATCTCCCACAAAATTTCCACAATATCAGCCGGACACCCCCATGGACTCAAGCACGGCCCACAACTTGGAACGGTCTACCTTATCGAAGGCCGTGCTTAAGTCCATAAATGCAAGATAAACCACTTCTCCCTTGCAGTTAACAAAGTTAGATATCAATAGATACAAGTTGAGCACCTGTCCCATGGTACTAAGACCAGGGCGAAAACCAAATTTTTTGTTAAGATGCTACTCTCCGGAAGCCGACGAAAAATGTTGAAGACTGTATCCAACAGAGAAATGGGGCGATAAGGTTTGGTGAGCTCACCCTTTTTAAAAATGGGGAAATAGTGTTGTTGTCTTCCACGATGGTGGATAATGCCTGAGCTTAAACTGGCATTAAAAGCCATAGTCGGCAACTAGGCCCATAGGTAAATCTGGCTCATAAAAAGGTCAGCAGGTATGGCATCTGGGCTGGAAGCTCGATTGCAGGACTGTGCCCCAATTGCCTTGGTCGCCTCCTCCAGAGAAACGTAAAGCCACACCCCCACAGTGATTTTCCTCTCTTGCTCGGCCATCGTACAAGGTTCCAAAGTAGGAGACCCAATCTGAAGCCCCCACATGAGTTCCCGATAGACCTTGAGTGGCCTTAGCACAAGACCCCTTGATACAAAATCCCCCAAACCCTTTGCGTCATTTACCCTAATAGCCTCCAGAAATTCTTCCCAGGCCATAACCTCCAAAACGTTTCCTTCCCTCTATCATCCTGCAGTAGGCAGTCTGCACCTGAGCAATTCTGCGTCTGTCCACTGCAGTGCGTTTTAGAGCATCCAAAAGAGCCAATTTTGCCCGCCTACATTTTTGGTCAAACCAGCGCGCTTTCCTGCTGTTCGTATTGGTTTAGGACCACTGAGAAACCCCCTGTGAGTGCCTGCAGAGTTCCCACAAGGAGACCCACCACTTCCCGTTGACTGTTTGATTCATCCAGGATTCCCATCAGCGGAATCCGTTGACTGGCTAATAATTTCCAGTGCAAGCCAGAGTCCAAAATGTTCCCCCATTTAATTCTCCTTCGAGATACCACATCGCCCTCTACTTGACACAGGGCTGGATACACATGAATCCACATCAATTATGCCTTTCAGTTAAAACCAGAGGGTAATGATCACTATTCCCCACGTGGGCTACATCAAAATTCTTGATAAATTTCCATAGGTCCAACGTAAGACAAAAATAATCTATAGCAGAGGAACCCACATGATTACTGAAAGTGTGTTTCCTGGCGATATCTGGATTAATACGCCCATTCACTAAGCACAAGCCCCACTCAATGAGCCAAGTGAGTGCTCAACTGAAGGCCCCTGGAACAAATCCTTTTATCCTCCATTATTGGTTCAAAGACCATAGACATTGGTCTTTCAGTGGGTTCATAAAGATCCTTTGAGAGACCACAGCCCATCTTAACATTAAAATCCCTGCCCCAAATAAGCCTTTTCTTGGAGTTCATTGGGTCGTCCATGTACAGATCTACAAATTCCTTTAATTTACGCCATACAGCCCCCTCTGCCCCATTTGGGTTATTATAAATGTTCAAAACATCGAACCCCTCGGTGTCCTGGAACTTGAACCTCAAAAGGTGTCTGAATTTAAGCCTGGTCTCTACCACCTCCACCCCACAGGGTAGGGCTTTGACCATCACTACCAAGCCCCCCAGAATTCCGCCCTCTTCTGTTCTTTTTGGCAGGGATGCCATACGCAGCCTAACCATCCAGGCGTGGCAGCTCCAAGTCCCAGGTTTCTTGCAGTAGTATGATCTTGTGGAGTTTCAAGAATTCCACGGTCTCATCTAACTGTAGTTTGCTCCTTGAGCCCGCTATGTTCCATGAGACAAGTTTAAGTTCCTTCTCCGCCCCACTGGATTCACGGCCAGTGAAGTTTCTTGGTTCCCCCACCAAAACTCCCACCTGGACAGATCCTAAGGTGAACCCTCTTCTCTCCCCACCCCCCATCCCCTCCTCTGACCCCCCCGGCTGTGGGGGAGTGGGCAATGAGCTTTCTTCTGTCAATCCTGGGCATCCATTGACAGAGGCTCAAAACGATTAATAACCGCACAGTTCCCAACTGCAGCAATCTGCCCCGGTTGATCGCGGCCACTCGTCCCTACGGTTACCCATGAAGGCCTATGTTCCGTTATAGTGGCACTAGAAAGAACAGCCTTGCAGAACAGCCTTGCTAGATGGAAATTCCCCTGACTAGTCCTTTTCCCTCAAACCTCAGGTTGGGCTGCCATCACCCTCCCTTGGGGATAAAAATGGTTCAGGCCCACCAGTCTGTCTAATTTGGAGCCATCGGCCCTCAAACCCATTGTTAAATTAAAGGTCACCTAATGGAGGTTAATTAGATGGTTAACTAATATGGGGTTGTAGAAAGAAACCACTATGCAATCACCCTTAATAAACTTCCTGATGGGACCCACCCAGCTCACTCTTCTAGCCATTAATACAGACTTTGGATTTATACTGGGGCCCATTATCTTTGAATTGATCAATGATGAAGTCGTTTCTGGTGCACCTTCAGGTAGACTCTGGACCCCCATTATCACACCCACCAGGAGGGCCGCCTGTGGGGGAAGATTGAGTACTACACTAGCCCTCCCCACCCCCGTCCTTTCGTGTGCACAAATTGTTGGTCTGGACACCCAAAAAAGGATTTGACTTTTCTGCAGCTAACCCTGTTCTGGTACTGTTTGATGGTGCCACTGTAGGATTGAGCCACGACGGTGTGTAACTGGCAACAATACCCTCCCCTTCCCCTTGCCCCATCTGGTTACCTGCACTGGTTGCGTTTTGCTCTATACGCAAACCATTCCCAGCGCTATTTTGGATGATAACATCAACTTTGGTTTTTAAATCTCGAATTGAATCATCCATTATCGTCAAGATTTTCATAATCCCTTTTTTTTAATGCTACCAGCAAAACAAAAGGGTACGACGTCCTTTCATCGCCAGAAATGAAAACGCCTGCAATTTAAAAGTTTACATAATTACGAAGATGTACAACGACATTTTTAGGGGGGGCAGATAAGGGGTTAGGGGGGTAGTCAACGGATAAAAATAGGTGGGGAGGAGGAATGGGGGGGTGACCCCCCCCCAAAAAAACATTTGATGTACATTTTCGTAATTATGTACACGTTTAAATTGCAAGCGTTTACATTTTTTCCGGCGATGAAAGAACATAGAACCAACAAAAGTAGCCTCCAATTTGCTTTGCCATTGAACATCTGGGGAGGGCACCCCATCAGAACACCCCTCTTTGCGTCCAGTAGGGAGAATAGGGGCTTCTTATCTCATCTTTTGTGGATAATACTATGGAATCATCCCTGGATGGGGTTGTAGGCCCCTGGTCACGTTGTAACTCAACAACCGTCACAGGGAGGGCCGGGGGTATAGCTCTTACATTGATAGTAGTTTGTTTATTTTATTTGTATAGCGCCTCTGACCCAGGGGTATCTGGGCGCTTTAGAGGAATATTTACATAATGGTTACATGTACATGGTAACAGATTGGCAGCTAATGCATGAAAACATAAAACCTACAGTAGGATACAATGTGCATATAGGTATGGTACGAGCGTGGTTATGATTGAAATACAGCTGGTTACATATGCCGGAAAGCAGTTTGGCATAGGTAGAATAGAGCATACAACTTAGAAAGATTCAGAGGTCAGTGTGGCTATAGGTCAAATGAAGGCTAGCATTAGTTAATTAGTTTCTGCTGAGGATCCAGGCGATAAAACTTCTCCTGAAGTTGTCAAAGGCTTGTAATGCTCTGATGTTGGATGGGAGGGAGTTCCATAATTGGGAGGCCTGCACTGGAAAACTAGAACTGCCGTATCTATTTAGGTTGTATCTTGGGACTGTAAGGCAGGATTTGTCAGTGGATCTGGTAATATGTGTAGATGATCTACGGGTGAATTGTTTGGTGAAATATGGAGGGGCTGTGTTATTCAGCGCTTTGAAAGTAAAGTAAGACATACCGTTTTGAGTTCGATCTTTTCATTTGTGGAGAGCCATTTGTATTTTCTTATTGCTGAGATGTGTTCACTTCTGGGTATGTTGAGGGCAACTCTGAGTGCATTGTTCTGCAGAGTTTGAAGTTTTTTGATTACTTTTTTATTTGCACCAAGTTGAGCCCATTGCAGTAGTCCAGTCTGGAGCATATAAGAGCTCTAACTAGTGTGAGGCAGCTATCTGAAGACAGCATAGGTCTGCATGCTCTTAGCAGTTTACCTGTATAGGCAACGGCTGATGTGGTCATATTGACTTGTTTGTTAAGATTGGATGTGGCATCACAGTAGAAGCCAAGTGTTTTTACTGTTTTGGCGATGTTGATGTTATTCCCATCTATGTTGAATATGTTATAGCTGGCACTTTGTTTAGGTTGGCTGTAGAACCCAGTAGCAAGAGTTTGGTTTTATCGTCATTCAGGCATAGGCCATGGACTGCCATACATGCCTGAATGATGGTGTAGATTTCATTCACGCGGTGTACATCTGTGACATAGTTGCCAGTAAGGGGTAGGAGTATCTGGGTGTCGCCTGCATAATTGGTGTAGGTGACACCCAGACGATCCAGCACATCAAATAGTGGCTTTGTAAAGATGTTATACAAAGTCGGCGAGACACGGGAGCCATGGCGTATGCCGCATGTTATGGGTATGCCGTCAACAGCTGCAGTAGGCGAGACGACTTGCATGGTCCTGTTAAGAAGCAATTGAATCCATGTGATGGCAGATTTAGAGAAGTGGGTAGCAAACGCCAGGTGATATCAAAGTACCTTTTGATCAACCAGGTCAAACGCTGCTGATAAATCTAGAAGGAGCAGGATAGAAGTTTACCTTTTATCTTTAAGGTCATCAATCTGGCTTTTTAAGTCAATAAGAGCGGTTTCTGTCCCATGTTGAGGTCTGAAACCGGATTGCCGAGATCCTGGGAGTTTGTTGGCCTCCAGATAAACGGTCTATAATTCGTGGGGATGGTGGGGTCTAGAGTTTGTTTTTTGAGTAGTGGAAGTACCCAAGATTCCTACAGATTACTGGGTACTTTGCTGCTAGAGAAAGATGCATTTATAAGTTTGGTAATGAATAGAGCCAAGTCTCTGGCCGCATCCTTGATAATCTGTGCTGGACAACTGTCGCCCTGACAGATGGTTTTAAGCAGGTTATGATTTTTTGTACTTAAGGTGCTGAGATATTTGAGAAAAGCAGAGAGGCTGCGAGGAGGGTGGTGAGTGGTGGTTTTGTGCTTCAATGGGTGGCGAGGCAGAGGATTGGTTGGTCAGTAGTCTACGTGTGTCTGCTATTTTGGTTTGTAGGTTGGTAATTTTATTGGAGAGGGCGTTTTGGATGTTTGTACACCAGATTTTATCTTTCAGGCAAGTGTCCATAGGTAGGTTAGGTGTCTCCATTTCTCGCAGTATGGTGAAAAGTTCTTTAGTGCTAGAACCTGCTTGCTTTATCCTATTGTTTATAAGTGCCACGTTTAGTATGGGTAATCTCTTTTTTGTACTTAGTGGTGAATGAGATTATATTGGTTTTATTCTCTGAAGAGGGTGAATGTTTCCAGAGGGATTAGAGTTTTCTTTTTTCCGAGCTGAGCGCTTTTAGCTCGGGGGAGAACCATGAGTTCACGTGGGCTCTTGGTTTCCCTTTGCGCAATTTGAGTGGAGCTACTGAGTCAATAGCTTTGAGCATGGAATAGTTGTAGGCATCTACAAGGACGTTGGGGTTGTTTGTCTTCGATAGTGCGCTGAGGGTTGGGATCAGAAGGGGCATAATTGCTTCTGCTGTAATATTGCGTTTATGTCTAGTGGGGCAAGGATGTGCAATGGGATATGTTTTATTGTGTATAGTGTCTCTGATGAGGTAATGGTCCGTCTAGCTTTGTGGTATGATGTCAGTTACTGAGCTGTTACAATTTAAGTCAAGGGTCCTTCCTTTCTCATGGGTAGGTTGGGTGATTATTTTTTTTTTCTTTTTTTTTTTTTTAATAAATCCATGTTCAATCAATGTATTGGCTAGTGTGGTTGTGGGGAGGTCGTTGGGGTCATTGTAGTCTAGCTTAAAGTCACCTAGGATAAGGGTTTGCGAGGTGGTTTTGATGTTGTCGGAGAGTAAGGTCATTATGTCCTCATCAAAAGCAGCTAGAGGCCCAGGAGGTCTGTAGATTAAGTGGATAGAGGTGGTGTTTTTATGTGCAGTTTGGAGTTTAACTGAGAGGATTTTACATGAGGAGCGTGGTGGTGAAGGTACTAATCTTGTCGAGTGTGTCGAGTGTGTTTCTGAAGATGATGGCAATGCCTCCTCCTCTGGTTGAGGGTCTGTCAACGCAAATAATAGAATAGTTGTCTGGGATAGCTAGTAATAGTGAAAGGCCTGCTGCTGCGTGCAGCTAAGATTCTGTTACTGCTAGGAGATCCAGGTTGTTGGATCATATGGTGTCAGTTACATTGGTAGCGTTAGCAACTAGAGACCTTGCATTAATTAAGGCTCTTTTAAGCGGTTGTGCAAGGTTAATGGGCACAGGGTTCTCAACTTTGGCTTGTTTCAGTGTCTCTGAGTTGGCTGACTCAATGTTGTCGACTTTGGCTTGTTTGAGAGATTCGTGTTTGCTAAGGTGGGTTGGGTTGGTGGTCGGGAGACCCTTTGTAGTATGGAATTTGTTGTGGGCATGTTGAGAGAGAGGGAGTAGCCTGGTGTGAAGTCTAGAGTTTCTTAGCTTCAGGCTAAGGCAGGTGGACGGCAGGTCTGGGGAATGGCTCTTAATGCTTCTTGTGTGCAGTGTAGATAGGAAGGTAGTGGGTTTGATATTGGCGTCTAAGGTGAAGGTGTTCAGCACTGGTAAGAATAAATAAGGTGGCCTTAATTCGGTATTCCATATTTTTAGTAGGGAACATATTGGTGTTTAACTGTGGTTCTATCAGTGTGAACCAGAGAGCAATTAAAATGAAAGCAGAGGAGAGTAATGATTTGGTGGATGGAGTATGCATAGTACTCCAGGATGAACACAGGGGTGTTTGATACAGGCACTCTGAACAGGGGGCTCGCCTAGGCTATTATAGGCATGGAATGGCTAGGCTGACATAATTAACTAGTTGGTGCAGTAGAAATAGGCTAGTTCAAAATATGTTCACATGAGCTGATGTAGTTAATACAGAGGCTAGTCTGACATAGGTTTGCTTGGTTGAAACAGTAAAGATAGGCTAGTCCAGAATATATTCACTTGAACTAATGCAATCAATACATAGGCTAGTCTGGCATGAGTTTGCAAGATTGATGAAGTAAAAATAGGCTAGTTCAGCATGTAATCACTATAGCTAATGCAGTGAGAAAGGGCTAGTCTGACATAGATACATCTATGCTAATGCAATCAAGAGTTGGATAGTCCACATGCTTATTACAGTGTTTATGCAGTTAATAGGTCAGTTATTCATCAAGGGTACAGAGCTGCAAAGCAAATGCCGTTGAGGTAGACTGGGCTATTAGTAGGCTAGTCTGACATAGTTGGTGCAAAGCTGATGCAATTGAGTATAGGCTAGTGCAGACAGTATGCTAGACAAGTTACCGTTATATTGATGGCAAGTATTAATAAGTTAGGCAATGATCATAATGTATACGCAAGCAGAGATTTCGGGCGGTTTTTGCAGATATGATGGCATGTCAAGTCACTAGGATGGCGCAATACGATCTGGGAATAATCGAGTAGTGGCTGGGAAAAACGTGGTGCGTTAGGCCTGGCCGCAGGGTTAAGCGTACTCGCAGCTTGTTTCCCAGGATGAATCGGCGAAGTTTGTGCGGGTTCGGTTGCTCATCTCGCCATTGGGGTAGTCCGGTTCAAGAAGGGATGGCTTGGTCGACTGCGCCCAGTGCGAACAGGGGCAAACAGGGCCTTAGAATGGCCTTTGTAGTGGCCGGCTCTTCCGCCTGCCGGCGGATGTAAGGGGCTATATGAGCATGGTTGCTTAGCAACTGAGATGCCAAGCCACGGGGCGCTGCATCGCGCCTTTCATTTTGTTTAAGCTTGGAGTCTGTGCGGATGCAGGTGCGAGACCCGGGCTGCAATGGGTGAAAAAACTTCTAGGTGAAGTTAAATCTCACCAAGTGTATTATTCAGGCATGAAAGGGGGATCAGCAGAATAGTCCTTGCAGATTAAATACGATGTTTGTTGGATGTGGATGTTGATCTTTGCACGTGGATGTAGATCAGATCATGTTCATGTTTCAATGGCCTCATCAATTGGCATCACCTCAGAGAACCCCGCCCCTCCTACCCCCCCTGACATCCCCATTTGGACTCTCAGTAAGCGGGGTAATAAGGGCAGGAAGGCTTACTCCCATCTCCCCACCTGCCATTTGGTTAGTGGCCCCTGTTGAGGAGGCGGCTTCCCAAATGGCTTTCTCTGTTACTTGGATTCAAAATGTGCAAATGTACAACCTACACAGGAATAAAGGTTTTTAACTATACGCAGGAGTCAGTTTATCCTGAAATTTAAAAGGACATTTTAAGCTAATAAAACAGTATTAACACTAATGATGATGAGCCACAATGCATAAAAGGATTTTGGAAAAGTTAGTTGTAGCACACATAAAATGTGCACAGATGCCCCAAGGCAGACTAGAATACGTGTGCCACGTGAAGGGAATGCAGAAACAATAGACTAAATTGACTGCACGTCCCCCAAGAGCGGGGAGAGGCCTGACCTTGCAGCCCCGCTGACAGAGGGCAATGGCAATGGCAATGGCAATGGGTAGGTTGACAAAAATCAGGCGATGCACGCAAAGTTAAACACACCCTAAAAAAGAAGCGCTACTAAATAAACAAAATAATGTTAGGGACGTCACTAAGATAATGCAAAAGAATTAATTGATTTAAGGAGGTAGAAAAAATGATGCCTCGCAGCCCACTTTTCGCACGCCGGGGGAGAGATGAATAACTCGCAGCCCCCTACTGCAACAACACATTTTGGTCAAATAAACATATAACATATAAGCAAATGCAAAAAATAACTAAAGGATTGAAAGGACTTAAAAGTCCACCAGAGTCCAGCAAATCATTCAGTTTCCGGGTACCATGGACCTTAAGACATTAGCATTAGCTCAGAGGAACGTTTAGGAGAACATGAGAAACGGAGAAACAGAGAACGGAGGGCAGCCTCACAGCCTCAGGTGGTGTTGGGCAGAAACCTGTGCAGTTCCCGTAGGGAACACTGCAAAAGATTTAAGACTATAGGTGTTGGCAGTAAACCCACTTGGTAGCAGTCTGTACCACCCAGATTTACCTGGTAGCTGTGGCTGAGCAGTCAGACTTCCCTCAAGAAGAGTTAGGCAGTATGCAAAGTATACACAATAGGCACTCCGATACAATAATACAAGCAAGCACTGACCAGAGCTTTGGTATGAAAGTATATAAGTATTTATTTAAAAACACACAGTTTGAAACACTCCAGCACTCTTATTGTAAAATATTCTAAACACAGTTACTATTGTAATATATACACCCCTTTTTCCTTATCAGATAAGTCACTGTAAAACACTTATTTTCATACAGAGGTGAGCGCTTAACTAGATGGCACTCAAATAAGTTTGTAAGAAAGGGAGGGAAAAAGACAGAATATGGAAAGGTACACCACTCTAAGATTCAGGAACACTGTTAGCAAGGCAGAAGAGCAAAAGTCACTGGTGAGCCCAAGTCCAAAGGCTGGGCCCACTCTTAGAGAGAGCAGAGCACAAATGCGCCCAAGATCACACAGTTACACTAGGCTTAGAAAGTCTTGCAGAGGGTTCAAAAAGAGTTTAGAGAGGCTTAGGAAAGTTTAGCCAGGGTGTCCCCGGCTAACCCAAGTTCGAAAGCCGGGGGCTAAATCTACCCCGTACAGTCGGTAGCAAGGGAAGCCAGGCGGGACACGGTACCTTAAGTGGGAAGGATCCTCCAGCGGTGGCAGTTGTTCCTGGTAGTGTAGTGGGTGCAAGTTGCGTCGTCATTCAGGGGAAGAGAAGATCTCGACTTGGAGGAAAGATGAAGTTCGTTGCACTACCAGGGCAGAAACCAGCCGCAGAGTTTTCCGGTTAAAGGTGGTACCTTTGTTTCGCGGTCGTGGTAAAACGTGGTATCCCGGTTGCCGGGGTGCTTGGCACGGGCAAGGCGGCCACGAGGTACGTCGGGAAAGCGAAAAGACGGTGCAACTGGTTATGCCCACCAGTCAAAGGAAGAAGACTCTCTGGCGGGAGATCTCCTCTGTCGTTGGGAAAAGTGGTGAGGGAGTCCAGCAGGGCTCCACCGGTGGTGGTGTCGTGGCAGGTCGGCTCAGCTTCTCCCTCATAGGATTCTTAGGCCCTGTGGCGACTTCTGAAGTTCCAGTCCCCAAAGCCCTGCTTTTATGCAGCAAACCCCCATTCACTCAGCCTAGCTGTCACTCAAACATGCTAACACTTGGGCCAATCAGGATGGAGTGCAACTTGAGTTGCCTAGGCAACTCAGTCCAGGGTGCCTAAATTCCCCTCCACCCCTCCTAAGTACCCCAGACAGAGTGGCACCACTTTGGAGGGCTTCTGTGGAGAAGCCCGCCAAAAAGTGGAACAAAGGGCTCGACTTGGGTTGGAGTCACAGAAGAGAACACAAACGCCATTTTAGAATCAAGTTTTGGCAAAACAATAGCAGCCGGAGAATTGATATTAGTTAAATAAAACAGCGGTATGTTCGAGGCTACCGTAAATAATTAAAAAAATATAGTAGCCTAAAACAATGGGAAATCCCATAGGAAAATACTCGCGGTTGAATATAAAAAGTAGTATCCACTGCCACCAGCCAAAACTCGATCAGGGGGGACGGAGACGTGCCCCCTCGACAAACAGAACCTGGGGCGATTGAATTGCCCCAGCCAGTACGTCCACAATATGGTTTGTACTGGTTCTGTTCAGAATTTAAGACTAGTAAAGTCAATGGTGACTTTACATGCCCTGGGAGACAGTAGTCAGTCCCAGGGTATGGAGTCTATACTGGGGGGTCACTATGACACCCCTGTGTCACTGCACTGAGGGTGCTGTGTAACACACATCACAAAAACACATGAAGCCCTATGGATTAAAAGACCCCATAGCCCATTAAACACATCTAGATTCAAAGAAACTCACTCAAATCATGCCCAAGAGTGAGGGTAAAAGAGTCTCACTCTTGGCAGGAGAAAAAAATAAACCCCAAAAATCCAGCAAAGCTGTTGGTGGACTCACTAGGTTAGGAAATTCAGCCTAAACAGAGAATTCTCCCTAACAAGTGGTGACTCCCGATAACTCCAGGGGCAATTTACTTGATTTGAGCAACATTGTGCCACGCCGAGCAGAAAGCAGTCACAAAACAAAACAGTCCCAAGGCGTAGGATGGAATCACGGCGCCCGGTGGAAGTGAATAATAGAGGCACGTTAAACACGTGGCTCGCCACCCACCAGTGATGCTAAAGTGCAGTCAGGGTCACAACTCCAAGGGGGCGGGGGAACGCTCGATGGCTCAAGGAGCCGCCAAGTCTGACCCCCCGTCCCCCCACCGCTCCCCCCCCCCCCAGCGTTCAATCACTGTATGCTGATGACAATAGGACTACAGTCCTCCCGGCAAGATTGTGACCGCTTACTAGTTTACAGGTTTCAGGTCGCAGACGGAGCACAAAGGACAGAAAGGACTCTGCAGGACCTTTTTGATTTCTTTTATATTTCGCGATCACCTGATTGCTGTGCCTCGTTAAAAACATCGGCAATACAGGGATAACAAATGTCAAATTGCAAGCTACTAGCCAGGCATTAAGTTGATCGCTCCCGCAATTCTTCACATGCACAAGGAACACCATGTCCTACTTGCTGAGAGTCCATTATAACTCCATAGTGGCTAGTCACAAGTGCAAGGTTTGAGCCCTGATGTATTTGGCTATTTCCTGTTTTAACTAGGAGAATTGCACAATGAAGGTAATAGTCCTGTCCTCTTGGAATGTATTTGTACATGCTTGTTGGTTAGTCTTTGTCTCCATGATTTCACCCTCCATTTTAGCAGCTGCAAAGGCCTCTTTCCCTTTGCAGACCTGCCAGTAGCCATGTGTATCTCTTTGGGCCCCTCACTCTTTAGGATCTTTGTTCATGTTTATTCTAGCCTCAGCCAGTTTGCTCGCTCCTGCTCTTCCCCATCCACTCCCTCTGTGTTGCACAAAGCAAGGGGGGGTCCTCATATCCCCCTCAACCTCCATCATGGAGGAATTTGGATAGTAGAACCTTCCCCTCACATTGCTGCCCCCCACCCCTTTGCAACTCTGGTTGTTTGAAAACAAATGCGGGAGTGGGGACCTGGAAGATAAATTCTGTCCTTTGTTATTTGCGATTTCCTGGCACTACTACTGTGGACCTAATCCCCCCTCAGGCAGGAGGTAGGGGAGGAGTTTTCCACCCCTCCTCCTGTCCTTTGTCTGCCAAGTGCCTGAATAGGTCCAGCTCCGGCAGGGTGTCTGGCTGTCCTGATTAAGATTGCAGAGGAGTGGTGCTGGAACTGTATAAAAGGTGAGGCTTCTGGAGTGAAAAGCAAGTCGACCACTGGAAGCTGAAGTAACCGAAGAAGACGACCAGAGACGCCTGCAGACCCTTTGCAACACCGTGAAGCGACCACTGCTGTCCTGACCCTGTTTTCTGTGCGACGAGGAAAAGGATGAGTCCTTCCCTTTGGCTGGTGGGAACAACCAGCCCCAAGACGAACTTTGAAACAAGCTATTTCCTGAGATTCTACGAATTTCCACAGCTGCAAAACCTCAATACCAGGAGACCTGCTGCTGTTATTACAGACGTTGGAGATCTACAAACCATTGTGCTATCTTACTACAGTCTTACTGCCTCTATCAATCTGGTTGTAGATTTTCCCTCACATTTTGTTCCATCCATCTGTTCTCTTTCTTGAAATAGTACACAATCAACCTGAACTATTATTTTTATTTGTCATTTATATTGTGCTGCATGCCAGACTCTTCCCCAGCTTCTATTCTAAGCGCTGGACCAGGTGTCGAACCCATGTTGCCTTTCATCCTCCGGTTCTCAAGGTGAGCACATTGCCCTTCCTGCGCTGTCCTCCCATCCAATTAAGCTTCATTTTGTTGAATGAGGTTGGTAGGTCTTCATTGGGGTGAGATTGTCGAGAGTTTGCGCTATCCGTTCATGATGTGTACAGAGTTTATCCTTTGGGGTTTCTAGGTACCATGTCAGAGTGAAGCAGGGTTTTGAATCTTGGAGGAGGTCCTCCAACTTGATATTTTTCAAAAGTCTGATAGTTGTAGCAGTGGATAGGGCGAGCAAAATAGCAAGATACCGGGGGATTATTGTAAAATATGTCACCCAGTGTGTCGGACTGAGGGAGTCCATCTACTCCCTAATTTCTGGAGGGGTTGGGCATCAAGCTTTTCTGTAATTATGTACAAGGTCTACGTCTGTGACCCCGCCCTCTATGATACCTGAAGAACGCCCTGGCTTAACCATGAATGAATGTATTGGTAACTATACAGGCAATGGATGTGTGGGTTCGACCCCACAGAGATTTCCAAATGTCTTTGTTAATTGGCAAATGCTTGAGATTTAAAGGCTTTATACCATGAGAGCCCTTGCTTTAACGTTTTTCCTTTAATTTATTTCATAGAGATTTGCTACATTGTCCTTTAAAAACGAATGGTGCAGCCTTTTACTATTTTCTTTCTTTGCTTAGGACATCCTTTATTTAGAATCTTGTTTTAATGTCTTGAACCGCAGGAGTGATTTTCACTAAACCGCATTTCCCTTTCTTTCAAATTTGATCTTCATAATTATAATATTTAATTGGTATGCGTGCCCTACAAAAGTTCAGCTATATTTCAATATCCCATTTTTTGGATGACATCTATAACTTTGCCTAACCAGTATTCATCACACTTGGCAAAAGAATTCAGTGACACAATGTTTTGGAAAGGTTGGAATCTATTGGTCACAAGGTACTAACAATCGGTGCCTCTAACAAAAAACTTTTCTGTGAAAGTGGCCATGTATGCTTCCGTTTAGTCTACTGTAGTACTCTGTAAGCAGAATGTTTTTTAGGCCATTTATAAATGATGTTGGTGAAAAGTGTGTTTAATGGTCCCACGCAAAAATCACACAAGTTAGCTGATTTATTATTAACGTGGATGTTACTATTAACGTAGATGCAAATTTATTACTTAACCACCCACTCTTTGCTTATGCTATAATGCATGACTTCAAATGTTGTACTTCACTTATGTGGATTGTGCATGAACTGCCGTGAATATGCGACAGTTACAGGCACTTAGAGTTGTGCTTGAATTGTGGGGAGAGATGTTACGCTGTAAAAACATATCAGTGATGCAGGCTAAACCCATCAGTCAGTTGGCAGAGAAAGCCGGGTGTAGAGGACCATTGTACAAGACAGTCAACATGCATACTACGGAAACTACACTGCCTGGAAAAACTCCTAGTAAACCCTGGGATCAATGCAGAAGTATAATTCTGAAACTGGTCATGCACCTATGTCCCAGAGTAGTAACTTTCAGATAGTGGGTGATGATCAAAAACAGGTGGGTAACTCTGAACCACATGATCGAAGTTATATAAATGTAGAAAGTCATTTGAGCCCCGTCCCACATGCCACAATGCTGCCCAAATGAAGTTCACTTCCAGTTCAGAGCCACATGAGCAAAGCATTTTGGGTATTGTAAGGGGTCGAAAATGTGAGGCGGACATTTAGATTTTTCAATAAATGCCATTTAATCCTACGTTTCAATAAACTCCTTCCCATCCCTATCCTGACGAGGATTTCCCTGCCTAAAATAAACTAAAGGAAACACTCTAACAAAGGATATCTGGCCCTTACACTTGTACATAAAATACACAAGAAAATATATGGCAATTCACAACAACAATAATTGCCTGTGTAATGTATTCAGTCTCTCTTTAGAATGTGGATGAATTCCCCTTCACCAAGGTTTAAGTTGGATTCAGCTCCAATGTTAAGAAACAAGGAAACCGGGTTTGTGACAAAGTTCCAATACAGTTCTTTGCACCTTCAACTTGTCAAACCAAAGTTCCATTAATCCAACGTTCAACACAAGAAAGATTCCTCTTCTTCCTTAAAAAGATATTTCTAGTCCATCATATAGCATCAATGATATTCTTGCTCAGGATGATTTGCCATAACTTGAAAGCTTCAAAGAAACGCAGCTTCTTGATTTATGCATTTCTCAGCTCTCCTTTTAACACCATAAATCGGGTGTATTTTTGTCAGGATAACTTCACAGCACTGCTACCTGGTTTACTCTCATATCAATATGAGATACCTGAAGGTGCCCACCCGCTGGTCCCCCGCGATGGCCAGGACACAGCTATCTCTATTGGATCCAGTTCCTGGGGGTGTACCAGTGGGGGAGGATCACCTGGGCGAGGGGTCTTCGGGGGAGATGAAATGGGAACAGAGGGTTGAGATGTGGTATTCCCCTGCTCTATAATACCTTTTCCCCTTCCTACCCTGTAAGTTATTTAGGAGCTTTACCCCACACCCCCCTTTCCACACGGACACATACATGGTAACAGACAACGGACTAACACTAGAGTCTTGGGTAAGGCAGAGTCAGGCAATTGACAATAACCACGCACACCTAACTGCCCTTTACCTTCCCCACAGGGATAAAAGGCGGAGTGTTAGGGAGAATTCTTATTCTATGGCTAATTTCCCTCACAAAGTGAGTCCCCCAGCAGCTTTGCTGGATTTCTGGAGTTTATTTTTTCCACTTGGTAAGAGTGTGAGCCTTTTTTCCCCACTCTTACATGTGTTATGCCATGCTTATTTTTACTGTTTGTGTGATAGTGGACTCTGGAGGACCCCACTCCATAAACCCCACTTTTCATGCGTGTTACACAGCACCTTCTGTGCAGTAACACAGGGTTGTCTTTGAGACTTCCCCCTGACTCCATTTTCTGGGGATGACTACTGTCCCCCAGAAAACGGGTCAAGTTGCCATTTACTTTACATAGTCATTTAAAACTACAGACCCAGTACACCCCATCTTACACGGAGTACTGGAAAGGGTTAACTCCTATCCCTTTTTGTCTGTGCCTCTCTGACCTTTGTTTTGCTCTTGGCTGGTGGAAATGGTATCTACCCTAACCTTTCTACCGCGATTATATTATATAAACGTGGTACTGTTCCAGGCTATCCTAGTAGCCTTGAACATAAACCCACTTGACCAAATACTCTTTGTTTTTGCTCCGTCGGGTTTATTCACCAATTCTTTTTGTTAAAGTCTTTCTTGTGTTTTACTTTGCGCGGCAAACCAGGTTTGCCTTCTTTGTTCACCGTCTTTTGGCAGGCTTCTCTCAAAGAAGCCCTCCTTTTGGCGCCTGGGTGTCTAGGTGGGCTGAATGTGAGGGAGGGGTGTATTCACCCCCTGCACAGGGTATCCTTGGAAACCCAAGTCACACTTTGTCATGATAGGCTAAGGTGTTTGTCCTGGCCGGACAACCCTCCCCCCCCCCTTGCTGGGTGATTGAGGGCCAGGCTGTGTGACTGGGGGATTTTTGCATAAAAGGCAGGACTCTTGGGCTGGAAGTCAGAGTCGCCACTGGAACTGCAAGGAACCGAACCGAACAGAAGTGGAGAAGATGGCTGCTGCAACTACCGAGTCCCGGTGGAGCCCTGCTGCAGTCCTGAGCTATCTACCCTTCGACAAGAGACGATCCAGTCTGGAGTCTTCTTCCCTTGAGCTTGTTGCGATTAACCAGCTCATCTTCCACAGGCAGAGGATCCTCTTCTTGGTCGAAATCACTGCACATAGTTGTAGTAGTCCGGATAGCCACCTGAAGAGCCTCTCCTGTTTAAAAGGAGCGCACCTTTTTATTCACCGTTGATTTTGCTGCTGCTGGCCTCATCCCTGGGTAGTGCAGATCGCTCCAGATGTCCTCCTTCTTGTCCCCACGACTGAAGTCACAGGAACCGTGAGTCTGCAGGAACAACTGCCGTGGCACCAGCTCTTCTTCACTTGAATCATGTACTGTTTCCGACCTCGAGGAACTAGGGTTAATGGTATCCAGTTAATATGTCAAATGCATTTTTTCGAATGACAATGTCGAAAACATTTCGCCAAAAAAATAAAATTCGATGTGTTATTTTTTTATTTACTATTTTTTTGGCTTCGTGAGTGAAAAAAAAAAGGGTTAAAAAAGTGGGTTTGGGGGAACACCCCCATTTCGAACAGAAAATTAAAAAAAAGACATTTGAATTTTTTTTTCTTTTTTCGGCCAAATGTTTTCGACATTATGGCATTCGAAAACATTTCATTAGAAATACTGTAGGTAAACCAGGGTGAATCCCTTTTTTCCCTCACTAAAGGCTTGTCCTTATCTGCCTTCCCTCTTATAACTTTTGCTTCCTGTTGTGACAATATCCAAGTACTCCTGGCAATCTCGAATTGTGAACTATACTAACCGTGTGATCCTCGACAACAGGTACCCTGTACCACTTGACACTGGCACAGGCCTATTGACTTTTATTCAATTGTAGGAAAGTGTCCTCTGATTCTATCTGCCTTGACAAAAGTATTGCCTATGATTTTTATCCCCAACTCTCTTGTGTTGATTCATGTGCTAAGTGTGTTTTAACTCTGGTAACATTTCTTCCTGTGGGTAACCGTATCTTTAGTAAGACCGAACTGTCATTGCTGTCAAAAAGTGATCGCATCTGTCCCCCGGTAACGCCTTTGTTGCACAACACCGGTCTCTCAAAACCAAAGGTACTTACCTTGAATTGTGCTGCACAAAAGTGAATTGGTTGTGTGTAGTGAATTTTACGTGTGGTTTTACATTAATAGAAGTGAAGTGTTTTGCGAACAGATGGTCTAGAAATAAATGTACTTTTACTTTTCAACTAAAAACCTTGAGTCAGTGTTTGCTTGAGTCACAGTAATTGTGGTCCTTTGTGTAATCTCTACTACTGCTCATTTGCTCTTGAGATAAGTCTGGCTGCTCTGCTACTGCTACCACTTTAACAGTGTAGTACAGGCTTGTACCAAAGTGAATTTGTATTACAACCTGTAGTCTTAATTGTGTGTAGTGGGCCCTAAGGGCACTGCACAGGATTCTGCCTAACACGGAGCACGAAAACACACTTTAAGCAAGCCTGAACACCAAGGAGACAGCTACACCGAACCGGCAGTACAAAGGAAGAAAAAAAGTGGTGAGACCTAGAAGGACGACAAAGGAATTGCCCTTTTCAACTCAGACCCGCAAAGCTTCCAGAAGGGAAAATGTAAGACCAGGAGATGCAGCTGCCATGCAGAGCAACAGAGGTCAATGGTACTTGGGGGGGGGGGGGGGGGGGGGGGGTTCGAGGCAAGCTGGCTACCGTGGTACTATCCTTGACTCCAGAGAACAAAGAAGCCAACGGGTTCGACAGCCATTGAGTCAGAGGAATCTGATATCAAACCGAACTGTTAAACCCAAGGTTGCGAGTAGCAACATTATGAACGCAAGAAGAAAGAGCTTGTGTATATTTGAACTTTTAAAGAAATCCCAGTTGAGGTCCAGGTGCCGAGGGGTCTGACGCTACGTGGGTGCTCATTCGGAAGTCCCTGACCAGTACCTATTTTGTTTGAAAACTACAGCAACCATAGGCCATAGCAAAGGGTGGTATGAGGCATCTGAGTTGTTTTGAGGGTTACACCAAATCCCTTATACAATCGAAAGTCTCTGACCCATTGCCAGAGGAAAGCTAGGGGAAGGGCACCCCGCTTTCCACAACTATTGTGAACTGTGATAATTGTTAAGTGTGAACCTGACAGAGGGATGCCGGAAGAAAGCTAAAGAGAAGGAAACCCTGCTAGCTGAAAAAACTGAGTTATACATAAACTGTATTAGGAATACATGACTTGTGTTGAATTATGGCCGTAATGAACTCGACTGAGGGAGGCCCGTTTTTGTAAGGAGGATCTGAGCCTGGCAGAAGAACAATCGCCCAAGGTACAAGAGTACCGAAGAAACATTTTGTTTTTGTCTTTGTGAAGCACCACAGGCCTTCTGTGGCAATAGACATTTTCAGGAAAGAGACTTGGCCGAAGAAGGTTTTTGATATCGTTGAACTGAACTGTGATCCTCGTGCTGACGAGGCTAAAGAGTATGCTGTATTAGAGAGTCCCGCCTTGTCCCGTGCTCCAAACATGGCGAAGGGAGACCCTGACATTTCATTTTGGGAGTACTCCTTTCTTTTCTGATTAACCTTATCCGACAGTCTTTTTGTAATTTAGCAGTAAGGAATGGGCAATAGTTTTTTTTATTTTTTTTCTATTTTTTAAAATTTATTTTTTAGTATAGGCCCTTTTTATCTTGACCAGACACCACTACGACTGCCATATTATTTGATGGCCGTAGCTTGCTCCCATTTATATTAAGGTTTGCATTAGATGTTATCTCACCCATTGGAAGGTTCACTAAACACCCTTGAACTGTGATTGCTTGTGTTTGTCTTTACTGTTGCCACCATGAGCTCCTTACACCAGTTCAATAAATAGGGAGAAGCTAGTTGTAGCTGGGGTACTAGATCTACACAAACACAATTGATCCCACCACTTGAATTAATAATTATTTGTGTGAATCAACAATGATAGCTAGACATGGGTATCTGAGCCGGATATCTGGCTTAGTAGAAATTCTGGAATGACACTAAAAAACAAAATACACCAATATGTTACCATAGTAGTAGACCTTTTTCAAAAAGACAAATCTTTATTCCATCAAAATGTTAAAAACAGACAAGTGATATCCAATATGATGAAATACACAGAGTATTTAAACACAACTAGCAGAGGGCCAAGAGGCAGAGCCTCAGGCATATAGTTAAGCGGGATGTGGTTGCCGTAGTCTCGGCAAAAATCCCCAATTACCAACACTATACAGAAAAATTGGGAGAAGTGTCTGACGAAATAAGCAAAAGAGAAGAGATCCAGAATGGTCAAAATTAAGTACACAATTACTTCTTTACTTGTGTCCCAACAAATGTGTGGAACTTTTCCAAATTGCCTAGTCATTTGGTTTGCTTTCCATGAACAATTCTGTATCCATCATTGATGGGGATATGCGAACTGTGTACGACCCAATCGTCCTATTAAAATATAAGTATTTTATTTCTTTTTTCCTGGGATCGCTAGGATATCTTTGAAGGCTAAGGTGTCAATCACTAAAATCTTTCCTCAAGAAGGGTCTTCCAACGTGTGTGACATTCCACAGAACTATTGTAGGGACGACGGTATGGTAATGTTTATTTGTAAAGCGCCTATACACAAGGAAAGTGTTTGAAAGCACTCAAGGAGGGAGGGCGAAAAACATTCAGAGCCCTTGAATTTCTGAACGATACACGTCTGCAGAGGCAGAGTAAGTGCATATAATACAATAAAGAGTGTAGATTACAGCAAATGGGTCCGACGACGATTGTGCAGTTTTTCCAAGTGCATTGAAGCACCACCATGGAAGGAGGGGCGATAGGGAAGATAGACTACCTTCAAGGCATGGTACGTTCAGATCATGCAAGTATAGTACAGTACAGGAGAAGGGGGTCCAAGTGCGCCCAGTCAGAAAACTGGGGTAAGTGCTGAGAAATGCCACTCTTATGGGTCATTGATATATGATATGTTATTTATAACGTGCTTAATACCCACAGATTTCTAAGCGGGGACCCAGGCATCGAACCTGTGTTGCTCCGTGCCTTCTTGCTTCCAAGGCGGGCACGTTGCTGCTGAGCTATCCTCTCAAGACAAATTATAGTAGCGATGAGGCAAGTGCAGGCCCGGAGGCAGTGAGAGAGGACTTGCGGGGGTGCCAGGGACCTGTGAGACTCGGTGGCCAGTCAACAAGCTGTGTGGAAAAAGAGAGAGAGAGAGAGATTTCCTGAACTTCAGGAGATGAGGCTCAAGACAGAAGTTCGTAGGGAGGCTATTCAGGAGGGAGGCACTGCTGAGAATAACGCTCTTCCTCCAAATCTCTGCTTGGAGAACCGGCTCACATGCAGAAGGTTGGGCCCAACGGTGTTCTTGTTCTTGCAAGAGCTGAGCGCAGAAGAAAGATGCAGGCCTACTGGAGACCGATCCGAACACAGTGAGTGTCGCACTGCAGGTGCAGAAAACGCAAAGCATGTTTCTCAGCCTGGGTGTGGCTCAAATAGTCTCTGGGTATCCCAGGTGCCTCTGGGCTGAACCACCCCCAAAAGACTAGACCGCACATGCAGTTCTGGGAGCCGAAATATGTGGGGGCATCCATCTTGTCCCCATCAATGCACTACAAGTCCAATCCCCAATGTTATCCTATGGGAGTGAGTGAGTCTGGTGCCACAAGCGCCAAGTCTGACTCCAAGTGGGTCTTTGGAGGGATGGAGAGGCCCTTGAGGGCCATGTAGGTGATCGTGGCCTGCTCCAGCCTGATATCTTGGAGGGCTGGGGACATGAGGGGCAGGAATCATGACAAGTGCATAGTTTGCCCTCAAGTACGGTTTGGTAGAAGCATATGCTGTGCTTCTCATGGGTGCAAGGTGACAGGGTACCAAAAGGGGATAAAGGAAGTGCTGAGAGTGAAAACTAAAATCAATGGTATCGTATGGCACTTCCACAAGCGTGGATGAGGTGAAGTAGTTCTCTATGAATACTTGCTCGAGTGGAATACAAATGTGTCTCCATAAAAGAAGGGGAAGATCACCCTACCTTGCTGATAGTGGTGCAAGGACTCCTCCTGCTCAGCGTGCAAGCACAACTATATATATCTCGAGTGTTTCTCATGGCGGCGTCTCCAATCCAGGTAGGCGGGAAATATAATGTGCGCCGTGTTTCCAGAGTGTTTGAAGCAGCGGAATTGTGCCAGAGCCAGTCCTCTTGCCCTGTTTATGCCGGGAGCCAGCCTTCAAAGAGGCATTGACTAGTGGAGCGCGCTGTGTGTGCCAACGTGGGCAGCCCAGCAGAGTTTAACCTGGAGGATGTTGTTGCTGGCTCATCTTCGGCGTGAGTAGTCAAGATCTCACCCCAAAAGGTGGTACTATTATTGGTGCCATCTGGACGGGAGACCGGCCCCTCACTCTGGTCCAGAGTGAGATCTGGTCCAGATAGCAATACTTGCTATCTGGTCTCCGCTGTTTTTCTGTGTCCTCCTGTGCTGGGCATGTTCTTTCAGACCCCCATGATGCACAGCCTCCGTAGCGGCAAACGGTTGTTTGACCAGGAGATGGACCAGAGTGAGGGGGCCGGTCTCCCGTCCAGATGGCACCAATAATAGTGCAACACCAGGCAGATGAGGGAAGCGAGTGGTCAAATATCAGATACCCAAGAGAGCGTAAACGAGGGATTCCAGAAATTCTACCAGCACTTGCACGTAGATGCAGGAGGAGTGGATAAGAATGAGATGAGAGATATTGGAAGACATTGGGTTACCTGAATTAAGTGCAGAGGAGAAAGAGATACTGGATGCCCCCATTACATTAGAGGAGTTAGAAATAGTGGTCAGACAGTTGCCCACCGACAAAGCCCCAGGAACAGATGGGCTCCCTAGCGAGTTTTATAAAATATCCAATTTGGAGGTGCTCCCCTCCTCACCCCCGTTACTGACCATGCAAAATGAGGCTTTTGAGGTTGGGAGATTACCAGAATCTCTGAGAGAGGCAATAATAATCCTGCTTCTCAATCCAAATAAGCCTAGCACAGATTGTGGGTCATACAGACCGCTATCCATGCTAAACCAGGATAGTAAAGTACTCGCGGCAGTGCTGGCAAACGGGCTTGGACGGGTTATAAACAAACTGATACATCATGATCAGACCGGTTATGTTCCAGGCAGAAGTATAGCCGATAACCATAGATGGCTTCACTGTGTCATTGAACAGACAGAAAGAGATGCAAACGAAGTGGCAATAGTCTCGCTTGATGCAGTGAAAGCCTTCGATTCAGTAAGGTGGCCCTGGCTGATAGCGGCCTTGAAGGAATATGAAATGGGGCCCAGGTATTTGAGGTGGGTGACGCTACTGTATAGCTCGCAGATGGCTAGAGTCAAAACAGGAGCAATCATTTCGGACAAATGGCAGCTCAGCAAGGGCACCAGACAAGGCTGCCCATGGTTCCTGATGCTGTATGCCCTGGCACTGGAACCCCTAGCTTTATACCTGAGGCAACAATATGAAGAGATAGGAGTCCACACTAGAGAGGGGCTGCACCTCATATCACTGTATGCAGATGACATGCTGCTGTACCTGAGGTACCCGGAAGAAAACCTGCAATATATCCTAGAAGTGATGGAACGATTTGTGTCATTCTCCGGCATTGCGGTTAACCCCGGGAAGTCGAGTATATTTCCCCTAGGAAGATACAAGGGTATTTATGATATGATATGATATGATATGATATGGTATTTGTAACGCGCCTATACACAAGTATTTGGCAGGACAATCTGCCGGTACTACAAATACAGGGTCAGATTGGCCCCTCGGCATTTCGGCCCGTGGCCGGGCCGAAATCGTCCCTAGGGAATGGGGGCTGGTTTCTGCCCATGCCTGGGCCGGTTTGGAAGAAAAGAAATGAAAATAAATAAATATATATTTTTTCCAATTTATTTTTTTTTCTTCTAAAAGCCTTTCATTCTTCTAAGGTCGATAAATGAGTACCAACACAAGTTGGGTGATATTGTATGCATATTTGTTCTATAAAAAAGGGCTTTAGCGTAAGTGCTATACAATAACATATTATCATTTGGCCTTGGAGGTCTGCTTGGATTCACAGTAATTTAGTGTACCTAGGCACAATGCTATTTGAGGCCACTTCCTGTTTTGTCAAGGGGTGAAAGGTTGTGTGTCATCGCTTTCCGGGATGTCACTTTGGGGTGGGCTCAAATGACATCACTTCGGGTGATGTCATCAGAGATCAAGGGTCATGAGGCGAGGGGTGGGCCACTTTTGTTGGGGTGACTGGGCCTATTTCTTGTCCCAGTCTGACCCTGTACAAATACCTTGGGAGACTAGCACATTCAGATACCTAGGGATTGATATTTATCATGAGGTGGAAGAAGAACATAAATACAACACAGAGAAATAGCTAATATTGAAAACAGCATGAAGTTCTGGGCTAAACTCCCCCTAGCTACGATGGGAAGGGTGGCATTGCTGAAAATGGTCGTATTGCACTTTTTTGTGAATATCCCATATTTGCCACCCAAACGCTTTTTTGGTAAACTACAGAGCTTATGTAGAGGTTTTATGTGGCACAACTCCATAAATAGTGTTGCCCTATGGAAGCTACAGAACGCGTACGAGAGAGGGGGCATAAAACTGCCTAATGTTGAGATGTATCATTTGGCGGGGCAGCTACAGTATGTGGCCAAGTGGCTAACTGAAGAGACAACATCAGAGTCCAGACTGCTGAGGGCTGAATGTGCACCCTTCTTTCTAAAAGACCTAATATGGCTGCCAAAGTCAGAGCTGAAGGGGCGACTGAAATTGTTAGAACCGGGGTGGAAGACATGGCATAAGGCATGCCAGGTCATGAAGAACCTGACACTGTGCTCCCCCCAAGCGCCGCTAGTGCCACTGAGGGGAGTAGACGTACAACTAAGAAAGATGATCCGTAGGCACTGGGAACCGGTGGGCATAGCAACACTGGAGGATGTGTGGCGGGAAGGGAGGGCACTGGAATTCACAACACTAATGGAGGAAACCGGAGTGCACCCCGGGCAATATATTACCCATACCAGATTGGTAAGGCAGATAAAAGCCTTGTGGTCGGAAATGGCACTAGAAAACCAACCAGACTTTGTTATAGAGACAATGTATGACATCTCGGAGGGAGGGCATGAGGTATCCCGGATATATGAACTGCTAATGTCCAGGGTGGGGAAGGAGGTGACCAACTAGATTACAGCCGATCCAGCTATATGTAGCCCACAGGGCGTACATTACCCCCCTCAAAAGATAGCTCAATTTAAGAGCACGGACATATAAACGTGCCCCAAATGCGGGGAAGTGAATGCGGGGATGATGCACATGTTTTGGGCATGCCCAGAGATTCGAAAATTCTGAGGAGAGATTACCCACCGCTTCACTGAGAAGGGTATTAAGCTAGATATAAAATCGGTGTGTGCTTGCATGGTGGGAGGATTTACTAGACCATGTAAAATGAAGCATGTGTGCAAACTCAAGGACTTGGCTTACATCTTGGCCAAACGTAGAATAGCAATGGGGTGGAAAGCGAGCCAGAGACCCAGGTTAGATGTGGGGTGGCATGACCACCTTCTAAAATGGGCTGAAGCTGAAACTGTAGCATGGCATGAAGCAGCCTAAAGGGGGGAGGATGATGTGGGAGCGCTGATGGCCTGGAGACAGCTAGTGGCCACATTAACTGTGCCCACCCGGGCCAGTTCAAGCGAACATGACACCTCTGGGAGCACGGATGAACGGGTGCCCCTGGAGGAATAAAACTATCACGGTCACCCCTCCCCCCCCCCTAACTCAAGCTTACTCCATTGCACCTTTAAACAAGTGTTAATGTATACGATGTCCGGATATTTAATATCTTCACTGCCGGGCATGCTGTTGTGTTTGTAACAAAAAATAATAAAAATTGTTATTAAAAAAAAAAAAGAAAAATAGTGCAACACCAGATAATGTGTCCAATGAGTTCTCCCTAGGGCCCCTGTCTTTGCGGAAAAAGTGGCAGACCCCATAAAGGAGTTTGCATATTGTAACACCACAGTTCTCCCAGATGTTACATGCTGTCTTAGTCAAGTGGACCTAAGGGACTTGTTGGACTGTGCTGACTCTAATTTTGTTCCAGACAAATCCAATTTTGCCCTGGTAATATCTCTGGAACTGCCCAAGCGGGTTCACTTGTTATTGGGGTCCGACACAGCAGTTCCCCTGGCTACCTGCCCGGGGACTCCCCAAGGGATCATGGAGGAGGTGGTGATGCACAATCTCCTGGGAAGGTGGCGTGTAATTCACCTCCTCATGGCAATGACTCTGGGCTTTCTACTAATCAAGTAGAAGCCTGACTGTTTTTTTTAACCAACCAAGCCCAGATTCTTCCCAATGCTCTTCTCCAATGAAGAGCGCTGGCACTGTGCAGAACCATGACAACCAGTTCTCGCCTTCAAAATAACCCTATGTCAATCCCTCATGTCGGGTTGAGCCCATAATTGATGCATTTTCCTTTCCAGTTCTTTCTAGGATTTTGGACACCATGGACAGAGGCAATGATCAGAGTTTACAGTAACTGCGCGAAGTGCGCTCAGTGGTCAATCTCAAAAGACCAATTCATTTTATTTAAGATTTTATTATGGCATCGGTGGGACATATCGCTGAGAGTCATACGGCATTACTGTCCATCTTTCTACAGCCTGTCAAACGGCACCGTTGGACACAGTGGTGGTTGGTGGGGTTCCTGAGTCGGTCAGTTCGGCAACAGCTTGTGGGTTACTGCAACTGGATGCAGAACCCATGTTGTAACCCGCAGAGGTGAAACCTCCCATTGTCGAGCCATATTGCCTCCCATGGGTCTCTCCCCTGAGGGGACGGAGGCCACGGCCAAGGTTGATTTGGCAAGGGAATCACCACCCACCCAGAACAATGTCACTAAAAAGAAATCCAAAAGTGCGCGAGAACCACACGCTATGTTAGGCCACAATAACCAAGGTTCCCCTAAATATTTACAGTCTGTCAAAGCGCAGATTCTGGTTTTCCCAGAAGACCAGGCTCCAGAGTATTTGCGTGATGAAAGACGAGAAGTGGCCACTTCGTCACGTAAACCAAAGGCGCCCTCTACACAGAAGAGGGAAACTTAAACCAAAGGGGCCCTCTACACAGAAGAGTGAAACATATATAGCCTCTACCACTAGCTCGTATTCTAAAAGTTCAAAATTGTTGAAAACTAACAATAAGCCCAATGGTTTAATCACAGTTTATTTAAAACCTAAAGTGATAATTATGACCAAAAATGTGGTTACCCTCTTGATGCTTTCCACTTATTCTATAGATTCTGTAGAGTGTGACACTAATGTGATATCAGATGTTGTTCAGGAACAGCTAGGTGGTCCTCTGAGCTTGGGTGGGAGGGGTGAGATCTCCTCACCACCCTGAGCATTGTCTCCTCCCAGGTGATCCTCCAACAGAGCACCACCCCAAGGTCAGGATCAGGAAGCGTCTGCCTTTCCCTGGCCATCTGGGAGGGTACTTTGTGCATGGGTTTAGCAGAGACTTGCAGGAGTCATCACAGTATGCAAATTAACCAAAATGCAAGACTTTAGCTCCAGAAAATGTATTTGTCTTGCAGGACAGTGCTATTTTATACAACGCTTCAACCCAAGACTCGGTAATCAAGGCTGCAGACCACTGCATACCGGTTTCACCCATTTTAAGGATAAGTGCAGTAAAGTCTGACCCCCCTTGTGGTTGGAGATTTCAGTCATGTGTAGCAAACACCAGAAAATGTATGGTGGGTTTTATATATGTATGTTTTATCGTCCAAATACTGAAGAGAGGGCACAGTCTTTATAACATAAGTGAGCAACATGCAATGCCTTGGCTTGCAACTACTGGTCTTAATCGGGGCACAAAACTTGTACTCACAACTAGCCATTAACTAGTGATATTTGACTCTAAGAGTAGGAAATGGTGTGATGTGTGTATTGTAGAATTGAGGTAGTGAGTGACTTTTTTATGGCTGGTTAGTAACATGCAACTTTATTAAATCAAGACATGGCAAAAACTAATCGCATACAAGCAGAGTCCATGCTCGCTCACTTTGAAATTCAATCCCATTCCCTGGATGGAAATTGTAAAGTAGGTTGATATGAGGGTTTAAAAAGTAATGACTGCATAATCTGTCTATCTAAATGCAAACCTGGACCTCCTTCACACCCCTCATCCTGAAGAATCGCGCTGACACCCTTCTGTCACTTACCTGAAATGTATAAAAAGTCTTCCCAGCTGCCATCCTAAAGCACATTAAAGGAGCGGCCCTCTCAAAATAGTCCACACAAAAGCCACCTTGGACCAAGAGAATCGCACAAATTGATAGCAAACGCTAGTCTCTGATTTCTTGAAAAAAAGCATTGAGAAGGCAGATGCTAACCGACTCTATGATTGGATTAACCAAGATGGCCTGTTGGCAATTACCAGTCTGGGGTGAGACCAATTTTAGTACTGAAACAGCCACCATTAAGGTCATAGATGTTCTTCAATTCCTGGACAAAAGCAAATCCTGCTACCTGTTATTCCTAAATCCCTATGCTCAGTTCAGCATGGTTGACCAGTGCATGTATGAAGATAATGGGCTTCTTGGGCACAGTTCTTAACTGCTTCTCATCTTCCTTTTTGTCAAGGTACAAAACTGTAAATGGGCAACTTAGATCAAATCTCCTCCCGGTGATCTTTGATCTCTACATGGGGCTGTTGGGCTCACTTCTAAATGACCCCGACATCTCTAACTCTTCAAATATGTAGACTATGCCCAATTCAATCTGAATGTCTGTGGTACCCAGGACATCTTGCGCCTCATGTGAGAAACCTGAAGGGGGTCTCCTTAGCTAGTCCTTGGGGATCTGTCGTCCAGGTGGCCAGGACACGGCCATCAGTGTTGGATCCAGTTCCGAGGGGTGGGCCGGTTAGGGAAGATCCTGCTTTTCCCCATCCTACCACGTAGAACATTAAAACCCCTGCCCCCACCCCCTTCCAGCACAAACACTTTTGTACGACACACCAGAGAACGGACTAACGCCAGAGCTGTTTGCCTGACATGGCCCAATACAAGTGTCTGGCAAAGTCGGACAATTTACCAGAATCTCACACACCTGATGGCCCTTTCCCTTCCCCACAGGGATAAAAGGTGGCGCAAGAGAGCACAGTACGAGCAAGGCAGACCGCATGACGAAACAGATATCCAGACCCGGCAGTTCAAGAGGAGGAGAAAGCCGGCAACCATCGAGAGGCTGACGAGGAGAGACACAACCTTGCCCTTTTCGACAAAACCCTGCAAAACGTCCGCAGAGGTAATCGTGGATCAGGGCAGGAAGCCACTCCATTAGACGTCTAGCCAGCACCTTCACGTAGATCTTGACGTTTGCATTAAGGAGGGCGATATGATCTGCAAGATGTTGCTTCCTTGCCTGGCTTCAGCATGAAGTATAGATGGGATTCGCCCATAGTCTGTGTCACCACCCTGGAGGTTAAGAATGAGTTGAATAAGGATGTGAGGGGACCTAACGGCTGTGTCTGGAAGGTCTTGTAAAAAGCAGAGGGAAAACCATCTGGCCTGGAGACTTTTAGTTGTGAAGGGAACCAATGGCCCGTTGCACTTCCTCTTGTGAAATCTGTGCATCTAATGAGACCTGTTCTAGCGAAAGGCAAGGTAACGAAGCCCCAGCCATTGAAGGTAGTTTGAGCATCCTCCTCAAGGAGTTCTGCCCCGAGGACGGATTTATAGTATACCACAAAGGTTTACCCCCTTCCGAAAAATGAAGCACTCATTACCCATTTGATAGTTTGTATGCCATTCCTGGACTTTTGCAGCTTCAGTTTGTGCGCTAAAAATCTGTTGGCTTATTTGGAGTGGGAATAGTAAGATTCTCATGAGTAACAGATATCTGTATCTGAGGCCATCGACTTCCAGATTGGACCTAGCCAACCGAAGTTCACAAAGGCATCTCGCCGAATTGACGCGGGCATGAGTTGTTTCACTGTCTCAGTCTATGGAGTCCCTATTGCCCTTATTAGATGCAAAGTGGGCAGCCGAGCAACTACAGTTCTCCCCTGACTGCGGCCTTCAGAGCGTCCCATACCACCTCAGGACTCTTCCTGTGCCCACCTTTCTCCTTAAAATAGTTGGTGATCACATCCACCACCTCTGTTAGCTTGTGGAGACTTCGTTTCCAGACAATGGGGGTTTTCTTCCTATTTAGGTAAATGTACTATTGAATGCACACTTTGGGGATTTCTGTTTTAAGGACCAATTGTGGGGAAATGCTGATATTTGTGCAAGGTTTTAGAAGTGAATAACCTAGTGGGGATGGTTTTCATTGTGCATTCTTTTTCAGACTTTTACAGAGTGAAACAAATTTGTTAATACACCTATCTTATACGGTAGGAGCTGTGATCCAGATTTCTTAAAAGAAATATTCTGCCATTTTCGATTGTTATCAATAGCACAGTTTTGAAAGATTATTTGGAAGCTGATAGCCGGCGTGAGCTTTGATAATTGTTAGAAAATGGTGGTACATGTTGAACTTATATAAAAATTAATCTGGGTCAAATAAAACGGAAACGTGTCCCAAGAAAAGTTGTGACCTTGCCATTTAACTTAATGTTTAGTTTGCGTCCTCATAATCCATACGAGCCTGTAAGAGTTTTCATTGAACGATTTATGCAAGCTGTGCTAACACATAATTGGAGACGGGAAATGGATTACAAGTGATTGGACGAATATGCATCTGTTATTAATATTCAATAGATTTATACAAATGTATGCTGCTAGACTTAAGTGCTGGGAGCTCTTTAGCTTCTTGTATCCTGGAAATGTAATGTTCGCTTAACAAAAATCAGTAGCTACATTTGACTGCAGACAATAAGAACAAATCGAGAAGATGTAATTTGTAGCTTAGATGTCATGTGCACTTTAGGTTTGTGGCACAGTGGTAATAGCGCTTCATTCCTCAAAGGTAGCTCCAGTAAACTGGGCAAAACATGAAAACCTGGAGCAGCGTGTAGCTTCCGGTTTTTATTAAAACTTTATTTCAATTCCTTGTTATTCGAACCCTCCGAAGGTACAACGTTGTGACAATGTATTTAATCGTAAGACTTTCTGTAAAGCAGGGATGAAATGTGCTCTTCCTGTCCTTATGAGGGGCTTTGCGGTAACACTTTCAAAATGCAGCAGGCGATCTAACTGTTAAACAGGCAGACCTAATTATAGGCTGTGTGATGAAGTCAACCAATTAAACAGCAGAAGTATATGCATATTTATTTGAAGTTAAGTCGCCTAACTCTGTGAGTAGAGCCTCAGAGATAAGATATAAACAACGGGCAGAGGAAGTGTGGCTGCAGAAAGCTGTAGTGAGGAGTTTGTGCAGCTGAGGGACATACACAGAGGGCCTGCGGCATGTGGTGGAGAGCTAATGGCGAACCTGATGTATCGAGGACGACCCAACACCGCTCAGGTGCTGAGAGAGCAGCATGCTGGTAGCCTGCTAATGGAATGAAGTAGAATGAACCTAGGCAGAAAGCGAGTAACCCCAATGACGGAAACTGCATGGGGAGAACCCGAGAGGCATGCACAGGCTGGGTCAACCAGACGTGAACAACTTTGGAGACTGCAATCAGACATACCAGGTATCTGGACTGAGCCAATGGAGACGAATTATTTCTAGGAACCCCTCCAAAATGCAGGCTGTAACAGACCTAGCGTCCTCGAACTGAGAAGACCAAACTGTGTGCATTCCGCTGATCCTGACTTAAGGCCTTGCATTCTTTTTGTTCAGCCAAAAGTTGAAACTGGGCCTTAAGGCCCTATGTTTCTTCAGCATGTACAAATGTAATATTGTGCCTAAAGGCCAGGTGATGCCTTGGTGCATTGAACATTTGAATCTGTTTGAAGTTTTTAAGGCTAGACAGTCTGCTTGCTACCTCCAGAGATGGACCTATCACAGCCATGTCCCAATCACATTAATCTGAAAACTTAATATCCCAGCCTCCATAACAACCAGAAATACTAGGGAAATATACAAAAGTAATATCCATATGGAAAACAAATGCACCTTGTACTGCAATTTACTGGTTTAACAATTCAAAAAGAATTGGGTACCAATATTCTTCTCTTCACAACTTAAACTGATAAATGGATGGTGACACTGAGCACATTCTTTGATATCTATGAATATGCCCAGATAAATCAAAGCAGTTGGAACACTTATCTCATCGAGAACAAGGGACAAAAAGATCACTAGAAACATTTGAGATTGGAACAACTGATGTTTCAAGCCAGGCACTTAAGCCTCAGCCATATTCCTCTGACCTTGTAATGAAGACTTTAGGTATGACGAAACCTATGCAGCTGATGCACGCGCGCACACACACACCACAAACACACTTACCAAAATAAGAATTTGGAGGATGGCCCCATTGTCAAGACTTCAACTACTGTCCTCCTATCACTTAGTAAGCCAAAAGACCAGCACCAAAATTATAGGAAACCTACTCCTACGTCCTGTCCCCTTTCCTCTATCCTCGTGGTCAGCCCCTCCTCGCCCAACACAGTGACAGACCCTTTTGGCAGTGAAAGATTGAGCTTCCCCTTTAAATTTAGTATGGCACGTGGGGGCGCGGCCCTGGGTTTAGGCACTAGCCCCGCCCTCCGGAGCCTCACCTCTGTCCCTTTTACTGCTAGGACAGGAACAGACATGGCAGCTTGCATGGGCATAATTTTGTGTGCGTCGCCTGCTTCCCCCGTGCTTTCTTTTTCAATCTTATTCACCACCCTTCAGTGCCTTGCCTCCCCCGGCATGTGTCAGTCGCAGGAGGCTTTACCACGTGCGCCTCGTGCAACCATTCTCCATTCACTTTGCATGTGGTGCCTGGGGCCCAAAATACCGTTAAGACGCGTGTGCAGCGTGTCGCGCCCTTGCTCCGCAGTCATTGAATAGCTTATCAGGCTGGAGAGCGATGTTAATATATGCCAGATCATCCCAAGGACTGTGTCAAGATCTTTGTCAGGATAAGTTAAGCCCCTTGTTTACTAAAGCCCCTCACCATGGTGATTCCTTCCTGGGGTCATCGACTGGGAGTGGTCACTCCGGCCCTGACACCTCTGGTAGGCCTGAACGTATAAAAGCTACCAGCGCATGTCCCGACGGGCCCATGTCCCCTCCCGGGCCTATTGCTGAAGGGCTACCTAGCTCTGCTACTGCACCAGGGTGCGAGGGGCCTTCAGGCTCAGTGTCCAGGCGTGAGTTTGAGGTACCAGTTGCATAACTGAGAGCAGGGGGCCTTCCGAAGCGCTCTCAAAGATTGGTCCCAGGCACGAGAGGTCGACTACCAGTCACACGACTGAGGGCTGGATGCCTCTTGGACTCCATTCCGAGGTTGACGCAAATCCTACAGTGCCCAGTCATAAAAAGTCAACAACCCTAGTACTGGTGGCGGACCGTGCGCCGCATTCAAGGTTCCCGTGCATTCCTCCTTTATAGCGTAGTTTCAGGCCACAAAATGGCATCCAGGCACGTGGCATAGCCAACACGGCCAGAATCGAGCCAAGGGATGAGGCTGCATGCAGCGCCTTCTCCTTCCAAGTGGGCCATGCGAGGAGGTAGCAGTCCGCTCTCCAGGAAGCGGCAGTGGCCTGCAGGCATTGGGTGACTGGTCGCACCAGAGGTACATGTACACCAGCCAGCCTTTGGAATACCAACGCAGTTTCCTAAATGCAATCGCCCAGCCAGAGGCTGAGTGCCTCGGAAGGCCAGGCACCTGCGGTTCCCCCTCGAGCCAATCAAGCGGCTTGCGAAGAAAGGTCCTTTGAATGTTTCCTGGCCCTTATGAGGTTGCAGCAAATGATGGGATACCTAACGGATGTTGTCGCCTCTGGGGCCACTGCCTCAACCACCAGGGCCTCCGATCCCTCAGTTGCCAGCAGTTCTGCCTCCACTCCCCATGCAGGTCCCGCTGCCACCCCCTCTGCATGGCCCACCCCAGTCGCAGGATGATGGTGGTAACGACAATGATGAGACATCAGCCTCTGTCAAGGCTTTCCATTGCTGGCTTCAAGGCCTACTATAGTTACTAGGGGTGTCGCAACCAGAACAAGTGCAGCAGGAACCAGGGGTACTAGCTGAGATGCTGGCCCTCAAGTATCCCTTTCCAGGACATTCTTTCACTGGCAAAGAGGGTCTGGGAGAAAATGCCCAGCTTAATTAACGACTGGATGACCGCCTCAGGCAGCAGGAGATAACAGGTGCTGCTTGCGGCTCCTCCTCAGACACACTCCTCTGCAGTGGCGACAGCTTCTATATATTCTAAGCCTTCTGGCTCCTCAGATGCAGCATCCGCTACTAGCTATTTGTCTAAAGAGGGCAAGCTGCTGGTATCCTTTAGGGAAAAAGGTTAATCTCGATGCAGGGCCTGATCTAAGGCGGGCCAATGCTGACGCTCTGCTTGCCGCAGCTAATCCAAAGCTGTGGAGCGAGACCGACTTGCCTCTGGACCAACAGGTGGCTTTAAAGCTGGTTTGGCTGAAGCAAGGACTGATGTGCAGGATCTCCTGGAGTCCTCGTTCTACCTCATAGATACTGCCAGCAGGGGCATTTATGTTTGGGTGGAAATGCAGAGGATCGCTTGAATGCATGCAACCAGGTACTCATCTGATGTGCAGGGATGCTCGACCTTCCTGTCGAGGGTTCAGAGTTATTTCACTCGTCCATGGATGACGAGCTTACAAAGAAGAAAACGTCCACCCAAACGACTAAGTCGTTGGCTATTCTTACCAAACGTGGGCCCAAGCCCTTCTCTCTGGGCCAGTGCAGGTCTGACCCCAAACCAAGAACATTTGGTGGGTTCAGGGGGTTGCAGGATAGGAGAGGCCCGTCTCTTAGTTCACACAGGAGGAACCAACAATGCACCACAAGGGTTTTTCTCAGCCCCCCCCCCATCTTCTGCAACGGTCTTACCAGAAAGCAATGAGGTTCAGGAAGGGAACACAACGCTCCTTTTGGGGTTGGCTGGCTCTGCTGGAAGTGTTTGTTTATTTTTTAACCCCAAGCATCCTCTGGGTGGCATCAACAGGATTAAGCCTTCCTCTTCCCTCCCTGCCCTGTCATTCCTCTCCACTACTGCAGATCGGGTCTCGTGCCTATGATGAATCCTCACAGAATCCCTGCCTAAAGTCTCTGCTCTGGTGGCCAGGGGAAGACTGCCGGTACCTGATCCTAACTCAGTGCATGGTGATGGCAGGGTGGATCACTTGGGAGGGGAAGGCCCCCAAAGGAACAGGAGGATTCTGTTGGGAGGGACGCAGTATTTATTTTCTTCAGTGAAGGAGATTTCTACAGTGCCTGATTAGTTAATGGTGTGTTGCCAAAGAAAGACTCCAATTCATACTGTTACCCCTATTGATGGTAGTGAAAGCCCTTGTATGTAACAAGAGAACAATATATGTGGAAATAGTATTCAGACTTCTGATGAACGCAACTCTCCCTTAAATAAGGGCGAACACTTACTCCTCTAAACTCTGTTAGAGGTCCATTCAGTACCCAAAGAAAATCCAGTAAAGTTGAAATTTGCATACATAAAGGAAAAGGTAATCCGAACACAAGTCCCACAATACCCTAAGTACTGGGATGAGGAAGCGGGACTTGGTGGTACTAAACTACAAAGTGTAGTGTATTGGCTCTAATGACCCACATCTGAGTGGCCCTTTTGAATATATTAGACACCCTCATGTGCAGGCCATTAGAACAGCAAGGAGGAGTTGTAGAAGTTGCCAGCAGCAATTACAGACAAGGAAGAAGTGAGCCACCGCAGCCACCACTATGTGGATGTTGATCCTGAGAGGGTCTCCGAAGCTGAGGGCCTTGAATGTAGAGGCTGCACAGCGGGAAGCAGCATTGTAGCAAGCTTTCTCTCTGGAAAGGCTCTCCAAACTGCACACACCATCCCAGTGGCTGGTGAGCACTGGAATGCGCTGGGAGCAAGGGAAGCACCTTTCCTGGTCGGCACGGATCACGGGAAATCCAAAGCAGTCTGCCATGTGAAAGGCAGCAGAAGAAGAGCGAAGTGTGGCTGAGGATCGAGCAAAGGCGTTTGCAGACACCGGTGAGTTTACCATTGACCGGTAATCTGGTATGCTCCTTGATCGACCGCTGGCCACTGAAAGCACTTTTGAATACCAAATTAACATAAGGAAGTCCCGTTGGTAGAAAATTTTAAATGGACGAGTAAGGAAAGGTTTGAATCCTTGCTATTTTAGCCCATAGTATTTCTAAGACAGAAGGGGCAATACTTAAGAAGGCTAAATATAAACCCCATTGCCAAAGTAAAGCGGGGGCAATAGTTCCAACAGCGAATAGACCATATTGGCTAAACAACAAGATACCACTGTTAGAGGAATTATAACCATTGTTGCCGGAGTGAGGAAGAGGCAATATTTGAACAAGACACCAAGCATTGCCAAAGAAGGGCAAGGATGCTAAAGAAACATTGTTAGCAGTTATTTAATTTGAAAGTGGGAAAACAAGAGCAGCATTATAGGCGCAACCCTGATGGAAAGTATCATGGAGGAGAAACATAACCTGCATTGCATTTGGCAAATAAAACCGCACCAATGTGTCTCATGTCTTCACAGAAGAAGTTGTGAATTTTGATGTTTTTGAAAGTTAAAGACTGTTTTAGAGTATGTGTATTAGTGTTAGGAGCTTTTGGTCCTGGCAGGCGAGTATACCAGTAAAGTAACGTTTTAGTGGTAGTCCTGGAAGGTTAGTGGACCAAGAAGAAATCATTGAAGTACTACATTGTGGTTGAAGTTGTGAAGAAGTGGAAAGGTCACTAAGCGTTTCATGAATTGTTGTGGAATCATCCTGGCAAGACTTTGCTGTTGATACAGAAGAATCTCCCGACCCTCCCCAACCAACCCGTGTCCTTCTTTCCATCCTGGTTCATTTGCACAAGTCCACTTTTCTTCAGATTCGGCGGAACAGGCAGTGTGTCCTGACTGAGCCCTTCCAATCTAGAAGGGGGCTGTGCCTGGGCTGCTTGTGGGCTCCCTGCCTGTTCAACCTTTATTTGTCCGCTTTGGGGCACATTTTTGGCAAGATTTTCTTTTGCTCCACCCAGGATATCAACCCTGACAGTACTTTCTCTTACATATCCTGACGACATGGTCCTCTTTGACAGAGCCCAGGTGGGCTTGCAGAAGCAGCTGGACCTGATTTTGGAGTACTCGCTTAAAAATTAACTCTAACGAGACCCAAATTAGCATTATCAGGTTTGACTACAATGTTAAAAATGAATGGACTATAGCTGGTCTATAGGGAATTCAAGCATGACACCATCTCGAAAGATGATTTATTTGGGTTTTGGATTGGACACAGTCGACATCGCAGGCTTTTATAACATCGCGCGTTATGGCCAAGGCGACGCACAAACCAATCAAATGAAAAATATCAACTCTAGGCGTTTTTCGATATGTCCCCTGTTACTCCATTACAAGATGAAAGTCATACCAAAACTTTTATATGATATGGGGGCTGGTCTAAAAACCAGGACACTGAAATACGCCAGTGTGGTGTCTAGAGTGTGCAAGCGGGCCTTGCACCTCCTTAACTATGTCGATTGAAACCCTACGCTTTGATTTGGGCATAACGTCATTGGGTTCTTACTTCGATTGGAGGATCTTGATGCTGTGCAGGAAGCTGTTGGTACCCCAAGGAGGGGTCTTTACACTCTGATCTTGCTCAGATCATGAAACAACCACTATTTGGGCATTGGTGAACTTTGGAAAACAAGCTGATAAGGTTCTGGGTGGTTGTGATTTCACGGTGGACGATCTCATTTCCAGTTTGATGTCTGTTAAAAAAAATATATTATTTGATCGTGATTGGATGCTCACAATATCAGAAATGGATTCCTCCAAATAATAGAAGAGCCTGATCCCCCCACCCCCTGATAGGCTTTTGGGGGCGCTCCCAAAGTACTTAAAGAAGTTCCCTACTGGTTACTGGCACCGGCAGTTCTTGAGATGCAGATTAAACCTGCTCCCTTACGAGTGAAATTTGCTCAATTATGTTGACTCTTGATGGGGATATAGGAGGCTGCTGTTTATGTAACAACAACAACAAGGTTGTGTAGACTAGTGAGCATATTCTTGTTTGTTCATCATTGCCGTCTCGGAGAACGCTGTGGCTAGGCCAGGTTGTGCACAATCCCGACTATGTGGTAACAGGAGACCTTTTTACTCGAATCTCTAGTGGTGAGGAAACTGCAGTGACCATCTCAGTGGTTAAGCTTTTGCATCATGCAGGTTTGGTTCGAATTAGATGGTCAACAGGGAGTAAACTCTATCGTCCAAGAATATATATGAAATAATGTAGAATTCATACTGCTGGTATTTTAAATGTGTTGTTGTTACCTCTATTCTAATCTTATTTTAATGCTTTCTATGGAATGGAAGATTGTGATTGTTTTAATTTTGATATGCAATTATTTTTCTTTGTATGTGTAAGGTTGGGTACGAACAACCAAAAACACAATAAAATATAAAAAATGTGGGTATTTTACACAAGGTCCCAGAAGACTGAAGGACTCGACATGGAATCAAAGAGCTTGTCCGATACTAAGAGTAACCTGTTGAAAAAAGGAATAAATTGCCTGTTCCATCAAGTCAGGCTTATTTTATGTTCATGCTGTCACATGGGGAATGTCAAAGTGGGAGCTAACTGTGAATGCGAAGCTAATGGTTGTGGCCTATCTTGACATCGCATAAGATATCATGAATTATGGCATATGTCATGGCATTGATCTGACCTCACCTTTCGCAACAGGACAAATCATGTCATGTTGCAATTTGTTATATTGTTATTTGTACTGCAAAAAGGGGAGTTTATTGGGTGCCTGGGACTACTTTTATGGAAGTGCTGAATTGTAGTTTGTAGAGTCAGTATAACGGCCAGTTCGATTACTGGTGCAATTAAAGAATTTGCAAAATTGTCTGGGCAGGGATAACGTCCACTTCTTTGATTATATGAGTGCATTCTTTGTATGTTAATTGTAAGGAACATAACCCTGTTCCTAGTAAACCGTGATTCTATTCTGTGGTGTCTGAAACCTGAGACCTCTTAAGCTACTTCTCTATCCCCCCCCCCCACTCTTCAAATGTGTACCTGTAAAACAGCAGGTTGCTTGCTATGTTTGCCCCCATTCCCCTGGTCAGAGTTCCCAAGCATTGCCAGCATAGAAACACATTTGTGACCGCTGTAAATTGATCCAACTCGGTCTCCACTCACTCACCTCCATCACAGACTGTTGTAAGTAGAGTCACTTTCCTATGGGGCAAGACCTAGAACACATTTTATGTAAAATCGATTCACAAAGATCATCAATGAGACCTGGTTACTTTGTTTTTCTAGCTGTTCGATTTCTTTTTGTCACTTGCCTTGCTGCCTGCTGAACAAATAAGTTTCCAGATCTTATTTTGCATGGATGCAATATTTTTGATTCTTTGCGATTCCTCCGACTCTTACCGCTGTTCCCTGCAGACTATCTTTTTGGGAGGGGAATGGAAATCTGCTGAGAGTATTGATTGATTTGGAATGGAAGACTGCATGGGAACATCCAGCAGTATCTGATGCTGTTTCTCCATTTCGGTAACACAGATTTGTTAACTGTGTTATATTTGGAACCTGCTTACCACAAATGCCAGTGATGCTAGGTCTTTGAGTGCCTTCACAAAGTGTACGGATGGCGTTTTACCGGCACATCTCTGGCTCTATCATTCTTTTTCATCTGTTTGGTTTAGTAAAAAGGCAGCAACACGTTCTTTAGAAGAACTTTGGTCTGTCTGAGCCTCCCCTCCCTTTAGTTATTCTAGCCTTTTATTCCCCTCCTCACCCCCTTGTACAATTCTCGAAATCCTACGCTTTTGTGGGGTAGAAATCCTGCGCTTTTGTGGGGTAGAAAAGATGGTCTCTGAATGCCAGACTGGCTATGCCGTCAAATGCGTACTCGGCAGAGTAGACTGGTTCCTCCATGTACTGGGACTGTACCTTCATCGAGACATCAATATGGGTTTTGAATACCTCCTCCGTGTATGCTTTCATTGATTGCTGAATTACCTTTATATTTGGGTACAAAGTTAAAACATAGTTTTCACATGAACGAAAACTAAAAAGATCGGTTTAGAATGACCGCTCTGTAACCGCACAGAGCAGTCATTCTAAATCGAACTGTCAGCCCCTGCCGCACATGAGTGTGCACAGGGGCTGACAGGTGAGTGTCTTTGTGTCTGTGAGTTTGCGTGCACCGATGTGTGCGCCTCTGGAGTTGGTGTGTGTTGTGCTGGGAAGGTGGTGGTGGTTGGGGAAAGGGGAGTTTGGGTGTGTGAACCCCCTGTTTTACAGAACACCTTGGGGGTGAGAGGGACTGGCAGCATGTCATTTTTAAAGCCGACACAAAACCCAATAAATGTATTTTTTGTGTTCAGTCTTTAAAATGCAGTAATATCACATCGAACCCATAGTTCTCATAGGTACTCCCTCAGATCCTCCTTAAGGTAAACTGGGACCCCCTGGTCCCCATCAGGTTAAGGTAACATTCCTCAACTTACTTGCCACTGAGTACATGTATTTGTAGCTCCACAGACCGCTGTGAAATGTTGTTGTTCTCCCAACTGAATAAACTGGTCCGCCCTCCTTCCCATTGCTGTAATACTTTGTCATAGTTTGCCTAAGTGCAAGCCAGAAATCCGCTCAAATGTTAGAGAACTTTTAATTTACTGAGGGGCGGGGGGGGGGGGATGCTTGTATCCATAAAGCAATTAAAGCAGAGTTTCCCCACTATTGTGACTCAATTAGGATTAGTTTGTCAAGCTGGCCAGCGCTCAATGACCAGTCAAACCCAAGCTGTGTGGGGACTCTTGTGGACAATACTGCCTGATTTCACCCTCTATGTTTTTGACCAATGATCTTCCAGGCCTTTGTCCGAGAATGGAATTAGGCCCTCTGTATTGCCACAGCAAGGTTCATCCTTTGTGCAGCTTCGTATGCAGACTGTCATGACCGAGATGCCAGTCTTTCAAAGATCAAGGTTTATGGTTGCACCAAGCGTTTTAAAATTGGAATTCACCCGTACACCCTGTGCTTGACCGTAGGTGCAGGAGGATCTGAGCCTCCACTGCTCGCAATCTCTGAGGTCCTTGCATCCATGGCATATATTCATTCTTCTTGCACGCCTCCTCATCCCTTTCACTCTGGGTCTTCCTTGCTGCCTGCCACAATCCGGTTGGCTTATGACACTGAGGGAACAAGAGCAGCCGCAAGTGCCACTTGCGCTCTGTAAGTCATTTATGTCTGGCTGCCAGCCCAATTACAATCCACACAGATGGCACTGATCACAAGTCTGGTGAGTCAGAGAGATCCTCTTATGCTCGCGACCTAATCTACAGCACTGTGCTATAACTGCCATCTTGCGAGAACTGGGCACAGAGCACAGTCTACGTTGCAGTGGTGGAGCTAGCTACTGTCTTGGGAGGGCATAAGGCCTCCCAAATTAAGGAAGGGGAAGGCAGAAGTTGGCACTCTGCTGTAATGCTCAGCCCATGGCACCGATGGCAAAATAGCTGCAACAAGAGCCTGTCAAATGTATTACCTGTGCAAGCTGAATTTTTAAGTTTAAACATTCATTAACTGGCAGCAGCCAGAAAGTTACCATGGCAGTGCAGAGAAGCCTGCCATTTCCATATCAATATACCCCAATGATGAAGCCAAGGACTTATCTGCTCTGCTTTTAGATGGCTCTCCAGTGATTAGCATCTTAGTGAAAATAAATATCCTCTGAATTGGGGTTAAAGATGGATCTAATGGACTGAAGGCATAACAGATGTTCAGCCTCCTGTTCTCTGAGAATGGAAGGGGGGGGCGGTTTAGCACGCAATTGGTCCATGCGCCTACTGCAATGATCTGTGTGTAGTCTCTAGACCAAGCAACCAGCTCCTGGTGCAATGTTGACATAGGTTTTTCTATATGCTGTGACCTGTAGGCACCTTTCATCACCTTGTGAAGCTTGATATTTGATTCCCAGCATAACTAACTGCTCAACACTCAATCCTTTCCTTCTGTTTTTCCCCATAATTTTTCAGGATAGTTCAGAGCAGGGGGACAGCTTATGTGGATCCAAGTCAGAATCCCGCTGTTTAAAGAGCAAAGTTGCAGAAGGATGCTTTTAATAGAACACCTCCAGCAAAGCTGCTCTTTTCATCTGTCCCCACTTTCCTTCCCTTTGCTTTTCAGGTGGGGGACCTCTACCATTTCCCATTGCCACCGACACGCCACCTCTCTACTGTGCATCTTAGACTTCCGCCTGGGAAAAGTGCGGCACACAGTTGTGCGTCAGTCTTTTTCTGGCACTTCCTCCGTGTGGTCCATAGGTCGCTTACGTATGCTGAGGGTTACTGAGCCAGAAAAGCAAAGGCACAACTGATAGTGGGCATGCAGGCATTTGGAGGCATTTGGAGGGGTATTGGCTATTGTCACTCATGGCCCACCACAACCAACTGTCCTCCCTAGTGGTGTGCCTAGGGAGTGGCCTGGGCTGGCACGTTCTACCCCTGGAATCTGATTGGCCACCCCATTATCCTAAACTATTATCTGTGTGTTTCATGCCACCCCTGCATAAGTCAATGCCCCCTTGATTCCCCCCCCCCCAGCCAAGAGTATGGACACGCCTCTGGTCCTCCCAATATTTTGAGGCCAGCTCCATTCTGCTGCAGCGGGTAAATGTTCTGAGGGGCTTTTGGTGTTGTGCAGGGGTGGGAGAGTGTGGGTAAAGTGGGAGCAGTTCTGCAGCCACAGGATCCCACCGATTAACAAAGGGATATTCAAATGCTGGACTGCTTGTGAGTGTGCTGCAGAGCCTGTTTACCGGGCTGGAGCTCCTCACTGGCCCTCCTTGTCAGTATGTGAATGTGGACACAACTTCACCTTATTTATTTTAATGAAACTATTGCACTGGTACTGTTCATTTTGTCCTCGTGTTCAACTCTATAAATAATGAAGCAAACCTTTCTAACTAACTTATGTTTTCCCTTTTGAATAGAATTTAAGAGTGCTTTGTTTGGCTGTCCCTTTTGCAGATTTTAGTAAGGCAATGTCTGGCGGCGAGATGTCTCAATTCCAAGAAGTGATCCGCCAAGAGCTCGAGCTGTCCATGAAAATGGACATAGAAAAAATACTTGCAACAGACTTAAAGGCGGAATTTGAGGTATGTGTGTTTAAATGAAAATGAGTCATTCCTTATCTTGCTGTGAAACCCTGATGTTGCAAGCGAAATTCACTTTGTTTCATTATGACCACTGATGTTTATTATGGCAGATCAAATGGGCATAGTCCTGAAGATGGATGGGATTGGAATAAGGGTAATGAGGTGGGATTTGCTTGTTGTGATGCACATATGTAAAGCAATACATTCAGTGTGATTGTGTTAAATGCATGGAGCAGTCTTCCTGCAGGAGAGTAAGGGCACACTGGAGAATAAAAATTTCTGATGGTTGGTAAGCTGCTTAGAATCCCATGCTGTGCATATAGTCCACCATCTAGTGGTAATCACAGAGTATTGCATCTTTCTTTCGAAGATCGAAAAGGGGACGTCGACATAGGTGTGAGTGTAACACTATCCCTAACGTGACGTGTAGTGTACCCAAATTCCCACACACGTCGAGGACCCTCCAAATAGTTTTTTTCCGCCCAACTAGTTGGTCGCCTTATACAGTGCTCGAATGAGTTGATATTGCTCATTACTTACTTCTTTGTCCCACCGATGGTCGTCTAGTCTTTGCTACTTTTTTTCGACGACTACTTCGTGGACTACGAAGCCATCCACTGCTGTTCGGTGACTGCATCGATCGATCGATCGATTGACGCCTGTCAACCGCGTGACCTCGGGCCACGCCCTGAGAGTTGGGAGAATGGGGCCCTGGGTTGTTTCTTTTTCGAGAATGCATTTCCTTTTCCGTTCTCTTTCTCTCTTTGGTCTGGCTGCCATCTACTTCTACTATGGAGAGGACATCCTTTAAATGTTGTCCGTCTTGTAACTGGAAAGTCCCCTGGAAAGACATCCATCGCTGATGCAATAGGCATTTACCTGTAAGTTCTGCAAACTTTTTCGTCCCAAGACGTTAAAGGATATGCGGACAAAGGGGTTGGCAGCCTATACAATACAGGCTGAAGTTGTTCCCCCCATTTGCGCCGTTGCTTTGAGTGACAAGGACTCCAGCGACAGCCATGGCTCTGACCTGGAAGCCATAGACCTTTCGGCGGAACCCTTTGGTTCTCAGATCCCTCGCCCCAATAGACAGGCCACCAGCACTGTTATGGGGAGTTCACACCCCGGCGACAAGGGCACACACGCACCACCCAAGGCAAAACACACAACCCCTAAGGCCTTCTCGACGGACACAGTGCCTGCCGAACCTTGCGGTTCGGGACCCTCCCCGCAACAGTCTTCTCGGCATGCGACTGGGCTTGCCTCTTACAAGGGCGTCACCATAAAAAAAGCACACGGCTACCGACACTTAGTCCAAGGGCGCTCTCACACCTAAGGTTTTGGCAAAGTCTGCAACCGCAACAAGCCTTCATGCGCGTCAAAACCCAGCATTCAGCTGCCAAAAATAAGCGACCGTCTCGCAGTTATTTAGGCAGCAGAACCGCCCAGAAGCACCCCCTCTCGTCGAGAGGAGTACTCTGAAGGCCCCCTGCCCCACTCTAGGGCTTTATCGGGTAAATCTCCCCCTTCTGAACAGCCTTTCCCCCCTCCAGACTCCTCTGCTTCATCCCTGTGGACTAGACAGAGGTTTGAGAATATATATGGATAAGGGGTCCCAATTCATAGACTTCTCAAAGAAATACATTACTCCCAAGAGACCTAGGGAAGACTCCTCCTGCCCAATTCCACCAAATCTGCAGAAGCTTCCATTTCGGTCACAAATACATCAAGAGGAGGTATATGAGTATTCAGAATCAGAAGAGAAACATACGAGGGCAATCCTTTTGGTCAGGACACAGCTGACCAGGACCCAGACTGGGAACAAGACATTATTTGTCTAGACCCGCCTTCTTCGTCTCAACAAAGGCAGTTATCACCAATAGATGACCAGATGGTATTTAATGCCATCCTGAAGAGACCCGCAGATCACTTTCAGATTGCTACACAGGAGGCTGTCCAGGTCTGACTAGTGGTAGGATTTTCTTTGAGAATGTCCACAACTAAGTCTGGTTGTTCCTCTGCTAAAGTCCATAAAGAAACACCTCACTCCTTCTTTGTCTCCTTCCCCTGACAAGGGCTGTCAACCCTAGGGTTGAAAAACTGTTTTGCCCCTCTCTATCTGACCCTATGTATATTCGAGGTCATGCCACACTGGACTCTGTGGTTGTTACAACCACCAGAAAAAGGTCAGGAGTGCCACTGTCCACGGTAGAAGCTCCCCTGGATAATTACTACAAAAAACACTATGCCCTCGGCAAACATATTGCCATGTGTGCAGCCTATTCAACCAGAAACGCAAATAACACGACGCTTCTCACTAGTTACAGCGACGTACAATGGAGCCAGCTCCAAGAAGGCCTCCAAGAGGTCCGTGAACCCACGCGATCACGCCTGCTGGCGGTCATCTCTGAGGGTAGACTGGTGCCCCATAATATTTTAAAGAACACACTAGCCGCAGCTAAAACTGCAGGACACACTCTGGCACAAGGAGCTCTCCTCAAGAGACACACCTAGCTAAAGAATTCAGGATTCAAGCCGTAGACTCAGGCCTCCCTGATAAATAAACCCGTAGAGGAGTCAAACTTATTTGGTAAGGCTGTCAATGACACTTTGGAGAGGGCTCAAAAAGAACATGAAATGCTGAAATCACTCAACCAGATTACCGCCAAGCCTTTCCAATAGCAGGGAGGTTCAAACTCTTGTCGTTCCTTTTGCGGTCCGTACTTCTTCCGCTCTCCGCATGGGCAATATGGCACTGGAGGCACCCCATGGTCCTCCGGACATGGTTCCTCTTGCAACAGCCAGTATCGGCAGAGAGAGGTCAGCGCAGAGGCAAGGGTAGAGGCAGAAACTCCACCCCAAGAGGCTCCCTGGCCTCAACATCAAAATGACTTTCCAGTACGGGTCCCCTCCCATGACTCCTCAGTCGGGGGATGGTTGTCTTCATTCCTTCACGAATGGGAGGGGGAATCACAGACCAGTGGATGTTCACAGACCAGTGGATGCTCAAGCCGTCACCCACGGTTATTGCATAGAGTTCCACTGGCCACCTCGATATCACCCACCAAAGAGCAGATGCCTAATCATCCGCACACCTGCAAATCCTGCTGGAAGAGGTGCAGATCCTTCTGGAAAAGGGAGCCGTAGAAGTCGTCCCCATTCACCAGGTAAACAAGGGTATTTATTCAGTGTGCTGCCTTGTACCCAAAAAGGATCTCACCATGCGCCCTGTGTTAGACCTGTGCCCAGTGAACAAGTGTGTCAAACTGCAGAAATTACGAATGAAAACATTGCAGGCAGTAATCTCACTGCTGGTGCAGGGGGACTACATGGCCACATTGGATATGAAAGATGCATACTTTCATATTCCAATGTTGCCAGCGTACAGAAAGTACCTAAGGTTCAGGATAGAGGACACGCACCATCAGTTCAAGGTTCTTCCCTTCGGCATTGCCTGAGCTCCACGGGTATTCACGAAGGTACTGGAGGTAGTAGTTCCTCGCCTGCACAGGCAGTCCGTCCCAGTCTACGCCTACCTCGGCGACCGGCGAATAACAGGGGATTCGTACTGAACATGCCTAACAAATACCCAGAAGACGGTAGATTTCCTCTTCGACCTGGGGTTCTCGATCAATGAGAAAAAGTCCAGTCTAAACCCTAGTCAAGTCAAACAGTTTCTGGGGGCTCTAATTCGGACCAAAGATAGCCTCCTCTTTCCCTCCAACAAGAAGGTGCAAAACATGCTGTTTGAGAACCCTCACTATGTAGCCAGTCATGAACTGACCGTACGCAAAGCCACGCGACTGTTAGGGATGATGGCCTCCTGCATCTACCTAGTTCTACATGCACGTTTGCACATGCGCCCTATGCAAGAGTGGCTCTCAAGCCAATGGTGTCAGGCCAGCGGACAATGGGACAATCTAGTGGTTGTCTCGGCAGCCCTCATTCAGTCTCTGCAGTGGTGGTCAAGGGAGAACCTCCTGCAAGTGAAAACCTTCACCACCTCCGCGGTAGAAGCCACTCTTATCACCAATGCGTCTGACAGGGTGGGGGGGTCTCACCTCCTTCATCAGACGGCGCACAGCATGTAGTCCCCAGCGGTAGCATCCTACCACATAAACTTAACTGGTAGCAGTGTTCAAGGCCCTGAAGACCGTTCTAGTCCTCGCAGACAGTACTACGGCCATGTATAATTTAAACAAACAAGGGGGCACTCACTCTCCAGGGCTGTCCAAACTGTCACAGAACATAGGGAAATGGGCTCTCAAATACAAGGTGTACCTCCTGCCACAACACGTTCCAGGGGAACTCAATCTTCTGGCAGACGTACTCCGCAGAGACTTCCCACTACCCGTAGAGTAAGAGTGGCAATTGCACGAGGACATTGTTCTCAATGTCTTCGCAGATTGACTTGTTCGCAACTCTGGAGAATGCACAATGCCCAGATTATGCCTCCAGGTACCCCCGGAACTGCTCCAAGGGGAACGGTCTCTGGATAACCTATTTGCGCTGCCCTCTTACCCCGATTCCCCTGGCAACAGAATAGTGCACAAGTTGCACCAAGAGCCAGTCAGGATGATTCTGGATGCCCCAATGTGGGCCTGCCATCTTTGGTTCTCCCATCTCATGGTAATGTCCATCTCCCCTCCACGGAAGCTGCCATTCCCTTAGAATAAGTTTGTCGCAAGACCAGGGGGAGACATTACATCCATGACTTCAAACTCTCAATTTAGCAGCCCGGCTCCTGAGGTCATAGAGTTCGGCACCTCCAATTCCCTCATAGATGAATGGAAATACTCAGGGAAGCACGGAAACCTAACACCAGACATTGCTACTCCAGCAAATGGAAACGCTTTGTCATCTGGTGTAATGGCAAGAGCATCAATCCTATTGAATGCACACCAACGCATATTGTCCTGTACCTAACTCACCTGTTAGATTCAGGCCTGGTTTTCAATTCCCTAAAGGTCCACTTAGCTGCGCTTTCAGCATACACCACATCCCAGAAAAAGGTTTTGTGGTGACAAATTCCAGTAATTAAAGCTTTTATTGAAGGGGTAAAAATACTTTATCCCCCCCCTCCCATTTCCAACCCAGCTCCCTGGTGGGACCTGAACGTTGTACTTACCAGACTAATGGGGCCTCACTTTGAACCAATGCACACGGCTACCCTTAAAGCACTCACCTAAAAGACTGCCTTCTTGGTGGCGATCACATCAATAAGGAGAGTTAGTGAACTGCAAGCCCTTTCAGTTAAGGTCCCATTCGGCACAATTCACAAGGATAAGGTGGTCCTGCGCACTCGCCCACGATTTGCGCCTACATTTATTTCAAAGGTCCATGTGAACCAGTCCATACAACTACCCACCTTTTTCCAGAACCCCACTAACGTGGCAGAAAGAAGGCTCCATACAATAGATATGAGGAGAGCGTTGATCTATTATCTGGAAAAGACAAGACCACTAAGAAGAACCCAGTTTTTCGTTTCAGTGGCTGCTAGTAGAGAAGGGGACCCTGTATCTAAATCAGCCATTTCAAAGTGGATCGTAAACTGCATCACACTGTGCTACACTCTTGCTAAGCGAGATCTGCCCTTCACGCCTAGAGCACACTACTCTGGGCACAGGGGCTAGCATAGAATTAATTGCAAATGTTCCTCTGGAATCCATTTGCAAAGCAGCAACCTGGAGTTTTGCACATACCTTTACTCAACACTACTGCCTAGTTGCACACTGTAGGTCTGATTTTCAGGTAGGACAAGCAGTGCTAAGACATCTCTTTGCTACTGTTCCTTCACGCATCCCACCACCATCTCTGGGGACTGCACACTAGTCTATGCACAGCATGTGGTTCTAAGCAGATTTACAAGCATCCGAAGACGTGCATTACTCACCGTAATTGCATTTCTGATGATTCCATCTGCTTAGATTCACATGCGCCCACGCAAACATTGACATCTTACACCTTCTCTCTTCTGTACTCAGCTGATTAGAAGTCTCTATCACGGCAGAAAAAACCCAGTCGGATGGACGTCAACGCATGAAGGATTTTGGGTACACTACACGTCTCGTTAGGTATAGTGTTAGTCACACCCATGTCGACGTCCCCTTTCGATCTTTGAAAGAAAGATGCAATACTCTGCGATTACCACTAGATATCGGACTATATACACAGCATGTGAATCTGAGCAGATACAATCATCAGAAATGCTATTATGGTGAGAAATGCATGTCATATTTGGGCAGCAAATGGCTTGGCAGAAACGCCCGTTACGCACAGACCATGATCCGTCTTGATCTTTCCGGATTGCACAAAGCAGGTTCAGCACCTGAAGCAATATTTTGAAGAAATAAAACAGAGCTTTAGAGATCACTGAGTGTGATACATGCTGCTCTACCCAGGCAGACAGAAGATACTACAGTGCAACAGACACTGGTTCTGTAACTCTCCAGAGGAAGCATGGAACTGGTGGGAGCAAGAGGGGAGCTGGACCACTTTATTGTCAACGAGCCACAGGAAACGCAAATTCACCTTGCATCCGAAATCCACAGGGAGACCACCCAGAGATTAAGAGATCACATAATGGAGAGATCTGACTGGGGAAGGTTAACTGACAGGATGGCACCCTACAGGCAGAGGGAGAGGACAATGGAGGAGGAACTGGGACCACTCCGGCAGACAAGCAAGCCTATGGAGCGGATTCATATGAACATTTGCAGGGTTCCCTCACCCTGGACACTTGAAATTGGACTAGAAGGTACCGAGATCGGACTCTGCACCAGGCCCCTATAGGTCGAAGACTGGTTGCGGTGGAGCGATCATGGGAACTGTGGAAAGGGAGTCATTGAGGCTTGCCGTCCCTCACCCACAGGCTCCCTGCTACCACAAGCCCCCCCTCCAGCATGGAGCAGGGGTGCCCACCCCAAGCGCAGGTCGGCTGTTGACCCCCCCCCCCACCATGTTGGTGGGGGGCACGACAAGCTGACCAGAGCATAAAGTGCATGGGCAAGAGGGACGGCGGAGGATCTCGGGGAAAGTGGGGAGACAAGTTATAACCCAGAGTCATGCTATTTATGGACCTCATGACATAGCCCTGTCACTTACTGCTGCAGATCATCAGTGGGAAAGTGGAGGGGGAAAAGGAGAGCTGAGCACTGGTAAAATTCCAACTCGGAACAGTACATACGATAGACACCAGACTCGACCAGGCACGAGCCTTGGGTATGGGAAGTGGAATGGTTCAAGGGCTGTTGGTCATGCATCTAAAATGGGAAGCCTCACAATAGTAACCTGGAATGTGCGGGGGAGTGGCCAAGCCAAGAACAAGAGGGGGAGATACTGGGCTCACTGAAAAAAGGTGTGGGTGCAAGTAGCAGTATTACAATAGACACATCTGACAAAAACCGGTTTTGAAAAAGTTAAAGCAAATTGGGGTGGGGAAATGTATGGTGTACATTTCTCAACTTACTCCAGAGTCATCCTAACCTGGATAGCTAGAGGGACCTGTTGGAGATATTTCTTGGCAGTACGTTTTGGTGGTATTTTTGGTAATATTTCTGTTGTATAGTGGTGAGCCTAAATATAGGTAACAGCCTGGTCATTGTTTTTATACAGGGGTCACTAACGGTAAGCCAAGACTGGATTTAGTCGTTATGCCCTTTGGCAGTATCTCAGAATACATTTACCATGTAAACCAAATATGAACATTCATTCATAACCTCTTAGAAGAGCATCATTTACAGTGACTATCTTTGCTTTGTATTTTACCACAAGTTAAATATCACCTGCGGTAAAATGCAATTGCCACTTCACCTCTGCATGAGAGCACAAGAAACCAGGGCACATAAATAAATACCACAGCTGACTTGTTTCTTTTGCAAGCGCTCTATAAGTAATTGAGCCTCATGAGTCAAATAAAACAGCACATGTAATGCATTGAAGAGATATGTTTGTTAATTTGCCCATGTTGACTTCGCAATCTGTTAGGTTATGCAGTGCATTTACAATTCCAGCAGCAATACTTGGCACATGTTTTGCTCTCTCCCGCCCCAGGCGATGATCCCTCCAGAAGCTCAGAGAATTAATGTAGCCCACTCTCCCACCTCTAACTTGGCAGAGAACACTAAGCAACGACCTTGAGACACTTGGCTCTGAGAGCATTAACTTCTATTTTTTGCAATTATTATTTTTTGGCAACTGATTCCGCATTGGGAAATGCACTTCACTTCAGTAGAATGGGGAAAGAACAGACTTTGGGATGCCCGATATGTAGAAACCCATGCAAAATCAAGATCTACATTTGTGATTGTAAAGCTACACTCGCATCAATTATACTTTTCATGCTCACCTAGAAGATGTCTGGTTCAGTATGTGCCTGGCACATCCAGTTTGGGATTCCCCCTCAGATCGGCTGTTGCGAAACACCGCCATGGCAGCCCTATGGGCAGCGCTCGCATTGGGTCTTCCTTTCTCTGCCTTCTCCCCTTCCTGCTTTGGACAGCTCAGCCCATACTCTTCTGAGAGAAAGCCTGCACACCACCAGCCAGTGCCCCACACGCCAGATAACCGCCCAGAAAAAAAACAGTCCTCTTGACATCACTGCACAATCTTTTTAAACCAACCCCAGAGATTTGCCCTCCAGATATATGTTCCCTTAAAGAAAATGTAAGCACAGCCTGCCTCCGATATTGACCTCATGTGCTCATCAAAAACCACCTCCCTTTCCAAAGAAACACGTGTTCTGCCTGCCACCTTTGACCGTGATCCAGGCTGTAGCAACGGAGGCAAATAGCAACATCTCTCTGCTGTTTCCTGCTCTGAAATTCTTTTAAACAATAAGCTAGTTTTGAGCAAAACAGATTTCACTTTCCACAATTCTGATTCGTCACGTCTGATAAACTATTGCAAATTGTTTGAAACTGCAAACCAATTAGATTTCAAAACATCATGACTGCGTAATGATACCATGTGAAAGGGGATTGTGTTTAGATAGTTGTATCCAATGAGGTTAGAGAACATAGATGATGGTTAGGTTTTTGTATAGGAGTTAGCCAATGGAAATATGGGGATTATGTTGTAACTTATGTATTATGTAAATTGTCTGATCTTGTTGTGTAAAAGCTGTAACTTTGTTGAACATGACAAGGAGGAGATGTCAGTTTTAGGAAGCTGGCTAACCCTTCCGGCCGTTTGCCTGTAATAAACCTGCTTTTCCAGCAACCTACCCTCATCTGAGTTTTTTTTTTTTTGTCTCATCGAGTTTTGGCTTTATCCTGCTACATCCCAAACATCAGGAGAGCTGCAGGTTGCAGACCCCTGCTGTAGGATGTCTTCAGTCTGCCCTTATCGTCTGAATTTGACCTCCACAGCATGAAACTAATTTTAAGATTAGATCTTGTGAATGATCTAAACAGTATTAATAACCCTCCTTTTTGTCCACTGATTGGCAACCTTGCTATGAACCTGCCCACTTTAAAAGGTAAACTTAGATTTCTAAAAGTGTTTCCCTTCTTTTTGGTGCCCATCTATGGTATTGGCTCTCACCAATGAGTGGTGCTTAATAGTGGTGCTTATCTAACACATTTCCTTTGTATTACATTGAACTTAATTGTTTGTGCTTCTTTTTGTGTGAATGCGGATTGTGGTATCCATACCTGACTCTTCTCTACTTTTCTTTTCTTTAGAATGCAAAAAAAGACTTGCAAGGGTTTCAGAAGCTGTTTCACAGGTTTTTGCAAGAAAAGGGGCCTTCGGTTGACTGGGGAAAGATCCAGCGCCCCCCAGAGGATTCAGTAAGTGACACTAATAGTCTCATTGTGCCAGCAATATTGGAAGTTTGTACTGCTCTGGCGGTTCGCAAGTTAGTTTCAGAAGCTCTTGGTCACTGGTCTGAGACTGTCTTTTGACTTTGTCATGCAATAGTTGGTTATGGTATGATACTGTCCTTGGAGATTGATATCACACACTAGGTGATTATGGTCAGAGTGTGTCCTTTTGCTAGGATGTCATGGAGTAGCTGGTTATTGGAGATCATGTCCTCATTGCAACTGGATGGTTGGGTTAAAGACTAAAATCTTAAAAGCAGGCGGACGCAGAAATAGATTTTAAGGGCAGGAGTGTGGAATTCCTGTAGCCCCAGTGCCAGGACAAGTTATTTTTTTTCTCAGGGACAAAACCAATTTAATAAACCTATTGTTCCCTGGGCAGGTAGGCAGTAGGCAAAGTCTGTAATAGGTTTTTGGGACCTTTAAAATATGTGCTTTGAACTATTGTGAACCTAGGAGCATCATGTCTATCAAGTGTGTTGTTAACTCAACTGCATCACTCCAGCAACCATGTGTGTGTTGGTTGCATTGTGGTGATTGATAATCTTATTCACTCTGGCAATAGAAATCAAAGTTTGCCACCAGTCTGTCTCCTTTAATGTTGAAATGCTGGTCCAACTGCAGTTACTATTAAAATGTATTGAATTAAAATCTGATCTTTGATGCCCAGAGCATGGAAAGGCCTGTTTTTGAACGAACGACGACTGTAAAGTTCTGGTCATTGTAACGTCTTTTAGTGGGTAAGAGGGCCAATGAAGAAAGATTAATGTATGTTTGGTACGGGGGCACAGAACCCTAGAGAAGGGGTCTAGGCTTGTCAAATTTGATTGGAAGTGAGCAGATTACTCAGGTGGCGACAATTAAGCAATTATATTTATTTGTGTGCTCCCATTTTCTTTGAGAATTCATGGACCACCTGCACATCATCTGAAGTAGTGGTCATGCTAAAATGTTGCGACTGATTATTGCTAATAATGTGAAGCTTCTTTCATCCTTTTGCAAATGCCTCCCTTCTACTCTATTCAACTACACGTGCAAAGCTTAAGTACTTAATTGTGCTGTCCAAGACATGTATACCGTACATTTATTTTGCCTATGGCAGGCACAACTTTATTTTTAAGTATTAAGCCACACATTTTGACAAGTGTTACTTACAGCTGAACATGCTGTGTTACATTAATTGGAGCTAAACATACTGTGTTGCATTAATTGGAGCTAAACATGCTGTGTTGCATTGATTTCAAAGCATGTAACGATCTGGTATATTTCAATTATGAAATATAAAACTGCATGTTTGTCTGTGTGTATCAGGGTTCTAACCCACTCCCCACATGGAAGCCAGGCTCTGGCTCATCAACGCCACCAGGGCTACAAGTCTTTCTCCCAAGGGCACAGCGCCAGTGAAGCAAGACTCGCACAGATGCAGAGGGCTTGGATGAAAAGGTGGAAGTAACCACCTGGCTCTCTCCCAATCTGCAACAAACCATCAAAAGTAGGTTAAATGGGGGAAGGTCAACCTTAACGTGCCAAGTTATTAGATGTTCAAAGACTCCTTCCACAAAACCCACCTGGAAAAAGGCAGTTGGAACAATGTGTTGAAGAAGCATATCTCATACCTGGATCTCAAATCCGTCTATAGGCCAGGGAACCTTCCCCATGTAGCGTAGCCTTAATGGGTGCAACATAGTTTGTAGGGGGGCCTAACCTGCATAGGACGAGGATGCTACTAAGGTACTTCCAAAATTGAAAAAACACAGCGGGATCCCATATGCAGAGATTAGTCTGTACCTGCTGAACTTTATCAGGGAGAACAAAGGCCAAGGACCTAAGGAGGTGCTGCAAAGGATGCCCCAAGGTAATCCCAAACAAGTCTGCAGGTATACAGACCACAGAGTAAGGCAAGAAGCAGCTAATGTGATGCAGGACGGGTAATACACAGATAATCCTCATGCAGAGGTACAAATAGTTCAAAAGGGTGGATACGGAATCCAACGGCAAGCTAAGATCCAAAAGGCCAGAAGAGAAACGCTACTCCGAGTTCTGTCACATGAAACCGATGCCTTAAGAAGCACCATACATTGTAACAAACGGGGCTAAATGCTGCAGCATCCAGGAGTCTAAGCCGCTTGCCCTTGATTGGCAGGGTGTCAGTCTAACACCATGAAATCTGAGACTGCTTTCTGCAGGCTTTAAATTCCACACCCCTGAAGTCAGTCATGCTTCTGTAACATCCTTTATCCAAGTCCTACTACACTGGGATGATGCATCTTTTTCTATGTGAAAGTCAAAATGCATACTTTAGTTGCATCCTTGAGGTGCATCTATGAAGACCACTGAAGAACCCTTGCATAAAGAATTGTATTTACTGGATCCCTGTGCACAAAGTAATATGAACACATTATAGTCCCACAAAATGTATATGCACAGGACTGGCAAATATTTCAAGTTGATGGCTGCTAGCCAGACAAGTAATGTGTCTGCTCAGTTCTCCAGCACACCACATATTACTAGAGACTATTCTCAAAAGTCATTGGCTATAAAATTCAGTGGCAATTCCAACAATCTATAAATCCAATAAAATGAGCTAAGAAATAGTGAAGTACATGTTACTTCTCCGGGCAGTACAGTAAGCAGACCAGTGGAGCAGGTTTGCATTGTATTTGCTTACATTGCACCAGTTAGTTGGGCAAGTTATGGAATTGAACTGTTTGTTTTTCATTTCAGGCGTGCATATGCATCACTTTCATCAATAAACCGTGTTAAGCAAAGGAGAGGCTCTAGCTTCAACGCATTTAATAGTTCTGTCAATGCCAGCCAGTGTAGATGGGTCATAAAAGAGGGTTTTGAGATATGCATCAGATTGAGTGACACTTTCCATCAAAGCACTTCTTGTTTTATGTTGGTATAGGTCATAATATGACAAGTTGAGTTACTTTAGTTGTCAGTGACATTAAGCACCTGCCACTACATGGTATGCATTTTTCCTGACGTGTGCTTCTGCCTATTGATAACCAATTCATAAACACTCCCACTCCATCTCAATGAATTAAATACCCTAACCTGCTCTTTGCTGATCAGGTCTGATCTGGATGATCGCATACCTTGTGAAAACGCTTCCTCTGGTTACTTTGAATGTTTAACTACTGTTTTCCTCTTCCAGTTACTTCACATCTGCTGCTAGTGATGTTCTGGCATTGCTTTTTATAGGTACAGTTCATAAATCCTTTACTGTTTCACTGTCAAAATATACCTGTGTGATCCAAGTAGAAATCATTTTCATGGATGTTTCTGTATTTTTCTGTCTCGAGTGCAGTTGCGAGCTATTCATAAGCATTCTTAGCATTTGCACCTATTGTTTTGAAGGGGATCTGCTTTCAGCTATTGCTTTCCTGAACTGGGGGCTATCATTGTATGGGTTTACAAGTGTTTTACAGTCCCTTGGTACCGTCAGAAGGTCTCATTTCATTGAGATTTGTGCCCAATGAGCACTGGCAAATAATGTAGCATGTTCACGTTCTCTTGGCTGGGACCAGAACATAGCAGAAATCAAAGATTGTTATGAGCCTCATGGTTTATGTATTATTGAGCATGGACGTAGCTTTGAGAATCAATGGAGCGCTTTACAGAGGTATGCAACATTACAGATGCATAACTGAGTGCTTTTCAGAGTTAACAGCAAAACAGATGTACAGCGGGGGTAGGATACAGAGGAGGGGTACAGCTGTACCTTGTGGCAAGGAGGAGAGGTGCGGGCGGAGTTGTGCAGAGGGTGACGTGATGGCCTAGGAGTTGAGGAGAGACTCCTTGAAGTGGTGGGTCTTGAGTTATTTTCTGAATTGTAGGAGTATGAGGTTGAGTCTGATGCTGAGCAGGTTCCATAGTCATGGGGCGTAGGAAGAGAAGGCTTGTTTTTTGGTCCTTTCCATTTTTCAGCAGTGGATTTCAAGTCTGCACATGTCCTAGCTCCTGGTGGTGCACTGTCTGCCAGAGATGCAGAGTTTCTCTGTGAGCTAGCAGGTTGACTTGAGGGCTACTGCCTTAAAGATGATGCAGCAAGACTTGAAGGTGATTTGTGTGTGCAGTGGGAGCCAGTGAAGGTCGATGAGGGCCGGGGTGATGTGGTTGTATCTGCGTAGATTCTTAATGAGACATGCAGCTGTGTGTAGGACACTTCCCAGGGGCACAAGGGAGGACAATGGGAGGCCTTTGAGGAGTGCATTACCCCATTCAGGTGGGATGGGACCAGTGCTTGAACGGTGGATCTAAAGCTGCCCAAAGTGAGGGAGGATTTTACTTTATGCAGTAGGTAGAGCTGATACTAAGCGGTCAGAGTTTTATTAGCTCTGTGTGTCTTTGAAGGAGTGGTGTTTGTGGAACCTGAGGGACTTGGCGGAGGACGTGAGCTTGCGGTAGAAGCACTCCGAGTTCATGGTTGATATCCAGGTCTGTATGTCTGGGTGTTTGGTGGTGTTGGTGAGGAGTAGGAATTCGGTTTTGGAGGGGTTGAGTTTCAGGTATGCACTGGACATCCAAGACTGGATCATCGAAAGGCAGGTTTTGAGCCTATGGATGTTCTTGATGGAATCGATTTTGAGGTATAGCTGTGTCGTTGGCATATTGGTTGATGTGTATGTTGTGTGTGGCTAAGAGGGCTTCCAGTAGCTCCATGTATAGATTGAAGATCATTGGGGAGAGGATGGAACCTGGTGGGATTTCAAGGTGACTGTTCAGAGAGACACCTCTAGATCACCAATGCTACCAAACTGCTGGCGGTTGGTGAAGTAGGACATGAACCAGCGTAGGACAAGGTTGCTGATTCTCATGCGCCGATGCAGGGTGTCCGTAAGCACCTGGTGGTCTACTGTGTCGAGTAGAGGCAGGGGTGGTCGTCGTTGAGGGTGTCGTCGACCAACTGTATGGTTGTGGTCTCTGCTACATCTGGGTCTGAACCCAGATTGGTAGGTTTGGAGGAGATTGTTGGTGTCGATTTGTTGCGGCAGTGGTGTGGTCACCACTTTCTCACTGATCTTGCCTAGGAAGGGGGGGGTGGGTGATGGGGCGATAATTACCCACGTTGTCTGGATCAAGAGTGTGCTAATATAGTAGAGGGAGGATTTGTTGAGAGGCAAATGAATGCGTCATTCATTACGCTGTCCCCGCCCCTGTCTCAATGCTATAGAAGTGGACGGTGCATATCGCTTATATGAGCGGCCTCCTCTCTGCTGCCCTCTCGCAGATGCGAGAGACGATGCTCACTAAGGCAATGCTACCGCCCTGATCTTGGATCGATTAAAGAAGAAATAAGTGTGCAAACCATGGAAGATGTCGTAACCGAGTACGTCACCACTGAAACCGACACACATCGATGCATTGCACACGAAGCAGATACTCATCCACCATGAAGCGACATGAACATAGGTCAAATTGCACTTGGACATGAAGGCAACGCTTGCATTTAATAGGCTAGAATACAAATGCTGAATATATATACGCTGAAACGCAAGATGCATAAGAATACACATATAGCTTGTTTAAAGCAGAAACGCAGCAAGAATGAGTGGCCATTTTAGGCAAGATGGACAGTGCAGCCATGTTCGTGTGACTGGGAGACATCGAAAAGCCTCGTAGCTGCAGGGTGACCTAGCATGCAGAGGTAGCAGAAAATTCAGACCTGAGCAGCCCAGACAATCGTGCAAAGGGAAGGGTTGGATCGACACCCAAGTGAACAGACGATAACAGTTCCCAGGCGTGAGACACATTTCTTTTAGAATAAGCAAAGAAACCAATAATTCTGGATGGTCCGATTCCCATTTACTAAGGCTTAATATTGGGAAGAAAGTAGCTTGAGCAAGTCTCTAGAGGTTATGAAGGGTAAAGACACCCACATTGATCAAGTGCTAAAATCCTATTAAATGCTGAGCAGAATAATTTGAAATGTGGTCTCCCCAAACGTGACCTACAGTTGGAGAATAATGTCTGCTCGGTCTATTCAGGGACAGACGGGCTGAGGCCTTTGTTTCCATCTAGTTCTTGGGACAAAAGATAAAAGACAATGCAAAGTTGAAAGCTAAACGTCCTGGCTTGTGGCCTAGAGAATCGGAAATGATAACTTTTGGAGAAAAGTGGCACCTTGGTGACATTCTCACCAGCCCTTATTGTAGCTCATGTGCTGATAACCTTACAATTTGCCAAGGCTGAGAGACAAAACAATCCCTACCCACCTTTAATGTCCATCTATAAATGTTGCAATGGCCAATAGTATTGTGATGACATGTTTACACCTGTATCAGTTTAGTAGGTGGTCTCAGGTGGGGCCAGCAGATAGAGTGCAGCCAAGGAACTGTGAGAAACCAAAGGGTGTCTCACTGCTCTGTCCCCAGGAAAAAAACACACACACACACACACACACACACACACACACACACACACACACACACACACACACACACACACACACACACACACACACACACACACACACACACACACACACACACACACACACACACACACACACACACACACACACACACACACACACACACACACACACACACACACACACACACACACACACACACACACACACACACACACACACACACACACACACACACACACACACACACACACACACACACACACACACACACACACACACACACACACACACACACACACACACACACACACACACACACACACACACACACACACACACACACACACACACACACACACACACACACACACACACACACACACACACACACACACACACACACACACACACACACACACACACACCACCCCCCCCCCGGGTGTGTGTGGGTACGAGTGGAATCCTTCATGGTGAGGGCTTGGGAAACGTCTTGTGATGCCAAGAAAAAGACATTGATTTGAAGGATCCTGCCTTTTCTGAAGAAACTGTTTTCCTGATGCCCATAGACTCAAGGGGTGCTCAGTCATGGCACTGTTCAGCCTTGTCCCGTGATATAACATGGGGAAATGAATGCACTACTTCAGCAGTCCTAAACTATCGAAACCCTTTCAGACATTTCCGTTTGCACTACTCTTTTGTTATACATATACTTGTCGCTCACCCTTTTGTTATATAGAGAGTAAGGATTTGGCAATGGGTTTATTAGTATAGGCCATTTTGTTTTGACACAGCACCACTAGGACAGCTTCTTTCTTTATTTTGATGGTCTTAGCTTGCTTCCATCCTAGATTTAGGTTTAGATTAGGCGTTTTTCTCCCCCATATACTGTTCAATAAACACTGTTGGATTGTACTCTGTGTCTGTCGTACTTCTGATAACCATGCCTGCCTTACAGAACGTACTAACCCCTATGGAACCTATATCTAGTTGATCCCCTTAACCAAACCAATCACCCCACCTCATAGGTTTTTTAGGATGAAACGTCACTTGTGATGTAACTCTTGTTTTTTAAACCATTGTTAATTCTCGAAATATTCAAGAGCGCAGAGATTGGCTTGATGTCCAGTTGTCCCTGTTTTTAAGTTAGTTTTGTTAAATAAAACAGGTCTTTGTCAAATTCTTTGGACTGTTTCGTTTTTGGGCCTGGGATTTTCTCTGGCCTGTCCTGTTTGCCCAATGGGTTTCCACCCCTTAACAGATTTGTCCTGTTTTTAGGGTTGATGGGAAGGGGCCTTTAGTTGGGGGAACTGTTGATGATCTCCAGGTAGGGAAGGAGAGCTTCTGCGGGTAGGGTCTTGCGGATGGATGCCGGCAGGATGTCGTCTGTTTATGATGTGGCTTTGAGGGCGGCTAGGGTTTCTACCAGGTCCTCTGTCAAGAGTGTCATGAATGTTGTCCAAGGTGTGGGGATTGCAGAACTGGTGTCTTATGTGCTGGCGAATCTTGTTGATTTTGTCGATGATGAAGGTGTTGTTGACAGTGGATTTTTCTATGGTGTGTTGTATGGCAGGGTTGGGTAGTGGGTTGACACAGTGCTTGACTGCTTTGAGAAGGGCTCTGTTGTCTGCATCTGCTATGGTATTCTTATAGTAGGAGGCCTTGGTTGTATTGTTTATTCGGCAGCGGGTTGCTCGGGGTTCCTTGAACACCAGGTCGGATGCGGTCCTGCAGCAACACCAGGTTTTTTCTTGTTTCCCCGAGGACTCTTTTACTGAGGTGGAGTTCTTGTGTCCACCAGGGTGCTGACTATTTCGGTTTCGGTTTGCGGGTGCATTGTTTCAGAGGTGCCTGTCGGTCGATGCAGGGTGGCATTGAGTGCTTTAAAAACTTGGTGCAGGAAGATTTATTTCTGCAATAATTGAGACATTTGATTAAAAGGATTCCCTCTGGGACATGGATATTGAGGTATGGCCAAGAATTGTATCCATGCTTTGTGCTGTTTATTTGCTAGTGAAGTAAATGTTACCAACCCCATTTTGTCATACACATAAGCAACCCACGCATGTATTATGTACTGCTTGTACTGCACCAGCACTGATCTCTCGGAACTTAATATTGTCTAAATTTGTGTAGGCGATTGTGTACTCCTGGGGAAGCCTTGCTTATGTGTACTGAATCCCATGATAGGACTATGCAGACAACAAGTGACTGGATGTATAGGGATAGTGAAAGTAAGCAGACTATAAGTCTACAACAGTAAAGTGTGAAGCAGCCAGTGGAATATTTGATGTAATAGTAGCTGAGTTGTGTACTGCAGGAAAAATGGGAATAATTACTGGATTTACAGCTCTCAAATACTGCCTCATGGCTTCTTGAACATCAGACTTGGAGGTATTGCACATGAACGTAGGGCCTGTGGCCTCTTCCTGAAATGGGGGACAAGTTGTTTGGGAGTGCTGGCTGTGGGTAGTGCATCGTTGGCACAACCACTTATGCCCTCTTAGGAGCCGGCATCCGGACGTTGGTTAAATACATTTGATACTCCAGTTTCTTTGTTCTGTTTTTCGTCTACCATCTGCAGATCGATTCAGGTGGATGTCTGACCTCTGTCGCTCCCGAAGATGTTTAATTTGGCCTTGTAATTTTTCAGTTGTGTCTTTTAGGGTTTGAAATTGAGGGCAGCTGTGCTCTAGAAGAGCCTGGTTGGTGTGAAGAATACTGCCGATCCCTCACGGAAACCCTGCCTAAAGTCTCCTCCAGGTGGCCAAGGGAAGGCAGACACTTCCTGATCCAAACCCTGGGGATGGTGTACTGTGGGAGGATCAGTTGGTAGGAGACCTACACCAGGGTGGTGAAAAGGTTCCTTGGGAGGAGACCGTATTTTTCCTCTGGAAGGAAGAATCTTCCCAAAGTACCTAGAGAGGTGATAGGTTATTGTCATTTTAATGTCCCCAACTCCCATGTTAGATCTTAAGTTGTGGACCTTAATGTTGTAGCATCTGATCAAACTTTACCAAAAGAAAGATCCTTTTTGGTATCCCATACTAAACGCCTTCCTCAAACACAAGGATACACTATAAAGGAATGTGGAAATGTCTTCAAGAAACTAGCTTGAATGCTCACACCCCCCCCCCCTCCCCGCTTTTAATTTTAAGGGATTTAAACCTACCCTTAAAAGTAATTCAAATATGCTCAAAACTAACTTTATTGAAAGAGACTACAAGTCCCAGAATCCTACAGGGACTGAGACGAGGAAGAGGGCCGAAGAGACCTGCAGATGTAGTAGTCGGATAATTAAGCCTAGTAGCCATTGCAATAGTCAGGCAATTGAGGCTAAAGGCCCACACCTGAAAATTATCACTGAACCTGGGAGGCATACGTGGTCCCCCCTCAGTGAGAGGAAGGAGTGGAAGGAGCTGGAACCCTGGATGTTGCAGTTGAAGCAGCAGGAAGACACAAGGCTGGCAAACCAAGCAGAAGGCAGAAGTGGGAGAATAAGAGTGACGCCGGAACGTGGAAACAGCAGATTTCACCTGCCTGTTCTGAGAGAGTCCTCTGAAGTGCAGAGGCTACGCAGCGGAAGACGTGCTGGAGACAAGTTTTCCCCATGTGGGCCTGATTGTCGAGCTGCTGTTGTGTCGAACACTGGGGCAAAAAGCAATTGCCAAGTCGAGGGTCTTCAGAGTAAGGGAAACTCCCAAAATGTGTGGCCGGACCAGAGACACCTGTTCAGGAGAAGGGTGTGGGTGACCTGCGAGCCAGAAGCAGTTGAAGTTTAGTAGAAGTCGGGAAAGCAGTACGACCCACAGAGAAAACACTTCAGAAGCCAGTGAGTGAGGCACAGCATTCTAAAGCATTGTGCGAGCCTTGCCGGTAACAGTAACCAGCTCCTTTGCCACTCGCGTCTGACTTTCAGCAAGTAGAAGTGGACCGCTGTATTAAGATTCTTTGCAAATGTAACACATGCTTCTAGTGGAAAAGGCTTCTTGCTTGTATAGGAAGCCAACGCTGTTACAACCCATTGGGCCTCATTATAAGGTTGCCGGTCTGGTAACAACGGTACAGTTGTTACCGCACCAGCAAACTACGATGTCTGCCGGTGCATCCGACCACCCTGTTCTCATCTATGGGGCTCAAATGGGGAGTAATTATTACCGGCACCCCGCAATGGGCAATTACCAGGTCCGGCAGGCCGGATTGCCCTGGTAATTGCCCATTGCCGGGTGCCGGTGGTTGCATTTCGCTAGTTAAGAAAAAGGAGCGCTGCAAAGACCATTGCAAAACAATTAACAGTGACCATTTCAAAGTTACAATCTTTATCATGGGAAAATTGCATCAAAGAGTGGTCGCATGTGCCTAAATGTGGATTCTGCTGAAAGACTGAACCTTATACTTTGTATAAGTGATATACCTTTAATTCACAAGAGTATAAAAGACTGAATAATAGAACAAGCATTGCCTAAACCAAGGAGGGGTACCCCCTAATAAGAGTGAAACTGAACCTTTCTCTGAGTTCCACGCAATCCAGCTGTATTGTGAAGTTACTAACGATACAAGTGCACACGTATTACCTGAAGCTAAGAGAGTGGCAGCGAGGCTTCTGGGTAGGTGTATGGGCTGATCGCAGGGAGAAAGGCAAAGGGGAAAGTGGGGAAGGGGAATTGGCAGCTTGTAAAGAATTATCCTGAAGCATACGTAACCTGTAATGCCCAAGAAGGTCACGACCAGAGAAAAGTGAGTCTTGAAGGCAAAGCCCGGTTGTTGTAGTGGCAATTAGACAAAAGAGTCAGAGGGGCTGACCCTTTGAAGAAAGTTATTCAAGGAAGAAATCCATCTTTTTTCTTTTTTTTAAAAAAATTTCTTTTTATTAAATTCAACATATATAACCAATCAATTTCCAAAGTAACATCAACTCCCACATCCTTCCCTCCCCTCCCCTACCCCCCCCCCCACCCTCCTCCCAACCCCAGTCGTAGCACTGCAAAAGTCCATCACTTTCGGTACCTCTCCATTTGTCCTTCAGCCATAAATGTCCAACAGCTTTAGTCTTTGTGGGCACCATTGTTCCCTAAACTCCCCCCTCAAGTAGCCCAACTTCTCGCCCCAATCAGCAGCAAAGCTCCCCAGCTTCCCCTCCACTGCGTACGTCGCCCACTCCAATGAAACAATATCCCACATTTTCCTTAACCAGTCCTGTTCTGTGGGGTTTGTTGGGCTCTTCCAATTTTGTGCAATTAACCCCATTGCTACTAAGATGAATACAGTTTTTGCCTTGGAACTTCCTCTCGTACCACCTTCCCCTCCCGCCCCCCCTCATTCCCAAAACAATTTCCCTAGGGTCCTGACTGTCCTCCAGCCCTAAGGCCTGGGAAAGAGCCCCAGCAATTTTGCGCCAAAAGAGTCTGATACGTGGGCAATCCCACCATACATGAGTAGCTGAGCCCCGCTCCCCACAACCCTCCAACAGTCTCCTGAGATTGCTGGGTACATCGCTTGTAGCCTGGCCGGGATATAATGCCAGCCAAAGATGTACTTATACCAAGCTTCCTGTAACTGGGTTGCCTTGGCCACTTTAGGGATTGTCTTCCATAATCCTTTCCAGTCTCTTCTTTCCATTTTCGCCCCCATCTTCTGTTCCCACGCTCTCATGTATGGCCACACAATTAACAGGCTCGCGCTCTCTAGACGTTTATATAAGTCCGAAATCAGACCCTTAGAGCCATCGTGGGACAGGAGGAATCGTTCAAATTGTGTCGGGCCACGTGTGGCAGCCCTCCTCACCTCCACCGACAACACCCAGTGTCTGAGTTGAAAGTATCTGTGTCTCTCTTCCTCCCCGACCCCAAATTCCTGCTTACATTCCTCGACGGTTTTAATCTTACAGTTGCTGAACATGTCTCTCAGTGTTCTACATCCGCCGCTCTCCCAAGCCCGAACGCTCCTTTCTTCAGCCCCGGCGTAAAGTCCCCATTGTTGAAAATGGGCGTGAAGGGGGATGGAAACAATGATATCCTTCATTTCTCCACGACCCTGTCCCCGGTGGACACCATCCCCTTTGTAATGTCACTCAAATAGACATGTGACGGTTGCAGTTTCCGCGCGAGCCACAATATTTCACCCAGGTGGTGTTGGGCGACTGCCCTGTCCATTCTTACCCAGTGCTTTTCCTATTCGGCTGCAAACCACTCTCTAATCACCCGGAGGAGTGCTGCTTCATGATATCGCCTAAAGTCTGGCACCCCTAGACCTCCACGTCCCCTGGAAGCCGTTAGACGCCATGATAAATGCGGCCTCTTGCCTCCCCAAATAAACCCTTTAACCATTAGGTCAAGTTCTCTAAAGAAGCTTGCCGGGACAGACCGCGGGATCGCCTGGAAGAGATTAAGTATACGAGGTAAAATTACCATTTTGACCGCCTATCTATCTCCTCCCTAGCCACGAGACCCCGAGGGCCCTCCACTGCCTCAAATCCCTCTTAACCTCCTTTAGCAGAGGGGAGTAGTTCGCCCCGCACCACACACTCAGGGAGGGAGTTATCCGAATCCCCAGATATCGTATCCCGGCCGGACTCCATTTGAACGGGGAAAGCGCCCTTAGCTCCCTAGCCTCCCTCTCCTCCAGGAATAGATTAATCAATTACGATTTTTGCCAGTTAATCCGCAAACCCGATACTTCCCCGAATTTGCTCAGCACCGCTATGCTCGCCTTGATGGGCTCCTTCGGCTGCGTCAACATGAGCAACATACCATCTGCGAATGCTGCCACTTTGTGTTGGTCCCCCCCCAAATGGTACGCCCCTGATCCCATCCGACTCCTTATAGCCATTAGGAGAGGCTCCAAATATATTTCATAGAACAGGGGGGACAGGGGACAACCCTGTTTAGTACCTCGCCGCAGTCTAATTGGGTTTGAAGTTTCCCCATTAACCAAGATCCTCGACCGGGGGTTCTTATAATTTGCCTCGATCATGCTAATAAATTCTGACCCCAGACCCATCCTCTCCATGACTTGAAACTGGAACGACCACTCCACCCGATCAAACGCTTTTTCAGCATCAAGCGCTAAAAGTATCGCCGGAGTGGTCGTCTTTTGTGCCTTCTTTCCTACATGGGCCACCCGCCTAATGTTGGCGGCTGTCTGTCTCCCTGCCAAAAATCCAGACTGATCCTGAAATTTTTACCTCCGTGTTTATAAGTGCAATGGTACGATATGACGTGCACTCCTCGGGATCTTTGCCTGCCTTGTGTATAAGTGTTATCTTTGCCTCCTCCATTGAGGGGGCGATACTGCCTCGAGGCCTGAACAAGTTAAATAATTGTGTTAAGTGAGGGACCAAAAGATGAGAGAAGAGTTTACAGAACAACGCTAGGTAGCCATCCGGGCCCGGGGCTTTACCACGGGGGAGAGCCACTATGGTCGCCCTCACTTCATCTTCCGAAATAGCTTGCCCTAGTTCTATCCCCTTGTCTCTAGACAGTTGTGTGAGGGGAAGGACCCCCAGAAACTCCCTCTGAGGACCAGGCAAGGGGCATTGTGGGGAGTATAATTCTTCATAAAACTCTGCAAGCCTCCCTTTTATCTCTTCTGTCCTGGTCAGTCTGACCCCTTCTTTACTCCTCATGGCCAGTATGACCTTGCGTTCCCTATCTCCTCTCAAGAGACGCGCCAGGAGCGAGTCTGCCTTGTTGGATTTTGCGTAAAACGTTTGTCTAACCCTAAGCATAGCAGCCTCTGCCTTTTTAGTCCTTAAAATCCTCAATTGGCCCTTGGCGCACCCTGGCGGCCTCAACTTCGCTTTCCAACTGCGCTTCAACCCCCTTAGCTGCCTATTTCTTTCCGCTTGTAGGGCGATTAGCTCACCCCTCAGAGCGGCTTTAAAAGCGTCCCATCTAATCTCGAGACTCGTGTCTACACTATTGTTCTGCTCGAAGTAACCTCGAATCTTACCTTCTTTCTCCTCCCGCATCACCCGGTCCCTCAGAAGTGCCTCCGGAAATGTCCAGTTCCACACCCCGGTTCTGCGACCTCCTAACCGAAGCTGAATCTGGACCACCTTATCATCCACCATCCCCATAGGGCCAACCTCTATTGAGTCCACCCCCCCCCCCCCAACCAAACTCGCAGACACCCAGATATAATCGATTCTAGATTGAGATCTATGAACATCGGAGATGAATGTGAATCCCTCCTCCCCTCCCCTTAGTGCTCGCCATACGTCTTGTAAGCCTGCTTCCTCCCATCGCTCCTTCAACCAAAACAAGGCTACTGCACCCCCATTGCCCCCCTCCTGCTGCGAGCGATCCCTACATCTGTCCCATGCCAGGTTCAAGCCCCCATCAAAATCACCTGCCCTCTTGCGAAATCCTGTATAGTTCCCAGAACCTCCCGCAAGAACTGATCCTGGCCCACGTTCGGGCCATACACCGAGGCTATTGTATAGAGTGACCCCGTGTGCTCCCCCATACCATGATATATCCCATTCTTGTCCCGAAGGGTGTCGGTGACGCGGAACTCCATCCCCCTCCCAAATGCCAATGCCACTCCCCCTTTTTTTGTAGGGCCGAAGCAAATAAAATCTACGGGAAACCCTTCAACCTCAACCGACCTTGGTCCTTCCGCAGTAGGTGGGTTTCCTGAAGCGCCAACACATCGGGCCTGTGGGATCTGGTGAATTGCTCCAATTTTGACCGTTTGAGAGGGGAATTCAATCCCCTAACATTATGTGTTAGCCACTTGAAAGTCAAACCGGTGTGCAGTGCGCTCCTCGGCATCGGCCCCGCTCTCCTCCACCGACACTGTCTTAATTATTTCCATCCTCCCCCAGCAGAAAGTATTCTGAGCCATTGCTTCCCCTTCACTGCTCGCCGCCTTACCCATGATCCGTAGAACGATGTTGGCCTATTGGGTGCTACAATCCCTTCCGCAAGCCGCGCTCCCTCCTTCCCTCCCCACCCTGCATCCCCAATTTAGTGTGAGATCCCCCCCTTCCCCTCCCCCACCCACTCAACCTATTCACCCCCCGCCCACCCCCCCCCACCACCGGGCCTCATAGACCTTACTGATCCAAGTATGTCGCACTCCTTCTCACCAAGCTCTTCTACCACCCTTTAGGGTCCACCACCCCTTGTGTATCGTACTCCTACTCATATACTGCTTTTGCCACCTGTTCCACCGTCTGTACCGGCCTCATCGCCCTCCCTCAGTGATCCGCCTTTGACCCTTTGGCCCCTCCGCCTCCTTTCTGCCACTGTGGACCACTCCCACGGCCTCTCCTTTGGACGATTACCAGTAGTTCCTCCCCCCCTCCTTCCACCCAAGGGACCCTCCTCCAAATCAATCCCCAACAAGTTAGCTCCCTCCTGGGCGGAGGTTACCTTTTTTGAGAACCTTCCCACTCAAATACAAGCCCAAAAGGAAATGTCCACCTGTAGTGTATTCCGCGTTCATTTAAGACTTTCAGCACCAGCGCCATCTTCCTTCTCTTTATCAAGGTAACATTGGCCAAGTCTTGGTATAGAGCTATCTGCTGGCCTTTAAACCCTATTGGCTCTTGTTTCCTTGCAGCTTGGAACACCGCCTCCTTCTGCGCGTATCTAGAGAAGGCGGCCAGCACATCCCTCGGCCTCGAGCCGGGGCCCTTGGAAAGTCTTCCGACCCTGTGAACTCGGTCCAACTCAATGCAGTCCGGGCCGCCCTCTCACAGGACATCTGCAAAGATACCCTGAATTTCCTGCTTCAGATTCCTGTCCGAGACCGATTCCGGTAGCTGCTTCACTCTTATATTGATCCTCCGTGATCTGTTCTCGATGTCCTCCATCTGAATCTCCAGATTCTGGGTCGCCACGTCCAGGCGCTCTAGAGCCTCACTATTTGCCGTTGTTTCTTTTTCAACTTCTTGGAGCCCTCTTTCTAGAAGATCCGTCCTTTCATCGAGTTGTCTCATATCACGCTTAATCTCCCCCATAGTCATTTAAGTCCGTCCGCATGAGCTGAAACTGTTCCTGAAATGTCTTGGCCAAATTGGTATGGCGCGCCTGGATTTCCCCCAGAAAATCTTGTCCATTAGCCTGGGTCAGCTCCCGTGCGCCGTCTGTTGTGGTCCTCTCCTCCATCCCCTCGTTGCCTCCCACCGGATCCTCACCCAAGTCTTGCACATGCCACATAGCGTGGAGGGTGCTTTGAGAGTCCCGAAGGCACTGCAAAGTCTTTCCACTTTTCCCTTTGTGTCGCGTGGCCATCAGCACAGAGTAATTTTGATTGCGTGACGCCTGACTCCTCCTGTCAAATCTCTTTCCCCCCCAACGAAGGATGTACACCCACACGTGTCATCCACGAGAGCCAAACTGCTCACTCGGCGCCACCTTCTGGCCTGCGCAGAAACATGGTTTCTCCTTAACTTTCTACCTCCTTTATATCCCAAGGGTGCTGCTGTTAGGGCCTTAATACTATCACAGCTGAAAGGCCCCCACTGGGGGGAGAACGGGAACATCCACAGAAGGAGTGACCAGTCACAAGTATGTAGCAGGCGGTACCTCACACCACCTCAATAAGACTCCGCTCCGCCGGTAGTAGTGAGTCATACACTCAAAAGGGCAGTTTATCGGGCGGCGTCCTCAAAAAAAAAAAAAAGGGGGGGGAGGCCGACAGTCACCATTTGCTAGGAGGTCTCCTTTTGGGACTCAGGTTCCTCCGGGCCTATGTGAACCCCTCTACCTGGGCCCCCATGGCCACCGAAGCAGCAGGGCCCACTCTTTCCACCCACTTCGCCTTCACCACTTACTGCGGTGTCCAGCGCAGTGGCGCTTCTTCTGCAGTTCACAAGGGCCACTCCACCAGAGCTCTCCCTCCACAGAGCCCTCCCTGTCGCTAGATCCCGCTGCCGCGTGGGCGCCAAGATTCGGAGCCCGCAGCTAAGCGAGGCACCCAGCAGGCGTCCGTCGGGGCTCCTCCTTCACCGCTCCACTCGTACCAGGAGGGACCGCCTCCCCACTGTCTCCCTGGGACCGGGGATCCGCTCCACCAGCCGGCGAACCCCTCCTCCGCTCCCGTAACCGCTGTAGCCGGCACCTCGGGGGTGCAACACTCTCCGTCCAGGGGCTCACACAGCCTAGCGCTCGTCGCAGCAGAGTCCCCTGGCCCCTCCTCTGTCCGGGCCTCGCGCCGAAGTGCCCGGCAACGCTGTTTCCTCCCCGATCTGCTGCGGCCGGGGAAAAGACTCCGCCGGGCACCGTTCTTCTTCTTCCCCGCTCCTTAGCGTTCCCCCGCTGGGTGCTCGGGGTCCTACCACACGGGTCGCCTAAGTACAGCGGGGTGGTGGACCGCAGTATTGACGCCTGTTGATCCGGAGCACACAGCAGGTACGGCTACCTCTCACCCGCCGCCATCTTGGAATCCCTTGAAAATCTAGCTTATCGAAGTTTGTCTAAAAATCTTTGAAGTTGTAGCAGTCTGTCTAAAAGTCATGAAAGTGTGGCAATAGTCCAAAGCCCTGGAACTAAAGCAATATATCTGGTTGTCGGTAGATGCTACATTTGTTGAGGCCAAGGTAAAATACTGTGGGACAATGCTGTCTGTTATCATGTTAAAGCAATTCAAACAACAATTGTTGAAGTAGCAGTATTGAGAAGGCATCCTTATAATCGTACCCTTTTGGAGACTAAATTCAACAAGTCCTAATTGTTAATCTTTGAACTGTGACAAATCTACCTATGGGAGTGATCCAGCATTGTGGCCAGGATCGCCAGGGTGGCTATTTTTCCTAGAAGTGGAAAGTGGATAATGCTACCCAAATCAGAAGATTTGTTACCATTGGAACCTTTTTGCACTTTTGTTTTGACTTAAAAAAATATATCATTATCAACAACTAACGTATGACATTTTCTTTCTATGATTAAACAAGTTCCATGAAGTGACTTTAATTCCTGGGGACATTAAGGTCCTTAAGAAAATTGTATATTATTCAGGTCCTGTTGAATTGCCATACCTTTTATTTATGTGGTTGTTGTTTAGTGTGTGGGCCAGTTATCTTGTGTTAGTGTGTTCCCTTAGCTTTTAGAATAGGCAGGGAAGTCTTCAACAGAGTAGGGAAAGTGAGGCATTTTTATACATTTTCATTTAAAATAAAATGGCATATTTTGAAAGATCGTCAAACAGTTGTCCGCCTCGCATACTGACCCCTAACATAAGCTTGATACCAACAGCTACCAGGAACTACTTCGGATCGGCGTGTTCGGATCGGCACGTTCCAACAGTGCCTTTTCCTCGTTTGCAACAGTGCTAATTTCCCTATCCTCCCTGTGTCTCCTTGACTCAGGGAGTCTTTGCCTACTCATTTCTCCTGGCTCCTTTATTATTCTTTGCTATTCTGTTTCCTGGAAGCATTTCCATTTCTCCTTGTCTCTGTTCAAAACCCCTCTTTGCTACAATTCTATTCTGACATTTGGGATGCACGTATTGAACAACGTTCTCAGCCAAGATCCTTTCATCAGTCATCCTTCCTGAAAGCTGTGTATTCAGACTGTTCTACAAGGTATTTACCTGAATTGGACATGGCTACATCTATACCAACTTGCAGACTTCTTGGGATTTTTTTTTATCCCTTTAGGAGAAATCTTTCCTCCCACTTGGACCGATCTTGCTGGCAGCCACTCTTGCTTCTGTTTCCATTACAGAACGCAGAGTGGCTTCTATAGAAGACAATCCTTGCCTCTACTCATCGCCCACAAAAACGACGGGTGAGGCCTGCTGCTGACTGGTTGCGACTCCAGCGGCGGTAGAAAAAAAATGTGATCCATTCAAGAACTGGTAGCGGCAGTACAAGTTTTAACATTAGAGGTCCAGAATCTTAAAGCAGAACACTGTGTACTTAGACAGGCACGGCCACCAGAGACGACATTGTGGAGAACCCTCAGTCACGTGGAGCTACCATTGAGCGTTATCATGGTGACCCCCAAAAGTACAAAGAATTCATAGGTGCCTATAAAGTGGCATTCCCCTTTTTTCGACAGCACAGTCATTGGGAATGGAAGCCTGAAGTGGGATTTCTTATTCCTCAGTTATCTGGCTGTGCTATGTCATGGGGCACACCTTTGGTCACTACTGGGAATCCCATAGTGGGTAATTGCCAGGCCTTTTTTTGGGCGGGCTTTGCTGGGATTTTTGACAACCCAGATTTGACCTACACCACACGAGGCCCATTATTGGATTTCGTCCAAAGAACACAAGATTTCCTCACATATACTACCCGCTTCAAACAATTGGCTCAGCAGACAGCCTGGCCGGAAGAGGCCTGTTTTACATTATATCGCAGAGGGTTGTCAGAAGACCTAAAAGACAAACGCTTCAGGGTTCCAAGACCCGCCACATTTGATGATATTGTATGGCTAGTTATCCAGATAGATTACAGTTTACAAGTACGCAGACAAGAAAGAAGGAAACCCTGAAATCCAGTCTCCTCCTGTGGCCCCTGGGTTGTTAAAGGATAAGACCTGGGCCCAAGGGATGGGTATTCCCTTTGCACAAAAAGAGCTTCTCGTACCCGTTGAAGGAGTGGATGGAAGACCTCTGAGCGGTGGACCCATTACAGAAGCAACCCTTAGAGGCACGATGCAAATTCCACAACACACAGAACGAGTGTCCTTCAATCTCATCACCGCCGCACATTCCCCTGTGATCCTGAGGATACTGTGGTTGGATATTCCTAACCCTAACCATGTTTTTGGGATCAGAACAATGCATCACAACATGTTTCGATAATTGTGAAGGAACCAAAGTTGCATCTGAGGAACCCATCAGAAATTGCTCTTCGGGTCTCATACTTGCTAATCTGATACCTGACAAATCTATGCAATTCCATGAAGCATTTTGTAATGAGACCGAAAAGACCTTGCCTCCCTACAGGCTGGATCTCATATCCAGCTCATCTATTCCTTTTAGCTGGATGTTAATCTTAGCCCCAGCCGAGAAGGATGTGTTACGGGCATATCTGGATGAAAACTTGAACGGTCTAATCACAAGTGTCCAAATCCCCTGTGGGAGCATATTTGTTTTTCATGCTTAAAACAAAAACGGAACTATGTCCTTGTATCACCTTGAAGGACAGATACCCACTTCCGCTCATCCCTGACAACCTTCAGGCAGTGAAATCCTTCCACATATTCACCAAGCTAGATCTACGTGGTGCTTACCATCTTGTGAGAATACGTGCTGGGGATGATTGGAAAACGGCTTTCTGGACTCCTTTCAGACATTTTCAGTACCAAGTTATGCCCTCTGGTTTGGCCAATGGCCCCTCAGTATTTCAACTATTTATGGATTAAATATTTGCATATCTTGCAACTTGCATGTGGCCCCTCCTGTACCATGCTAGAGTGCAGGCGGTAGCTGATGCCTTAGTCCAGATGACCCTCTTGAAGCCTCGGATTCACTCAAAGAAGGTTGGCAGGCCAACTCCAGTACATAGTTTGCCTTCCCGATAATCAGCAACACACTGCAGCCACCCTGTTATTCTATGGTGCTGCTGAGTTTTGATTGGGAGAGCTCAGATCAAAAGGACTACCGGAGCCGGCAGGCTCTGCTGGCCTACCACCTAAGACCCTACTTAAGGCCCTTGGCTGGCCCTGTCCGGCTGCGGCAATGCCACCACGCTTTCTCCTAATGCTGGATGCAATCTCTTTGCAACTAAGGTGAGGGGGCTACCCCCTCCTGCGTTGCACAATCCGTTCTATGTGAACTCACCAGCATGACCCACGATTCACAGTTTGCTGTTTTTGTTTTTCTCTTCCCGTGGCACACTACATTCCGAGGGCTTGGACCTCCTTCATACCTTACTTGCATACGCTCCACCTAACGTTGCCCCAATTCCTTGTGGCGCACATCCTTGTCCTCACACCTTACGACAAACTTATGTGGTCCTTGCACCTTGAAGCATGGCTCTTCTAGACTATGCTTTTACCCAAACTCTGACTCGGATGTATATGTATGCCTAATGTAGCCCCCCCGTACCATGAGATGTCCTTGCTTAACTATTCCCCTCCGAACCACCTGCACGTGTAATGTTTGCATGTGACTGCACTGTTTAGATTATCATTTGCACTTACTGTAACTAGCGCCCTGAAACCCAAGGGTTTGGTGCGCTGCTAGAAAAAAAAAGAATCTTCTCCTTCACCACGTCATTGTCTACTTATACAACATCTTGATATTTTCCAGGAATCCAGACGAAGATCACAATTACGTCTGTGAAGTACTCTGTCGATTTAACATGAACAGTTTAAAGGCCAAACCAGAGAAATGCCTTTTTGATGTATCTTCTGTGTCCTATCTAGGCTACATCTTGTCAGACCAAGGTATCGAGATGGATCCCAAAATGGTCACAGCATTGCAATTTATGAAGCGCCCTAAATCTCTTAAGAGTTGCAGAAGTTTTTAGGCATGGCAAACTTTTATCGAAAGTTTATACAAGGATTCTTCACTGTGGTACTACCTGTGACTAGACTCCTGAAAAGAGACCTCCCCTTCTGGTGGGATCAAGATGCCAACCAGGCCTTTGAACGTCTCAAAGATTGTTTCACATCAGCAACCTTTTTGAGGGAACCCAATTATCAACAGCCGTTCAATCTTGAGTTTGATGCATCAGATTATGCAGTAGAAGTCTTGAAACAACGAGCCTTAATGAAACGAGAACATCTTGTCACTTATTTCTCGAAGACTACTCAGCGAAACATAACTACTGTCTTGAATGGGAACTACTGGCTATCAAGTTAGCTTGTCAAGAGTGAAGACCTCTCCTGTTGGGAGCGAAATGGTCACTAGAGATCTGAACAGACCATTGAAATCTGCAGACTTTACAGAACTTTAAGTGTTCTAACAGCTGACAAGCTAGATGAGCCGATTCTCATTTTCTTCTCTTAAAAAAAACTTTGTATTACTGGTTTGCCATCACCTAAATTCCTGGTTCCTGTAATCTGTTAGCTGCAATCCATTTCTAGACGGTTTCTGCTATCAGAGGAACTACTAGTGAAGAAACGCATCTTACCTCAAGCTACATATGTCTTTATGGTACGCATTCCTTCAACAACTGTTAACGGATGTTAGGGAGAATTCTCAAGAATGTGCTAATTTACCTTACCTTTTGAGACCCCCCAACAACTTTGCTGGATTTCTAGGATTTTATTTTTTACCTGAGCAGAGTGTGAGCCTTTTTTCCCCCCTACTTTTCCATGTATTTTGATGTGTGTTTTACTTTTGTGTCCTGGAGTTTTAAGACTACTCCATAGGCATCATATTTTTCTGTGTCACACGGCACCTTCAGTGCAGTGGTATAGGGATGTCTTTCAGACCTCCCAAGGTTTGAATACCTTCTCTGGGACTGACTACTTTCTCTCAGAGCATGTAAAGTTAAATTGGTTTTACAAGTTTCTTTTAAATTTACAGACCTAGCACACACTATCTTCCTACAGAGTGCTGGAGGAGTTGCCTAGCATCCCGAGTCAAAACACTCATGTAACAGTTAAATGTTACCGTTTCCTACTTTAAATGGCTGGTGGCAGTGTTTTAGATCAAACTACCATGATTTTTCCCGACCGCTAACACCGGTTGCTAAAAATCTGGTCAGCCATGCTTTCAATATTGCGCCCAAGACCCATCTTGGGTCATCTCCGGTCATCTTTTTTTTAAATTTCTTTTAGGAAAGGTCCTTATTGTGTTTGTCTCTGCGTGCCAAACCAGGTTTGGTTCCCTTTGTTCATTGGCCTTTGGTGGGCTTCAGTGCTGAAGCCCTCCTCTGGCACCTGAGTGTCTGGGGTGGACAGGATGTGAGAGAGGTGCCCGAAACTCCCTGTGCTTGGTCTCGTAGGAGACCTGAATATACTTTGGTGTGATTGGCCGACTGGCTGTCCGGCAAGGACAGCCACCCTGCTGTGTGAGTAACAGTCAGGCTGGAATGAATGGGGGGAAACCTATTTAAAAGCAGATCTCTGGGACTTGGAAAGCAGATTCAACCACTGGAACGAAAGAACCGAAGACGAGCTGAAGGAAGAGGACTGCTGCAACTCCTGGATGACCGGTGAAGCCCTGCTGCAGGTCCGAATTGCCTGAAACTCCATCGACAGAGAAGCCCTTCAAGGTTAACTTCTTCCCTTGAGTTTGGTGGGAACAACCAACTCGTAAGCCGCCTGGACACCGTCACCTCCTGGTCGATTTTTCTGCAGAGTGCTGTGGAAAACCAGATAGCTAGTGGGAAGGATACCAATTTGTGGTCTTTAAGGCACTCTGACCTTAAACCGATGTTTTGCCAAGCTTGTTGCCTCATCCCTGGGCAGCGCAGAAACCTCCCAATGCCCTCCTTCGTGTCCCCACGACTGAAGCTCAGGAACAGCGAGACCTGCTCGAACTGCCAGGAACAACTGCCTCAGCTACAGCTCTTCTTCACTTTAAAGGTACTGTGCAAACGCGGTCTGGAAATCTTTTCGGCCACAGAGAAAGTTTGTGAAACTTTCCCAACTTCGAAGGCTTGTCCTTCCCTAAACATTTGTCAAACTTTTCGCCTAGCCAAATTATTCTTAAATCCATGGCAAAGACTTAACTGTTTACTACCAGAACTGTTCTATCCTATACAAAGACTTCTGAACCATTGACTTTGGCCCATGCCCATGAACTGAATTGCTGGTTGTAGTTTCAGTAAACTCTTTGCCCTGCCTATGAAAGTATTTGGGCTGTCTATTTTTATAAGATCGTCTTTTTACCCCTTTTCAAAGTATCTGAAGTGCCATTTTGCTCCCACTTCAGGGGAGATGAACTTGTTCAGTAACTTATAGGTTGTATAATAATATATGATATTGAGCTGCTCTGGCTAGTGTAATGTTTTCACACTGACTGTGTAAATAAATGTATATTCTTTTACCAAGAAACCTTTGAGTAAATTGTTTGAATCACTGTATGTATTGGTTCTATGTGTAACTTGTTCTACTGCTCACTCAACTCTTGAGATAAGTCTGGCTGCTCAGCCATCGCTACCACTTTACTGTGTAGTACAGGCTTGTACCAAAGGTGAAATTGTACTGAGACGTGTAGTCTTAATTGCATGTAGTGTTCCCAAAGGGTACTGCATGTGATTCTGCCTAACAATGGACACAGTAAAGAACCCTCTGCTGGACATATGGAAAAGGCATTTGACACAAAAAGGTTTGCTCTATTATCAAGGAAGGATCTATGTACCTTCATTCAGAGACTTTATGGTCTAAAGTCTTGTATTTTACACATGACTCTGTGGTAGCGGGTCATCGTGGTCAACAAGCTACATTGAATATTGTACGACAGTATTTTTGGTGACCAAATATGACGATCAACGTCCAAAAGTATGTGGTGGGCTGTAATAAATGTGCCCAAAACAAGACCCCACCACATCAGCCAGTCAGATTACACAAAGCATACCACCAACAAGACCATGCAATGTAGTTCCATGGACCTTATTGTTGATTTACCAAAATAACGTAAAACCTAACAGGCGTATTTGTAAAGGGCATGTTCACCCCAGAAGGGCCACGTTGGTGCTAATAACGGATGTTTTATTAAAATCTCAGGACTGTACTGTAATAATAACTGTGGATACCATCACCAAATGGGCACATTCTTCAGCTTTACATAAATTGCCTACTGCAATTGAGATGAATAAGATCTTTCTCAGGGATATTTTCCACGTACATGGTCGTCCTGAAGTCTGACGGAAGACCTCTGTATACCTCCAAATTTTGGGGAGCATTATGTTGTCAATTTTGTATGGAATGAGCGCTCTTCTCTGGATATCCTCCAGAAAGTAATGGACAAACTGAGCAGTTAAATCAAACCTTAGAGCAGTATCTTCGATGCTTTATCAACTAGGTAGAAGATAACTGGGTATTGCTCTTACCCCTTGCTGAATTTTAATCTAATACTCCACATTCAGCACTTCGTCATACCCCATTTTTTTGCACTTATGGATTCCACCCGAAATAGCCAACCGTGATTCCTACAGTATGTTCCAATATTCCTTCGGTGGAAATCCTTCTTCAGGACATTCATGCTGCACACCATCAAGCGGCACAAACTTTGGAACACACACAAGCACAGGTCAAGGGATTTAACGACAAAATAAAACTGGTACCGCCCCTTCATACAAGAAAGGCGTTATCGTGTGGCTCTCGACAAAGTACTTGCCAAGAATGACTCCAGGTAAATTGTCTCCTAAATAGTTTGGGCCCATTCCTGTACTCAAAGAAATAAATCCTGTGGCCTTTGGGATAAAATTACCTTTGCCGTGGCATTGGATCCACCGTGTGTTTCACGTGTCTTTACTGAAACCTTACCAAGGAAAAATGGATTCCAACACCCATCGAGGATGCCATTGTGCAGAATACAAAATGGAAAAGATGTGATTCCAGGTTCCATTGGGGTATGTTGCAATATCTCACACTGGAAAGGATATCCCATCTCTGACAGGTCATGAGAACCTCTTCAGGACATTAATGCCTCCTATTTGCTTCAAAAGTTCCATCAATGTTTTCTGTGGAAACCAGGAAACCCCCGGGCTGGACGTAATGGAAACCCTTTCCCTTGCTGTCGTTATGGCAACGAACGCAGCCCAAACCAAGATGCCCACATTACGTCTCCACCACACAGACGACGATACACTGTGCCTCACCAGTAACGTGTCCCAGAAGTGCCTAAAACAACCAAGCTACTTAACTGAGACCCACGTTCGGATCAGCGCGTCATCTACAAAGTATTTACCTGATTTGGACACGGCTGCAGCTATACCAACTTGCACACTTCTTGGATGTTTTTTTAATCCCTTTATGAGGGCTACTAGTAGGCTACAAAGTCTACTTTATGAGGGCGCTTTCCTCCCACTTGGACCGATCTTCTCGGCAGCCCCTCTTGCTTCTGCTTCCACCACAGAATGCAGAGCGCTTCTAGAGAAGACGGGCCTTACCTCTACTCATCACCCTCCAAAAATACTCCCCAGGGAAGGCCTGCAGCTGACACCCTTGTTACACCATGGGGTCTCTGTGGTCACAGTACCACAATTGCCTTCTCTCATCTCTGCTCTCTCATCTCTGCTCTTTCTGGTTGCTCCGTGTCCCATGTTCCTCTTGCGGCTTCTCACCAACTTTCAAACTCGCTGGCTTTGACAGAATCAGTCTCCGCCCCCTCTCAGGTGTTGTTTGCCTCAGCTGACTGCGGCATCTCCCTGGACTTAAGCTTCCTCAATCCATTTAAATGGGATTCCCTATTTAAAGAGACATATGCATCTTCTAGTTGGAAATAATGAATGGTACCATCTTCTTCTTCCCAGTATTTACCTTGTATGTCCTTCATGTTTTCTGATATTCCTTAGTAGGCCATACACGAATTTGGGAGTTCCTCAGAGGAACGGGAATCCTTCTCTCCACAGGGGAAGTCTCTCCCTGTGAGGTCCTACTTGGCTCAACGTCCAGGAAGGGTGTTACGGACCGGCCTCACCTCCCTAGCGTCACGGTGGGGAGAGGGGGGGTGGAGGAAGAGAGAGTAGGGGGGGGGCATTACACGGAGGGGACTGCCTCTTGGGATGATGGGACACATTTCCTCGATTCATCACAAACCCTTGAACATTGTGTCGAGGATCTAGATTTTTCTATTTGTCCCATTCTAAATCCGTGAATTCTCTTTAGGGTATGAATAATATGGTCTGCTATTTTTACATTTAGGCACAGTCTGGCAACTTGCTTTTTAATTCTTTGTAGCATGTGAGTCTTTTTTGGCACACTAACATAAATGATGCAGTATTTTGAAAAGGATAGCACCAGTGCCCTCATTAACCTAATCTGATCATTTGGCTTTCAGTTGCAGCAGCAGAAGAAACCTCCCCTGAATCCTGCATTAAGAACGATGGAGAGGTGTGGTTGAATGTGACACACTTGTCTTTCATTTTCAAGGCCCTTGGTGGCTGTCTTTCTAGGACCTAGGGCCACTTCAAATGCTATCTCATTCCTTGGCGTACCACCGAACAGTTGGATCTCTGTTTTAGACATTATGTAGTGGTAATCGATCTGCCGATTTATGTTCCCATTGGAAGTTTACTTGCTGTGCAAACTCTGTATAGAGAGTTAGAGAGAGAGAGAGAGAGAGAGAGAGAGAGAGAGAGAGAGAGAGAGAGAGAGAGAGAGAGAGAGAGAGAGACTCTCTTTGTGTGTATATGTAATATATATATATTTCTGAGGCTTGTGGAATCTGCTTAGATCACATGCTGTGCATAGGCCGACATCTAGTGGAAGCTGTAACCATGATCCCTCATGCGTGTAGGTACGACCCTCAGATTGTTTTTTTCCGCCATACTTGTCGGAAGCATTGTGCAGAGTTCCCTGGCTTTCAGCCATTTTGCAAAAAATTAATATTAATTTCCCCGTTCTTTCACTCCCACGTCGAGACACCAAAGATCGACGCCGGTCCGAAGAACAACCAACCGTCGAGACTGCACAACGGACTATGGGCCTCGGAAGGCCTCTGGCCGCGGCCCGGGCCTCGGAAGGCCTTGGCCCTGCAAGTAGGGAGAGTGGGGGGTGGAAATATACACAACACTCATTATTTCCAGCATACACTAGCCCGCTGCCTTATGGTGACATATGGAGAATACTCCATTTAAATTTTGCCCCAAGTGCAACCGCAAGTACCCTTGGGTTGTCAAACACGCCACCTGTAACCTCTGCTTGCTGAGGGACCACCCCGAAGCACACTGCAGAGCGTGCAAGCCTTTTAAAGCAAAAACCCTCAAGGACTGCTCCACTAAGCGTTGGGCCCACCACACCAGGCAGCTCGAAGCCATGGAAGGGGGGGTGCCTTCAGTGATGGCTAGTCCCGACCTTGGAGGATTGTCCGGCAGGGCAGTTATGGGGAACACACCCGGCGACACAAACCCAAACTACTTCTACACCTAAACACACTAAATCCAGCCGAGACTCGACACGCGTGTCGAGTTCTCGGAAGAAAGAGGCACATAGAGAGCAGTCAAGGGAATCAGTGTCCTCTGAGCGTTCCAGGTCAAGATCGCTGCATGACACACGGCAACTGTCCACAGTTGCCAAGAGTGCCTCGCTCCCCAAAGTCACGGGGGTAGGTTCGTCAGAAAACGAATCCGACCTCCAGCCCCAAGCCGCACACCAGAAGTCGGCTCCGGTAGCCCATACGGCGGCTTCCTCCGAGTCCCAATGTGCACACTCGAAAGAGAGAGACAGTACCCCTGAATCTCGACACCAAGCATCAAAAGATTCAGAAAAGACCAAACCATCAGGGAAACACACTTCCGCTCATGGGAAAGGGGACACACAGCAGAAAGAGCCATCACACTCAAATTCTGCATCCCAGGCACACAAGGACAAACACAGGTCCTCTGATAAGGACAAATCTAAGACCCCTGTCTCAGTCTCTACACCCAGGCTCATCCCGCCTACTCCTCAGGATATGGGACTAGAAGAGGAACCTCAACAGGAGGTTGTCATCCCCAGTTCCAAAGAATGGAGCACTGAGGACATAGACAGGGTGATGAGGAGAATGTCTTCCTTATCCAATTTTTATGAAAAAACCCACAGCATTTTCTTAGCTATACCCCTCACAATGCTACTCCTTCAGGATCCAAGGACCCCCAGCCTCCTAATAAGAGATCTCGGTTTGATACTCCATCTCAGGGCCTGACTTCAGACCCTTACTACATCCAGCCTTACCAACAGTATCAGGATGACCCAGAAATACAAATGCTGGACGACCAAACAGGGGTCGAATATTATGGAGATGAAGAGGAGGAGGAGGAGGAGGAGGAGGACGAGGACGAGGACGAGGACAAAGTCTACAATATGGGCTCTCCGGTTCGCAAGGAACCACAAGTTACTGACTCACCAATAGATAACCAGCCCTTTCTTAATGAGGTCTTGGCGAAAGCTGCAGAGCACTTCCACATAGACACTCGGGGTGCAGGAAGAGAGGGACTTTGCAGAGGAGCTAGTTAGTGGGGGACAAAAGGCCCATTGCTCAAGCCATTCCTATTCTCAAGTCGATCCAGCGAAGAATTGATCCTTCCCTTCTCACTCCTAATCTCACTAGGGCTGTAAACCCCAGAATTGAGAAGTTATTCAGGGCCGCCCAGTCAGACCCACTTTACATAGGGGGTCAACTTAAGCCCGACTCATTGGTAATCCCAAACACCAGAAAAAGAGCGGGGACACCTCTATCTTCATCTGAGGCTCCCCCAGACAAGGAGAGCAAGAACATTTATGGGTTAGGAAGGAAGGTGGCATCCACTTCTGCTTACCAAACAAGAATCGCCAATATCACCACTCTGCTGGCAAGCTATAATTGTCACCAGTGGGAGCAGGTAGCTGCTGTCATTGACTCCGCTCCAGAACCACTAAAGGTCCAGCTAGCCCAAATCACGTCGGAGGGTAGAGCCGTGTCCGGTTGCATTCTGAAGACTACCTTTGGCGCCGCAGATAATGCAGGCCGGCTCATAGCAGAGAGCACTGTCATTAAGAGGCACGCTTGGCTAAAACAGTCAGGGTTTAAACCTGAGACACAAGCTACCCTTATTGACATGCCGGTGGAACCAAAATGTCTTGTTTGGCAAAGCAGTAGAGGACGCACTCAAAACTGCCAAAGACGAGTACGATACTCTGAAGTCCCTGGTACAATTGACAAATAAGCCCACCAACCAAAGAGGGAATAGTAATTTTCGTCGCTCACGCGGCCAAAATTCCCAGAGGGGCTCCAATTACGTACAGGGACAGGGTACATCGTGGGGTTGCAACCAACAGACTACCCAAAGTTACGGCAGAGGTAATAAAAGGAGCTGTGGTAGAGGAAGAGGCAGCCCAGGCAGAGGCGGTACGCCTCCCGCAGAACAGTGACGTTCTGCTCGGGGTCCCTTCCCACGCATCCCCAGTAGGGGGGGGTGCATTTCCAACTTCGCCCAAGCATGGGAAGGGATCACATCGGACAGATGGGTGCTGTCCACAGTGTCCGCAGAATACTGAATCGAACTGCTGGAGCACCCCCGCAAACACCCTCCACGACAAGATACATTCCCTGGACCACCAAAATATCCTCCTCGAGGACATCGTCAGTCTTCTCGCAAAGGACGCGATAGAACTCGTCCCGGGCCACCAGGTAAACAATGGTATTTATTCAACTTACTTCCTTGTGCCAAAAAAAGATTTGACAATGCGCCCAGTATAGACTTGCGCCCTGCAAACAAGTATGTCAAGCCCCAAATATTTTGCAGGACTACTCTCCAAGAGGTAATCCCCCTCCTAAAAAGAGGGGATTACATGGCAACATTGGACATGAAAGATGCCTATTTTCATATTTCCATGTTCCCAGCGCACAGAAGAGTCTTGCGATTCAAGGTGGACAGTCAGCACTACCAGTTCAAGGTGCTGCCCTTTGGTATAGCCTCGGCTCCAAGGGTGTTCACCAAGGTACTGGCGGTGGTGGCAGCACACCTACGCAGGGAGGCAATCCCAGTGTACCCTTACCTGGACGACTGGCTCATCACGGGGGAAACCCTGGTAATTTGCAGATCCAACATCCAAAGAACTATCAACCTCCTTTTCAAATTGGGTTTCTCTATCAACGAGAAAAAATCAAGCCTGGTGCCAAGCACCTCCAAACAGTTCCTAGGAGCTGTCCTAAACACTCGAGGGATTGGCCTTTCCATCAGAGGAAAGAATTCGGAATATACTACTGCAAATTCCTCTATCAGTCCGGTTGTCAGATAAGGGTGCGCAAAGCGATGCATTTGCTAGGCATGATGGGGTCATGTATTTACCTGGTTCCCCACGCGTGCCTGCGCATGTAACCTATGCAGGAATGGTTGACGAAACAATGGTCTCAGGCAAGTGGTCAGTGGGACGATCTAGTGGTCGTTTCACTGGTGGACGAGAGCAAACCTGTCAAAGGGGAAACCCTTTTTCGATCCGGAGATACAGGTTGTAGTCACTATAGACGCGTCCCTAGCGGGGTGGGGAGCACACCTCCTTCACCACACAGTACAGGGTCTCTGGTATCACACAGTGGCCAAGAATCACATCAATCTGCTAGAGCTTCTGGCAGTCTTCAGAGCGCTTCGAGCGTTCGAACCCCACCTGATGAACCTGTCAGTGCAGATCTTAATAGACAGCACGACAGCAATGTTTTACATAAACAAACAGGGAGGGACTTGTTTGCCAAATCTGTCCATGCTTGCTCAGAGAATTTGGACATGGGCACTCAGACGGAACATTTACCTGTCATCTCAACATGTTCCAGGGGATCTCAATTCACTAGCAGACGCTTTAAGCAGAGATCCCCTCCCACAGATAAATCGTAGAGGACATCTTCTCACAGCGAGGTTTCCCCACTATAGACCTATTCGCCACAAGCGAAAACGGGCAATGCCCAGGATTCGCATCCAGGTTCCCCCAGCCAGACTCCAAGGGAAACACCCTGTGGATGAACTGGTCTGGGATGTTTGCGTACACTTTTCCACCAACCCCTCTCATGAGGAAGGTGGTCAACAAGATGCACAGGGAATCGATGACGCTAATCCCACTTGCTCCCTTGTGGGGGAGGCAACCGTGGTTCCCACACCTACGCAGACTAGCAGTGTGCGAACCCATCAGACTCCCGTGCTGGCACAACCTACTATCCCAGCACCAAGGTCAAACAGTGCATCCTCAACCCAGCTCAATGAATTTAGCAGCATGGCTCCTGAAGTCATACAGTTTGGACATCTCAACCTACCACAGAGATGCATGGACATCATAAAGGAATCTAGGAAACCAAACACGAGGCACTGTTACTTCGATAAATGGGAAAGATTTGTTATCTGGTGCCAGAATAAGCAAATCAACCCGGTTGATTGCACTCCTTCCAATATTGTCACCTACATGCTCCACCTGCAGGATGCAGGGTTGGTATTTAATTCATTAAAGGTACACATGGCAGAGCTGTCAGCCTACACCACCTCCCATAACAAGGTTTTGTGGTGGAAAGTACCAGTGGTTAAAGCCTTCATGGAAGGGGTAAAGAGACTCCACCCTCCAATTTCAAACCCACCACCAGGATGGGACCTTAATGGGGTGCTTGCTAAGCTCATGGGCCAACCATTTGAACCCATGGATAAAGCCAGTCTCAAACACCTGACCTATAAAACTGCCTTCTTAGTGGCCATTACATCCATAAGAGGGGCCAGTGAAATTCAGGCTCTGTCAGTGCGGGATTCTTTCTTTACTGTTCATAAGGATAAACTGGTTCTACGAACACACCCTAGGTTCTCACCTAAGTTCATTCAAAATTCCACGTTAACCAGTCCATTGAGCTTCCGGCCTTCTTCCAAGAACCCAAAAGCTCTGCTGAGGTGAAACTACACACTCTAGATGTGCGAAGGGCGGTCCTCTACTATGTAGACAAGACCAGGCCGCTAAGAAAAACAGACCAACTGTTTGTCTCCGTAGCTACAGGCAGAGAAGGAGATTGCGTCTCTAAAGGTGCCATCTCCAAATGGATAGTCAATTGTATCCAACTATGTTACTCCCTTTCTGAAAAAACTCTTCCTTTTACGCCAAGAGCCCACTCTACAAGAGGTACTGGGGCCACTCTGGCTTTCATTGCAAATGTACCCCTTGACACCATTTGCAAAGCAGCTACATGGAGCTCTATTCACACTTTTACTCAGCACTACTGTATTGACACTCATTCCAAGACAGATACTCAAGTGGGACAAGCGGCTCTAAGACACTTGTTTGCTCATAACCCTTCTCACATCCAACCTCCTTCTAACACTGCTCGCTAATCTATGCACAGCATGTGACCTAAGCAGATTCCACAAGCCTCAAAAGGGATACATTACTCACCGTAATCGTATTTCTGATGCTTGTATCTGCTTAGATTCACATGCGCCCGCCCTTCCTCCCCTCTGAGAGAAGGCGCATGGATGCTTGTAGTCTTATCTATCTGCTTGGATAATCTGTACTCGCGCTACTCCTCATGCTACCTCATGTCAGAAAAAATACAATCTGAGGGTCCTACACGCGTGAGGGATCATGGGTACAGTAGACGTCACACTAGGGATAGTATTACTGGCACGCCCTATGTCGACGCCCATTTTCGAGTTTTGAAAAACAAACTGTAATACTCTGCAGCTTCCACTAGATGTCGGCCTATGCACAGCATGTGAATTTAAGCAGATCCAAGCATCAGAAATAAGATTATGGTGATTAATGTATCCCATATATAGTGTATTCTATACATACAGCACACTATTTCTTACTCACAAGAGTCAAATATCACTAGTGGATGGCTATCGGCCAGTGAATATTTTGTACCCAGTGTGTAATACTGGCAGGAGGCTCAAGTGTGTGTGTGTGATGCTTCATTGGGTGGGGTGGAGGGGATATTTGAGGGAACAGGGTAATATCTGCCTTCCCAGATGGTGTTATACATTTTGCCTACTTTTGCCTCCAAGAAAGTGTCATACTGTGTGCTTCCATTAAGGTGACCAATCAATCCCGTTTAGGGATTGATGGTTTGAGGACTAGTTTCACTGATTCATTGGGATGGGGTTGTTTGGGATATTGAAAATAGTGAGTGATCGGAACACGCCAATCTAGTATTTCGAGGCTAGAAACGTTGATATGGAGGATACAAAACAGATCTAATTCGTTTTGGGCATGGTGCATTCACAAGTTTGCTTAATTGCAATGTTTCATTGTTTCTGTAGCTGCTTAGTTTTTTTAAAGATCTGCCCAGAGATTGAAATGGCCCATCGGGAGGATTTTTTTGTGATAAGATTTGGGGACCCATTGCCATCTTCCGCACTTTTGAAAGAAAGTCAGTTTATTTTTTATTTTATTTTTTACAGCTTACGGTATACCAGGGCAATAATAAAAGGATTTGTGATTGGTGCATCAATGGGTGATCAGTAATTCAAAGAATATATAGAACCTACAACTAGCCCGCTGTTATCCCCTTTCCAATGCCTTACAGATTCTTTTAGATTTGTGTTCTATACCTTTTTGGGATTATTTTGCTCTTGTTGAGACCTTATCTCTTGTCTTGAAAACAAGCCTGCTTTGCACCCTATTGCATGAATGGATATGATCTATGCTTCTACCTCGAAAGACTCATTCCAACTTCCTAGTTGGTACTTTCTGTTGGTAAATTCTCCCCCTCAACACACTTTCTTCTCAAATGTCTGAGGCATTGCTAAATCTTACAAAAGAGAAAATGAGCAAACTAAAAGCCAGAAATGTGTCCTATATGCAGCACTAAGACGCTACCTTTTATGACCCGTACAAGGCTAATGGCATACTTGATTGTGGAGCTGCTGCCTTATTGTATTGCTGTATCTCGTTGCAACAGTGTATCCAGTTGGGCATCAAGCAATTACTTATAATAGACACCTCCCTCCGCCCCCATACATTTTTCATCCGATATATCGTCCAAGCGTAAGACTGGCTTATAAACATTTACAGGGGATGCAATACGTCTCTACACTGACTTTGATGCAATGTTACTTGCGCAAGGCATGCTTGCGGTTTGTCAGCCTAAGCACCATGGGGGCCGACAAAGTACGCATAGCAAGGTCTTCACTATCCTTCACCCAAAAAGGGGGACAAAGCAAGGTCCCAGTAGCACCATTCTTTACCAGCATTCCTGTTTCTATGCCGAGCTCGAGCAGTGAGGTGTCTTTCAATCACGCTTGCTATTCTGGCTAAATCTCCTAGCCATCCTGGGTTTGCACCATTGGCTCTGTAGGTGCTGGTATTGTCATTCTGCAGTAGGGTCCACCGCTATGCCCTGAGGTCACATGTTCTTAGCCTGTGCCGGTTTACTCGGCATCACTCGCACAACATTGATTTATAGAACCTTTGTGCAAGCCAGGAATTCCCAGAGTCACTGGAAGCAATGCCTGGACAAAGTCTCCAGTGTGTTTGATGGGGATGTTGCTATCGGTCAGTCTTGGGTTGGTAGTTTCTGTTGCTGGTACTTGTGTTTTATTCCCCTGAGGAACTTTATCCTTTACATGGAACCTTCTTGGAAGACCTGGCAGCAGATTTTACAGATGCCAGTGGTCTAAATACATCGCCAGGAGTTCAGTTTGTGATTGAGCACCTTAGGAGAAGCCACCCTATGGCATGGATGGGTTCTTCCTGTCTGCTCCTGTATTAAAGGAATATTGTGTTCATGCCTCGAGAGACATTCTGGAACAGGAAGTCTGTGTAGCCCTAGTTTCCCTTTAGTGGGGCCTTTTCTAAAACTGTCTTATCTTCTTGGGATAAGCTGCCCTCTATGCCAGTGATCTCTGAGAAATGGGTGAAAGGGGTCATGACCGCACTTGGTGACACCAGGTTTCTGTACATCTATCCGACCCAGGAAACTTTGGTGGTTCAGGCCACCAGACCAGATTACAGTTCTGCTGGCTTTCTGATTCTTCCTTCACATACATGGTTGATAAAGCTGAATGCTTTCCATCTCAAGGTATGTGCTGCTGGTAATCTGAAGCTATGGAAGGCAATGCCTTTCTGTACTATGGCTAGATATTACTTTATTACTCAGTTCTCATGCCACAGGATATGCAATGTCTCTTTCTTGAACTGTTAGTTGACAACCGGGAGAAGGCTAAGCACATTTTGTCACGGATTGGATGTGGTTGACTGTTGTAGAGGGGCCAAAGAACACCTGACTTGTGGATAAAAGGTTAGCAATACTTAATTTACAAATAAGAGGTTGATGGAATAAACGCCTGGCCTGTTGGGCATAGGAGTTTCAGCTGCAACACAAGATATCCCCCCCCCCTTCAGATTGCTTCAACTCGAGTAGCCAATCTGTTAGCCTCCAGATGGTAGCCATCAGATCCCATGATATCTCACCATTTACTATGCTGGCAGGGCTTGATGGGATTGGATTGGTAGGTCAAAACACTGTTAGGGTGACAGCAGCCCTCCATATAAGGTGCTTATTGGCATTTGTACGCACATTCATTTTGTGAATGCGACACTTTTTATTCCATTTAAACAGGCTATTCATGGCAGCAACCTCACGTTGTGAATGCCCGTGCTGGCAGCCTGGGCAGCAGTAGCTTGCAAACCCACTCTTAAGCTATCCACAAGGTACATTGATGGAAGGAACTGCGATGAGTCTTGGTTTGTTTATTTTTTAAACACTACTCTGTTAATAATTCCATCTAAATCATCCTTTTAGTTGTCACATTGTTGACTCTCCGCATAATTTGGAAAAGTGGAGATTTCTATGTGGCACTTTGAAGTGAATTTGTTGGTTTTCATTTCACTTGTTTTTTCTGATGCTCTCTCCTGATTGTGTACATCACTTTTTCCATGACTGCCATATTTTGCCCACTCATTCATGTTCTGAGGGCACCTCTTTTGCTTTCCATTTACGGGCTACTAGCAGAGCCCCTGCATTACCAGGATCATGTAAATGTGTATCTGAGCCTTTGTTGATAACTTGTCCTGTTCTCCATCCATGGCCATTATGAACAGGCCCTTATATGGGGTCTTTCGCCGTCCCCAGCATGTCCCTGATAGCTCCTTGGATCCTTTCCCAGAATTGTTCTTTAACTGGTCATTGCCACCATATGTATCCCCTTGTTCCTTGCTACCATATGTGTCCCCATGTTCCTTCCTCTGAGGGGGTGAGGTGCCATTGGTGCATCATTTTGACCCAGATCTCTTGGTTTTGTAGTGAGGCATGCCTGCCCATAGATCATTCTACTGGTCCATAGCTATCTCTCTCCTGGCTTCCTTCTCCCAGTTAGTCATATGTCTTCTTACCCCAGATTCCTCCCCCTCTTTAATCATTCTATAGATGTCCCCCTCCAGATGTTTGTCCCCGGAGTTGGAGGTCAAGGGCACACATTTCTCAAACAGGATTAACTTTCTCGTCGCTGCTTGTTTTACCTTGGGATTTAGGACTCAGTGTCTCGGTTGGACATAGCAGAATCTCTCCCCTTCCTCTAGCCCGAAGTCACTTTTACATTGGGGGAAGGTTTTTATCTCTTCTCCTTCAAACAAATCCCTTATCTTCGAACATCCCCCACTCCCTCCACTTTGTAAAGTCCCTCCTATCCCACCCTGGTGAGAACTATGGGTTCCTGAAAATCAGGGTGAACGGGGAGGGGAACGTGGTTCTTTGCTCTTTTTACCAAGTCGTACTACGTTTGCCCCACCAGGGTTTCAGTTTCACTGCAGTACATGTTTTTCGGCCTGTCCTCCCTGAGCAACCACAGTACCCCTTCCAGATCCTCCCCCACCACCGCTCTATCCATGTCCCTCCACTTGTTCCCTCTGTCCTTGCTTGCCCAATCTCTCAATATTCTAACTTGTGCCGCTTGGTAGTATGCGACAGGGTCTGATTCTCCCAGTCCCCCTTTGTGTCTAGGTTGTATCATTACCCTGTGTGAGATTCTCGATTTCTTCTGTGCCCATATATATGCCTTTGTGTGTTTGCGTATAGCTCTGAAGAATGCCATTGGGACCCTTGCTGGGATTGCCGTGAACACGTATAGTAATTTTGGTATCATGTTTTTATGGCGTTTGCCCAGCCAGGATACAGAAAGGGGACTCCATCTGTGTAGCATGCATTTGATGGTGTCCAGTAGTGGTGGGTAGTTCGCTTCAAATAGTTGATCTATATTTTTTGTGATATATATTCCTAAATATTTTAGCTTGTTAGGAGCCCACTTGCATGGTGTTTCGGGTCTAATCTCCCTCTCGCTTTCTGGTGAGATCTGCAGACTCTGTACCTCCGACTTGCCCTTTTTTATTTTCAGCCCGGCTGCCTTCCCGAATTGGTTGAGGACCCCATCCACCACCTTTAGGGACTCTTTTGGGTTGGTTATTGTCAGCAGCATATCGCCAGCGAATGCCGCAACCTTGTGCATCTCCCCCCCACCCCTCAAATGGTACCCCGTGTTTTTCCTGGGTGTCCCTAATCTTACTTCGGAGAGGTTCTAGATGTATTGCATATAGTAGCAGGGACAGGGGACCACCCTGCTTCGTACCCTTTGATACCGCCACCGGCTCAGAGAGTTCTCCATTTATTAGTAGATGCAGAAATCTGTTTTGATAATTGGCTGTGATCTTAGCTATAAAGTCCTCCCTGAACCCTATTTTACGCATAGTTAGAAAGAGACACCACCATTCCACCCTACCAAATGGTTTTCTGCATCGATCACCAGCACTATGGCCTCGGTTCGTGTTTTGTTGGCCTTCCCTATAATCTGGGCGATTCTTCTTTTGTTATCGTGAGTTTGTCTCCCGCGTATAAAGCCTGACTGATCGGGGTCCATCAGGCCGGGGGCTAGAGGAATCTAATCTGGTTGCCAGAACCTTAGTGTTTATTTTAGCTTCCAGATCAATAAGCACGATTGGTCTATGAGCCGCATAGTGTTTGATCTTTCCCTGATTTGGGCAGCAGGATCACTTTCGCCTCCTCCATTGAGGAAGTTATCCCCCTTCCCTTTCCAAATTCGTTGAATAAGGCAGACAGCCGCGGGGACAGTGTCTCTTTATATGTTTTATAACATTTTCTTGGAAAGCTGTCTGGTCCGAAGCTTTATTGGGGGGTGGCGGGGTAGCACTGTGATTGCTCTAAGCACTTCCTCTCAATATCTCCTTCTCTAGTTCTTCCCTTTCCTGTGATGTTAACTTAGGTAGGGTACACTTCTCTAAAAATTCCTGCTGGTTCCCCTGAAGTGATGCTTCTGATTTATAGACATTCCCATAGAAATGTGTGAATTCCCTCCTGATGGATTTAATGTTGGTACGCTCCTCCCACTCTGCTGTCATTATTTTTAGAATGGTTCTCTTTTTCTTCCTTTCTGAGCATTCTGGCCAGCAACCTGTCCACTTTATTTGCCCTAATATAGTATTTCTGTTTGAGATGCATCAGGGACCTCTCTGCCCTGCTTGGTTGCAGCGTTTTCAGTTGACCTCTGACCGCTCTGAACTCCTTCCTTACTTTCCCAGAGGGTTTTACCGCCATTTCCTGGGTGAGAATCTTCAGTATATCCTGCAGGTATTTTTCTGTCTGCCTAATCTCCCTCTCTCGTCTTGCTTTAATTGCTATTATCTTCCCTCTAATAGCCTTGAATGCATCCGAGATCACTCTGGGGTCTATTTCCTGGGTCTCATTTATATGAAAGTACTGATCTATCCCCTCCCTTAGTTCCTTCTTCAGGATTTCGTCCTTAAAGATATATGCTTGGTACCTCCACCTCCACAGCCCCACTGTTTGTTTGGATATAGTGAGTTTGATAGGGGCATGGTCTGATAGGGTAATGGCTCCCACTTCTTCTACCTCCTTTGTTCTCCCCATCAGCAGGCGTGAGACCCATACGTAATCTATCCTTGATGCTGACCTGTGGGTGTGGCAATAGAACGTGTACCCCCTATCGTCCCCTTTCATTTCCCTCCAGGTGTCTACTAGCGATAAGCCCTCCATGTTTTCCTTGAGTTCCTTAAAGGGCTTAGTTTGGGTGTGGTAGGTTCTAGCGCTCCTGTCCCTCTCTGGGTCCCAAGCGATGTTCAAATCTCCTAATATAATGCTCCCCTTGGCGAACCCTTCTAGTTTGTGCACCATTATGGTCCTACCCCGTACTAGGGGCATAGAGTGAGGCTAGAGTTATTGTCTCCAACTGACCATGAAACGTTAGTGCTATGAACCTCCCCTCTTTGTCCCTACTCACCCCTGTAGCATTAAGCTCCAGATTGTTTTTCAGCGCTATAAGCACGGTCTTCCCCGGGCCATTTGACTGTTGTATTCAGTCATAACCACGCATTCGGATTCTGAGTTTGTCCTTTTCTTGTATGCGAGTATCCTGCAGAGCTACTTTTGTCCGAGGTTTCCCTAGCTAGATAGTGGTCCTGTTATTTTCCTCTTGACTGCTAAGTTGAGCCCCCTCATATTGAAAGAGATGACCTTTATCACCCTTTCCTTACCCATTGCTTATTGGTTTCCCGCTCTCTCCCCTTTCTCGTTTGGCCTCATTATGCTTTCCGGACCTGATTCCCTCCTGCCTCTTCCGGCCTTCGACTGGCCTCTACACCCCCACCCCCCTAAATCTCCTTTTTGGGTGTCGAGCCCTTTTCCCCTACAAAGCTCCCTGTGGCAGGTCTTCCCTGACCTATTTGGCACTACCAAAATGTCCCCCTCCTCCTCCTCCCCACCCCCTGCGCATGATGTCTTTGCCCCTCCCCAGGCCTTCCATTTCTGTACCTTAAAGTCATGACAAGCTTTACTCTTTGGCTCCTCCTTCTGGGGCCCCCAAAGTTGTTACTCCCGCTGGATGGGTTGGGCCTTGAGGCACCCTCTTTCCTTGTTTTTTTTCTTAGATTCCTCGGTCGACCTGGGTCGACCACTCCCATGCCTTCCTTTTCAGATGATGCCTTCCTGGCTAACTCGGTTCTCTATATGTCTGGTATAGGCCCAGCATATCCGCGCCCTCCTCCCTTGTGGTTCTTCTCCTTTGTCGATTGTCCAGCTTGAAAATAAGCCCAGAGGGGAAAGGTCCATTTATATCTTATGTTTCATTTCACCAGTTCTTGGACTATCGGGCGCATCATTCCTCTTTTGGCGAGTGTGTTCTGGGATAAGTTGTGGTATAGTTGGACTGAGGCCCTGTTGACTTCGAGTTCATCGGATCTTCTAGCTGCTGCAAAAATGTTCTCTTTCTGTGTGAATTCGTGCATCGTCACCAGGACGTCCCTAGGTCTAGCTCCCGGCTCAGTCCTCTTTGGCCCGACCCTATGTAGTCAATCAGTCAGGATTTCCTCTGGGTCTGATGAGTCTGTCAGGGATGCAAATAATTGTTTCACCGTTTGTCGCAAATTGGCATCTCCCACTGACTCAGGGATAGATTTAATCTTGATGTTTGCCCTTTTAGACCTATTTTCAAGCTCTTCAGTCTGGATCTCTAGATTGTGTGACCCTGGCCAGGTGTTCCATCATTTCATCCGCTTTGAGATTGACGTCTGCCAGTTCCTGCAGCGCTTTTTCATTAGTATCTACTCTTGCCTCCAGAGAGTGAAGTGAGCTCCTGACCTCCTTTATTGCCCCGGTCAGATCTTCCTTCATTTTGTCCAGGTGCGATTGCATCATTCTATCTCTGATGTTTTGGAAGCATTGCTCCATGAATCTTTGTGTTACCCCTTTTTCTTCCTGATGTTCCTCATGGGGAATGTCTTCCTCATTCCTGCCCTCTCCCAATTCACTGTCTGTCTGGATTGGTATCCCCCTCTCCTCTGCAGGTTCTGGATTGTCCCTTCCCCGCTCTTCCTGTGTCCTGTTGCTGGGATCTGGGGCTCCTTTGCCCTGATTTTTGACATCTTTGGGTTGTAACCATCTTTGGGTTGTAAGCACGTGACCAATCTGGGGGAGTTTGCTAGTCCTTTGCCCCTCCTTAGTGAAGGTCTTGTATTAGACTGTGCTGCCCCCGAGGTTCAGGCCTAGGACCCAAACAGCTGCTTCTTCCTTTTTCCCCCCTTCCATGGGTGATGTTACCCCACTTGGTTGGGGCAACCTCTCTTACCACCTTCCCCCTAGAAGGATCCTTGTACCCCTTGTTGGGTGCTCCTCTGGGGCCTCAGGCTCTGGAGCAGTCTGGGCTTCTTGGCTGCCTGCTGCCTGATCAGTTGACCTATTATTCTGGGGTGGGTGGGCTTGTGGTTCTTCTTTGCCCCTTTCAGTCCTGGTGTCCTTGACCAGCTGCCCCCGGCACCCCCACTTAGGCTTTCCTTATCTCTCGAGCCTTGTTTGGAGCTAGGGGAGGCTGGATGATGCTCCTGTGTCTTCCTATTATCCTTTTTGTCATTTTTTGGCCGGGCTTGGGCCCTATGGCTCTTCTTCTCTCCTTTTCAATTATGGTGTCCTTGACCAGCCCCCCTCCCCTACCCCTTTAGACTTTCCTTATCTCTTGAGCCTTGTTTGGGGGTAGGGGAGGTTGGGTGATGTTAGTGTCTTTCGCCTCTCCTTTTTGTACTTTTTGGCCGGGCCTGGGCCTTATGCACCCCCTTGCCCCCGCCCTGGGCGCTTACTGCGTTTCCGTTGCAGGGGCTGCAGTTGGTATGCTGCTTCCCTCCTGACCACGTGTGCGGCCACCTTCTTCCTCTCCTGCCTCCCCCGGGGGCCTCACACCTACTTGCCGCCTCCTTATCAGCCCCTCTGGGACCAAGTTCCAGCTACCCTGCGGCTCTGCTGTCTCACCTCAGCTGACGGTTCCCACTGCGTTCGGGTTCCCTGTGGTGCAGGTTGACTCGCTTCCGTATGTCGTTGCCCTTCGTTGGGGCGCTGCTGCTCTTCCACTCTCCGTGCTTGCTGCTCGGACCTCTACATGGACTGGTCTCCCTCTGAGTGGTCGGCCGTTGGCGCTCGTATTGCCGGCTCGGTCCATCCCCTTCAGCTGGGGCCGCTCAGCGCCTGTGCCGCACTCCTTCTGCCCTCCGCTCTCCTCTGCCCGTGTGTCTCGAGCGGCACAGCAGTCCCCTCGATGTTTTGCTCCATGCTCTCCTGGATCCGTCTTCTAGGGGCTTCAGTTCCTCTCTGTGCAACTCCTTCTGTCGTATCTGCGTTGCCCGGCCTCCGACTTACTGGGTGCCTCCCTTGCCATCGGTCTCGCTGGTTGGAGTCTGGTGTCTACGGACAGCGCTTTACTTGGGACTTTTCGTCCAGGGATGTGACCGAGCCTCGGTCTTCCCTGCACAGCCTTTTCAGAGCCAAACCTTGCCTGTGGAGGGGGTTTTAGGCTTACTATTCAATTTTAGCATGGTGGGGATTCGGAGCGCGTTAATGAGCGACTCCTCACCCCGGCGGCCATCTTGGAAGTGCTGGTTTCATACTTTTAATGTAAGAGTAGCAGCCCTAACAGCCGTGGCTAGCTGATCTTCTTCAAGTAGGACACTTCTTATCAGTGCTTTATAGATTTTCAGTGGCAGAGACTCTGCCAGTACTTCTAAACAGACCTGCTATATCTATTTAGGCACAGTGCCCTAATTTATCAGTGCGGCTGCCATACCTTTTTCATGGGACAATGCCAACTATTCACCCTTTTCATGGGACAATGCCAACTATTCGCAGTGGGGCTGATGCACATTTAGTGGATCATGCCAACATTTCTTAACATGCCGCTATGTTTTGGGATGGCACCTGAATTTCTTAACAGAGCTGTTCTAATGACACACACCGACATGTTGTTGGCATTTGCCGTAGAGAGCTAGACTACTGAACAAGAACAGTGTCTTAACTCCTCTCTCCTTTCTCCTGAGTTGGTGTTATGCACGCTTGTGGACATTGTGAGGTTGTGGCATTGCTGTGGTAGAGCTCAAGCCTTTCTTCTCTCTGTCTTGCCCTTTTCTTCTGCTATTCTCATATCTGACCAGCGAGTGACGCTACCCAAAACATAGCACCTTTCAAAGGCCCCAGCCTCATTATAAATCCCTAATTAATGTGCAGGATAGTCCAAACAGGTTTCGCGCTTTTGATGAGCTATTCATGTCCGTCAAGCCTGAAATGGGAATCCCAGTGCCCTACTCCTATAGGCCTTTCAGTCACCAGCTTGTTCATTAGCTCCGTCCTGCAGAGATAAGTGCCACCTGCTAGTTCCAATCCAGTTGATGGGTGAGTTTATGCATCTGCATAAGAGGTATGTGCTTAAGAAGCAGATAACGGATTTGAATTGCAGCAGAGCTGACTTAGCTTTACGCTTCTCAAAAGGACTCCCCACATCTCATCCAGGATGCTTTACTTGTGTACACTGCATACTGTGCTGGCAAAGCATCTGCACTGAAGCAAGCGCTGTATCTGCACTGAAGCAAGCGCTGCAACTACTGAGATGAACCTCCAATTCTAGAATTCACAGTTTAACTCCCAAAAGCAGGATTACAAACATTTAAAAGGACCACTCAATTTTCAGGCGGAACTAGTTTTGTAGATGGAAAATGCGTTTTCAGCTTTTTACAAATGTATTATTGCTGTTTCCCAGATGGCCTTGAGAACCCACAAACTCTCGAAGACAGTTGAAGGGTTTATGATAAGGGACTCCGCTCCCCAAAGGTCGCCCCTCCTTATCAAGTCTCCCCATGGCAGATTCCTCCCTAGCCTAGACTCCTCCTCCCCCACGCCACCCAAACCCCAGGATAGTCACTAAAGATTGGTAAAACCTGCCGTCAAACAACTGGCTGGTTGTGATGGCTCAAGGGCAATCTCTCCCTCGCCTGCAGAGAAAATAAGACGCACCAAAACAGGAAGTGAGAAACCAGGGTGCTACAGGAAGGCAGAGCAGCAAAATAGTAAATAAGGAAACAGAGATCAATAAGAAGAGATGGAAATCCAAAAAGCGAGGAGGAGAAAGGCAGGCTCATAACGCAAGAGGCCATGGTGAAAGATTTTCAAAAAGGAGTAGCGACTGCAACAGAGAAAATGAAAGGGGGGCGGGCCAGAGAAATGACATGAGGAAGAGGAGTTCTAGCAACGGGGCTTAGACAGGAAGGCATAGGAGAGAAACTGCAATAGTAAAATGCAGAAACAGGAGAAAAGTGACATAGCAGCAGATCGCAACATGTGGTATCTCAACACTTGCATGGTGAGACTTGCATTGATAGCCAAGGGGGGAAACAGTAGAAATGGGAAGGAGAGATGGAGCAAAATCATGGAGTAGATGTCAAACAGGTAGCACCAGGCAGCAACAGTATAAGTGATGCTGGTAGTGAGAGACTTGATTTATGAATACGATTTACTACCTGGTATTTGTAGTATTTCTTAAGAGTACCAGTGTCCAAGCATCATGAAGATGCAGCTGGGTAGCACACACCTACAGGTTATTGTGTGGGAGACTGTTTTCAAGTGTAATAAGTTATCTGAAGGAAGATAACTTTATACAACTTTTGTCTTTTTTTTTCAAACCGTTTCAATTTTAACCACAAATTAGATGGATTGCAATTACCTTGCACCTGCTTGTGAAGGAGAAAACAAATGTTTACTCTCTTGAAATTGGTTTTGATCTAGAATTCTAAAAATAGGGAGTAAAATATTAGCACTCAAAATTCTATCTCGAGGTCTGCTTTAACCGGTCCTTTAAAATTCCAACTCTAGGAAGCACAATCGCCAAAAGAAATGGATCACTATTTTAACACCCACAGATCACCTGAAACCAACTAACCACACCCTTTGTTTCTCCACACCCTCACATCTTGCGTGCTACACACGCCCAGAAGGCTATTGAAACAACCCACCAAGAAACTACTCGCGAATCGCACACCCCTCTCTAATCATACTACAAATCCAATACCTGGACACAACCCTTATGGACACAACAAGCCCAGTACAGAATGCTCAAAGCTCACACACACAGACACCAGTTCCTACTGGTTCGGCACGCATCAGCAGATGAGTACAAATTCTGTCCTATCCCTCTCTCACTCACTAACCGACCCACGTGAGTGCCTGGAGGCCATGTAAACGGCAGCAGCGCATGGTGTAAATCAACATATCGTATATGAGCAGAAAAGACAGACCTATTAATGCAGCCCTCCAACTATCGTCCCCTGCGCACTTTGAGTAATTGCTGGATCACAGATTGGGCGCTGACGCCCCATATATGAAACCTTCTGTTTAATGCCCAATCTCAGATGCCACCTAATCGGACCTTTCATTGTATGTTTCGATCTGCTGTTGATATTCTCTGCACAGTTGCAGAGGATATAGTTTGTGGTAAATGGTTATTTGGTGTGCCTTTACATATTTCTACTGGTGTTCCAGTTGTTGGTTGGAACCTAACCAGGTAATATACTACCTTGTTAGGAGTATTATTTTGTAAACCTTCACAACGTGACGGCAAAAGTCATTGTATTGTTTGCTATTTTAGTCCTGCCATAAATGTATGAAGGAAATGACTGGGAACATCACGTGGTTGGTGTCCCACAGGGTTCATGTACACTTGGGAATGCTCTGGCTGTGCCGTTTTGAGTGCCACACTACTCACCTTTATTCATGAGTATAATAGAGCCGATATCATGTCGGGCCCTTTTTGAGGTGCTTAACGTGATACTGCTTACAACTCTGGGTCGGACTGAGACAAGAAATGGGCCCGGGCACCTAAAAGTGGCCTGTCCCTCGCCTCAAAAAGAGGGGCCCTCAAACCATCATCCACGAATCGCGTCAATTCACAACTTTGCATGCACCGGTAAGATAACCAATTGAGCGACTACACCTGCTGCAGAATCTGTTGAGGCATGTTATGGTAGTGTGACCTCCCGTACAGAGGCATCTCACATCCTGTAAGCTGGACTGGAGTACCTGGCACACAATGCCAACATCTACCCCACTTTGTTGGTGACACCTGGTACCGCTGGCGATCCCACAACTCTCTGAACTTGCCGGGCATAGCTCCTGCAAGAACAGGTTATGCTCGATAGCATGCACCGGTATGATAATCCAGTGGGTGAACACACCTGCTGCAGAAATCTGACAAATTAGGTTGTGTCGCACAGGCATCACCCGCCGTTGCAGAAGAAGCACCGATGCACCCTATGTTCTGGATGCGAGTACCTGGGCTGGCCCACGCTGCCTCATTCTACCCTCTCCATTGGTGCCACCGGGCACCCCAAGGCAATCCGACAACTAACCCCCTGCAAGAACAGGCTATGAATGAAAAGGAGTGTGTTAATGCATGTGTTGTACACTTCTGGCGATTGCGATGTGTGCAGTGGTGGAAGTGGAAAAAAGAAACTAGTGGTACTCTGGCTGCATCCAAAAAGTACGGAGTGGGATGGCCAACAGCTGGTTGAGCTGTTGGAGGGGTGGGGGAATGGACTAGGAGGATCACACACTTTAGCTGAACAGCAAAGCGCCAGTCTTCAAAATAAATTGTAATTTATTTTTTAACAATTTGTATTGGTTTCAACATAAGCATCATACAGTGGAACGCCACTCTTCAAATTTGATCACATACCTTCCAAGCTTGACTAGGTACAAATAGTTTGGATTGAAAGGCCTTCAGTAATAATGTTTTATAGCGTTTACTTACAAAAGACAGAAATGGCACAATTAAGCCACATGACATGTAAATCCTTAAAGCAACAATGCAAGCCAAAATAATATCTTTGTGGCTTTAATTTTCACATCCTGAATAGTAAACTATACGTCCCAGAATGAAAGATAATGCCAAACTGAAAAATATATGTAAACACACTGTATTTGAGCGATGTAAGACATGGAATAAAATCAATTGTGTAATAAACTCCTATATGGAGATTTTTTGTCACAAACCTCCAGCTCGACCAACTCCCCCATCCATCAATCAATGGATCCATTAATATATACACCAACCTATACTGTTCATCCATCCATCGGTCAGATCTCTCGGTAGCGCATAAAGGAATTCTGGTGGGAATGCATGAACTTTGAAGAGCGTTTATTTTTTAAACCGGTGCTTTTGGTCAGTTAAGCTATGTTGCTGGCACACAGATGATGATAATGTGTTATTTATCTAGCACCTTAATCCAAAGAGCTTTACAGAGCACATATTTTACATACAATAACACCCAACCGAAATTGGTATAGCTGCATCATAAGAGCAGCAGATTAAATATGTAAACGTTGTATAAACTTTGTCTCAATGATGCTTCTGAGATTTGCTCTGTTAAGGGAGTCTACTTAAAAAATGCACATAATTAGGATAATAAATAAATGCACTTTCTGGCTCCATATTTACAGTCTAGTTCACAGGATTGGGCAAAATCTGCACTGAACTGCAATTAACTGCAGTTTCTGGGGCATTTCCGTGTAAAGTGCACTTGCATGCTGAGCGGCGATCGACTGGGACTCTATGCCTGCAAAGTTCACCTTGCCATCAACTCTTAGATCCTCCAGCACACAGCTGGCGCTTGCAGCTGTAGTGGTGGAAGAAGTGTGCATCACACTGGCTGTGCTAGGCCAAAACTGTGTGGAGTGTGCTCGGCGCTGACTGAACGAGCCACGTTTCAAGAGCTAAAACTGCACAGATCAAATCTTTGGCCCTGCATTTCCATGCACTACTTCAACTTATCTTTTCATCAGAAGTATACACATTGAGTCACCTTTCTTCAATCTGCCTACCTACTCCATGCGAAGCACAAGGTACTCTCCCCAGAGAACCGGACCTGAGGCATCCGCAGATTAATAATTGCTGCAATGCCTCATCTACTCGTTGGCCATGAAGGTGATGTTGAAAACAGTTGATTAGTGACATAAAGAAACAATTTTATTGTGCACATGTCAAGATATTCATCATGTGTAGTGTGCTGAGTTGCTGACCTGCACCGACCATAAAGATCACCTCATGTAAAAGGGAAGTTTACAAATAAAAAAAGAAATTGTATGTATATGCAGTGTGTGTGTGTGTCTCAAACTGATCTCCACACAGGGCTAGCGAGTCCCTCTAAAACATCTATGCGGTCGTAGACCTGGTCTCGGACGATTTTAATGAACCTGAAACGCCCGATTTGTAGATGCATGTAGTCAGTTTACATGTGCTTTCATGTACAGCAAAATTGTACAGATAGTTACAGAAATGGGCAGCGCCAGCCACACTATGGAACTTCATTGTTTTGATCAAGAAACTAGACTCGGAGCATGATTTCTTGAAGTATACGAAATGGAACATTAGAGCAAACAAATAATTGATCGCTGCCATGCGTACACTTTAGCGTATTCACTGTTCGAAATGTTCTGAAAGATAAGGAAATTGTCTTTGGGGTGCATATTTTTTTAAGATACATAGATTGCTACTGGGACATTCCACTCTGTTAAAAAGGCTGTTTTCATAAAATCATGTTCCATTGAATTATGTGTACATTGGGCAGTTTGCCCGCTGGGTATGTTATTTCAGTCATACACACTCTGCTATCAGGTGCTGGGATTTATTTTCTTGTTCATTCAGTTAACTTAATAAAGGAACATTTTGAACAAACAAATATAATTTTAGAATTACTGGTAGCACTAGGAATACTAGTAACAAGAGCACAAAAGTATTTTGCAAAACTGCAAAATAAACAGTGTCCTCTTAGCGGCATCCCTACAGTGACTTCTAAAAGCAGCAATACTAAAACGGGTCTAGGGCATGGTTGGGTGCTCTGGTTTCTTTCTCCCTTTGACCCTCAGCACGTCTGTCAGTTTCAAGGAGTAGCCGGGTCATTTCTATTAGTTTTAAAGATGTTTTAGAAGGCTGCGGCTTCAGGGCAATCACTAGTTCATTTAAGTTGCTTTACAGCAGGAGTCTCTGCATGGAGTGGATGTGCCTCGAGGATTGGGCTTGCAGACGGTCTACAAGCCCAATCCAGTCCTCCCAGAAATAAAAATGCTATAAAGGGTAGTTGACATAGCAGGCACCGGCCCCTTCATTTTATGTTTTTATCTTTACTTACTTTGTATGATCACGCCGGCCCATAATGTCTTCTGCTGTCCACCTCAGCTGGGCTGCAGGGCTGGGTTGGGCCAGGCGAGGGTTGCTGTCAGCCTGCTGCAGCTCCAAATAGAGACATTGTCTTTGCTTTGCCAGAGCCAGAGAGCCATGTCAACAGTTTCTTCCTTGCTTCCCAAATGTGCGGGGCGATGTCCTGGTGAGTGAGTGAACGCATTCACCAGACCCAGCAGCACAACACACCATGCGCATGCGGCCCGCTCACCTGATTGGCTGCCGAAGCCACATAGCAACAGCAGGCCCCTGGCAGTTGCCTGGCCCCTACCCCGGGGCGCGGAACGAGGAGGACTCTACTTTAGGCAGGCCACCCCACCCACAACCATCCCCCAAAACAAACCTGCATACAACACAGAACAGGACAGGAACCACCCACAGCAGGAGGCGAGCACTCCAAGTGTTACAATTTGTTGTTTAATCAAAGTGTGGCTGCCTCCTGGTGCCACGCCGGCAGATGGCTGGGGACACACGCAACTAGTGCGGCCTCAGCTATTGTGTGCATTCATCAAAGCAAAGTTAACACTTATTAAGTGTTAACTTTCTTTGATGAATGCCTGCTGCATCCCATCTGCTGTGCGGCGGCGAACAATTCGGAGCAATAAGTAATGTTATGTTAGCTAACTTACTTAATCACAAAAATAATGTTCTATTCCATACCGGCCCCTGGTTGGCTTGTAAAGCCGGACCCAGGCCATCCCAAGTCCAAATTGCATTCTGCCAGGGGCAGAATGTCTGATGGGGCAGTCCGCCCCTGTTACGACTGATATAATTGCTTATTTCTGGACAAATGGGCAGAAAATATATTTGCGCATTCAGGACCAGCGTTGTAGTGTAATTTATGTGAATACAGAAAAGTGCCTATTCTGTAATATGTGAGACACTTGAAGAAGGAAAATAAATATCTTTTGTGCCTTGATCATACTAGAAATGCAAATCTGTGTAGGTATGCACAATATAGATTGAAAGTTCCTTGACGTGCGCTGATTATTTCCACTCCCCATCTGTGTAGCTCAAATTGGTGGCAGGTGGGTGCGGATACATGCCTTTCCCATTAGGGAAATTGACACGTACGCAGTGATGTAGAGCAAAGCTTTTTTGTGTGTGTTTTGTTTGAACTTACCTGGACTGTACCATCCAACCCACCATGGAGCTGGATGAAATGTGAAAGAAAAAGGAAAGAAAAGACAAATGGTGGACAGAACCTCCCCTGCCCAGGCATCGGTTGGGCCATGCAGTGAAGCGGAGCACCGGCGGTTAAGAAATGCCCTAGGCGCTGCGTGCTTGGGGCCGGGTAAAGATGCCGGCTGGAGCTTGAGTGCATAGCCTGTCCCCTTGCACCACACTAGCACAGAGAAGACTGGGTGGCCTGTGTGTCTGATACTCACCAAAGACTGGCAATGAGTGGTGTCAGCATCCCCCATAGTAACCAGGATGCTGCCAGAAGAAATGGTGGGCCTGGGGGTGCAGCAGTGAATGACAGTGGCACCCCAAGGCACATGGCCCCCAGGAAGAATAGCAAGTGTGCCATGGAGCACAGTAGTGAACGTGGAACCCCCCCAACAGCATTTGGCCTCCGAAGAACAGGTGGAGGTGCAGGGGGGTGTATTTTATTTTTTTGTCATCCCCCACATTTATCCCCCCAGGGCACGGGCCGTCTAAGAACATAATTATGGCTTTCGAGAAGGCAGCGGTGAATAGGTGGCTCCACTTGGTGGACATGGCCTCCTGAAAGACAGTGATTTGTCATGGGGCGCTCGGTGAGATGGTGGACTGGTCACCAACCACAAAGTGGTGGACAATGCCCAGAACCGAGACTATCCAACCCCAGACAATGATGCAGTATCACGGGTACTGAAAAGGGGTGGCTGACTGCAGCAGCCACCCCCGTCTAATAGGATACACATTTTGAGGTGTGTGCGTGTTTTTTATGTATTTATAATGTAATTATGTATAGTTATCAGGATGATTGCATGTGATTAAGTAAATTGGGGATATCCAAAGATTTGGGTAGGATTTTAGGTAAGGCTTGGGGTTGAATAAAGTGGTGTAATTAGAAGTACTCTGAAGAAGTGGCAGCCTGCCTAAAGTCACTTCTTCTGGCACCACCTGCTGGGCCGTCTCCTGGCCCCCTCCACAGTGGGTGGTGTTCAGTCTGTTCCACCCTAATGGTCTGTCTTTGTCCGCTCTAAGGGAGGGTGGGTTGACAAAGCAGATTCCTCAGAGGGGAACCACGCCAGGGGAACATCATTGGGTAATGTTTAGCGTGCTATAGTCGTTTTTTTTATATAAATAAAAAGGTGGGTTCCTGTTGGGATCCCTAAAAAAAAAAAAGAAAAAAAATACAAAAAAAATACAAAAAAAAAAAATTCCAACTTGGGGTTTGTGTCACATTTGAAGGAAGAAGGTAAGGACTCTGGGCATAGCCGATCGCCTGTTTTTCACATCCATTTTATAACACCCCTTCCTGATCAGATGGTCTGGGGGTGGCTGGTTCTTGTTGGCTCTGTCCCTGGCTTGGGGGTGAGCGAAGTGTATAACATTGGCCTGTACTAAAGACAGAAAGCTTGGGCTACACATGCACTTGTGAAGAAAGATATTGGTATGCTATACAAAGTCCTACATTATCTGCTTGCCAGTGATTCAGAGCCCTTGTTCTTTTCTTCGCTTCATCACTCCCATGTCTGCGTTGGAGTTGTTCTGCCTAGACCATTATGCGCCCTGCTCCGAAGTTGCACAAATGTAATGAAACCTGTCTCTCTAACTGAAAAAAATGAGTTCCACTTGTTGGTGCCTTAGAATGAGACAAAGCTCTGGAAAACTGAAACACTAAATGGTGAAGACACACGTTGGATCAGGCTTTTTTGGTCTGGATCAAGGCTTGAACAATCTCCATCAAAGCTCCATAGCAGACCGATGAGTGTGGATGATTAAGGGGAAGCTCAGAGCAATGGTTTGGATGTTTTCTTTACCTACCCTAATGATATTGGGTTATAGCTGAAGGAAGTGAAGGTGCAGGAATGCCACCAGAGTTTCATGACTATTTGATTTGTTGCATTATGGGGCAAGATTGTGGCTTGTGCCATGGCAAAAAAATGGTTTTCTTGTTATACAGCGCAAGTCAGACAGGCTCTGCATAAGTCTGATGAAAAAGTGAATTATGCTCTCAGATTGCAGGCGGGAAGCTGGTAAAGGCAAACCCCTAGTAACCCCCATATCAGACTGCCAAATCTCAAGATGGGAAGCTGTTTTGGGAGAAATGTGGCTTACGATGATACCAGGCTGCCCAATGGGCAACTGTCCCAGAATTTGAAGTAGTTGGTATGCACGAGCAGGCCTGCCTTTGAATGCAGTCGCTTTAGTCTTCTAGCTGTGAAAGTTCTGTAGGAGCTCCAAGGATGTTTTGCTCAGTATTTCTTGGCTAAATGAGATTTACTAAAATCCTGAACAGAGTCCATATATTGTGGACAGGTGTGTAAATAGCACATCCTATGATCAATTCTTTTTTCCAGGTTCATCAAATAAATTCCTACGCTGAGCACCACCCCTATTTTATCTTGATTTCTTTTGTTTGCTCCGTAGGTACGGGAGACCTTCCCACAGTTCTAGGCCACAGCAGTAACTGCCTCGCTGAATAGGTAGATCGTCGCGCAGAATGTTTTGAATCGGGGGTTCTGTTGGCCTTTGGTCCAATGGCTTGCCAAGGGCAATGGTTTCTGTGCTCTATAAGACAGTGTTCTCTGGCCTGTCCCTAGTCCTTCTCTTGTTAACACATTATATTTTGTACTCTTTTCTCACTTGTGCTGCAGAAAGTCAGGAAATGTTTTATGCTGTCAGTAGACGTATTATGCGAAAGAAAATTGAAATGAGTTCCATTAGCTTGTTCTGTACCTTTAAAAATGCCCATGCAACTGTTGAATCCACCTTTCAGCTACTACCTGTTTGCTTATCTTTCTTAGGCAGTACAGCACTCTTGACCACATATCCTATTTTATTCTCGAAACATTTCCTAAGAATGCCCCTTCTCCATGCCCAATGTTTCTGGTTTTTTGTTGCAGTTGTCTGCTCCGTTTTTTGTTGTTGTTTGGACCAAATTCTTCTTTGAACTCTTGCTTGTCCCTTGCTCCAAGCGCTATTTTATTTCCCATCTCTCTTTATGGATGCTGGCTGGCTTTAAGGACAAGCTTTTGGAGGCCTGGCTGCCTCTGAGTCAGTGCTGCCCCGGAGATTCCAGTTGTCATGCAAGACTTGGGACTGCTCTCTGTACATTCATTCACAATCGAGCACTCTGCTGAAACTTGGCTGCAGTATGGCGGCGGCCTAGATCAGGAGAGGTGGTGTGAATCCTTTACTCCTGTAATTAGGGGCCCAGCATGCTTCGACTGACACGGTTGTTCGAGTCCATACTCTGAATGGGGTAACAGTCCTGTCTGATATGTCCCCAGAGGATGAGCCCCACACCTTAGAAACACGTGCATATATGCTATGCACCTGATTTAGCAACGGCATTAATTGTCGACCAGTAATCCCGACCCGAACGGATAAGTAAGTAAACAGCGATGTCAACATAAGGCGGAATTGGCAATCTGTCATTCATTTCGAGAGATGTGGAGTGGCGCAATCCTATGAGAAGTCACGTTTCATTGCGCCCTGTTGGAAGGTGCCCTTTCAAGGCTGTTTACGTTCGGAAACAAAGTAGGCCGTGTTCAACGTCCACTACCACACGGATTTCATTCAGGGAAAGTCTGAGGAACGTTGTATTTGCACATAGCGAGTGTTAGAAAAGGGCACACTGTTTGGTATGTTTCAAAGTACCTCTTAAGAACATTGCGGCATCCTTGTTTAAGTGACCACTCTTTTTAGCTCGCTATAGTCTTTGCAGGCGTTTTTTTTGTGGATTTTTTTCTCATTAAAAACGATTGCGTGTACGATTTTCAGTAACGGAACTGATTTCAGGGCCTTTGAATGTCTCTTTTAATCGTTGTTCGCTTCAGAAATGCATTCATTTTGGAAAGCAGGTCTGTGGATATGGCAGCTGTGACTTGACTAATGACTGTAGATTTGTAGCTATTGGCTCATAGGTGTTTCTTTGCCAACACCCAGAGGAGCAGCAAAAACCATTGGTCTGGCTAGTGACAGATAGCAAATGTGTATGCTTGCACATCAGCCTGTGATCCCGTCGCCTCATTTTGAGCATGCTTGGTGTTGTGCTTTTGATAAAGGTGAACCTTGAACGTGTGTGCACGTGCCTTAGTTGCACCTGGTAGCCGCTGCTGTCAGTTTAATGGAAGGAGTGCCAGTAATCGGTGGCTTGACAGAGCGATGTTTGCTTTGCTCTGCTTTACTATTTGAAGTGTCTGTTATCTATGCGCACCTTTATGATTATCGTTTGTAATTGTGAAGACTTTATGGCTGTACTTCATTCATGGCATACTGTGTAATGGTTCTTTAGATGCTGTGCTTGTCTATGCTGCTCTTGCTAGACTTCAGTATTCTCTTTATTTTGCACTTTTCTTCTGGAATGGATAACACATCTCTGCTGGTTATTTCAGCCATCTCTTGCGCCTTGCTAGATGAAGTGTAAGCCCTGCCCACCAACCCCCAAATAAATGTGTTGTATGGTGGAATCCAGAATCGGAACCTCAATGTGTGTGTGGGGGGGTGTTGCATGAGGGAGGTTCTGGGAGGGACGGTTTGAGAAGAGAGTTGGGTAAGTTGGAGGAAGGAGCTGTGACTCCGCTGGTGCGTCAATAAAGACTTGTTATAAACTTCAAAAGGACTTTGAACTTACTTCAATTTGGCGACGAGCGCCAGGGGAGCGTACCCACGCATGCCTGCAGCAGCTGTCCCGTCTGAAGGGTTTAGACCATTTTAGGAAGTGAGGGAGGAATGTTCTTTGGAAGGTGGAGTTAATTACGAGAGGTAACAAATTAGTGCCACCAGGAGAATTGAGCGATTTGATTGGTAAGTGCCATGAGGGACATGCAGGATCTACTATAACTAAACGAAATGTGAGGGCAAAGTACTGGTGGCCAGGTATGGATATGATGGTGGAAACGTTTGTAAGAAATTGTTGAATATGCTAGAGTTCTGGTTAAGAGCTGTAGGATTCAGAAAGTAGAAAGTTTGGAGGTGGCCAAACCTGACGTAGTTTGGGAACAGTTGGGGATAGATATTGTATAAGCATATTGCAGACTTGGTAGAGAAATGAGATTTCTTGTAGTGATGATAGATCATTGTTCAGGGTGGATTGAGGCCAAATGGGTCAAGAAAGTTCACACTTCCTAAATAATGACATTTTTACATCAAGTTTTCGGAAGGGAAAACTATCCGAGGAAAATAGCGAGTGACAATGGGGTACAATTAAAGAGTATGGAAATGCAAAGATATGCACGGAAAGTAGTTGGTATTGAGTGGACATTTCATTTCGTCACTTGATCATCAAACGATTGGCAGAGTGAAAGATTGATATATGGATGGAAGAATATTTAGATGTGAATATTTAGATGTGTTGGTGAGGAAAGTGGAGAGATAGGTTTAATATAGTGACTGATATGTAAGAGAGAGGGAAGGAAATGTTGATGTGAGTAACACGGGTCGCAGAATGCGCTGAGCACTTTTGTGGACCAGAGGCTGTTATGATTTGTTTCTCTGTGAGCGGTTGTTGGTACTGTAGTCTGTGTTGTTTAAGTCGTTTTGTTTGTCAATTTGGTTACATAGAATGTTCTTGTGTTGAATCTTCTTCTTATCTCCTGTGTGGAACCACAGGTTTCAAAAAGTTTAGGTTGCATAGCAAATGTTCATGTTTTTGGTTTACGCAATGCTTTTTTCCGTAATGTTCATTTTCACACAAGCCAAGTTTCTGTTCCTCATTGTTCATGGAATTCTTCTTGCGGGTTTAGTTATGTTTGTAATTATATTGTGGGGCGGGAGATGTGTTGTATGGTGGAGTCTAGAATCAGAACCTCGAACGTGGGGAGGGTTCCATGAGTGAGGTTCTGGGAGGGACGGTTTGAGAAGAGTTGGGGAAGTTTGAGGAAGGAGCTGTAACTCCGCTGGTGAATCAATAAAGACTTGTTATTAACTTCAAAAGTAATTTGAACTTCCTTCAACATGTCTTGCTGTGAAGTCAGCCTAAACCCACAGAATTCTATATGAACCTAGATTTCTCTTGCAAGGTTACATTTAGAGAGCTATTAGCATTTTATAGTGTGACAAGGCCGATACTCTGGCATTGTTGAGAGGTGACGGTAACCCCTCTCAGCCAAAGGTGGGGGAGGCCTACCGGGGAGAAATCCAAAGCCAATCCTATCCCTGATGCCATATAATAGCGGTGAGCACGCACAGCCGCCAAAGAGTACACTAGTTCCCCAGCAACTAAACTGGGGGGGATTCCAAACCCTCAACCATTGGACTTAACTTGGGGTCCCCCTAATACAAACTAGAACATGTAACTTCCCCGGCCACCATTGTGATTCTGCAGCGAGCTTGCATGGTGGAAGTGGGGCGGGCTTAACCGACTATTTGTAAACTTTGCTTCTTTCAACACTTCCCAGCAGAGAAAACATGCCCAGATTGGACAAAGACAGAGGACCAATCCAGAGAGGGGGAACAGTATAAACCGTAAGGGAGACCACAGTAAGTAGGACGTGTAGGCTATTTGGGTGAGGTCTACTACATTCTTCTTATCGTCTTTGTTCTTCTTTAGGAATCCACTTTTGAAGTGGTGTTTGAGTATAGCAGTAGGCCATTTTTTGTTTGTTTTATTATTTGTATGGCACACTGAATCCGAAGGTAACTGGGCGCAAGCAGTATAAGAAACGTTAGGCTTAGGTTACTTAGGTTACATGATACAAAGATAGCAAAAAGAGGTTTACATAGTGCAAGGTATTGGGTAAGTCTTTACATTTATTACAAAATTCACAAGTGGAAGGGTGTCAAAGAAGGTAACTCAAACATGATGAATACACAGATACAATCAGCAAGTTAGTCGTTGGGTATTGAGACTGTTACATGTAGTTTGACTGTCACATTATTCTCTGAGATTAGGCGACCATATGAGTATCATTAGTTCTCAGCCATTTCACAATGTTACGTCTAAATCTGGAGAAGGTTTGATTAACTCGTAGTGTGAGCGGGAGTGAGTTCCAAGTTTGTGCGGCCTTAACTGGCAACCTACTACCGCCAGATTTAGTTAGATTAAATCGTGGTATATTGAGGAAATAGGAGTTGGCCATCCTATAGGGGCGAATGGAAGTTTTCCTGACTATCCGATTGGTAAGGTAAAGAGGGGCAGCATTATTCAGGCTTTTAAAAGTCAAGGATGCTGTTTTGAGCAGGATTCTGTCATTGATTGTCAGCCAGTGATTTGTGTCTCCCAAGTTCAGATATGTGATCTTTATTTGGGATATTTAGTGCCGTTCTTAGGGCATTATTCTGTAAGGTTTGGATCTTATTTAGGATGTACTTGTTAGCACCCAAGTAAAGGGTGTTACAGTAATCCAGTTTTGAGAGTATGATCACGTTAGCTAAAGTAATGCAGCTAGTTGTGGACAGGTAAGGCCTGCAAGTCCTAATTAATTTATATGTATAGGCTGTTGCCGATGCCATGGAATTTACTTGTTTGCTTAAGGTTAGGGTAGAGTCGAGGTAAAAGCCTAGGGTTTTTACTTCCTTTACGACCTTGGTGGTGTTGCCATCAATGTTAAAGGTAGAGTAGTCTGTGTTTTTTAAGGTTGGGCGTAGTTCCGAGGATCAGGAGTTCTGTCTTGTCATTCAGGCAGAGGGCTTGGGCTGCCCTCCAAGCCCGAATGAGGAGGTAAATCCTATTCACAAGCGCTGTGTCATTGAGGTCATTGCACGAAAGAGGTATGAGGATCTGGGTGTCATCTGCATAGTTGGTGTAGGTGACACCCAGATTATCCGATTTGTCAAACAGCGGCTTTGTGAATATGTTGTACATAGTGGGCGAGAAACGAGCCTTGTGGTACGCCACAAGTTATGGGGATGGGGTCTGCTCAGGCTGAGGGGGAGAAGACTCTCATTGTCCTGTTATTTAAGAAAGATTGGACCCATGCTATTACGTCCTTGGTGAAGTGAGCCACCAGGGAAAGGTGTTTGCATAAAACTTCATGAGCCACCAGGTCAAAGGCGGCTGACAGTTCAAGGAGGAGTAGCATGGCGGTTTTCCCTTTGTCCTTTATTCTCCTAAATTTGAGTCTTTAGGTCAATTAGTGCTGTTTCAGTGCCATGTTGTGGCCTGAAACCTTATTGGCAGACACCTAAGAGGTGGTTAGTTTAAAGGTACTGCTGTATTTGTAGATACGCTACCTTGTCAAGTATCTTGAGTAAGAAAGGCCCAGTTGTAATTGCCCTTTAATTCGTTGGAATGGAGGGGTCCAGTGTTTGCTTTTTGAGCAAGAGTAGGACCCACGATTCTTTCAAGTTACTTGGGACAGTGTTGGTTGAGAAAGACGCGTTGATGAGTTTGGAAGTGAATGGTGCCAGGTCTCCGGCTACATCTTTAGTTAATTGTGCTGGGCAATTGTCACCCTGGCATCTTGATGGTTTCAGCGAGGAAATAATGTTCTCAACTTCAAGGGTGGAGACTTTAGCGAATTTGAATTGATTAGGTATGTTGGTCAATTTCTCAGGGATTAGAATTTGCGTGTCCTGTTTAGGTAGGGTTATTTTGGAGAAGTATTATTTTGTTTGCTAGGGCGTTCTGTACGTTAGTACACCAGAGTTTGTCTTTGACAATGTTGTCAGCCGGTGGGATTGGAGCCTCCATTTCCTGTAGAATTGTGACTAACTCCTTAGTGTTCGATCTAGCTTTGGAGATCCTGTCATAGTATAAGTCTTTCTCTGTACAGATTATTTCTTTTTTATAATTATCAGAGTTGTTAGTCAAGATAGTTTTGTTTTCTTCTGATGGGATATGTCGCCATATGGCTTTTCTTTTTTCCTGTCTGAGGGCTTTTAAATGTGGGGTGAACTAGGCATTCAAGTGCGCCCTTTTTGTCTGCTGGATCGTTAAAGCCAAGGTTAAAGTCCCCCAATAGTAGTACCTGTGAGGTTTCTTTAGTGTTTTTAGAAGGAATACTTGAGATGTCCTCCTCAAAGGAGCCAATTGGTCCAGGCGGTCTATACACTAGATAGATTGTTAAGGTGCTAGAGTTCGAGATTGGTACTTCAGCTGTAAGAAGTTCACAAGATGTAATAGATGGCGATGGTACTAATCTGATTGCGAAGTGTGATTTAGCGATAAGGGCGATGCCGCCTCCTCTAGCATCAGGTCTGTCTGCTCTGAGGATTTGGAAGTTTTCTGGGACTGCTAGTGCAAGGGCTGGACCCACTACTGCTTGTAGCCATGACTCTGTGACCGCTAGGATGTCAAGGTTGTTCATAGTAATCAAGTGAGCTATTTCTAGGGCATGTGCCACTAAAGATGTACTATTTATTAGGGCAGTATTGACTTTTGTGAAGCTATCTATATTATGGAAATTGGAGGAGCTGGATTTAGACTTTAATGGTTTATTAGGATTAGGTTTCTGTATTATGGAGGAAGCCGCCTTATTTAGGTAGTAAGGTAGTTTATCCTTGGAACGGTTATTATTAGGATGGGAATCACGATTGGATAGGAGACTGATTTGTGGTTCGTAGAGGCAAGGTAATCTAGCTCGGAGTCTAGTATTTCTTGCAGCAAGGGGGCAAGGTGAGGACGTTGTGTTGGCCATAGTTTGAGGTGATGAACCTGCGGTATAGCAACTAGAGGCTATCGTCTGTTGGATACATTTGTATTTTGTGTACTATATTCTCAAAGATCTGTAATTCATTTTCAGAACTTTTATTTAGGCATATGTACAAAAGGATTCTGAATAATTTTACAAAGAACAAAAGTAGCTGAATGACTTTGGTGGGGATCCGGGGGCAGTGAGAGGGCGCCTGCCGCCTTTCATTTATTTCCTGAGCTGGCTAGCATGGAAATCTGGAAGTGATCAACTGTTAAACACAGATGGATTGTTATCACTGGATACATTAATTCTGCAATCAGGCTTGCATAGGAAAATATAATTCAACTTTTTAAAAAATTGGAAACAGCCTGAGGAGTAGATTTCCATGCATCATCTTTCTCGAGTTCACTCGCCAGTAAATACATTGAGCAAGTTCAAAATCTCCTGCTACCTGCCTGAACTGTAATCCCTCAAGAATGCCCCTTTGGTCACCACAGAATATAGCAAATTCCCACCCTGAAATTTCAAAAATGACACTCCTGTCTCAAATCTATCCTTCGCTGTCTTTGACAACCTAGTTGGTGCAATACTGAAAACAGGCTTTTACCTCGATGATGCAAATTGTTTTATAATCCAGATGCATGGAGACATTTGTATTTAAGTTGCTTTGCTCTGCTATCCATGAGTCTTCAGGGAACATTGATGTATTTTTACTAATTGACTTATCGGCAGCCATTGAGTGATAGAAAAATATTCTAGAATCCCAGGCGTAACCCTAAACAGCACTCCAGAGTGTGGGTAAACTAGTTTCAGATGGGAGTGGAAGTAGTTTTTGTGGTTGGGGAAGTTTCTAGTTCTGGATTGCAGAAATGTACTTTTTTGCTTATCTGCCAACTCACCTTGCCAACCATGGGCACACAATGCTTTAAATGTGTGCGCCCCACCCCTTTGAGAGAACATACACGCAGGCCTGCCTCCTTGCTTACCAACAGCACAGACCACTATGCAGCTGCTGGGGGCTGAGCAGAGCTACATGTTGCCTGCAAGTTCACTGTGGTGCCTAGTACATCCTTGAGACGGATTAAAGGTGCTCTTTTAGGGTGAAGAAAAGAGGAAGGGGTGAGTCAGAGGGGTAAGAGCGAACATATGTTTGTAAAGCGGGGAGAGTGAGGGAGGAACGGATGCAAGGAATGGGTGAATGGGGAAGGTGTGAGAAAGGAGCATGTGGTGAGATGAGTGGTAAAGGGAAAAGGAGAAGCCAATAAGTTGTAGTAGTCGAAATTCATGTGAGCAGACTAATTGTACCTAGCCCTACAGATGAGCAGCCCCCCAACCCATCATTATAAAGAATGGTGACGCCACGGGCCCCCAGGAGCCTGGCTGTCGCTCCCACTCGCACTGCTTGCGCATATATCCGGACACCCACCGAGCAGTGCCCCCGGAAGAAGCTCTACTAATGTTACTTCCTGTTGTGATGAGGTAAAAATGCATCTTTTAGTTTACATAAATTATTAGATACAAAAAGTTACCCGTTTTGTAGAGGACATTTATTTTTACTTGCCTAAAACAATACACTCAATCGAGAATGGAATTGATTTTACTCTATTCACAATATTTAGCCTAAAATACGGACACTTCCAAAATCCTATCTGTACCCCTGCGTGTAGGCTACAAAGTGAATATTTTCCGTTTTCAGACATTGTAAAAAAAAGCTGCATAAATAACTTTTTTCTTGTCCTCACATCTGAAATGGATGGCTGCTAAACATTGTATTGGCGCCTAAATCTTTGCACCATTGCCTCATGTGTCAAATCTTTAAGCCGTATCTGAAATCCTCTCTTACGACAGGACTGGAAGGACTAGTTTCTCCTTCTGTACTGCCCCTCAAAGTGTGGCGTTTTAATACAGTTGATTTTATTTTCCACTTCCCTTGCCATCTGAGACAGCATTTTTAAATGAAGTGTCACTGTTTGAATAGCAATGGCAGATAGTGGTGTCATTTGAAAATAGGAATTCTTTGCGTACGACATACGAAGCGATGCCTGTTATAAGTGTATTCAAATGCATCGGATTGCCAACGTTGCCTTGTGGCACCGCACATATTTGCGTATTTTTCATTAGAAGGCCCTCTGTGTATAGACAGTCAAGCTGCATCAAGTAATTTTCCAGTATTGGGTTTGGCATGGATTCACATGCTCATGAATATTCCCCGTCAGGCTGGGAATCCTCTGTAAATTTCCAAAACGTTCACTTTAGCTTAAACAGCATTTCTCCTCTAAACCAATCACTGTACTCTGGGTCATACTGCCCCCATCCAATGACAGTCCTCTCCCTAAATTCCACCCCTGATAGCCGTCTTCAATTTTTTTACCGCACGCTTGAGTGCTGGGAGTCCTCTTCTTGCTCTCTGAGCTATTTTTGTATTTCAAGTGTTTTTCCGGCAAATTTCTTTTGACAAATGTTTGCTTCATCATTCGACCGAAGGTCGATTACCGGCAGTGGGGACCCGCTGTCGGCAAAGATCATCCTACATCATGGATCTTCCATCGAAGTTTCGAGAAGGCCCGGGCTTGGGCCTACTTTGCGCCTTTTGCCATGTCCGAGGAGAAGAGGTGCCTCTTCAAGCTCTGCACGAAATGTGGATTGAGAAATGTGTATGTCGAGGATCGACATCATAAATGTTTATATTGCCTGCATCCGGACCATGATGTGGAGGGATGCAAGATCTGCCGTGGGTTTTTTCGAAGAAAACTAGTAAGGATCGCTACAGCAGGCTGACAGCGTGGCTCAAGTCTGGGAAGGCCTCTGACTCTTCTTCCAGGCACGGTCCTGCCTCACCCAGGACAGGCCGGTCCCACAAGCAAACTCCCTCAGAAAAGCTGTTGAGGTCCTTTGAGGACAACCCTCCCTCAGGGGTCCAAAAGAAGGGCAGGCTCCATAACACTAATCCCCATGGGTTCGCCACAGCTGCAGGTCCTAGCTCAGCGAGGACACGGTCGTCCTCACCAACTACTTCCACAGCGAGCCTACCTGTGAGAGGTGCCTAGTCTAAGAGAAAGTCCCAGACTCCTTCAAAGTTTCACTTACCATCTTTGTACAAACCGACGAAGGAGAGATCTTCGGGTGGCCTTTCTCTGCCTCCATCGGTTGCGCCATCGTACAAGTCTGCGACTCCCATCAGCTGCTCAGCCTCCCAGGACAGCTACATCAAAGACCAATTCATCGTCGACAAAAGCTTCTGCGACCACCTTGTTGTCGAACATCATGTCTTCGTCGAAAGGGACGTTTCTTAATCTGCCGGCAACAGGGATCTTTTGTCGGTGAAGTTGCGTGCCCCTCAAGGGCGGTTGTTCATCAAAGTTTATGGAAGGCCGTCTTGGGCCTACTTCGCCTACTTCGCCTCCTCCAACCATGGCGGAGGGAAGGACACTTTTCAGGCCATGCACCCAATGCAGGCTAAGGAACGTCTTCGTGGAGGACAAAAATCAGAAGTGTCTATAGTGCCTGCACCCGGACCACAACGAGGATGGGTACGAGATATGCCTGGGCTTCTCGAAAGAAAACGAGGAAAGACCGGTATAGCATGCTGGCGGTATGGCTCGAGTCGAGTAAGGCCTATGACAAGTGTTCTGAGCAGGTTCATGCCTCACCCAGGACCGGTCGGTCCGAGGAGAGGTCGAAGTCCTTTGAGGACGCCCCATCAGTGGGGTTCCAAGAGAAGGACAAGAGCTGCAAGGCCAATTTCGTCGCTGATGCGGGTCACAGGTCGTATATAACGCCATTGCCGTCCACCTCATCAGTCAGCCTGCCATCGGGTTCCTCATTGAAGGAACCCGATGGCAGTGCAGTGCAGAGTATCCCTGCCTCCCAGGCGTGACACGGCCGCTGCGGCAAAGGCAGTGGGGCACCGGTTCAGGTCCCGGTACACAGCCCTTCGGAGAGGAAAAAGGGGGGGGGGGCGAGGAGCCCCAAAGAAGCCCTCTAAGGTTTACGTTCAGCCAATGAACATCTCGTCCACGGACGACGACCAAGCGTCCGTCCATACAGTCCACGAGGAAGACGGCAGTGCAGGGCCTAGTACTCCGTCAGTCCCTCCACAGCCGAGGGACATATCCATGGACATCCTGTCAACTATGCACACCCTAGTGACTGAGATCCAGCAGAGGTTGCCTCCAGCACCGTCACCTGTTGTACTGCAGGCCCCTGACCAGCCTCCATGTAAGAACAGGAAGCAATATCCGCCGCCACTGCATCAGCCTGTTCCACCACGTCTGGACCTGACTTCACCAGCGGACCCGGATGCACACACGGACACTAGTACAGAGATGGCCACGGAAACCGACAAAAATGAGGACTTCGTCCCAGCAGATGACTAATCACCGCACCTGGACACCCTCATAGATGCTCTCCACCAGATGAGGTGGGATCATTCCACTAGATTTCCACGGCCTTTTGAGCTGTTCCAGCTGGTGCCTGAGGAAACCAAGAAGGAGGGCTTCCTATATCAGCGATGGAGTCCAAGAGGAAGACTATCATATCGCTAGACTCTTTAGTGTCGGCTGCTGCAAAGAAACATTCAGCCAACCCGGCCCCCGCATCACCAGTGCCCCCAGGCAACGAGGGGAAGAAGATGTACGCCATGGGGAAGAGAGTCATTTACATGGCGGCATCCACGATCAAGGCAGCTAATGCTCTGGCTATCTTGTCCCGATACGACCAGGAGCTTTAGTACAAGCAGAGCCCTATCCTGGAATTCTTGCCATTACGGTGGCAGTGGACATCGCTGACACAGGCTTCGGACAGATGGGGAAAATGAGTTTGCCTTTGTCGGCAAGGATGGTTGAAGGCTACAAACCTTCGCCAGGGCCTTCATGCAAACGTGCTGGACATGACTTTCGACAGATTAAATATGTTTTGGAAGGCGGTCGACCAACCCCTTCAAGCCATAAAGACGGACACAGAGACGGTATGTTCCCTTGGCACTCCGCAGCAGCATTGCTTGTTGTCTTTTTGCTCCTCCAGGGGAAAATCAAGCAGATCATCCAATGGATACTCCACATCATACAGGCAACCTCCACGCAGGAAGCCTGCAGGTCTACAGTAGCGGAGGTCCGTGTCGCCCACAGGGCAGGGCGACGGTGCTCAAGCAAGCCTGAACCGGCCAAGAAGTTGGGCCCGCACTCGTGCACCCCGGTGGAGGCCGGCTGACTAGGTTTTGTCAGCGAGTGGAAGAAGATCACCATCGACAGATGGGTGCTGGACGCTCTCACCCAGGGACACACCTTGGAGCTCCAGCGCAGATGACCTCTTATTCCAATGGTTCCCCCGTCAGGAGTAGCACATCCCTCAGCTCCTGGAAAAAGTGTGAGCCATGTTACAGAATGAGGCGATGGAGGTCGTTCCCCAGTGGCTCCGGCGTCTATTCCCGAGACTTTCTGGTCAGAAAAAAAACAAGAGGGGGGGGGGGGGAAGGGTTGTAGACCCATCCTAGACCTGTGCCATATAAACAAGTACTTGAAATCCCAAAATTCAGGATGGTCTCGTTGCAACATGGCTCGGCCAAGTGGAGGAAGGAGATTTCTTGACATCATTGGACCTAGAGGATGCGTACTTCCATGTCCCCATCCACAGTAAACATCGGAAGTACCTATTGTTTGTGGTTCAAGGCCAACACTTGCAGTTCAAAGCCCTACCTTTTGGCTTAAAGTTGGCCCCAAGGGTATTCACAAAATGCCTGGCTCCACTGGTGGCCCATCTGCATCTGCAGGACATGCACGTATACGTTTACCTGGATGATTGGCTGATACAAGCCCGCTCATGGCAACTGGCTGACGAGGACACAAAAGAGACTGTCCGGCTACTGACAGAGCTGGGGTTCTCCGTGAATTATCCGAAGTCCTATTTAACACCATCACAGAGCATGCTGTTCCTCTGCGCCATACGCCACACAGTGGCTTGCCTGGCATCACCATTGGAGGAGAGGCTAGCGGCTATTCAAGGGAAGGTATAGCGGCTGTCGTCGGTGAAGACAGCCACAGTTCAGGGCCATTGAGTCTTTGCTGGGCATGATGTCATCCTGCATCTACCTCGTCCATCTCTGCAGGTTACAGATGCAACCCCTACAGGAATTCTTGGAGGCACATTGGATGTGTCCAGGAATTTTACAGACAAGATCCCCCTCAACGAGAAGTTCGGCGGGCGATAGATTGGTAGGGGGTACGCTCCCACATTGCCCGGGGACATGATTTCAAACTCCGTCATACCGGGAGACGGTCACCATGGACGCCTCTCTGGAAGGTTGGGGAGCTCACACTGGACATCTACATTCCAGAGGTCTGTGGGTCCCAGATGAAAAGGATCTTCACATCAACATCCTGGAGTTAAGGGCTTTGTTCTGGGCCCTCGTCTTTCCTATCATCTGAGTGGCAAGGTGGTGAGGATATTCAGACAAACCCCCCACCATGTTCTACATCAGGAAGCAAGGGGGCACTCGATCCCCAGCGCTTTCCAAGGAAGCTCAAGACTTGTGGCATTGGGCAATTGGACAGGGGATGTTCCTCGTCCCGTTCACCCTGGCAGGTGTCGAACGCCATCGCCGACTCCTTCAGCAGGGAGCTGCGCACCTGCCATGAGTGGGAAATTTGCCAGGATCAGGTCCACAGTCTGTTCGTCAAATGGGGCAGACCTCTGACTGATCTTTTTGCCACAGCGCCAAACTCAAAATGCCAAAGGTTTGCCAGCAGATTCCATGGACCGAGGAGAATGGGGGATGCACTCTCCTTCCCGTGGGAAGGCCTGTTTGTTTACGCCTTTCCCCCGTTTCTTCTGCTGCATGTGATCAACACACTCAGATAGTGTTGATGCAAGATGTGGCAGAGGCCAAGGTATCCGGACCTATTCAGCCTGTCAGTGTTGCCACCAGACAAGTTGCAGGTACTTCAGGATCTGCTCATCAGGGAGCGAGGCGCAATCCTTCATCACAACCCAGGATCTCTGAACCTGAAGTCATGGCTCCTGCAGTCTTAGTTTGGAGGTTGAGCTGCCAGCGGACTGCAGGGAGGTCCCTGCCAAAGCCAGGGCGTCATTCACTAATGCTAAGGCCAGAAGTGGAAGCATTTTGCTACGTGATGCCGGTCGCAGAATATTACCCCTGTGTGGGTTACGGCCCCACCGATTCTTGCTTTCCTTGGCAAAAGCTGGGCTGGCTCACACATCAATCAAGGTACACCTGGCGGCTATCTCACTCTACACCACATCCCTGGGAAGATCCTCACTGTGGTCCCACAAGCTTTTTCGATCTTTCTCTCAGGTGAAGGTGCCTGCCTCAGCATGGGAACTCAATGTGGTCCTGACCAGACTCATGAGGGCACCTTTCGAACCTATGTATCAAGCCCCACTCAAATTTCTCTCGTTGAAGACTACATTCCTTGTGGCCATCACTTCAGACGGGTGGGTGAGATCCAGACCCTAACCTGCAAGCAACGTATCTGACTTTCCACAAAACAAGGATGCTACTATGTACGCACCCCACTTTCACTCCGAAGGTTCAGTCAGAATTCCACTTCAACAAGTCTTTTGTGTTGCCGATTTTCTTCCTGAACCCTTCGCCGGCAGAGAGGAACTTGCATTCGCTGGATGTTGTTCGTGCTTTGAAGTTTTACGTTGCACGCGCCAAGAGCTTTTGGAAGACTTCTCAATTGTTTGTGAGCTTTGGACCTGTGAATCATGGGAAGGCATTGTCCAAGGCTTCCATCTAAAGATGGCTCTCCGGCTGCATCGTGCACTGTTATCGGCTGACTAACCAACCTCTACCAGGCCGTCTGAGAGCCCATTCCACCAGATCGATCACTGCAACAATGGCGTTCCTTTCTGATGTGCCCCTGCTCAACCTCTACAGGGCTGCAATGTGGAGGTTGATGTATTCCTTCACGAAAATTTACTGTGTCAACAGGGATTCCAGGGAGGTGTCCAGAGTCGGCTAGGCAGTGCTGCGCAACCTGTTCATTTGAGGGTGAGTCTGTTCCAGTGTTTGTTTCTGTTGAGCCTTGCTACCTCCCGTGGTTGTGTTGTACTGCTGTGTATTGGTTATTCATGAGCATGTGAATCCATGCCAGACCTCATGCTGGATGTTGCTTACCTGTAACTGTTGTTCTCCAGCATTGTTCTGGAATGGATTCACATGCAAACCCTCCCTCTGGCCCCTCTGCGGTTCTTCTTGTTCATACTGCCACTTTACGTGCTTACCAAATCTGCTAGATGGCTTCCAGAGGCAGGGGTTAGGGAGAGGACCATCATTGGATGGGGGCAGCAGGACCAAAAGGACAGTGATTGGTTAGAGGAGAAGTACAGTTTTAAAGAGAAAGTGAGACCGTTTTTTCTTTTACTGGGAATTCCCAGCCTGACGACAGGGAATGATATGATATGATAGGTTATTCATACCCAGAGGTTTCTAAGCGCGGACCCGGGGATCAAACCTGTGTTGCCCCGTGTCGTCTTGCTTCCAAGGCGAGTATGTTGCCGCAGAGCTATCCTCCCGAGAATATTCATGAGCATGTGAATCAATGCCAGACCCATGCTTGAGAAAAGCACTTCTGAAAACAAAGCCATTGGAAGGGGCTCAATGTATACTGGCCATTGGATAGTGAGAATTGACTTTTGCAAGTAAGAAATGGTGTGCTTTGTCGTATGTGGAGAACTGAGGGATGGAGTTATTTTTTTTTTATGACTGGCTAGTAGTAGCTTGCAACTTCAAATGTTGATCCCTGCCAGCAGTGTACACCTCCACCCTGACCCCACGGCTCAGACCACACATTCTGGATTCTTTCTGCTCAAGGAGCTTGCCCAGCCAAGTTCACTTTCGTAGAGCCCTACCAACACAGGATCCCTTACAAATAAACACTTAACCTGCCCCCATTAAACCCTGTAAGACAAACTGCACCCTTCAGTTTGACAAATGTGAGGCCTGCAGTCAAAAATGCCAAAAGGGTATATATACATGCTCATCAAAGAGCATAATACGATCTTCTTAGGGTAACCGACCTGGTTCTTGGTTCTCTCCCATCTACACCACTATATGTATATACTTTGCCTAACTGGTCACGAAATCCATGCCCTTAACTGAAAGGCCAGTTCTGGGTTGTGGAGTTGGGGAATGCATTGATCTATCAACCAGACATACAGTGCAAAATTGATTGAAAATACACCACTTTACCATTAAATGCCAATACATCAGTGTCTGTAGCTTTAGCATGAAGGTGCCGGGCAGCAATGCCTCTTAACAGATTAGCTTAACCACATGTTAACTCTGCAGACAGAGTTGGCTCACAGGGACCTAAATATTTAGGTTGATGGTCAAATGAACAAACCGAAAACAGACATTGTATTGAGCAGATCTAGTCTGGGTTTCTCTCCACACACAAAGTTCCTATCTATATATACAGAGCCATTAACGTGTTGGCGTGCGTCCTTTGAATGTCACTTATCCACGACATTTCATTTGTATGCGAAACCTGCTGGAAGTATTAACACAGCCTGTCAACCGCTGTAAGCCAAGAGGGCAGGGAACACTGACATTTGACCAAACCGATCCTTGAAAAAATGATAGTAAAATCCAAGACGGCGGCAGCTGTTTTTTCATGCTATTGCAGGTCAGAAACTTAGGAGGAGTAAAAGACCAATAGACCAATAAGACCAGGACATAAAACATAACGCAAATCGGGTGGAAGCCAGAGAGATGCAAGACTGGGAAGAAACACATTAGGGAGAGAAAACATGTGGAGACCTAAAAAAGGCGATGAGACAGTAGCTGTCGAATCCTGGATGAGAGCTGGCCACAGAGGAAGCTGTGAGCAGGTGCTCGGGCTGGCTGAAACCAGTGGAAAATGTTATGGTGCAGAGGCAAGTCCCCAGAGAGGCAGGGATAAGCGATCCACAGAACCACTGTCAGGAAACTTGTCACCTGAGGAACATGTGCTAGAGATTGGGGATGCTGCCAGGAAGTAGGAGCTCCTATGAGAACTGTAGAGATTCAGCTGGCTAAGGAGCAAGAGCTGGCAGGCTGCAGGAGATGTTTCGAGAGACATGTAACTTAATGACGCTGGAGGACAGCTGACCAGTCTGAATGAATGAGTGAGTGAGTGAGTGAGTGAGCGAGCGAGCGAACCGGGACAGTCGAGTACATGATTTGGGCTTGTAGCAAACGTTAAAACATTGTGAGCATAAATGAGCCTTGAGGATGCATTGTGAGAAGCAAGTCCTGCAGGGCGTGTAAGACGCTGCGAAAAGTCTGAAATTTCAATCTGGAAAATGGAGAAGGTTTCCTAGAATGCAATAGTGAAGTTTTGCGAGGATGTATGTGGGCCATTTCATAGAATTTCTTTTTTTTTCTTTTTTCAACTTGCCTAAATCACGTATGCTTAAAATTTGTCTGATGGCCAAACAAGGGAAAAAAATGTATTTCATTTGTACTCCGTCCCCTTGCCTCCATACTTGCGAGTTATTTCTTCGGGACGGGACAAGAGCTTTTTGTAGTACCATACAAAAATATTCTTTCCTATATTTGCGGGCTCTAGGGCATGCTTGGCCACAGGCTCTGCCTCCCCCAAGCCCCACCTCTGGGCCTCGCACCTCAGTCCTTTTCTCTTTGCGGTCAGGCCGGACACTTCAGCACTGGTAGGTAATCTCGTTTACTGCCCTTTTTTCTTCTGTCACAATTCATTCCCCTCATCTCCGGTTTTGCTGTCTTTTTTTGGCCTGGTTATGCTGGGACAAAAGGGGTTCGTCTCCTGCGTTTTGTGTACTAGAAGCTACTCTGCGCCTGATCCTTACACGCTCTGCTTAGAGTACCTGGCCCGAATCACAGGTGGGATGCTTGCTTTGCCTGTGACGCACTTGAACTTTGGGTCCTCACTCGACGTCTCCATCGTTGGGAAGAAGTCTTCCATCAGGTAGTGCTGGAGCATATTCGAGAAGTCCTCTCCCTGAAGAAATATTGACCAGTGAGTGATTTCCTTTTCAGGGTAACCCTAGGACGTGCGGTTCCTCTTCGGAGGTCCCTGTTCACGCGGGGGGCCTTGCATGCCCCATCGCTACCGGGACTTGTACAGAGGCTAATTTGGATGCCAGAGCTCGCTCCGAGGCTCCCTGCTCGGGGGCTAAGACTCTTACCGGCAGTGCCGGTGGTAGCTAAACGTACTGGGGTCAACCCCAAGGTTCCCACGAAGAGGGCTATGGTTGGCACCGGCAAGGCTGAGGTTCCCCTGTTGGGGGCGAAGTCTACCGGGGTCCTCCCTGAGGTTCCCTCCTGTAGGGCTAATCTTCTCCCTGGCAGCACCAATGCTTTCCATGAAGCTAAAAGTATCAGGGCTATCCCCAAGGATTCCTTTTCGAGGGATAACTCTGGTAACGGTGCCACGAAGGTAGAGTGGTCAAGCCAGACTAAAAAATGTCTTCCACCTACTCTCGTTGCTCGTCACCTAGTCACCGCTCTATTACGTGGATCTGTGGTCGTCCAGGCCCATTTGGCAGCCAGTTTCTACTGAGTCATGGTCCCGGTCTGCTCCAACTCAGAAGCCAGCTCCTCAGCAAAGGTTGCATCAGTTGGAGGATGCATTCTTTCAGAGGTGCCATACACTCATGTTTGGACCTTTTTATGAATGAGTATTTCAAAGGCATTTTTAGAGAAATAATGCTAACCTCTTCGAAGATCCCAGATCTGCTTCCGCCTCTGGTGGAACCCCAACCTCCTCCGCCGCTTCCCCGTGACCTGGGGCCTTCTGCAGCTCCTCAATTTCAGACACCAGCTCCTCTGCCGGCACCTGACTCGCAGATCCCGGACCCCACAGAGAGGGAAGAAATTCCACTGTCAGCAACGGCTTTTCATGACACTCACGGACCTTATGGGCTTTCTGGAAATATCAGTCCCACCACCTTTGGAGGAGGCGGTGCTGGTGGGGGTCACAATCCATCAAAAGGTCTGAGAGCAGAGATTATCCTGCACAAAGACACGATAGCAGAGGCAAAGAGAATCTGAAGTAAACCACATTCTGTCAATCCCACCAATAAAATAATCCACATTTGTGATGGGCTATTGCAAACTGAGGAGGACGCGCTATCCGCCTGCCCGCAGCAGTCTTCTGTTGTCGCTGCAGTGGCGATATTTGTGATGCCGGCATTCGTGTCATCCTCTTCTGCGTCACAGGTGCTCAGCAAGGAGGATCGTGTCCTTCAGAGCCTGGGCAAGAAGGTGTTGGCAAACTCGGCCTTCCGGCTGAGGCAAGCCAACGCCACAGCTCTGCTCGTTGCCACGGCTCAATGGCTATGGAAAGATCTGGTGGAGTTTGAGAAATTCCTCCCTCAAGACAGCTTGGATGAGTTCAAGGGCGGTCTGGCGGACTCTACAATGGTCGCGCAGGACCTCCTCGAGGCGGCGGTGCACCACGTCGGCTAGGGGAATGGCGTTGGGCACAGACACGTGCAGGCAGATGCTACAAAATTCACAAAAGGAGGTAGTATAAGGTGCTCGACCCCCCCCCCCATCTCCCTGTTTGAGAGGGGTGAATCTGTTCCACAGCTCAACGGACGACGTGCTGGCGAAGGACAGTACCCTGACAGCAAAGTGGCTGTTGATGCATACAAAGTATGCCCCGCCCAATCTGAGTCCATATTCCGGTCTGAGGCGTGATCCAGATATACGGATTCAGAGGTTTCCAAGAGCAAAACGTGAGATTGCAGAACAGATCGCTCAGTACTCAATTTAAGTAGCAGAACACTGCTACTAGGAGGTGTGAGGGGATTCTCCCACCAAGCTGCCTCAACCAGTTCTTCCACCGATGAGACAACCAAATGATGGCCTTGTCCAGTCCCACAGGACACTGGTGGGGGCGGGGTTCCTACTTGGAGGCCTGTAGCACCATAACGAGGGACTCATGGGTGCTGTCTGTGACCAGCAGGGGGGTTCAGGCTCCCTCTTCCTCAATCCCCCATTGAAGCAGAATAGGTCTCCCTCACTTAGGGCAGAGATTGCCAAGCTCCTGGAGATGAGAGCGATGGGGGTTCCTGTCCCAGAAATTGGACAGGGGTTCTATTCCGATTTGTTCACTGTGCCAGACTCAACCAGACAGTCTGCACCATTCTGGACCTTGCTGACTTCAATATTTTCCTTCTCCTTCAGAAATTCAAGATGATCACCCCCAAACAGATCTGGTCTACCTTGGAGCATGGGGACTAGATCTGCGCAGTGGATCAGAAAGATGCTTACCTGCATATCCCCATATGAGCCCCTCAGCAGATGTTTTTTGAGATTCTCGGTGGGGGAGTCCCATTTTCAGTTTTGTTCTCCTTTTGGACTCAACTCAGCAGCCAGAGTGTTCACTCAAATGATGGGCAGAGTGGCCTCCTTCCTCCATGCCCAGGGTATTCACCTGTTTGATAGCTGGACAACTGGCTGATGAGGGAGATATGCCCAGAGAAAGTGAACTCGCCTTCATTACCTCCTAGACTTATTTGAGCCTTTCAGTCAACTGGAAGAAGTCAAACCTGACCGTGCGCCAACGTGTGGTCTTTATAGGCGTCCTTTGGGACACTCGGGAGGCCGAAGTCTTCCCAACAGCAGAGAGCGTAGCGGACATTCTGCAGGCCTGCTCCCTGTTTCTTTCTTCCAGCACTGCCACGCTGTGGCTGTTCCAAAGGCTGTTGGGGCTGATGGCTTCCGACATCCAGGCAGTACCGCTAGCCAGGTTGAAAATCAGGAGGACTCACTTAGCGCTGAGGTCCTCCTGGTTGCAGGGGTGGATGATCAGTCGCAGTTGTTTCAAATTCCTTAGGTCTTGACTCAGGACCTTCTCTGGTGGGCAGATCCCCAGAATTTGTTGCACCGGGTACCCTTCCACGACTCGTTACCCCAGGTGTCTTATCACAGCTGACTTGTCCCTGCTGGAATGAGGGACAATGCTGAAAGGTGTGGACGTTTACGACCTGTGTACTGGGGAGGACCGTTTCTGTCACATCCGTTATCTGGAACTGATAGCCATCTTTCTTGCGTTAAAAGCCTTTCTGCACAACATTCAGGGCAAGACGGTGTCCATATGGCTTGACAATAACATCTCAATGTTCTGCGTCAGCAAGCAGGAGGGGACAGCGTCCCCTCCCCTCTCCTCATACATCTAGCTCTGGAATTGTGGGAGTGGGCTCTCATCCACAATGTGTGGCTCCAGGAAGCGGACCAACTGAGCCAGCTCATGGAAGCCAACCACAAGTGACATCTACACCCAGAGGTGGTGGGGGAATTATTCCACCGGTGGAGGTTTCCCCAGGTGGATCTTTTTGCCTCCAGCTTGAACAGCCCAGCCCTACCTACGCGTGCTCGGGGGAGTGGATGGGGACAGGGAGTGGACTATCTGGGGGATGCAATAGAGATCCAGTGGGATGGGATGATAGCTTTCACCTTCCCCTGATCCCACGAATGCATCGGGCTCTGCAGAGCTTTCAATAAGCAGACCTAGGGAATCTGATGGAGCAGACACCAGTATCTCTACCCGTTCGCCAGCACTTACTGTCCTTTGTGGAGGGAAAGATTCTCCACCCCTACCCGCAATCGCTTAGCTTGACAGCATCGTACCTCAGGTCAGGTCCTTGGGTCACCTGGGACTCTTGGATGATAACATGCAAATCTTAAAGGCGGCCGGGAAAGATTCCACCAAGGCTTGGTACAAAAGTGGCTGAGATTCTGCTACTGGGCATTGGGTAAACACAAGAATCCCTTCTCAGCGGCCTGGAAAGATTCCACCAAGGTTTGGTACAAAAGTAGCTGAGATTCTGCTACTGGTCATTGGGGAAACACAAGAATCCCTTATCAGCTTCTTTGGATGATGTTTGTTTGTTTATTTTCCATCTGGCGGAGTCAGGTAATCCGCCTGACTCCTGCAGCACTTACTTGTCTGCTCGGGAGGGCCTAGCTGAATTTGGACAGCCTGACCTTCTCTATTGGGAATCCTGTGGTAAGGCAAAGGTTGTTTCCAGTGGTCAAGCCTTCCAATCCCAAATGGGATTTGAACGGCTGTGTCACAAACCGGTTGAATCAATGTCTTCTGCAGATAGAACCGGTGTCTTGAAAGACAGCATTCCTGGTGGCCATAAAATCAGCCAGGAGGATAAGTGAAATACAGGCCCTTGCAGTAGATGAACCTTTCATCGAGACAAGGTGGTGCTACTCACACATCCTTCGTTCCTACACAAGATAGTCTCTGAATTTCATACTAACCAGATTTGCCTCCCTATATTTTTTCCAAATCCATCTTCGGAGTTGAAGATAGTTCTTCACTAGTTGGACGTCGGGAGTCACTAAGGTGAAACCTGAAGTTCTAGCTCGAGTGGAGCAAAGAATTTAGGAAAAAAACTGGCTCTTTGTTACGTTCAGTGCCTCAATAAAGGGTGCGCCAGCTTCAAAGGCTACCATTGCCAAGTGTATTGTGGCAGCCATTCTGGAAAGTTATTCGCTACAGAAATGCCTGCAACCAAAATGTCCTCATGCCCACTTTGTCTGAGCTAAGGCAGCCTTGGTGGAATTTCAGAAATCTATCCCGTTGGACACTATTGCAAAAGGCAGCAACCTGGGCTACACCATCAGCCTTTTGTAAACACTATTGCCTGGACGTGAACTCGTGAGTCGACGTTCAGTTTGGTCAGGCAGTATTGAAAAATCTCTTTGGCTAAATTGAGAGGGACCTTCTACTCTAGGGAGACGCATGCTTGTGAATATCCCACAAGAACAGAGGGATGGGGACGGGAGGGACGTAGGAGTAAGGAAAAGTTACTTACCGTTGTGACTACTGTATTCCTAATCCATAGTCCCCTTTCCTCCAAACGCCCTCCTGCCATCACCCTAGAATGTCCTCGGTTAGTTACATCATAACGACCTGCGCTGCTCAAAAAGGACTGCAGTGTGACATGGAGGTGGGGCTTGTAGAGGTGGAGCCTGTGGCTAAGCATGCGGACCTGCAACATAAAAATAGGACAGAACATTTTTGTATGGTGCTACAAATTGCCTGGTCCCCACCCTAAGGATGGAATAACCCGCAATTAGGGAGGAAAGGGGATTATGGACTAGAAGTGCAGTAGTAACTACAGTGAGTAACATTTCCTAACAACGGTTTTATACCGGTCTACCCACTCAGCCGGACACACTCTGGATGCCCTAATCACTGGGACATCCCTATCTCTAACGCAGTCACCACCCACCTCATCTGGTCTGACCACTCTCTCCTCCCGCTTCGGGCCCCTTGGCTCTCTACCTGAGCCACGCTCCGCTCTGCCATCCCCCTTTGCCGTCATTCAACCGATGCAGCGAGTGTCAGTCTCTGCCTCTGACTCTCCCTCTGACACAGTCTTTGTTAATCTGCACCTTTACATCTGCAACAACCTTGATATTCTTGCCCCTGTCATAAGGATCTGCCTTAAACCTGCCTCCAAGCACAATGACTGGTATGATTCCAATCTAGCACCCCTGAAATATAAGTGCAGAGTTGCCAAAAAGAAGTGGCAGACCTTGGGTTCATTCTCTAATGTACTGGTATGCCGCCTGCTCCAAAGGCAATATCGCTCGTCTATCCACTCCAAGAAGCGGGCCCACATCCAAGCCTGGATCTTTGGAGCCACTAGTAACATGGCGGAACACTTCAAAATCTGCAAGGAACTCACCAATCCAACTGCAGGCTCTACTCCTCCACTTCCTTCCCAGGTTCTCTGCACCGCTTCGGCCTCCCATTTCGCATCTAAAACTCTGGTCATCCTGTCCTCGCTCTCCTCTACCCCATCTCCTCTCTTGCTCCTGCCACCCTTGGCTCCCCTCTTTCCACCCCACCACACTCTCCTCCCTTCTGCCCATAGCACTAGATGAGATCTCTAAAGTTGTCTGCTCTATGAAGGTCTCCTCTAAACAGGTGCTTCCCTGTTCTTCCAGAACTTTTAAGGCCATTTTGCACTCTCACCCTGGTTCTTGCCAACTTCTGTAACCACTCTTTCACCACTGGCTCTTTCCATCTATCCGTCAAGCACTCCCTCGTAAGCCCTCTTAAAAATTCAGTCTACTGACCCCTCCTGCTCGGCTAACTAGCTCCCTAGCGCCACTACCCCCTTCCTGAGTAAACTCCTGGAGAAGTTGGTCATCCGCCAATTGACCCTCCAAACTTAACTTGTTGGTTGCCTCCATGACCATAAATCTGGATTCCAGGCATCTAGAGGCATGGTAACTGCTCTCCTGAACACCCGTGAAGGCATGCTTGCAAATGTTGACTCTAATTCTCCTGCTGTTCTCATTCGACTCGATCTCTCCTCCACCTTTGACAGAGTCAACCATTCTATCCTTCTAAAATGACTGATACCCTTGGCATCACTGACCGGGCACTGGATTGGCTGACCTCCTTCGTCACTAACCGCTCTTCCCAGTTGCAACTGGGCCCTTTTTCCTCCTCCTCCACCACCACACTCTCTACCTGCGGCGTCTCCCAGGGTTCTGTCCCATCGCCTTGGCACTTCAATATTTATCTCGCCCCTCTTGCTCACTTGATCTCCTGCTCTCCTCATTCCAGTGTTATACTGATTGCACAGTTTTCCTTCAAACTTCTGTTTACTACCTCCTCCTTCTCCTCTCTCATCCCTTATTGTCTGACCACCATCCGGGCATGCTGTGTGGCTTACTATCTTTGCCTCAATGCCAGCAAGACAGAGATCCTTTTTTTATTGTGACACCTGCACCATGTTTTCCTCCTACCCTCTGGCCGCCCTCCCTCCACCTTCTCCATCCTGTGAGTCCAAAAACCTTGGGGTAATCTTAGACACGTCTATCTCCTTCTCCCCTCACATCCTGGTCCTTGCCAAGAAGACCCACTTCCAGTTTCACCTCCTCGGAGGCATTCTCCCTTTCCTCACCTTCCCCAAGAAGCTCAATGTCTCCATAGCTCTGGTCCTCTCCAGGCTGGACTACTGCAACAGCCTCTTCCTCATTCGCCCCCTTTCCTCCCTACACTCCCTTTAGCTAATCCAGAATAGGGCTGCAAGACTTATCCTTGGCCTCAAGCCCAGGGGCCGTATCTCTCCAGGCCTAAAATGTCTCCACTGGCTCCCGGTGACACGAGGATCAAATTCAAGACCCTCTGTATCATCCACAAGGCTTTCTGGGGCCTGGGACCACGCTATCTCCAACTTTCCCTTCCTAAATACTCCCCTGCTAGAGCCTTCTGCTCCTCGAACTCTCTGCTGGTCACACGCTTCTTCAAGCAGAGAATGGAGGCAGTTCTCTTTTGGCTGGTGCCTCCCTTTGGAACAGCCTTCCTGCTCCTCTCAGACTTGAACCGAAGCGCCTTAAATTCTGGAATCTCTGCCTCTCGCCTCCTCTTTCCCTTCCTTGCTAATCACCCCACTGCTGCCGAGACTGGTGGCCTGGTCTTTGATTCACCCAGGATTCCAGGCCCTCTACCCAGTCAACACAAGCGCCCTCCATCCCCACAGCACAGCCCCTGCGGTCTCCCTGCCAGCTGGCTGCGGCATCCCTCCTGGGGGTTCATCCACCCGATCACTTGGGCCTCCTCCCTGGCTTGCCTTGGCACTTCCCTGTCCTGGGCCCTCCAGCACTTGTTTGTTCCTTCCCTCCTCACCCCCCTCCCAACCCCTCAATCTCCTGCACTTCTCTCCACTGCACTTGCACGTCCAAATGCCACAAGGCCTAGTAGGACCACGATTGTATTTACTGCTCTTGCCTATGTTATTTACTCCCCTTGTTCCCTCCTCATTTTACCTTGTGGCGCTTGGAAACACTATTCAGTTGTATGACCTCCTAACAAATGCTCAATAAATACAAATACAAGACCTGCAGAAATATTTGGGAACAAACCCAGTTAGACTGGTTACGCTATTAGAAATACTCTAGTATAAAAGTGAAAAAGGAAGGACAACCTTGTAATGCATGCAATGAGCATAGATAACGGTTTGCTCTGGTGTTTGAAATTAAATGTTTTGGAAGAGATGTACAGTGGATGAGTTGCTGCATTCAAACCGCCCCTGTTTTTGTCCCTAGTGATGGTTGTGCAGACACGCCCACGTTTTTTTTGTTACCTCAAAGTACACTACGCTGAGGAGCGCGAGCTGGTCAGTGGCGGATTGAACACTTGAACAAATTTAGCTAACATTTTTATTTCTTTGTAATACTTTTGTGGCAGTGTGCAAAATCATGTGCACGGAAAACGGCTGATAGCGACTCCTTGCAAAAGCAGATTTTGTAATCTCTTACAAAATGTATGTGTTAAGGTAATTGCATTTCCACTTTGTACCCAAATTGAGATGTGTTTTATTTTCTTCAGAAAATGGAAGGGTTGGACGTCCTGACGGAATGTGAACTAACCTGCCAGTCTCAAGTTTTTAAAAAGACGTTAATTTTTTAAAAAATAAGTCACTGCCAGTTACTAGAAATATTACGTTTCCATTTGATTTGATCATTCAAGCCAAGCTTTTGGCTCTGCAGACTTCTTTATTCTCGCCATTGTGTGCCTCTGGTACAAAGTTCCTTCTCCCTTTTTAATTGACCGTTAATCATTTTCCTCAGCTGCCTTCCTTGGCCGCATTTCTGTCGAGTTGGAGTAGTGAAACTTTATAACGGCAGGATTGCAAGCGCATTGCAGCAGGTGCCTGTCAGTTACTGGTAGAAATACGCCATGTATTTGAAATATTAAATGAGTGGAAGAAACGGTCCAGCTCGGAAGTTGAAATACCCACTGGAACAGCAGAGGTTTTCCCACTCACACTTTGCCACCTCCCTCTTGCGGATCACGTACTCCTGGCTTGCTACTGTTCTGACTTGAGAGTCGTGTAGACCGATGAGACCTCCGTCCCCAAGTGACGCACAGGGGAACTAATAGAAACCCGCTGTGCAACCTTTGAGGCCACAGGTGAGAGATGTCTTCCCAGATCCACGGAACCTCTGGAACACCGATGCTGCTGTCAAAAGGGAACGAGGTTAAGTACCAGGCAATTACAATACAATCAGGTAAACAATAGGATCTAAAGGGTCTTACCTATCTGGTGTTGGGGAAACCCAGGTAACCTAGTAGAGAGGTTCGAGACTCAGATGATGCGGCGGTCCCTGGAATAGTAGGACCGCAGGTGAGCGTGGATGTAGGGTTAGCCACCTGTAGGAGAGAGGGCTTGACTTGAATCCCAAGAAGGGAAATGGCGTAGAAGTTCCGTAAGGTATCAAAGGATGATCCAAAGACAAGTCGAGGTGAAGTCCAAAATCCGGCAACAGGTAAACAGTTCCAAGCAAAGGTACAAAGGGGTGTCCGAAGGAGTCCGAGGTAGAGTTCCGTGATCAAAGTAACAAGGAGCAATTCGTAACGCCAAACAGGGTCTGAAGACAGCTGAGAAGCAATGAGCATTCTGTCTCTCAGACCTTTATACTGTGTGTCTCTGGGTCATGTGACGTCCACCAAGGTCACGTGAGGAACGCCACAATGGATCACGTGACCGACGTGAAGACGTAACGCTGCCCCTTCTGCTATATGTTCTCCAAGGCAATTGCCAATGCAGAAAGGGTTGCAATCGAGCCCATACACCAAAGCTGGTACAGTGTTTTCGGTCCTTTGGGTTTACCGAATCACTTGAGCCTCGAACCGTGGGAGGAGATGGGGGAATGTGCGCAGTGTTCTGATGTGGAGTGGACTGGTGTGCAGAGGATCGCCTAACAGCTACCAAGTATCAGGAATTTTGGTACAATCTCAGGGTCTTGGCATGTGACCATTTTCCCAGGCTCTCCTACTTTTCTTCCAAATACTGTGAGTTGAGAGCGTTTGGTTAATCTTTGTAGCCGTGTAAGCCTGCTGCATAGTGCTGCAACAGAAACCCTTAACTAAACGTAGGATTGGGTGATATTTTTGCCACTAACCTGCAACATTACATCGTGCTGCCATGACTGAAAAGGCAATGTTTACACAGCTGCACTAAATCGAGCACACATCTGTGCACAACTGGGCCTGTGCCCAATGCCCTGGTAGTTCCCAAACACCCTGTTACGTTGGCCGGATTGCTGGTTGGCACCAACTGTGATCAGTCTAATGGAGTCATCACAGATTCCCCGGTGATAACCTCCTCCCATGTGGCCAAGGTACGGCAACCGCTAATCGACCCTGTGGGTGGCTGTATGAGGGAGGATAACATCGGAAGAGGCAACCAGCGGGGAGATGGCTTAATTGGATGAGGCGCGGTATCCCCATTTTCCCATGAGGGAACCCCCTGTAAACCAATACCCTATTGCCATTCCTCTGTTTCCCCCTATAGGGATTACAAAGAAACCTTTTCACAACACCCTATAGGCCAATCTCGGATGATTAAAAGCTCCAAGAAAATCTTTTTCAGTTCTAGTTTTCCTATATGTAGAACCGATCCTCATTATGGAATAATGGCTAACCCCCCCGCAGTAGCAGGAGCGAGGGTTTAGGTTCTATTGAGACCTGAGGCGAGTATTGTGTATTGTCTTCTTTACTCTCCACAGCAGCAAAGACAAAAAATGTAACATGCTTTTAAAATCACTGTTTTAAAACGTGAGAACAAAATCCCAGAATAACATTGCACCATTTAAAATGAAAGATGGCTGCCATGCCCCTTTCTACCAATGGGGACCCAAGCCCCTCAAAAAATGTCTGGAATGCAGTCCTTTGTCCTCTTCTTTAGCCGCAAGGCCCATTCTTGAAAAGTAAAAACAGTCCAAACAGATCCATCCTGCTAACGACATCCAGCTCCAAAGGACCTCCATCTGGATAGAGAGTGAAACTTCCACACCATCTCCACCCTTGGAAGGGACCTGCAAGAAGGCAAACGCCAATTAAGGGAGGGCGGAAGGGATAATACTCACCTCTGTGTCTTTTAATAGAAGCTAATGCAGGGTGTTTTCCATTCTATGTCAAGAACAGAGGCTCCTATTATGCAAGTTTAAAGCTCTTGCAAAACCACATTAGCCACATGTTGGACCTTTGTGTGATGAAATGTTTTGAATGTAGACTCCCTTGATCAATCGGCGGTAGTTTACATGATGTACTCAAAGCAACCAAGTAAAAGCACCCCTGGAATAATGAGCCCCAAAGATGGAAACGTCCACCCCCGCTTCTTTCATTACCCAACGCACCCAGCACGCCAAGTGGCAGACGCGACTGCCCGAAAGGGTTTCCCGGTGGAGATAAGGAGCTGAGAGGTAGAGGGAGGCCTATAAGTAGACTTCATACGTTCATAAAATTTCAAACTGCCGACTACACACACTTTTTTTTATCCTCCTGAAACGAAGGATACGAAACTGATGAGGTGAAGTTCTTAATGCGACCTGTGACAAAGAAAGTGACACCTTTTGCAGAATACTTAGCAGAATACACCTTGTCCACATCTAAAATCAGACACTCTTTTGATAGAACTAAAGCATACTAACATAGCTAATTTGGCAGATAACTGCTGATATGACAAGGCCTCGTTATCAGGCCAGGATTGAAACAATCGAAAAACCATGTTCACATCCCAAACGAGTATTTCGCCCTATGAGGAACCTTAATCCTAATGGACCGCAACGCCTTTCTAACTAGGAAATTCTTGCCCATTGGTTCCTCTTTAACCAGTACTTGACCCGCTATGATTGCTGACAGGAAATTATTAACCTTTCTGTAAGCTTTCCCTTCTTTGAACAACATTACCAGAAAATTGACCATCTACTGGAGGGGCAAAAAACAGGATCGAGACCCCCATCCACACACCAGCCCACCCAGCGAGCCCACGGATAGCAGTAGGAACTTTGCGTGGATCTAGCCCAAGAATCCCTGAGAAACTGGAAAGCTTCTCCCGAAAGCCCTGGGAAAGGCCAGAAATCACACAAATCTTCCATGCGATGAGGGGCAGTTGCCCCTGAAGCACAAGGTTGTGCGGGTCCCACCCCCCCGGGGTCCGTGAGAAGAAGGGGAAAGGATGGAAGTAGGAAGGTAATGTCCATCACCAGCTCCAAAAGAGCCAGAAACAATACTTGAGCTGGCCAAAATGGAGTCGTCAATCGCACCTGCAAGAGTTTGGGGAATGAAAGAGAAGGGGGGAAATGTATATCCCCTGAGACTCCTCCAGTCCAATCGAAACGCATCCATGCCCTTGGCTTCCGGATCCGGACGCCAAAAGAACTACTGAGGTACCTGACAATTGAGGTGAGAGGCAAAGAGGTCCGTGCAGAATGCACCCCAGATGGCCCCTATGAGACGGAAAACCTGTACATCTAGTTTTCATGCGCCTCCATCACAGACAAACCTGGAATTCCAGTCCGCTACTGTGTTCGCTAAACCCGTGAGCTACTCTGCCTGTCAAGCTTGTTGATGTACCTTACAACTGAGATATTGTCCATCCTCAGAAGGATTCAACAGTTAATTCTGTCTTTGGCTAAACTCTTGAAAGGACCCCGCTAGAAGCTCGAGACAATTGATATGCAGAGACTTCTCATGTATAGACCACTTTCTGCCCATGGACAACTCTTGATATCTTGCGCCCCATCCTGATGGACAGGCGTCTGATTCTAACACCACATCGGGAGACAGCCCAAATGGAGCCCTCCTATTCCAGGCCTCTGTGTTGAAGCCACCACTGAAGCTCTTGTGAGTCCTGATGAGACAGATTGAGAATGTGAGTATGGGAACCCTTTCCGTAAATGAGCGATCTTCAACCTCTGAAGCGAACATTGATGAAGGGGTACGGGAAGAGGGCCTGGATGGAAGCCGACAACATCGTTGCTAGAACCCGCAGAGAGGAATCCTTTCCGGAGAACGGATTTGATCTGACTGCAAATATTCTGAATTCTCTTGGAGGGAAGAAGCTGGCACGACTGAGAATCGATAACAAAGCCCAGAAATTGGATGCATCGCGAAGGCACGAGGACTGACTTGTCCAGGTTGATGGCGAGCCCCAGGTTCTGAAGAATAGAGGTTACCAGACTGAGATGGCTCTGCAACAGTTGCTGCTGATGGGCTAACAGAAGCATATCGTCCAGATAAATTATCCTGACACCCCTCACTCTCAAACACCATCACAGGGTGTAAGTGCTTTGTGAAGCACAAGAAGCTGAAGATAGTCCGAATGGGAGAGAGGCAAACTGCCAGCGGCGACCTTGCCACTGAAACTGAAGATACTCTTGGTGGGGAGGGTGAAACGGAACTACCAAATATGCATCTTTGTGATCTATCTTGGCCATCCAGTCCCCTGGAAGCAGACTGTCCCTGAGGAGATGAATCCCGTCCATTTCGAAATTCCAGTATATTACAAACCCATTGGGGCCCTTGATTTATTACTGGACAAAAAAACCTCTGTCCGGCTTGGGCACCAGAAAGATTGAAATGAGACCGGAAGAATGGTCCCAGGTAGTGGGAACTACATCCCTTTTGGAAATTAGGTTCTTGACCTCTTTGCCCACCAAGATTTGCTTCTCCCGATCAAAAACCAGTGGACAGGGAAGAGAGTCCTGAAAGGGAGGAGAGTGAAATTCTATCTGCAACCTGACGCCTTCTGTAGAACCCATGCATCCAAGGTTAACACTGCCCAGTTGGGAAGAAATAGAGCCAACTGTCCCTTCAGCCTTCCCAGGCAAGAAACATTTAAGGACAAACTGTTCACCCGTTGCCGTTCTGCCACGGCCAGCCCCTCTGGGCGTACAACCTTTCCATGGAGCACTGCGTTGCAGGAAGAAGACATCGGCACTGCCTCTGGCAGCGGAGGACCCTGCCTGCATACCTCTTGTAGTATAATGCACTGGGCACACAAAACCCTAGTATGGACGGCCGGAAGAGTGGGCTCTGCCTCTGCCAGCCCTGACAAAAACACTAGGGGTCTGGGCCTTCCTGATATTTGCCTGGGCTTTGTCTGGGGCAGTGAAGATGCGTACAAACATAGACGGTTATTTTACGAACTTATCCCCCAAATAGCAATCCTTGTGCTTTAGGACCAGCTTCAGTTGGAGCCATGTCAGTGAGTTTTGGGTCTAGGCGCATAAGCAGGCCCTTCCTTCGCTCTGTATATAAGGTTGTGTTTCATTCCCTAAGAGGCATCCACACCTCTGGAGCACCGGCACATCCACTGCGGACTCTAGAGTCACACTTTCCTCCAACATACTGAGTATCTGAGCGAGGGGCCCCAGCACATCCAACAGTTTATCCTGGTATGTCCTAAAGGCCTTGTCTATGCCCGTCCTGGTATCTTTACCTTTATTAGATATGAAAACCACCTTGGATTGGTCTATCTCTGGGGTGGACACCACCTTATCTGGCAAACTGGCGAGGGCACTCAGCTTTAGCTTATTGCTTGTCTCTTTCTCTAAGGGCTCCCGGATCAAGTGTCTCAGAAAGGATCCCACTGACTCTGAAGGTTTCCATTCCGCCGAGCGTGTGCGCCGAATACCTTCTGGATCAAAAAAGGGTTCTCCCATAATGTCTCTCGACTCCCTGCTCCTTTTTAACCTCCACCTTTCTAAGTTGGTTTCTTCTAGGGCTTGACTCTTCGGAGGATGTGGATGAAGAGGAGGGGGAATCCCTGCGTCTCCTGCACCTCTTTCGGGACCTGGAACCCTTGTCCTCCCTGGGTGCTTCTGCACTAACCCCATTTCTAGGTGCTTAGTTTTGGCAACACACTTACGTTGCGCTGGAGCAGAACCCCTGAGCTACCCTTTGTAGCAGCTGCCCTTCCGGAGCGGTAATCAGTGATGCCTGTAGTGAGGCGGTCAAAGGCTGAAGACAATGTGGTGTTCAATTCCCATAAGGCCCCATCCACTGTCTCTTACACAACTCTACAAACCTTTTACCCACTTCGAGGGCCTGATTCCACCTGGGCTTGCCTACTAGGGACCCCATCTGAGGAGCTACCATCCTCCACCAGCACACTGCCATCACCAACAGAAGCTGACATAACACCACTTCAAAATATATAATATATTACTATTATTAAGGACCTTCGAGCAGAGGCTCCCTCTACCTCAGCCTGCTAAGCCACATCTCGGAGAACAAAGGGAAAGACCGAGCAGGTCTAGTCACTGTGTGACTTGTATAGGACTCAGAGGAGCACCCATTCCTAAAGAGCGGCCCCTGCTGTCTTCACGTGCCTAAAAAGGCACTCTGTCCCCACAAAAGCTCAATCTTTAAACATGTCCTCACAGGCACTTATTACACAGGAGCAACGCTCTGTCGAAACTTGTGGCAGAAGTTAAATATGCCCAAAGACACTCGCCACCGAACGGGGTTGACTAAACAAAACACCTCACTGAAATAATGATAGTCTGGGGACTTCTTGTAGGAGTGTTGGCTAATGCACACACACTCGTTAAATCACCACCACACAGCCCGAGCTAAAGAAAGCCTTTGCTGAAGTAAATACAACCTGGGGACTCACTGAACAGAGCGCTGACTAAACCTCTGACAGCCTTGAGGAAAGCTGCGACGCACTGCAGCTGCTCCACTCCAGTCCCCACCCCCTTTGCGCGCTCTTGCTGTGAACAAAAATAAACTAACCCTTGCGGCAGGTGCCGGGTGGTCCGGGAACACAATGTAACATTAACATGTACAATTATTATAAACCAGATGCAACATTACACACACATTTTGGAGACAATGCTTGTTGCAATATAAAGTACTTATCTGCTGTGACGAGCAAAGAAGAGGACAAAGGACTGCATTCAAGACAATTTATAGAGGGCTGTTGAGTTCAAGGTTTGGCCACAAATGACTCTGACACTCCAGTGAACTGTTAACTTATTTACTTAGGTTTAGGTACACCAAATACAGTTCTTAGGGTCAGGTAAGTAAAAGGGGACATAGGACACCCACCGGCATCCTCTCTCAGGGCTTACATCCTTGCAACTAACAAGCCTGGAACTCACTCATAGATAAACATTCTAAGCCCTGCATTCCATCTCAAGATTCTAGTCACTTGCACCAGATGAATGCAAAGTTAATCACAACACATCTTTCCCCTATAGGGACAACAACAAGAACAGTAAAGTATCGGTGGCAAGATCAATATTTCATCAAAAGATTTGTCCAGTAAGGTCCCACCTGAAAAACAAAAGATTATTCAAAGCATTTCATATATAACCACAACCAACTCCAAAAGGTTTAGACCCTGTCACCACTTCAAAATCTATTAACATTAACATCAATGTCCATCTGTGGATTAAAATAAAAAGTCCACCTGTGGAGAGAACATATTAATATGCCTACATAGAACAACATTTCCCTTTTTATACAGACAGTGTAATGGACAGTAGTCCGCTCAATGGTTCACCACAACCATTGCACCTTCTCACACATGTGACACATGTAATGGACAGTAGTCCGCTCAACGGTTCACCTCAACCATTGCACCTTTTTACACATGCAACACATTAATGGACAGTAGTCCGCTCAACGGTTCACCTCAACCATTGCACCTTTTTACACATGCAACACATGTAATGGACAGTAGTCCGCTCAACGGTTCACCTCAACCATTGCACCTTTTTACACATGCAACACATGTAATGGACAGTAGTCCGCTCAACGGTTCACCTCAACCATTGCACCTTTTTACACATGCAACACATGTAATGGACAGTAGTCCGCTCAATGGTTCACCACAACCATTGCACCTTTTCACACATGCAACACATGTAATGGACAGTAGTCCGCCTGTGGAGAGAAATATGTTAAACTACATAACTCAATTAAAGAGAGAGACATGCAGCACTCATGCCGAACTCCAGGACTCCACTCAAGCCAACCGCAGCAACCTTCGGTTCCAGTCAAAGGTAAGCGCTGACATCGGATAACTTTGTCAGTGATCTCAGCTGCCTTCACTATGACCAATAGCTTGTAGCCTTGGCGCAACAGATGTTTGCACAGTCCATGGGCCCCAGGCCCCTCCTAGATCCATTAACAACTTCCAACTCTTCTGAATGTTTGTACAGTCTCAATTCTCTTAAATGCTTTATGAGAGACTGCCACCTTGAACTTCACCATGCCAATGAATGAATGAACCTTGCTGCTCCAATGAACTTCACAGCTCCTTCTAATAACCATAAGTCTCACAGAGCCCACTGCACTTTACAGCAGACCGTTGAACCTTTCAACACTAGAACTTCTTGTCCCCACTGCCCTTTGCAGCACACCCTTGCCACTGAAGTGCCTCTTCACTCCCTATGCAGTGCCTCTTCACTGCCCCGTGCAGCACTTCACTGCCCTCGCAGCGCCTCACCTCTTCACTGCACCATGCAGCACTTCACAGCCTCTGCAGCGACCACTCACTGCCTCTTGCAGCGCCTCTTGACTGCCTCTTGCAGCACCTCTTAACTGCATCTTGCAGTGCCTCACTGCCCTTGCAGAATCTCTTCACTGCCTCATGCAGCACCTCTTCACTGCCTAACGCAGCACCTCACTGCCCCTGCAGCGCGTCTTCACTGCCTGTTGCAGCACATCACTGCCCTTGCAGCACTTCTTCATGCAGCGCCTCACTGCCTCTGTAGCATTTCACTGCCCCTAGCAGCGCTTCACTGTCTCTGCAGCGCCTCTTCACTGCCTGTTGCAGTGCCTAACTGCCCTCGCAGCACCTCTTCATGCAGCGCCTCGCTGCCTCTGCAACATCTCATTGCCCATTGTAGCGCCTCACTGCCCTGGCAGAACCTCTCCACTGCCTCATGCAGCACCTTTACATCCATAGCTGCTCTGTTATTCCAGTGCCTTCGTAGCGCCTCTGTCTGGGCCTTTCTTGCCCCCTCTGCCTCTGTCTGGACCTCAATTGCCCTCACTGCACTTGCAGTGCCTCACAGCCATCCAGCGCTCTTACCTGAGAGAGGATCACTTCTCAGAGGGGGGGGCGGTGGGTGTCTCCCTTTGGTGCTGTCCCCCCAGCACAGCCAGATCCCATCCTCGTCGCCAGTGTTGAGTTCAAGGTTTGGCCACAAATGACTCTGACACTCCAGTGAACTGTTAACTTATTTACTTAGGTTTAGGTACACCAAATACAGTTCTTAGGGTCAGGTAAGTAAAAGGGGACATAGGACACCCACCGGCATCCTCTCTCAGGGCTTACATCCTTGCAACTAACAAGCCTGGAACTCACTCATAGATAAACATTCTAAGCCCTGCATTCCATCTCAAGATTCTAGTCACTTGCACCAGATGAATGCAAAGTTAATCACAACAAGGGCCTTGGTTCCGATTGGTGGAAAGGGGCGTGGCAGCTATCTTGGGCTGGGGTCCTCCCCTTTCATTGTTAATGGTGCATTGTTTTTCTTGGATTTTGTTCTCACGTTTTAAACCGGTGATTTTAAAAGCATGTGAAATGTTTTGTCTTTGCTGCTGTCGAGAGTAAAGAAGACTTAATGCATAATAGGAGCCTCCGTTCCCGACATAGACTTAAAGACTCCAAGTACTATGCATCAGAAACCAGCAATGGACTTCGATTCCCACAAGAGCCCAAGTACTGAGATGAGGAGGATGAAGGAATGGATGCAGTGTGGCTGGAGCATCAAGCTTAATGAGCATGCTCGTTGTTGGGAGAAAACACTGGTGTGCAAGGGAACTTTATAAAATAGTAACCGAACTTTGAGAGAGAGCTCAGGAGAAGACGTGGCATCTCCATTGAAGATGGACAGAAGCTGGAGGCACAAGCCGGTGTGCAGAAGCTGGAGGTGTGAGCCAGTGTGGCAGAGCAAAGGAGCAACAGAGAAGTAAAGTAACATGGTGCGAGCAAGACATGCCGTGTAGACGCCCGGTGCCGCACAAGGATTCCTGGGTGTCCGGTAGCCGGGACAAGCACCCTTGTCCTTACCGGGAGCCAAATAGAAGGCAGCGCACAGGACCAGAGCCGCGAGAGTGGCTGGGGAGATGTCCGAGCTGCCCAGAGTGTGAAGCAAGCAGCAAAGGTAAGCCGCGTAAGCGCAAGCCAGCCTGAAGACACTACACAGAGCCCTTGAGTCAGCCAGAAGCAGAGTGGGGACCTCAGGGTGTTTTGGTGACCGCACCAAAGAGAATTTAAACATTGTGAAATGATAAGAAGCTTGTTTCTAAATTGAAAGGGCACAGTGCCAACCCGAATCTCAATAAGAAGTGAATCCAAATGTGGAGAAAGCTTAAACTGTGAAACAATTAGATATTCCAAGCTAAGAAAGGTAAATGCTACTTGGATGTAAAGAGGAACTATGAAATGAGGTCCTGGCAAGCATACAACAGGCAGTTGAGAGTGCAAGAGAAGTGCTGGCAGGAGAGAACACCAGGCAAATTGCAGACCTACATGGAGTGTCCAACAAAAACAGTGTTTGTTATAGAAAGAAGGAACTTTTGTTGAAGGGGCACTTACAAGGATGAACAGTTTTGTCTAACAGTATTGTTGTGGGCCAAGAAAAACACCAAGAACTGTTAGACACAGACATTTTTGACACCAGTGAAGAATCCAGGGGAAGGGAAGCAACCTCTGCTACTGTCTTTTTCCATTTTGGAGAACATTTATGTTGCAGCTGTTCTATTTTTATTTACGAACACTTTTTGCAAATACCAGGTTAACGAAATGTCCCATTCCACTTTATTTTGTTTGTAGTGTGAGGGTCAGGATAGAACGTTTGGACACTAGGGGCCTCATTACACGGAAGGCGGTAAGGGTTAACGGTCACCGGTAAGGGTACCGGTGACCGTTAACCCTTACCGCCTTACTACGAGGTCCCTTTGCGGGACCCGACCTTAATGCCTGGTGTAGACCAGCCGTTAAAGTTGGGTCCCGCAAAGGGATCTTGGTGCTAATTATGGTACCGCAATTTGCGGTACCGTAATTAGCTCCTTCCCCATTCCCATTATGCCCTATGGGGCAAAAATGGGAATGGGGAAGGGCCATGGGTAAAGGGGGAATTACCGCCCCACCAACCTTGGAATGGGCTGGTAATTCCCCTTTTCTCCATGGTGGTGCCGGTATGGTACCGGCGGCAACCATGGTGCTAATAGCACCATGGTTTACTGCCTTCCGTGTAATGAGGCCCAAAGACCGCTTTTGATTTATGACATCCTGACAAAGACTGATCCTTTTTTTAAATGCCAGATAGGGTAACTCCTCTTTAGAATATCAGAGTCATTTTCCCAAACCATATAAGTTGAATTAAAAAGTAAGGGTCACAGACAACGTGCTCTGGTCGGGAAAACGCCTGCAGTGACTTTCATGGGCATGCATTAACTTACAGGTACCCTGTCAAATGGCATCTTGGTGTCTGGTTTCTTCTTGGAACTGACGTTCTGGCTGTGCCTGGGAAGAAGTGCCTCAATCCTCCCAAGGTCACAGGATTGATCCAGAGGGGCAGCCTCATGAGCATTCCACCAAGGACAGGCACAATTACCCTCCATGCCTCTACCCTTCCAAATGTCTCAGCCAAATCTTCACTACCTCCCTCTGCCCAGGGACCAACCCCTATCAATTTGAGGATGAATAACTAATCCTGTTCACGCAGCCGGCGGTGGGTGTGCCCCCCCCGCCCCTCCAGAGCTATTTGGCTCTGCGCCCTGGGCTGTTGCCCAATCTGCCCAGGCCAAGTCACAGAGATGCCTTTTTTTATTTTTCAGCAACCGATGGCACTCTTGTCCCCACTCTCAAGTCCACCTTTCAAGCATGTCCCTCCTGCCGGGCTAGCCGGCTCCTGGTGCATGTTTTCTGTCACTGGGTTTTGTACAAGATGATGTGGAATTTTGAAACATAAGACCAATTCTTACTTCTCCACATCACTGAAATTGTGTAATCCTGGGTGCATATTCTCTGTGTGTCTTAGTCCCCTTATTTGGGAAAATATGGAGCACTTACAATATGGACCATTATAATACCCAAGTGTGACAGATTGCACTCTGTGAGGGCAGAATAGCCAGAGATTTTCTAATTTTATTTGTAAAATGATGCAGGTAAGTCTTCATAAATAGTGATCTGCTAATCAGACCCCACTTTCAAAATGCTCCATGCTGAAAAGCATACTGCAAGCATGTAACTCTGCTGGGTTTGTCTAATGAAACCTCTCAGCAGCTACCTTGTAGTTTGGCAACATGGCAGTAATGTTTTCTTACCAACAGATTGATGGAGCCCAAGCTCCGGCAGTCAGGATCTACCTTTTTAACTGTAGACTGGCCTGATCCTAAAGTAAATCAAATGTGCTACCTGAACCTGAGATAACAAATCAGTCAAAAAGCCGTGTCTGATTATGACTTTTTAAAAATGCGTGTTTATGCATGCAGGAAAGAACAAAGCTCTTTTGATCGCTAAAGAACGTACAATAGATGGGAACTCAATGGGTGAGTTCAGTTGACATTCAGATCCGCATGTAGTGAGAAGTCAATGGAGCATTAACCAGGGACAATACATTTGTGGACTTGCATAGATTAAGGACAATCAACATTAGACAGACATTAAGTGTAGTTAGGCGGTACGGCCAGGAATGTTAGGGAAGTGACCGGGATGTATGAAGTTTTAAAGCAGAGGCAGAGAACGTGTAGTATGACATCTCCATGTAGAAGATTCTGAAACCACAGCCAGGACCCCTTACAATAGGCTACAGGGTGACCAATCTTCTACAGAAGATTGCCTGTTTAAAGGGGTGAGGCCACACTTTGAATCATCTTTGTACTACTGAGGGATTAAATCTAGACCTTTTCTGAGGGTTCAGACTTGTTCAAAGTCTGCTGCCTTAAAAAGGTGAAGATAAAGGCTCCAAGAAGGAAGCAAGACCCTTCCGGTAACCATCACAGAGAACAAATTGTGGTGACCTGCTGGCCTGACAAGACCTGGTGCAAACTGAGACCACTGGTACTGCTAGTTTAATCAAAGTATCCGATTTTTGTAGAACCCTGGATGGACATTCTTTTATTGTGGTACCACAGAACTGTTGTTGTTTGGTCTGCTTCTGTGCGAGGTCACACCCCTCCTGAAGAGTATAGCCTGCAATGCCCTACCCCAATGCAAGAGGCGAAGGAGGTATACCAGTCGGGCTGTACCAGTTTAACCTTTCTGAGTGGGATAGATGCTGTTTTAGTAGTAGTGTGGGGGCGATTAGGACTTGCATCCGCTATTGATCTCCTGCAGATATGTAGTCATTTCGTCACACTAAGTGCTTTGTAAAACTTCAAACTTGACTCTAACTTAGGTATTTGCATGTTCGCTTATACAGCGCAACATTGGGAATCCTACATTTGAGTTCAATGAAAGTGCAAGGGGAGGTGTTCTAAACTCTGTACCGGCTTCACGGCAGTGGCTGCTCGTATAATCAAGCTTTACAAAATGCTGAATAATGTATACCATGCCCATTTCATGTTTGTGGACATTCCACCTTTTTCATCCCACTTAAGACACTGCCTCACTGTTCCCTAAGCAGTTCCCTTCCCGCAGTGTGTTTTGTCTAGGGGGACCCCATAGTGCACTTGAATGCGCTCATAAGAGACTAAATTCAGTTGGCTTGGAGGCCTGCCCTTCACATGAAAAGCTGCAGTGTTGAGGAGGTTCCTAGTGTAATGAGGTGGAGGGTGGAGGGTGGAGGATGGAGGGTGGATGAAGGCTCCTTTAGCACCAGGTAAGTATGAGCCTAGGGTGAGAATTGGTGAGTACCAAATGTGTGTGCATGTTAGGGAGAATTCTCTGTAAAGGCTAATTTCCCAAACCTAGTGAGTCCCCCAGCAGCCTTACTGGATTTTTGGGGTTTATTATTTCTCCTGCTAAGAGTGAGACTCTTTTTATCCCACTCTTAGGCATGATTTGAGAATGTCCTTTGACATGTTTTATGGGCTATGGTGTCTTTTACTCCATAGGGCTTCATGTGTTTTTGGTATATGTGTTACACAGCACCCTCAGTGCAGTAACACAGGGGTGTCATAGTGACCCTCAAACATAGACTCCATACCCTGGGACGGACTACTGTCTCCCAGGGCATGTAAAGTCACCATTGACTCTACCAGTCTTAAATTGTGAACAGAACCAGTACAAACCATCATATTGTGGAAGTACTGGTAGGGGTAATTCGATTGCCCCTTGGTCTGTTTTTCAAGGGGGCAGTGTCCAGTCCCCCCTTGTCGAGTTTCTGGCTGGTGGCAGTGGTTACCACGCAAAATATTCCACCGGAATATTTCCTATGGGATTTTCCCATTCATTTTAAACGCACCACTTTTTTTGGTGCAATGTTAAAGATACCGCCGGGTTATTTATTTAATATTTATTCCCCGGTTGGGTCTTTTTGCCAGAACTCTGTTTTAAAATGGCGTTTGTGTTCGCCTCTAACTCCAACCCAAGTCGAGCCCTTTGTTCCACTTTTGGCGGGCTTCTGCACAGAAGCCTCCAAGTGGTGCCACTCTGTCTGGGTCTACAGGATGTGTGTGGGGGGGGGATAGGCACCCTGGACTGAGTTGCCTCGGCAACTCAAGTCACACTCTTGTGTGATTGGCCCAGTGGTGAGCCGCCCGGCTCACCACTTAGCATATTTGATTGACAGCTAGGACTGATGAATGGGGGTTTTCTGCATAAAAGCAGGGCTTTGGTGACTGGAACTTCAGAAGTCTTCACAGGACCTAAAGAAACCGAAGAGGGAGAAGCTGAGCCAACCTGCAACGACGACACCACCGGTGGAGCCCTGCTGAACTGAACTCCCCACTTCCCAACGACAGACGATCTTCCTCCAGGAGAGTCTTCTTCCTTTGAGCTGGTGGGGTTAACGAGTTCGCTTTTTTTCACCTTCCTGGATCATTTCGTGGTCGAATCGCCCGTGCCAAGCACCCCGGCAGCCGGATAACCACGCTTCACCACTACCACGAATAAAAGGTTACTACCTTTTAACCTGGAAACTCCGCGGCTGGTTTCTTCCCTGGCAGTGCAACGACCTCCAGCTTTCCTCCACGTCGAGATCTTCTCTTCCCCTGGACGAAGCACCGACTGCCAGGAACAACTGCCCCCGCTGGAGCTTTCTCACCATTTCAGGTACTGTGTCCCGCCTGGTCTCCCTTGCAACAGACTGTTCAAGGTGTCCCGTAAATCCTTGACTCTCTATCCTGGGGTGACCTCGGACCTGTCAACTAAACTTTTCTGAACTGATCTAACTCCTTTTTGAACTATCTGCAAAGACTTTTAAAGTGTACTTCAACTGTGTGATCTTGGGCGCATTCTCCAAGAGTGGGCCTGGCCTATGAACTTTTTGCTCTACAGTAGACCCTGCCTTTCTTGACTTGCTGTGATTCTTTAAAGGTGTTGGTATTGTGTGTTTTCCTATTTCTGCCTTTTCTCTCCCTTTTTAAATTATTATTGGAGTGCCATCTATGGTTACGAGCTCACCTCTGCTTTCCTAAATAAGTGGTGTACTAACCTAGACTTGTCAAATAATTAATTAGGGCGGTGTATATATTTCTAGTGACTGTGTTTGAGCTTGCTTGACATATTAGTGCCAGTGTATTTTTACAAGTGTATTTTTTTTTGGACAACTTTATTTAAAGATTTATCAAAAGAAATACATATCATTCCAAAACAACAATTATGATAACAAGAAAACGACAAATAAAACGAAAAAAAAGCATTATACAAGTTGATACAAATAGTACACAATAAATAAGAAAAACCTATCAATTATCTCTACTAATCGCAACAAACCTAATTTGAAATAACTAGCCAAAAATCAGAGGAAAACAAGAGAAAAAAAACCACAAACACAACCACACAACACAAGACAAACAAAATGAAAAGAACACAATAGTAAATTAACCACTCTGAAACAAAAACCATCGCCCATCAGCACTTAATTCACACATAGAGTTCATTAAAAGCCTCCCACTGTTCCTTATAAAATTCTTCTTTATGTAAAGCATAATACTTAATCCTCTCAAATCTTGAGAGCAACTGCACCTGCGATAACCATTCATCAATACTTGTTTTTTTTCTCGTCTTCCAGAGGCGTAAAATTTGACGAGTCGCCACCAAAAACACCTTATTAGCCCAACACAGAGTCGCATAGCTAAAGTGACGAGTGCCCACTGGTGATTTCAAAAGAACTGATGATGGTGTCCTTGGAAAAGAGATGTTCCCGACCAAATCAACTCAATCCAAAACCTCACTCCAAATACCTTTAACCCTTTAACAATTCCATAACATGTGAAGCAAAGTGCCTTCCTCCGTAGAACAACTCCAACACATACTATCCTCCCTTAAGCCAAATCTGTGCATTTTAACTGGAGTCCAAAACAGACGCCCCACAATCCTCTGTTGAATATATCGTACATTTAGATCAATTTTGATCCTAACTGGAACCTTCCATAGAACCTCCCAATCCTGCATAGAAATATCTCCACCCAGTTCAGCACACCACATAAGTCGAAGAGCATTCCATGAAGATCTAAATTTCTCTTCTACCGGGAACAACCTCAAATAACTAGACACTGCACGAGGCGCAACTACAATAAAACTACACCTTTCTGGTCTTTGTAACAAAGGGTCAGTAAGCATTAATACTCTCTCAGAAATCAAATCTCTCAACAATCTATATCTCCCCATTTCCCTATTATGTAGCATAAACTTCCGCTTCAGAGACTCAAAAGATATCATACCGTCATCATCCCATATGTCTCTAATAAGTAATATAGCCTTGTTCATCCAACTCCTCCAGCATAGCATCTTATTATTGATCTGCAACCCCAGATTCTGCCAAATGGAGGCCTCCCCATAGAAATGAAGTCCCTGCCCTCCACTTACAATCAATGACGTGACTGCATCTTTGGAAGCTTGGACAGCCTGCAATGTACTGACCGATTTAGGTAACTTTCCAAGAGAGTACAGTGATTCAATTCGGAAGGGTCTCATCTTAAACTCTTCTATCTGAGCCCAAACTGGAATGTCTGATTCATTCAACGAGAAATAGGATACACATTTTTTAATCAAAAAACTTTTGTAGTAATTTTCAATGTTAGGATAACCAAAACCCCCCTCATGTACACTCCTAACCATTAAATACCTGGGTATCCTTGGTTTCCTTGAAACTCCCCATAGAAACTCCTGAAAGACCCTATCCACACGGCCCAAAACTTTTTTCGTAAACCTTAAAGGTAGCGATTGAATAATGTACAGAACCTTAGGTAGGAGCACCATTTTAATAGCATTAACCTTTGCCCAGATGGATAAAGAGAGTCTACTCCACCTACGGAGCATAGTCCTCATGCTTTCCAGAACTTTATCTATATTGAGCTCTGCCATACCTTTCACATCTGTAGACAAAACGACACCTAAATATTTCACCCTATAGTTTTCCCATTTACAATTCCAATCTAATAATCGTCTACACACCTGAGCGTCTCGAGCTGGAAACACAACCGTCTTCTCCCAATTAACTTTATAACCTGAGAGCCCACCAAACTCAGAAATCATATTATTCAAGATGTTTCCCCCCTCTACAGGATTACTAAGAACAAGAACTATATCATCAGCATACGCCAAAACCTTAACTTCAACTTCACCAACTATAAAACCGGATAAGCAATCCGACTGCCGAATATATGACAAAAATGGCTTAAGAGCCAAATTAAAAAGGTAAGGTGATAGTGGACATCCTTGACGTGTGCCTTTAAATAATCTAAAAGAAGATGAAAGTACCCCATTCACCCATACCTTTGCACTAATACCCGACTGTAATGCCCCAACAGCATTTATAAATAGGGGACCAAAACCCATCTTAACCAAAGTAAAATTTAAAAAAGCCCAAGCCACATTATCAAATGCCTTCTCAGCGTCAAGAAATATGAAAATCAAATCATCAATTCCTGAGGATGACAAATTCAAAATATCCAAGAAAGTTCTTATATTATCATATCCATGACGTTGCTTCATAAAACCCACTTGAGACCTACCAATTAACAAACCTATATATTTATCCAACCTGGAAGTCAAAATTTTCGTAAATAATTTTGCATCCACATTCAAAAGTGAAATGGGGCGATAATTACAACAATTCGATGCATCTTTCCCCTCCTTGGGGATTACCGTAATCACTGTCTCCCTCATTGAAGGACATAAAACACCCTCCATAAGAAACCGATTATAGAGTTCACATAATTCTGGACCTAGCTGCTCAGCAAAAGATTGGTAAAACTCAGTCGGCAGTCCATCTGGGCCAGGTGACTTACCAGACTTCATTTTAATAATGGCCTCTATCACCTCTTCCACTAAAATAGGAGCATCCAGAAATTCTCTGGCCTCATCAGACAGACAAGGAACTTCAATCTTATCAAAGAACTCCACCAGATCACTTTCTAACAGCACATGCTCTTCAGAGTATAACAATTCATAATAATTGCGAAAACACTCACCAATATCCTTCCTTTTCACAATAATCCTACCAGACTCATCTTTTATTTTCTGGGCAAAAGACCTCTCGCACAAACACTTCAACCTATTTGCAAGCAATTTACCCCCAGAATCCCTTCTCTCCCAGAAGCGTTGTTTAGAATAAAAAGTCCCACGGTCTGCTTGAATCTCGGACTCCAGATGCAACTGCTCATACAACCTTTCCATCTTTAAACGATCTCTCACTGATCCAGTACGAGCATAAGCCGATTGTGATTTACCCAGATCCAGCTCAAGATCTCTCATTTTTGCCTCCCCTTCCTTCCTCACTCTAGATGTCCAAGTAATCAATTCACACCTAGCTGAGGCCTTAAACGCATCCCAAAACATTAAACTATCAGCCGAACACTTATTTACAGCAAAATAGTCTGACACAAAACCAGAAAGCGATTGTAATGCTTTTTCCTCTTTCAGAACAAATGGTTTTAGCCTCCACCTAGCAGAATCCGGAGAGTGCGGAGCAAGACACAATCTAACCAAAACTAGAGAATGATCCGAAAGATGCCGCTCACACATTCTAGCTTCGATTATCGTCTCGGCCATATGATCTGATATAAGTAAATAGTCAATCCTTGAAAAGGAATCATGAACCGGAGAGTAAAATGAATACTCTACTGTCTTCGGATGCAAGACTCCAAGAGTCAATCAAATCAAAGGTATCCACAAAATCACAAAATTCTCTACTAGATCTGTGGCCAGTAAAGGAGCACGCCGAAGATCTATCCAATTTGAAGTCCATAACACAATTGAAATCCCCACCTAAAATGATTACTTCTCCCCTCATGTCAGCCAGAAGTTTAGTTACAGTATCAAAAAAGAGACCCCCCACTGCACATGGGCCATAAACTGAGCCGATTGTAAACAGCCTATCTTCAAATTTCAAATCAACTAAAATGACCCGACCTGCATCGTCCATAACTATCTTATCAACACTTACACCCAACCCCCTTCTAACCAAAATTCCAACTCCTCGTGAATTAGTAGAATAACCATTCAACCGCACCTTCGTATATCTAGAATTAGTAAGGAGGTTCTCAGTGCCATCCTCAAGGTGTGTCTCTTGAAATAGAACCACATCAATCTTTTCCCTCCATAATCTGGATAGAATTTCTTTCCTTTTAGAAGGACACCTCATACCTTTAACATTCCAAGTACTAATAGTCAATAAGCCCATACTTTAGTTCCCTCTAAAGCAAAAATCAGCAGAATCACCATTCACATGACCTCAATAAAGTGCATTACATCAAAATGATGAACAATAAGCAATTGACAATGGATAATCGAGTCAGAGCAAAGAACAACACACACCTTGCTAAAAAGACACAAATATACAAGTAAATTGAACAAAAAAGAGCCTAACAGGGATTGGGCCCACTATGAGTTACAATATATACAAAACTAGACCTACTCATGACCACCCTCCAGAAAGCTGTGCCCAAATTTAAAAGGTATAAACTATCCATCTAGACAGTGCAACAAGTACAAGTCGTGAACAACGAGTAATATTCCCCCCCAAACAGGAACCTGAGAAAGCCTCAACAAAACCCCAAAAGACCCATCACTCCAAAAATGCTGGCGCTACTATGTATATAGTCTCAGACAAACTCACCACTGCAAACAAACATTTATCCATCAGCAGCCACTCAAAACAAGCGACCTATGACCAAATCAAGATATATATAAAACAATGTCTCGTCCGTGCTTAGTGGCACAGTGACGCAGTGCGCAAACGATTGAATAGAAGAGAAAGGGAAAGAGAGTAGTACTCCACATTAGCCCTACACAAAAGCACATAGACAACCTTATCACAGTACACACATCAGCACAAGATTGCTAGATCACATGAGAAAATTAAACACACACCACCAAACCGCTTAGCCATAACAACAGTGCCATAGACTACTTGCACTAACCCCAGCAACCACAATATGTATTGCTACAAGGGTGCTCTTGAAACTAGTGCACAAACAGTGACACACAAGACCCAGAGAAAAGGCGCCCCGGAATACATTATCAACATAAAAGCATCACATGTCAAGTAGTAAGCAAAACCATATACTTCCCCACCAATCCACTAACACCAAGGTAAATGTTCAGTTGTATCACATGTCATTCTTATGAGCATTTTTCAAAAATTATACCAAAATCCCAGAAGATCTAATAATACATTTACCCTCATATTGCAAAAGAGAGAGAAAAGGAAGTCCTAGAATGTGCAGGTTGTATAAATGTCACAGTAACCTCCTGTGTTTCTTGGATTATTAGGAAGCATCTTTATGAATTGAAAAGCCCCGACAAATCAAATCTCAAGCCTGGGGCACTGATGATGAACGAGCCACAAATGACGGTGAAAGAAATGGTGTGCCTTCTTTGTGAAATGCACTGCTCATGCCGCTGACAGAAACACATCGACGTTGCATTGCAGGTGGCAGCACCACACCATTTCACTGTTTACCCCCTACTTGAAAGTTATTGCCCATTTTGAAAGAGCCACACAGACAGGTATGGCGCATAGTTGGAGGACTGGTAGGAGCTGGTTGTTCCTAACATTACCATACATCATGTAACGGGCCGTGCGTAAAGATGTACAAGGCCGCATACATGTCTCAAGTTGCTGATTACAAACAAGCTTGGGATAGAAAACATTCACCAAGATGAAGACAAGTGAGACGATGGTGCTGTGCGATATGAGCAGCCCCCAAGGACCGGTAAACAGCTCCATATACATATCAATTGAGAGACTCAGTCATACCTTTTTCCCGACATCGAAAATAACTGTTTCCGTCAGAGACGCTCATCACAGGAAAAAAATCTGCTTGACCATGTACCCTAGAGATCATCCAAGTTCACATCCCTTTGTCCATCACCGTCACGGCCAATTACATTACTTCCAATTGCTGAAGACCGACCCTTCCTCGCAATCCACTCGCCAGGCCTCCGTAAGCAATGCATAGTACGCCATGCTCCGCATCACGTACGGCACGCTTACAAGTAAACACAGAAGGTACCTTCTTCTAACAGATTCCCATGGCCATGCCGAATTTACAACAGTGCTTGAGAAAAAGAAACCGTTTTAAACTAACGGTTTGACATTAAAAAAAAACCCATAGATTTCTGAGAGAAATATTACAGTATAAGTAAAAATAAAAAATAAATACCACACAACAATAAATAAAACAAACAAGCGCAATTCACTACTATTATTTATCCCTTTTCTTTTTCTGTTGTTGCGTAGATTTTTGAGAAGTAGGTGCAGTACTTGCTTCCATAGGTTCCACATCCAGGTCAGTTAAAAAGGCTTCAGCTTGCCTGCAATCCATAAATGAATGTACTCTGCCTTCAACCACAATACGGAGTATTGCAGGGTAGATCATATAGTATTTAAGATGTTTGCTTCTTGCTTTCTCCTTAGCTACTTGGAAGCATCTCCTTTTCTCCATAATGTCTTTACTGAAATCAGCAAAAATCATTATTTTGTGTCCTCCCCAGGCAAGATAACCATTTTCACGGGATTTTCTCAGAATGAGCTCTCTTGTTGGGTATCTCAGAAACTTTACAATAAAATGTCTAGGTCTCTGGCCCAGGGCGGGCTTCTGACCAAGCGACCTGTGTGCCCTCTCAATTTCCAATGGCTGCTTCGGGTCCAAATTCAGCATGGAAACAAGTGCTTTATCCAGGAATGCGACAGGATTACCATGCTCAGCATTTTCAGGAAAACCAGCAATCCTCACATTGTTGCGCCTTGAAAAATGTTCTTGCTCAGAAAGTTTTGATGACAATTTCTCATTCACCTCTTCCAGATGTCTGACTCGATCCGCCAAACGAGTAATCTGGTCATCCACTGTTGTAAGGTGTTTCTCCATAGAAACTACCTTTGCAGTAAGGTCGAAGTATCTCTCTTCAGAGGTGATCAGCTTTGCCTTGATGTCAGACATTTCAGCCATCAATCTGTGAAGCATGTCCAAGATCTTGTCATCACGTCCCTCCTCCTCTCCTTTCTGCCTTTTGGCTGGTTGAACAGTTTTAATCACAAGTGATTCCTCAGCCATAATGAAGATGGATAGTATTCAAATAGCTACAGTTGGCACAGGAGCTCAGCACCTAAGCAGCCATTCCTGAAGCTGGCAGTTCTAGAATTCTACAAGTGTATTTTTAATTAAATAATTATACACTTTTATACCGAAGCTCTGGTCAGTGTTTGCTTGTGCTACTGTATTTTTGTACCTAATGTACCTTTTTGTACTCTATACTGCCTAACTCTTCTTGAGAGAAGTCTGACTGCTCAGCCACAGCTACCAGGTAAATCTGGGTGGTAAAGACTGCTACCAATTGGGTTTCCTGCTAACACCTGTAGTCTTAAAGGATAGTTCCGGGACTTTTTTTTTTATTGTTCCTATGGTTCGGCCATGTGTTTTTAAGCATAAATCGGTAGATCGTAGAAAACTTTCCTATGGACCTTACCCGACTTTTCGTCCATTAACGCACTGGAAAACAGCCGCCATTTTCTGATAATCCTATCATTTCCCCCCATCGCCCTGGCTCACCTGCTTTTGCGGCACTAAATCAAATCCCCCGCCCCTGAAACAGACTTGATCAAAACATTCATATTCCCCGCCTCTATCCGTGACGTGACTGAGCTGCGTAGGCAAACGCGCCCAGGCGTCTTCTACGCGACTCCACACAGAACCAGGAAATCAACACAGATGAGCTCACACAACACAGCACGCCACAATTGGGAATATGAAACTGTACTTTTAAATTAAACCGCAAGATTGTAAATTTGGTAAAGTACATTTATTTGACATCAAATGTTTTGAGAATATTCAGCGATTTGCATTTTTATTTGCTCACGTTCCAAAAAGTTCGTTTTGAGGCACACGATGTTCCTTTGCTGTACACAGGGTCTTGGATCATCTCACAATACAGCGCCACAATTCGGAATATGAAACTGTGGTTTAAAAGCAAACGGCAAGATTGTACATTTGGCAAAGTACATTTATTTGACATCAAATGTTTTGAGAATATTCAGCGATTTGCATTTTTATTTGCTCTCGATCCAAAATAGTTCGTCTTGAGTCAAGCGATGTTCGTGTGCAGTACACAGGGTGTTGGTTTACGATAAAATAAGCTCTTCGGTTGCACTGATAATCGCATGGCTGTTCCAACAACGAGGCACTAGGCCACCACAACGGTCTGTATGTTGCATCTAGCCGTTAGTACCGCGTAAGGGCATACTTGTACTTGGCGATCGTCCCATAAAATGGTCAGGGTGGTAACGTTGTTCACACGGAGAAGCAACTGGCGGTTGAAAAACCCATCCGCCGGTGTCTGGTACTCGTGACACAGACAATAATGGATGATGTACCTGTTTGAAAAACATAAAAAATGAAATTAGTCTCACCATCAGATCTTTATTAAAATTATTCATTTTATATATTAGGTCGGGAAATTATTTCATAGCTAGGACAGTGCAACTGGGTATTATACGTCAAGGGGGGGGCTGTAGGATACTGAGACAGTCCCCCAGTGCAGGGGTTGACAGGGAGGCAGTGCAGGTGGAGAGTGGAAGGGCCCAGGACCGAGGTCGCAGACAGTGGACCAGTTGTAGCAGGGGCGAGGGAGAGAGAAAGCAGAAGCAAAGAGGAAGGTTTTGAGGTGCTTCCGTAAAAGGAGATGGTTCTCTTACAAAACAATATGCCACATAGAACGAACAAGTACAACTTAACCCGTCTTTAAAGCTACTGTATAGTAATTAAATTGCGGTATAAACTCATCTAAAGAGTTACTTACATTATATTTGCATTTTCTGTGCGTAGGGCAGCACCGAAATACCACTCCTTCTATGCCGACGTTATTTCTTCTAATGAACGAACATGAAATGGCTTTCGTTTCTGAAATTATATTCATTATCGTTTCTTACTTTATTGCCCCACACCCCCAAAAAGGTCTTTCGGGATGGTCCCGGCCTGTCAAGGTCAAATAACAATAGAACCTTATACTGAGTCGTGGGCCATTCCGGCACCCGAGCAAAAAATCAAAGCAGCTGACCTTCACTTTGAACGAGCACACATTCCTAGTTAGCTACATTCAGTGTAAGGCCATCTCACAGGACTTGAAATTTACACTCCATCTTTGCATTTTGTCTGCGTGCTTTGCAGCCCCAGAGAACCATAAATACGGAGACATTCTATATTTTTTGAAAAATGATTTATAATACTGTTTGGTTTAATTTAATGCGCAAATGAACAAGGTTGGATAGACACATTGCATGTACACTGAGCAATCACTTTTATTTACACATTACATAGATACACATATTCAATGGGCCTGCGACATGAGGAGACTCGAGAGAACAGACAATCAAATTACAATCATTTAAACCGTGATGTGTATTTCTCAATGAGCTCTTCTTTAGGTGGACATGGAACAGAGGCAATGTTGGGTGGCAATGCAGTTGTCCCCTGCACAGGTTCGTTCACAACTCCATTTATGTGCCTATCTAGGACGTCAACAATAAGTCTCTCAATAAACTCATATTGCATATCCTCAAACACTGGTTTGATCACCCATGGTTTACTTCTTTTAGTGAAGGCCTTATTGTAGCGAAGCGTCCCTAAAGTTCCAGTTGTCCTACTTTGTTGACGGCCAACATTATGGTTATGTGCCAAGACCGCTAGAAGAGTCCGATTTATCATGCCCTCCATGCCAAAATGCAATCGTTTTGGCCTGTACTTTAGGCACATATTGTGGAACACCTCCAAATCTCCTGTGTGGCAGAATTCCCTGAGTCCCCTCAAATCTCTTGTTATAGTTTTATCAAATACAATCTTTTCAATGGCTTTGTGAGTGGGTGATGAAGGAATCAACCACTTCTTCTTCCGTGCCTCCTCTGTGGACAAATGGCCATGTTCACAATTGTGGAAATGTTGGTTTGTGTTCCAACGGTGAACGTTGGTACAGTGTAGCATTACTGACCGCCATTTTTCCAGTAGAATTTCCAACGACCCTCCACATGTTTTTGAGCTCCACCAAAGATGGTTGCTGATTGACTTGGACCACTGTGAAATACCTTGCATTTCTTTTTTTTTACCTGCAGCCGACATTTTTTTATTGATTGTTTTTGCAAGATGCCAAACGTCAAATTGGTGATTTATATTTTTGTACTCTTCTCTCATTGTCTTGGCAATTGAAACGTGTCTGTCCGTGTCTATCAGGTCGATCACCATTCCCCGCGATTGTAGTTCTTGCAATGATGCTACAAAGCCAACTTTCTCCATGGCCACTGAGGATGTACTTTGTGACACCTGCACGACCACCGAACTCACAATTTTCTTACTTTCCATGTCCTGAAAGTGGTAGGTGCAGTACTTGGCTGAAAATCCTGGGCTGTCGCACTGTCCATCACCGGCTAGCCTGAACCGTTTGCCCGCGAATGTACTATCAATAGACATTTTTTCCATTCTCCAAGCTTCGCTAATGGCTGGAAATAGATAATCGGTTTGGTATTTGTAGAACTGAGTTTTCGCAATGAAATGGATTCCCACAAACTGAAAGAAAGACTCTAACTTTTTAAAACTTGAACCACTAAAAAGTGCAGCCGCTGCACAAAGTAGATTGCCTGCTGGCAGTTGCCCCAGCATGGGTTGTGCAGACCATGAGAAAGGATGATATTTTGTACAGGTGGCATGTATTTTAAGGTTAGTGCCTCGAATTGCACGAGTCACATTAATCAATGGCTCCCCACATACTTCCCTACCTACCGAATGCCCACATTTCAACCGAATAATAATATCAATCAAACAACTATCGAATACAATGAATTTGGCCTCTTTCCTTATACTGTCACTCTGCATCCCAGCTGGTTCGGCCTGTAACGTTGAGGACATGTCACTCACATGAAAGGTAGAATCTCTGATATCGTCTTCCGCTATGTTCAGTGATATTGATGGTGTTTCATTGTAGTCCACTTCATTCTCTTCCATTGCAACATCTGTTCCTTCTCCGGCGATGGGTGAATAAGACAATTTCTTCAACTTTCTCGCGGTCTTAGTTTTTGCGGGTGTGGATTCTGTGAATTGATCTCCGACTGCATCCGAACTACCAGGAGGACATTCACTATCAATGGCTGGTGGTGGTATAGCTCCGTTGTCAATCACTTCATATTCTTCCCATTGGCACGATGCATCTCCAGTCTCAAGTCCCTGCCAAAAGGTTTGACAAGCAACATCTCTCGTTCACTTCACTGTCTGTGTAGATCTAGTTCGTACACCCACTCGCAACTAGAGGACAGATTGGAAAAGGGATGTTCAGTTTAAACACAACTTACAGTATTGAACTATTAACAGTGAAAAACAACATAATATAGTGACCAGGACACTAACCTTCTTTTGCTTTCTTTTCTTTGAAACTTTCTTGCCTCGAACTTCAACATCAGGACGCTGTTGCTCCGACTCGTGTGTGCATGTCTCCACTTCCTCTTGCGCTGCAACGACTATATTTTCATGATAAGCACATCCGTCACGCACTGACGCTCCATCGACTCCCTGAAACATAGAACTTTCATTAGTATGTATAATAATATCGAAAACACAAAATGTACTTGGGGACCAATACCCACGTACATCTCAATAGCAAAACACAAATGAACGCTTTGTGTAGAACATTCAAACGACAATTATTCACGCATTGTTGATCTAGTTGGATGGAACTGTCAAGATCCATACCTCGGGCTCCTCATAGACTTCCATTGATGATATTATTGAAGATGATGCTTCAGTAACTCCCTGAAACACAGTAATTGCATTAGTATGGTTTTCTATTTTGATAAAAAGAACAGAACTTTGTGCAGGCGTCAACGGCTCATCTAAATAGACCTGCACAAATGATCAGTTGTCTAAAATAAATAATGGATATGTAAATATGATTCGATTTGCTCGATCGTTGGAAGTGTCACCACCCAGAGATCTGCATCAACTACTAGGGGTGATGTTCTTGTAGAAGAAGGTCCGTCATCTCCCTGAAACATAGTACTTGCGTTAATAAAGAAGGAAGTATAGCGGATGTAATCACGTCATATGATTTCGCTTGATCGAACTGTCAGTATCCATACCTCGAAATGCATAAGAACATCAAGGGACGATGTAACTGCGGTGCACACTTCTGCAAGCTGTTGCGCCGACCCGTAACTGCATGCTCCCCCTTCTTCTTGGACTAATGCTCCATCGACTCCCTGAAACATAGGACTTTCATTAGTAATTAACACAATATTGAAAAAAGAAGACACATAGGAGGGCAACGACAGACGGACATATCAATGGCTAAAAACGAAAGAAACATTGTGTGTAACAATCACGCTACAAGAATGCAAGATCGGATGATCTCCATCGATGGAACTGTCCGGAAACGTACCTCGAGCATCTGAGTGACATCAACGGTAGTCGTCAATACGTTGGACTCCTCAGCATCTCCCTGAAAGACAGTACTTGCATTATTTTGGATAACAATAATTATAACTGAAAACAAAGACTAGAGGACGAGTACAAGGGTGTACCATTAGGTAAAATAATTACACGATAAATTAAAACTATTGATTTACATGCCTAAAACAAGTCAGTGGCAGAATAGCCAAGTAAGATTACCCGATAGGCGCTTGAAGTGGCTGATGACTGCAATAACGACACGGATGGAGAATCTTCTGCCTTCATATTGAGTGGATACATAAATGGGGAAATTATTGTTAGCTAATGCTACACACTACCGCAAGGCCGAGAGATAAATACGTAAACTTGACTCACCAGTGGAGGGATGTGGACGAATAGAGTGGGAATAGTGGCTGAGAGCAATTTTCGCCTCGCTCGCGGTGTGTTCTTCTTTATTAGCAATGATGTGGAGTACATGTCAGAGGTAAAGTGCCTGCTGCAGATGCGGTATCGATCACCCCTCTTGTCCGCAAAGACTTCTAGGACTCTACTTTCAAGCTCAGACGGTGGATATCCGCAATATCGGACCCATTCTCTTATCTGATCTATTGTCTTAGGGAAAACATGCATTATAGTACCTTCAGATTTATTATGGGTCTTCGAAGGGCAACCGCCAATGGAACAGGCAGGCATTGTGGAAAGTTCTGAAAAGTAAAGATCAACAATTCTCTATGAATACCAATGTAAACTCAGAACATGTGACTAGTTCCTTGCATGTACTGTCTTGAACGAAAAGAAATTGGACGCAAAATGATTATGGTACATGGCCTTACCTTGACGAACAAACAGTTAGATGCAGGGATCAGAGTAGTTTCTTGTCGTAGAACAGGGAGCAGTTCACAGGTTGCAAACTGAGGAGTTTCCTCGAAGTGGTCACGGAAGTTCACAGAGACGAAGAGCAGATAACCAGCACCTTCACGGGTTGACTAGCAAAGCGCAAAGAAGTGCTCATTAGAAATATGAAGTGGGTTATAAAGGATTCGAAACTGGGGTGTGTTTGTGAATGAATGACGTGTATATGTCGTGGCATTATGCGGTTTGCAGGGGGGCGTCCAGCATGAGGGGGGATGCTTGGCAGGAGACACGGGGTCTGGAGGTAGACATGGGAACAACAACCCATGCTCTATAGACCACTTTGAAGTGTACATGGTCTTTGGCACCTCTTGGCCTTTATCGCTCCCTGACAGCTCCACTTGCCAGCGCAAGTACCCCGGTGCGAACTGCCTTTGATAGGGCGGGGGGTGGATTGGGGCGGTGGTCGTGCAGACAAGACACAGGAAGACTCGTGAATGGAGACACACTTATGTGGATTGCAGGGGGGCGTCCAGCGTGAGGGGGGATGCTTGGCAGGAGACACGGGGTCTGGAGGTAGACATGGGAACAACAACCCATGCTCTATAGACCACTTTGAAGTGTACATGGTCTTTGGCACCTCTTGGCCTTTATCGCTCCCTGACAGCTCCACTTGCCAGCGCAAGTACCCCGGTGCGAACTGACTCGTTTGCCGCAGGGCCTCACCAAGGAGAGGACATCTAACTGCATGTAAGAGGCAGGCTGCAGGATCTAGTACATGGAAGGCAGGGGGTGAGTTTATAAATACCTCACCCTCCCAGGAGAATATATGGGTGCAGTTCACCCTGGAGACCCTGGATGCCTAGGCAGTTAGTCAGCAGCAGGCTGGCCTGTGGTGGCAAGGCGGCACGGGCCAGAGGGGGTCATCTCTGTACCCGGTGCCCAAAAGAATGATTTATTGGGCGGCCTGCGTGAGGGAGGATGCTGGCCGGAGACATGTGGTGTGACAAGACAAGGCACAGGAAGACTATTCAATGGAGACACTAGATTCATTTAAAAAATCAAAACAACCATTGTTAAAATATATGTTGGGTTTTATTTTAGATCTTAATTTCAATTGAACATAAATAATAAACATTACACATTGTAAAGTTCTGGTTGCAGCACATCCAGGGAAAATCCGCGGTATTGTCCACTGTCGCTGGGGAAATGTTGTCTAATGGCAAGTACCGCACAGGCAGGTATTACTCTCTGAACGCGGTGTCCGAGCCTCCCGTGAAGCCACCAAGTGAAGCAACGATAGGCCACCAGCCTGTACCACCTGTGAAAATGAAAGATGCAAACTGTATTAAAATGACAAAACTTTCTTATCACTGTCGATTCAGGTAAAAAATGTCATTCTGCTTTGAAAAAAATTCTATCTAGAAAATGCACAATATGGAACCAATTTACATGCATTCAAATGATATGTAGATGTAATTTTATATGTGGGAGACGACCATGACATAGTAGTGGCATCACTGACATCACAACCAGAGTATACTTACTCGTTACTCGGATTACGCGGACGAACAGTGCCGCGAAGTTCGTGCATAAGCACCATCATCATTCTCAACACAGTCCGTGAGAGGCAGGCTTCCCTGAACTCTGGCAGCTTGGTGATGCATTGCTGACTTGGCTCGCCTTCCGAAATGTAGGCCAAGCACCCGGAATTTTCACGGCAGCAGCAGTTCTCCTCCTCAGTTGGCATTAGCTCGCACCGATTGCACGTGCACCAGGTGGAGACGCCGTCCATGCGACATGGTCCAGGCTCTTCATCCGTTGACTGGTCCTCCCAACTGCCGTCCGAATCCCCATCGTTTTCGCGTGCTTGCCTTTCCAGTAGTTCTTCCTCGGTGTACTCGGGCTCGTACATATACGGCATTATTGTAGCCATTGTGTGGTAAAGAAAGTAAAATAATTTACAGAGATGGTACAGGTGTTCACAAGGCCTAGAAGCGGCGAAGGTAGCTGACCAGAGCACAGAAACGAGTCACAGAATACTCAAAGTAACACAGAGAGAGGAATGGAATCGAAAATCTGCTGCTGTGTGTTGTGAAACGGTGTGTTTATACTTATAGAGGAAAGGGGCGTCCTGCCATTTCCATGGCGACACTTCATTAGCTGAGGCGCAGCGATTGTTGACACGAAACGTGCTTTGGCGTTGGGAAATGGGCAGTACGCGTCTGCTGATGTCAGGCTCAGGGGCGGGGGATTTGATTTAGTGCCGCAAAAGCAGGTGAGCCGGGGCGATGGGGGGGGAAATGATAGGATTATCAGAAAATGGCGGCTGATTTCGAGTGCGTTAATGGACGAAAAGTCGGGTAAGGTCCATAGGAAAGTTTTCTACGATCTACCGATTTATGCTTAAAAACACATGGCCGAACCATAGGAACAATAAAAAAAAAGTCCCGGAACTATCCTTTAAACTTTTTGCAGTGGTCCCCAAGGGAACTGCACAGGTTTCGGCCTAACAGTGCATGTTGCTGCCTTCTGTGCTAAGCTGCTAGGAGTGACGAGGGACAGTACCCTCTTTAATACTTACGGGTATAGTTTTGTTGGTTCAGCAGCATTTGTGTTTAGGGGGCTTTGTTTGCCTTGTGGAGAAGTGTCAGGTAGGAGTTTATGCTCCATGTTGATTTAGTTGCTGCACTTTCCGCATTGGTCATTGGATTCATTCGTCTGAGATTGGCCCGGGAGCAGTGGGCCATGTGCTTTGCAGTACACTTTCAGTTGCATTGGACTGTAAGGTGGGTGATTAAACCCCCTGTACTGGATCAGTCCGGACTGCAGACGTACATGATTTTTTACATTTTTTATTGATTCAGTTGAATAAACACAACCTGTCAATATAAAACAATGCATAATAAAAACATATAATTTTGTACATTTCATTTCAGGAATTGTAACATAAAATGTAATAAATTATCTAAATACACAATTACATTACATCAAGGTTTCCTTTCATAACGATAGCATAATCAGTTAAAACTCAGTTATTCTAACTTGAGTGTTCTCAAAATGTTCACAATAGCCAATCTCATAGATACTTGCTGACCATTACATAAACTATTCCACAACATTTCCGATGTTATTATCTGATAGCAAGAAATTCTGAAAATGCTTCCTCCGTTCCTTCAGCAAAGCAGAACAAGCAGTTAGCAGGTGCTTAATAGTTTGAGGCTGCTCTAGTGTCTGGCCGAATCTACAGATAATTCTGTTTTTAGTAATTATTTTGCGTGTTGCTAATACGTCCTTAGTATGTCATAAATTGAGCCAACATCTCAAAAATTGGTCCCTGTATTTTGGTACAGGAAATTTGATTGTGTGATTCTGAAGTATGAAACTTTTTAGACAGAGACCTATGTTCTTGCAAGAGATGACGTTTCATACATTCCTCTCTTGTGGTGATCCAGTCAGACTGCCACAGTTTGACCTTAGCCCTATTTGATTAGTTTTAAAGAGATCCTCAGATATACCAGCCAGTAGCATAAATTCCTGTATCTTTACTTTCCACACGTTCATCATTTCCTGCGTTGTAGTGTTAATGTATATGGATAGGATATTCATTAAATGACCAAAACAAGAAGGCATTATGCATTTCCTATAAAAGGTACATATTTTCCACATATTTATGCCATTTGAGGAACATAACCCGAGTTCATATCTGAAAATGCACATGGACACACTCTGGGGATGCTTCAAGATTCTTTTCCAAAAGAAACCCTCGATTTGTAACCAACGTTTTTCACGCGCCAAGTTCTAGGTTCAGTGCCATAAATGACGATGGGGACAACCTTCTGCTTATAGAAGGTAAGTAACGGACGTAAAGCAAATTTGCCATATTTAGCATGCAAAATGCACGCTTGAGCCATTACTATTTTTCTATGTAATTCTAGCAGATGAGGTCAAACAGATACATGGTTGTTGGTATTGAGTCCCAAATACTTGCACTCATCAACAATCTACAAGGGTTTCTTTTGGTGCAGCCATGTGAAGGAAGTTTTCTTAATGCACTGTCTAGTTGGACCTCGCAAGATTTACCGTCGGTAGGTTTAAGTCAATGTATTTGCCCAGTTGGGATAAAAGCAACTGCAGTCCCCTGGGAGTCTTGGCCATCAACACCATATCGGCATAGAACAACAAGGGGACCGCATGATGGACCAGTTTTGGAGAATGAGAAACAATATCGGTGAAATGGTGTTACTTTTCCGAAATAACATTTTTTAAAAGTGCAGAAGCCAGGATACACCCCTGCTTCAGCCCCATGAAGGTGGAAATGGGGGGGGCTGAGAGCTTACCATCCAAAGGCATTCATACCTGGATAGTTGTGTCAAAATGGAATTAAGTATCCAGTACTGAAGATGAGCTGGACATGCTGCCTTTTTTAGTTTAATCCTGAGTAATTTTCTTGAAATCAAATCAAACACTGTTTGAAAATCTATGAAAGCTAGATAAACTGGCTGCTTCATTTGCCATTCCTGCGATTTGGCATACGATTTAATAGCATGGAGTGTATGTAGATTTACTGTCCCTAAACCTGGCACAAAACCCGTCTGGCAGGGATCCTGGAGGTTCGCTGTTAGTGGATTAAACAAGCAAAAAGCTTGCCCGGGACATCAAGGAGAGCAACTGGTCTATTTTTTTTTTAGTTTTTATATCTAGAATTTAGCTCCTTCAAACCATCCATCCCGAATCCAAGTGGTAGCTTACTTAATTCACGTTTCAAGGTTCTAAATCGATCTCATGTTGTGAAGGTCATGATCAAATATGTGAATGTTTAATCTGGTGCTTAGAATGAGAGGGAGTAGCTAATGGACTGTAGAGCTGCTACATAAAGGCCATCCAAATAAAGTCAGCTCAGGATGAAGTACATCTACAGGCTACTTCAATTGCAATTTCAATTCTTGTAATAAATAGGGCGTCCATCTAAAGCGATTCCTGCCATTCGATATGGTAAGTGCTTGAGCACAAGATTGATGGGTCACAGCCATGATAGATGGCCAAGACCCCAAAAGGGATAGAAGCTTATGTTGACTGTATTTCTAGATTACAACCTGAAATGTATCAATATGTGGAAAGTAAATTGCGATTGCCAAAGTTGTAATCGATGAGAGCTGTCTGATTACCTCTCTGCCAGGTGCTGCGTGGAAGAATGTCCTCAGGCATAGATCCATTGACCATTATAAATTGTCTTTCTTTCATGAGGAAAGACCAACGCCTTGCCAGGTTCGATAGTCTGATAGCAGGCCTGAGCAAACAGTTGATATTAAGATGATCTGCAATAATCGTATAGTTTATAGAAGGATCACCAGAGATCAGATCTTACAAGGATTCTAAATCATCCAGGAATTCATCTTTAATGCCTACAGGGTGCCAATAGATGTTTGAGTGCAATTGTGGTGGTAGGTGCCTGAATTCTGACCAACTATAGGAACATATTAGGGGAGGCCCACAGTAAAATCCATAGGCCTGATGAAACTTTGATTGTAACCAACAAACCAGCCATCGTTCTTCCTCTAGTCAGTGTCTTAGCTGGGATCAGAGAGAGTATAATTGTCACAAACAGGCGGGCTTGTGAGCCAAATCTCTTGTAAAGCTACTATATCCTAAGATTTCAAGGGATTCACAATTGTTGTAGAAAGGTGCTTATGGCCTCCGGTATTCCACAAGGTAAAACTGCACTTATACAACAAAGTTGCCCTGAGTTGTTAATTCGGACAATGGCTTGCTGAACAAGGGAGATTTGGCTCTACCAGTCGCAAAGTTTGGAACGGTCCCTGGGAACAAATTACCTTCAGAGGTGCCATAAGCAAGTGTGTAGTTGTATAACCATTATCCTTTTTTGTCAATTCTATCGAAGTTAAGTGGGTAAATGTAGGTTGCTGAGTCAGTAGAAAGCCAAAGTTGTAAAGGTCCTCACGAGCCTGCAAGATCATGTTCATAACAATTCCTGATAGCATCCAAATTCTAACAAATGCGTCATGTTCCTTTTTATAAATTCGATCTGCGCAATATCCCTGGAGCATAGCTCTTCAACTAGCGGGACAACCTCTAGAATATATACTAGTCCTATTTCGGTCATATACAGGGAATGCGCACCGCCTCTGCATTGAAATATTAAATGATATTAGATTTGCAACCTCTGTTTTTCTCTGTATGGCCATCCACTTCAGTTGTTCGAAGAGTTTGGTGCTAACCTCCGGACTTCGGCATTTACAGTTTCTTTTTTTAAAGTTATCTTGACCAAATGGCTTTCTATTTAGGTTTCCTGCAAAACCGATATCTTTATGAGAATAACTCGTATCGGAGCGGGCCACAAAACGGAACAATTGATTTCGCCATTTCCTCACGGTTCTCTTCTAAGGTGCTGAATTTATCATTTTCATTATGCAAGGAGATGTTTTGGGGTGCAGAAGAACTGTTTGCTAAATGGCCGTCGGCTTCCAAGATTTGCAGTGGAGCTTTAGCATTCTGTGCAAATTCAACCTCACAAAGTAAACTATCTAAAGGTTCATAAGCCAGAGCCAGCGAGGGTCCTGCTGAAAAGGAAGCATTCGTTTATTACATAGAGCTTTTTTTAGTACGAGCTAGATTTGCATATTTTGTGGAGACCGCCGAGTCAGCCATTTGAACATTTTTCTTAGGGAGTGTTAAAGAGTGTATAAAGAAATGAGAGCTTGACCTAGTCACTGACTGCAGCCGGCTGTTTGGTGCGTTTGCTTTTCTTAGATGCGTGAAAACAGATCAACTGTTGTCTCAGTAGCACCAGGGAGAGAAGGAGATGGATAGTCAGACATATACAGCTATGCTATTCATTATCAAACAAGACACTGCCTTTTACACCAAGAGCTCACTCTACATGGAGCACAGAAGCTACTCAGGCTTTTATCGCAAATGTACCCCTAGACAGCATTTGCAAAGCAGCTACATGGAGCTCAGTACACACTTTCACTCAGCACTACTGCATTGACACACATTCCAAAGCAGATACATGTGTGGGACAAGCGGTTCTGCCACATCTATTTGCTGCTGCACCTTATCACGACCCACCACCTTCTCCTAACACTGCTCGCTAATCTATGCATAGCATGTGATCTAAGCAGATTCCACAAGCCTCAGAAGGGATACATTACTCACCGTAATCATATTTCTGATCCTTGTATCAGCTTAGATTCACATGCGCCCACCCTTCCTCCCCTGAGAGAAGGTGCATAGATGTTATATGAGCTTTCTGTTATCTATCTGCTTGGATACACCTGTACTCGCGCTACACTTCATGCAACCTCATGTCCGAACAAAACAATCTGAGGGACCTAGATGCGTGAAAGACCATGGGTACAGTGAATGTCACACTAGGGTTAGTATTACTGCCATGCCCTGTCAGTGTCCCTTTTCGATTTTCAAAAACAACTGTAATACTCTGCAGCTTCCACTAGATGTCGGCCTATTCATTGCATGTGAATCGGTGTCCAGTCAAAGGATCAAATAAAAAGGATCGAAAAAAAAAGGTCAAATTTTTTTATTTATTTATATATATATATTTTTTTGTTTGGGTTGGTAAAAAAATGTTTTTAATAAAGAAAACAGGGGCTTGGGGGGGAACCCCCCCATAGAAAAAATAAAAAAAACGTTCGACCCTTTTTTTCGGTCCTTTTGACTGTCGATCAAAAGGCATTCGATCCTTTTGTTTTCGACCCTATGACTGGCAACCATCTGAATCTAAGCAAATACAAGCATTAGAAATACTATTACGGTGAGTAATGTAACATATATATATATATATGTTTGGGTCATAAAATGCTGCAAAAATCCAGGAGTGCGGTTCACCTGCCGTTTAGCGGGTTTTGTGTTCTTTTGCTCATGTTTCATTATGAACATATGCAGATTTGTTGCAAGTGTTATATGCAACAGAGAACAAAGGATGTCATGTTCGAAAAATAACTGTGCCAGAGTGTCTGTTGGGTCAGGAATCCGATGGACTAAATATGCCCGCCCTCTGCACCACAGACCATCAGCCCGTTGTTTGGAATTGACTCAGTCCATAGTTATAGACTTTGTTTTAAGCATTCTGATTGGTTAAACCATATTAATGTTTAAATTCTGGCTCAGATAAGTTCTCGTTATTATACTTTACAAAGAGAGAGGTAATGTGTGGCCATATATGGTGTCAAAGCGATAGGAATGCTTATGGGTAACCATTCTCTATGGATAAAGCTTCTTAAAAAATGCAGCGCTAGATTTTCCTGAGGTCTTTTTTTAAACTGGAATTTGCAAACCATGCCTTTGACGAAAGCTTCCAAAAGCGGACTTCAGCAGCGCAAGTTCCTACGCTAGCTGGACTGGTACACTGCATGTTCAAGGTTGAAACGAGAACATTGAGAAACAAATCTGTTCTGTAGCTTGACACTCCCTGCATGCTGCCTAAGTGGGGTTGATAGATGGAGGCGGGTGGGCGGGGGATTTGAGGCGAGGACCATGCATACTTTTATCTTGATTGATGGTCACCATCTGGTTCTGGGGTACACAATATCCTTGCAGCACGCTTCAGTTGGCCGCTCACTCTTGCACTAAAATGAGTGTTGCTATTTGGTTTAAAACTTGAAAGACTTCAGGACTCTTAATCCGGTCACAATGGAAGATGAATGTTTGAAGGCAAAGGTAATCTCATCAGCCCCAACCCTTTGCAGATACCTCAGGTTGGTTGGACGATGTGTGGACAGGTTTGCAACTGGGCCACAATACGGAATCGGTGGTGGTGGCAGAACTGGATGATCTTAGATGTTGGGTGACAACTTGAAATGTAGGTGCTTTGGTGCTATTGGAATTGTCTGCAGCCTTCGACATGGCGGACCACAAAATTCCATCGGAAAGGCTATCCAAGTTGGGTATTCAAGTCAGTGCCTGGAGATGGCTGGAATCTTTTCTTACAAATCCAGCTCAACGGGTGTCTCTGCTACTTTTTCTCCCCTCTGTGGAGTTTCTCAAGGCTCTTCATGCAGTCCACTGTATGAGACTGTTGGCTGATTTTAATCCACAAAGCTGAACTAATTTTCTTTATGTATGCTGACGATACCCAACGGATTCTCCATTTGCGTAACCTGGAGGCTTTGGATATGGAGACATTTACAAATGTTATGTTAAAAGTAAAAAAACTGGATGGATTCCAATTGCTTGCAACTAAACATCCAGAAAACATATGTTAGTCTGCTCAAACAAAAGTAGGACTTCCTCAAAGGGTCATCTGAAGTCTCCATTAACATCGAGCAGACTTGGCAAGAGGTCTATTGTCCTCTCTCTCTTGGTCGCTGTCCAGTCCCCTCAGCTTTGTTTGCAGCCTACGAGTCTGGTTGGAGCCAGATTTGTCCTTGTCTACACAGATTAGCAAATTCACAAGTAGTTTTTTCCAGTTGAGAAGTCTGAAGATTTCTGGACCAATTTGCCTTCCCTGCAAAGGTGCAATTGATGAACGCATTAGTGTCGAGTCGGTTAGACTACTGTAACTCCGTCTATCCGAGTCTTCTGAAAAAAGCCATAGCAAAATTACAGCTCATCCAGAATGCAGCAGCTAGGATTCATTTTTCGGCTAGAATGGTCTGAAACATTTCTCAGGAATTGCATGTATTACATTAGTTTCAAGGCCCTTAGTTTGATAAATAAGGTTTATCAAAAAGGACCCTCCTCTCTGTAAACGTGTTTCAGCCACTATGTCCCCAACTGCCATTTTAGATCATCCTGGGCCGGGCTTCTGACAGTTCCTCCACCGATAATCGGGCGTGGTCACCTTAGTATTTGCGGTATGCTGTGGGTTTCAATATTCTGTGCCTTGATGCCCCCGATGGCGATATTCTTGTGCGTTAGAAATCCAGTACATACATACAAAAAGGAGACTACAATGGCGATGCTTCCCTCTGGGAACAAGTGCAGTCTCGCACTGTATCCCCAAATCAGTCTTGAGAGTAGCTTGTGTTGGTCACCTGACCTGACTAACACCCTACTGCACATATATCATTCAGATTTTTCGGAACCCTATTTTAGGCAATGTTAGGTCAACCTCAAAGCAGGCAATTTACAAAACGAACTGATAGGCTTACAAATATGCCTTCCAATAAGCATAGTGTATGCTTAAGTCAATTAGCTTTGCTGTTATGTTGGTGGATGCAGTTGGGTAGTACCAGATTACTGTCTGTGGCACTTTTTCAAGGAGCTTTGTGTCGAGGACTGTGAGCTACATATGTAATTGGGGAACTGCTGGCTTAATGTATAGTACATTTATGCATGGTGTTTAGTTGTCACTTGAATTCTTTCAATGCCTCCACACCGTACCACTCAACACCTGGCCTATCACAAATTGCATATGTTCTGCTAAGGCACCCACTATGTAATGCGTTTCTGGTTGAAGTTCTAAACCTATAAACCAAATAAATACACATGTAAGATGGCTCTGCTACGTGGGTTGGGACACATGCCAGTCCTATATACAGGATGTGTGAAGAAAGAGGTACCACATTCAGAAAAATATTGCTTCAGAAGGAACCCATTTATAAATTGGACCTGATGCATATGCAGGGTTGAGAGCCAGATTGAAAAAGCCTCCCACTTTTGAAAATCCACAAATTAAATCTTTGTGGTAGAACGCTACATGTACGATGAGCATGTCTTCTCTGTGCGCTCCCCAAGCTATTGGACTACTCTACGGGGCACTATGGGCCTCATTCCGAGTAGGGTGGTAAGGGATACCATGCACCGTTAAGGAGACCGGTGCCGGTAATCCCTTACCGCCCTACTACCGGGTCCCTTAGCGGGGTCCCTCCTTTAACGCCTGGTCTGACCAGGCATTATGGACGGGACCCGTTAAGGGACTTCAGAGCTACTAACGGTACCGCAAATTGCGGTACCGTTATTAGCTACTTCCCCATTCCCATTGAGCCCTATGGGGGCTCAAATGGGAATGTGGAATGGCTTTTTCAATGGGGAGTTACCGGTCCTGCAAAGGTCGGACTACACCGATAAATCCCCATTGAACGAGACTGGTGCCGGTAATAGCGCCATGACTACCTCCAATCTCAGAATGAGGCCCTATGTCTTTTTCTACAAACCTTTCACATTGCATTCTAATGTTGTTGCCCTTTTCTCAGAAGCTTGCACTGCGCTGGTGACAGCTTAACAAAACTAAACAATGGATTTAATTAATTACGGAATAGAGCAGTTTTTGAGGTTTGCAGAGAACATAAAAAGTTGTATTCTTTCAGTAAAGAAAAGCATGACGTTTGCCCATGTAGAGTTTAAGTTTAGTCTTTCTTGAACTTCAATAACTGGCTTTTGCACCATTTTCATAGTGCTTTGTTGTTGATGGTTCATGTACACCTGTTGTGGTGACTAAGGTGGTGTGGTTTCCAGGACATTCTAGATTTTGTGTTTGGGGGGTCATTGTCACACACGTAAGTACACTAACATTATAAACATCTGAGTTTCTTTTATAAGATGGTTCCTTCTCCTTTCTTTTCAGATCCAGCCCTATGAGAAGATTAAAGCCCGTGGCCTGCCCGACAGCATTGCGTCCGTCTTGGACAAACTGGTGGTGGTGAAATTGAATGGTGGTCTCGGCACCAGCATGGGCTGCAAAGGCCCGAAGAGCTTAATTAGTGTCCGCAATGAAAATACTTTCTTAGACTTGACTGTGAAACAGATTGAGGTAAGTCACGAGACCATCATCCAAGAGACAGCAGTAATGCAAAGAGCACCATGAGCTGAATGAATGCAGTTCGGTATAGTAGCAGCTGGTATCTTTGTCTGTTCCCAAAAACTGTTTGCGCGATTCTAAGTAACATATTTCCATTTGTTTTACTTGTTTCACTGTAGTTTGTTGCAGATCGCTTTAATTTGGACTGTTTTTTTGTTGGTATGTTTTAATATTTTTCATTTATTTTTGGGGATTAACTAGGCCATGGTGGCCATTGTTGGATATTTCTCCAATGGTTAAAAATCATCGATGTGCAGTAACGCATAAAGTGGAAGTTTACCTTTTCCTCCAAGGTGCCGTGTAAAATCCCAGAAATGTGCAGCTTTATTTCATCCGCACGTTCCTTCCTAGCACTAAAATGGTTGCCTACGGTAGAAGGCACAGCAGAACGTTTGTTCTCTTTTATGGCTCCAGAAACCAAAGTCCGGTTGATGTAATAAGACGAGCAAGTTAGCGTCCTTTTTTGCCCTGATAGTTTGTCATTTGCATGGTGTAAACCTACTTTTCGATGCGACGAGTAGGGGGGACATTTAATGTAGAGGTAATGGCAATTGCATTACCTTTGTGAATGGGCACTTCCCACCGAAAGCAATTTGTTTTAGGTGAACATGGAGTGTGGCCGAGCCGTTTAGTCTTAACATAGACAAGTACATATTTGGGGGTTGATCCTACAATCTGACTGGTTCCAAGAGGCCACCCGGATTTGAGACTGCACTCCCATCAAAATCTACATATGCATTCCTCTCGCATAGTTGCAATTGTTTCTAGTGCTGGACATTTTGTGTTGGGAACCGACTCCACAGACACCCCGAGCAGGACAGCATCGCTGCAGAACTGAGAAATGTAGCCTATTCAAGAGCAAGACTTGCTAGATTGTCCCAGGAGAAGGAGACCGAGGTGAAGGGGATTGCAGCTTAGTGGGAAGACACAGATTGAATGGAACGTGATTATTGGAATATTGAGGGTGTGTCAACAGGAGAGAGCTCATTTAGAATGTGCCTTAGTTAATCGGCTAGTTCGTACTTCCCTCCCAGGTCTTGGGGACCACCAAATACCACCGCACCTACCAAGGATGCAGTTCTGATGTGCGGCACCACGAACTTCCAGTCTGAAATGCTTTTTCTGTTTTTGGAAAGGCTTGCCTATTATGGGAGAGACATACATACATTCTCTCTCTCGCTCGCTCTCGCTCTCGCTCTCGCTCTCTTCTTCGTTGTCGAACATGGGCTGCCAATTAGGTTCTGATACAGGCGGGCAACAGGAATCGAGAGCCACTGGCCATGAGCAGGGTCAGGCAGAACAGAAGGATGATGTGCGGACTGGGTGGCAGCTGTGCATGCCAGAATCAACTGCTGACAAAAATGGAGTATGGCAAATGTGGAGTAACCCTGATGGTGGCCACATAACCAGGAGCGGCCATCAGAAAGACGAGACCAGCGTGTATGTAGGCCACTTTAATGCAGAAGCGCTGCTGAGGGGAAATAACGAGAGCCTGACTGCAGATCCTGATTCCGTGGATACAGAGACCATGAGTGGCCACTTTAGTCAGAGAAGGAATGCAAAGGTTGTACACGGTGGTGGCACCCATGGGAAATGCTTGGTTGGGTTCCTATGGCCCCTTGTGCCTGCCTTCCTCGCTACTTCTTCTTCTGGCTGGTGGGTAGTTGTCCTGGTACATCCACTGTTCTTTTAGTCTGTCTGGGTTGTTGCTGGTCCAGGATTCAAAGACCTTTGTATTGAATCCTCTCTCCAGACCTGTAATAGAAGCTCTGTATTTACTGGGTTCCCGCAACTTATTTGAAACATTTCCTGAGTGACTGGCGCTGTGAACCTTTGTCCCCTGGTCCTGATGTATTCTTTAGAATCCTCTGCAGTGGTCTCGTGGATCCTGAAATAGCAGAGTGTTGCAAGCCCTCTTTTACTATGGTGTGCCATTGGTTCGATCCTTGTTCTGCGTCTTCCTTCTCTGGTCGACTGGTTATCGAACCTGGAACTGGAGCTATTCAAGGGGTTATTGTGTACTCTGGGGTTGGTTGCTACCTTGACTACACCTGGGAACTAGAACAAGTACTTACCTGGCTTTAACCCATAACCATGGCTATTCATATGGATAGCTTTCTGGAAGCTTTTGAACAATGCTAAATTGACTTATAAGGGTACGTACTGACTTTTGCCATTTTTTTTTTCATGGGTTTCCCTGAGGCCCCTGTAGTTTCTCACCAGCATTCACTGTGCTGTGCTCCTGCTTATTGAAATGTAATAGATTACCGACTAGAAGAGGGTTTGCGGGAGTGTACCCTGCTTCCATTAGTTGGAGAGCAGGGAACAAGCACTTTTATTTGAATTTAAATTTCTTTTTTTTTTATTTTTTTTTTAAGGACCCTTCGGCGCCAGCTCGACCCATGTAAGTGGGAGGAACTGATGCCGCAGGGACAGAGATGAGTCTGGGGCATACAAAGAAGTGTGCCGCCGAAAGGTAAGTAGGGAGGGGAAGGCGGGTTGCGGCTGCAGGGTAAAGTTATCTATGTGATCACTACACGTGCGTAATGGAAGTCAGCTTTTTGAAAGTCAATACTATGGGCGGCGCAGTGATCACATAGGTCTTGTTAATCCCCTTTTTACCACCAATTCTGCTGATTTTTGTTGGGAAGGTGAAGAATTTGTCTCCACCAAACTTATATTACTGGGGTGCTCTAATGCAGCGGTAATGTAATTCCTGCTGCATTATTGCAGTTTTTACCTCCACTGCCATATACACTAATTTCTTGGCATTTAAGACACCTTATGTCTGTTATCATAAGGCTAAGTGTATTCTAAATGTTCGTAGCTCTTTGGGACATTGTTTAGAATAGTTAATCCCTTTACTACTTCTAGGTACTACACTAAGTATATTTTCTACCTGTTTGTTAACTATCCTACTGTGGGAATTACAGTGAGTATTCATGTATTGGCATTTTGATTCCAGTAAATGACCAAGTAGTGTGTTTATAATGTCTGTGGTTCCCTATTTGCCCCACCCCCTGATATTTTATGTATTGGGTTTACCACTTGCTATAAGGCATACTTCGAATGGATTGTGTCCTCCCACGTATTCCTCATCTTGTGATAAATCGTTATCTCCAGCTTTGCTGCTTCGGAAAAAAACATTCTCGGCAGAGGGCGCTGTGCTCGAGGTCGTGGCGTCGATTGTCCCTCGACGTACTCTGTCGACGTCACCGATGGTATAAGTAGCTCGAGCCGCGCCCGTTGCTTTAGTTCCGTTTTTCCGATCGCTTCGCTATCGAGAACGGCGTGCTTCTATTTTCTGTGAAGAAAATGTCATCATCTTCGACACCCAGAACTAGGTTTAAAAAGTGTGCAGATTGTGGATCTAAGATGTCGATCACCGATCCCCACCGGATTTGTTTCTGGTGTCTCGGTTCCAGTCACCGAACCGACGACTGTGGGTCTTGCCAATCGATGACCGAAAAAGCTCTTCGTGAGAGGAGAGGTAAACTGTCGGTGGGGAGGGAGGCCTCAAAAAAGGTTTCGTCAAAAAGACATAAGAAAGCGACTGATTCTAAGGGATCGGATCGCCATAGGCACTCGAAGAGATCTTGATCTATGAGTAGATCGAGACATTCTTCGTCGTCATCGAAAAAAATGAAGAGGAGACCTAGATCTCCCTCATCATCATCTTCAGAGTCGACCGAAGAAATTCAATGTCTGACTAAATCGGATTCTCCCAGTAAGTGGGAAGAATTCCGCAAAAAGATGATGGAGGTTTTTTCGAGAATGCGGCCTCGACCCCTTGAAAGAACCTCGAAAAAGCCATACCCCTAAAGTCACTCCATTGGTCGACAAAGGGAAGTCCAAGGCTACTATGGCCAAGACCAGTAGCGTTGAGGAATACAAAAAACCTCGAGTCGACGTAAAACCGCCGAAGAATCTCAGAGTCGAGCACCTCTCCAGTGCCGGCCAAGAAACACAAGTCGTCGAAGACTTCGACAACTTCGTCGACGCCCTCGACGTCGATAATTTCGACGCCAAAGCCAAATGCGTCATCAACGCCATTATCGAAGTCATCTTCGAAAACTTCGAAGACTTTGAAGACACCCTCGAAAACTTCGAGGGATTTGCCATTTCCTTCAAAGCAGATGGAAGAGGAAGAAAGGAGATTCACTCCTTTGCCCAGATCAGACTTTTTCAAATCTATGTCAGCAATCTATGAAGAGTCTGCTTCAGAATAAGACAAGGTTACTCCTTTGGGAGTTACTTATGGTACAAGACAAGTTCCTGAAGAACATATTGGCCAGGAATCTAGAATGAGAGACCTGAGTGATACTCTACATTCTGCCAGTGGAGTTGACACATCCCCAGAATTAGAGTTCGCCAAACCTGATCCTGCAGAGCATGCAGATGCTGGGTACAGGGGTCTTATGACCAGGGTAGTTGAATACATGGGTTGGGGTAATACTTCACCCATTTTTGAACAAGATGACATGACGGATATTATCGTCAAGGGACCTCAGAAGGATCCTGTTCTCCCTTTTCACAGGGCCCTTCAAAGGACTGTGGAGAAAAACTGGGAGAAACCAGAAACTATTGCTGCAGCAGATAGCACTTTTCCAAGAAAATATAGACCAGCTGGAACGGATCCTGAATATTTGAATAAACATTCGACTCCAGAGAGTTTAGTCATTCAAGCAGCATCTACTTCAAAACAAACTGCTTATCCAACTATCCCTCCAGATAGAGAGGATAAAAAAATGGACGCCTGGGCACGTAAAGTTTTCATGTCAGGCAGTATGGCACTTAAATCGGCAAATGTCACCTGTACCCTAGCCAGGTTTAGCCATACCCTGTGGGACTGCATTTCGGCGGCGGCTGATCATATTCCGGAAGGCGAGGAAAGGGAAGGCTTCCTGAATATAGTCGAAGATGGGAAGGAGGCAATGGGGGAATGCCCCCAGTCTGGACTGGATACTGCTGATAGTATCAGCAGATCCATGGCTGCAAGCGTTGTGCTACGCAGATTTGCGTGGTTGAGGAAGTCGGGATTTGCACCGGACGTGCAAGCCAGACTCCTCAACATGCCCTTTGATGGCTCGAGGCTCTTTGGCAGAAAGGCTGATGAAAGCCTAGAAAAACTTCAGACCTCGAAAGCGGCAGCTAAATCACTTAGCGCCTCTTTGCGCCAGCCTCTAAAACCCTATTCCGGCTCATCTTCCTGGAGGGGTTTTTCTTTTCGATACTACTTCTCTTTTGGTAGAGGAAGAGGACAGGCTTCTCAAAGAGGCAAAAGAAACTTCCCTCGTGGAGCACGAGGAAGAGGTGCAAAGTTAGCCTCAGGAGCAGCATCTGTACCCTCAGCCACTCCTGCAGCCGCCTCCAAATCCCTCTGAGACCTTGTTACAAAAAACACCAGTGGGAGGCAGGATCTCTCAACATCTGAAGGAATGGCGGGGCATTACCTCAGATGCTTGGGCACTGGAAACTGTAGCCCAAGGTTACTGTCTCCCCTTTCTAAAAAGGCCTCAATCATCCACCGGGAGCCAACTCTGCCAAAATTCCGGATCCGCTCCTGTTGCAGGAAATTTTAACCCTGCTAGAGAAAGGTGCCATAGAACTGGTACCTGTAGCGGAGAGGAACAGGGGTTGGTACTCCCCATATTTTCTCATCCCAAAAAAGGACAGAGGACTGAGACCCATCTTGGACTTGAGAAACTTGAATAAGTTCCTCAGGAAGGTCAAGTTCAAGATGGTGACTCTTTCTCAGATCCTTCAGGCTCTCCAACTCCAAGATTGGTTGGTATCATTGGACCTTCAGGATGCTTACTTTCATGTGCCAATCCATCCAAAGCACAGAAAGTACCTGAGGTTCGCGATTGGCAATTCTCATTATCAGTTTCGAGTTCTGCCATTCGGGTTGACCTCCGCCCCGAGGGTTTTCACCAAACTGTTGACAGTTGTGGCAGCAAGTCTCAGGAGAGGAGGTGTTCACATATATCCCTACCTGGACGACTGGTTGATCAGAGCAAGTTCTCCAGAACCAGCTCAGGAACATCTTTCGATCACCTGCCACTTGCTCCACAAACTGGGCTTCTCCCTCAATATCAAGAAAGTCCCACATGATACCAGCCCAGAAACTCCAGTTTATCGGAGCAGTCTTGGACACTTCATCGGGAAAAGCCTCGCCTCCCGAAGTGAGAGCTCTCCACATCCAGCAGATGGTAACAAAATTCCAGAATGCCCAACGTCTACCGGCCTTCGATTTTCTCAGGTTGCTCGGCCTCATGGCATCCTGCATTTTCCTAGTACCAGAGGCCAGGTTGAGAATGAAATCCCTTCAATGGGCACTCAGAACTCAGTGGTCCCAGTTCTCATGGAATATGTCGGATCTTCTGCAAGTTCCGAGCGCAGTTGCTCAGGATCTTCTATGGTGGGCTTGCAACAACAACATTCTCAAGCGAGAGTCTTTTTGGCAACCATGGCCGGAGATAACGGGGTGGGGAGCACACAGCAACGATCTGACAATCGGCGGTCGTTGGTCTCCATCGGAGTCCAAACTACACATCAACCTATTAGAGCTGAGGGCAATCAGACCAGCTCTGAAGGCCTTTCTGCCCTCTGTACAGGGAAAGAATGTTCTGATAATGACGGACAACACAGTGGCCATGTACTATCTCAACAAGAGAGGAGGTGTAGGGTCACTGCCACTGTGCTGAGAGGCAATGCAGCTCTGGTTCTGGGCAATACGAGAAGGAATCTCTGTCGGCAATTCACCTAGCCGGAGAGAAGAACACGGCGGCAGACGCTCTGAGCAGGCAGAGCACGGTCTCTCACGAGTGGGAGCTGGCTCAGGAAGTCCTTCTGGAGATCTTCGCCCTTTGGGGAACCCCTCAAGTGGGTGGATCTCTTCGCCACTGCGATCAACCGGAAGTGCGATCAGTACTGCTCAAGCGAATTTCCTCAAAGAGGAGCTCTGGGAGACGCATTCATAGTGGAGTGGAGGTTTCCACTGCTGTACGCGTTTCCCCCAGTCCCCGTGATTCCTCAAGTAATCAGGAGGCTGAGAAAGTTCAGGAAAACCATGATCCTAATTGCCCCGGATTGGGCCAGGAGAACGTGGTACCCGGACCTTCTAGACGTGTCCATCTGCCCTCCAATATGTCTTCCGCAAGGAGAGGATCTTCTCTCGCAAGAGGAAGGTCGGGTTCTCCATCCAGAGGTCAAGACACTCAACCTCCACGCATGGTTTCTGAGAGGTTGAGATACAAGGATTGGGATCTTCCGGATGACGTAATGGAAATCTTGCTTTTGGCCAGAAGACCAGCAACAAAGTCTTTGTAACGATGTCGCTGGAATAGGTTTAGTAACTGGTGCAAAGACAAGGATGTGGACCCTTTTCAGTGTGGCACCCAAATGGTGCTTTCCTTTTTGCTACATCTAGCTAATCTGGGGCTCCAGATAGGAACAATCAAAGGATACCTTGCTGCGCTGTCCATTTTCAAGCGCTCCTCGGAAGAGGTTTCATATTTCAAACTACCGTTAATAATTCAATTCTTAAAGGGGCTCACTAATGTATACCTTCCAGTACCTTTTCATGTAACAACCTGGTACTCAAATTTAGTATTAAAATTCTTTACTTGCATACATTTTGAGCCTCTGCACTCATGTCCATTGAGGCTTTTGACTCTAAAAACTGTCCTCCTTGTGGCCCTATCATCAGCCCGCAGGGTTAGCGAACTTCAGGCTCTCTCATGCAAACCACCATATACTATTTTTTATAAAGATAAGGTAGTCCTTAAAGTTAAACCTTCATTTTTGCCAAAAGTAGTCTCGGACTTCCATTTTTCACAAAAAATAGTACTACCTACTTTTTATCCTCCTCTGGGCAAAGAAGAAGAGCGATTACACAGATTAGATCCCAAGAGGGCTCTTAGTTTTTACATCTCTAGGATGGCTAAATTGAGACAAGATGACCAACTGTTTGTGGGTTACACTGGTCAAAAATTAGGCTTATCTGTAACAAAACGGACCATTTCCCGCTGGATCATATTAGCCATAGTTGAATGCTACAGACTAGCGGGAAAAGAACCACCAGATGGGCTTCGTGCCCATTCTACAAGGGGAATGGCTACTTCTGCGGCTCTAAAGAGGGGAGTCCCGGCAGCAGACATTTGTGCAGCTGCAACCTGGAAAACAATACATACTTTTGTTAAACATTATTGTTTGGACACTGCCTCCTCTAACGAGGGTTTATTCGCAAAGGCAGTTCTGCATTCTGTCCACGAAAACTGAAATGGGTACTCTCACCTCCAAAAAATTGATACTGCTATGTGAGCCTATCTCAAGATGAGGAATACGTGGGAGGACACAATCCATTCGAAGAACAAGTTACTTACCAACTGTAACGTTCTTTCGACTGGATGTTCCTCCCACGTATTCCTCATCTTGTGATAAATCGTTATCTCCAGCTTCGCTGCTTCGGAAAAAAAAATTCTCGGCAGAGGGCGCTGTGCTCGAGGTCGTGGCGTCGATTGTCCTTCGTCGTACTCCGTACTCGGTCGACGTCACCGATGGTATAAGTAGCTTGAACATCGAACATCCAGTCGAGAGAACGTTACAGTTGGTAAGTAACTTGTTCATTCGGGTTAGGATTGGAAAAGTTCTACTTTCGGCCCTCTGCTGTGGGGGGGGAATATATGTGTGTGTGTGTGTGTGTGTGTGTGTGTATATATATATATATATATAGTATGAATCTTCTTAGATACACATGACATGCTTTGAATAAGCTGCTTACTCCTACGTCCCGTCCCCTTTCATCCATATTTATGGGACATCCCTCCGTCCTGTGGGACGGGACCGGAGCGCTTTGTAAAAAGCATCCAAAAATGTTTCCAAAAATGTGTCCTTACTCTCTTTCTTGCACGGGGCGCGGCACGCGGCCGTAAGGAACCTTATTAGAGGGGACGGCAGGCGAGTGTATGGAGTAAAGGGGACTATGGACTAGGAGTAAGGTGGTCACTACGGTGAGTAACCTGGTTATACTCCTACGTCCCGTCCCCTTTCCTCCATACTTATGGGAGATTCTCCGCTCATTCTCCGCTAATTTGGGACTGGACGCACTTGCATCCTCGGAAGAATTTCTTCCCTTTTTTTCCTCTCTGGCTCTCGCTAGCGATCTTGTGCTGGTCTTTCTGTCGTTGAAACTAGATTTTCCAGATTGTTCATCGTGTTCCTGTCGTTTCGCGAGTGTGGATCCCCATCCTCTTTGTTTAGAGTGCTTGGGTCCGGATCAGCTTTGGGACTCCTGTTTTTACTGCGACTCCCTTTCGGTCCGGGCACTTCAACGTCGGTTGGAGCGGTGGGAGGAGGTGTTCCTCCTTTGCATTTTCAGGCGTTCATCGACGAGAAGAAGAAACGCCCGGTACGTTCTTTACTTTGCAGAGCACCCCGGCCGGGGGATACCTTTCTGGGTTCCTCTCGGGCCGGGAGGGGCATTGATCACTCTGCCACCGGGGTTCGCCTTGAGGTGCCCGTTGGGTCTCCGTAAGGGGCCTGTAGATACCGGAGTGCGCTCTGAGGCCCCTCCTGTGGGGGCTGTTTGTAGACCCAGTTCTACTGAGTCGTGGGGTACCGGAGGCCATTCTGTCGGCTTCCCTCAAAAATAAGACCGGGGTGCGCCCAGAGGCCTTGGGTGGGCTTGCTGTTAAAAAACGGATGTTCGAGGCCTGTGCAGATAAGGCTGTTACCGGACCTGGGTCCGAGGTCCCTCGTTCAGAGGCTAAAGCTACCAGCAGTTCTGAGAGGCCTGACGAGGCCTTGTCGGTGAAAGCGGTTTCTCACCTTTACCGCTCTTGCGGTGACACCAGACCTGTTGAGGGGCAAAGAAGCAAAGTTCTTCTTTTACTGGCAGTGCCGAGGTCCTTCCTTTGAAGTCTAATTTGGCGGTTGGTATGTCGCAAAAACATTCCAGGCCTCACAGTACCGGCTCTGCCGAGGTCCCTTATGTTAAGGCTAAAGTTAAGACCCCTGATCCATTGACGGGTACCCCTACCTCACTTCCTCACGTGCCGCAGTTCCCCTCAGATGATGACAAAATGGCGGTCGTTCCTGCCACGACCGTGGCGGCCATTTTGAGTGCTACCCCTACAACTACGCCATCGGCTTCAGGTGTAGGGCTTGGCCCCTTGGGTGAACATAGTCCCGTGTGCGCATCCTTATCGGCCAGTTTATGACTGGAACGTTCGGATGCCTCTTCTGCACAATTTTTCGCTGACTGCAGGATCGGCACCGTTGATTGATGTGGATACGTCGGTGGAGGGGCCTGTGTGGCACCCGTCCCTGTTACGTCCCTGGATTTGTCCACCTCATGAGAGGCCTCCTCAGGTTCCGAAGCGGTCCCCGGAGGAAGCCTTTTTCGGTAAATTTCAAACGCTTATGCGTACCGACCCCATGAGGGAGTATTTCAAAGGCCTATTTAGGGAGATATGCCCTCCCGCGCGTCCGACTCCACCTGTTCCTCCGGTAGTTCCGCCGGTGCCTCCTTTGCCTACGGTGCCTCCCCCGACTCTTCCACCTTTGCCCCCACTGTCCCCACGGTTCAGCAGGACCCCGATCTGTCGGATGACGCACAAGGCGATCAGGACAGCGATGACCTCCCCCGCTCTATCAGAGCTTTTCATAACCGGGTACTGGACATGATGAACTTCTTAGATTTTGCAGTGCCCGAGGCACCCGCTCCGCAGGAGGGCGTGCTTTCTGGGGCGTTCACCCTGTCTCCCTTGGAGCGTACCGGCCTGTTCTTGCAGAAAGACGTTCTGGCCGAGGTCCGTAGAGTCTGGGAAAAGCCACACTCTGGACTTTTTGTCAATAAGAAAATTGACGCTAGATACAGGCTGCATTCTTCGGAAGAGGTGGCTCTTTCATCTTATCCGCCCCCCTCCTCCACAGTGGTGGCTGCGGCCACTTTGCAGTCCAGGCCTGCAGCATCCTCTTCCACGATGGCTACTCAGATTCTGGGAAAGAAGGACAAGCTCCTCGACTCCCTCTGGAGGAAAATCTTTGCCAACTCGGTCTTGCAGCTCAGGCAGGCCAACGCTGAATTGATATTAGCGGGAGCTAACATGCGGATGTGGAAAGGTCTGTCGGAGTTTGAGGAGTTTATCCCTGTCGAGAAGCTGGAAGACTTTAGAGGAGGCCTTTCCGATGCCAGGGTCTTGGCCCAGGATCTCCTGGAGGCTGCGGCTCATGACGTCGACACCTCGGCTTGGGGCCTTATGCTGGGGATTGGTACCTCACGGCAGGCGTGGCTGCATGCCACTAAATTTTCGAAAGAAGTGCAGGACAAGGTGCTGGACCTTCCGTTCGATGGGAGGGAGCTCTTTCATGCTACAACAGATGTAGAGCTCACCAAGATGAAGGATAGCACTCGGACAGCTAAGTCCTTGTCTGTCCTGGTTAATGCTCCTTTCAAAACCCAGAGACCGTTGTCGCAAAGTCGACCTTCCTCTGGCTTTAGGGGCTTCATCGACCGCAAGTCTCGCAGAGCGGATATCCCTGCGGGGAATAACAGCTGTAGGCAACAACGGACGTGTTTTTTCTCACGTTCCTCAGCCTCCTCCTCAGGTTCAGGTGGCACCGCCACCGATAAACCTGCTAAATGGGGGTTTTCCGTGCTCGCACGAGACCCCCAGTGGGAGGACGCATTGCGTCTCATTGGGAGGCGTGGCAGGCCATCACAGAAGACAAATGGGTCTTGTCAGTTGCTTGAGCAAGCTTCCGCTTATCTCTATCCCCTACCCCACCCCTCAACCCTCCCTCAATCCGAGGTTCAGAAACTTCTGGACCTCAGAGCTGTGGAACCTGTTTCCCTTTGGGAGCGAGGGGAGGGCTTTTACTCCCGGCTGTTTACGGTGCCCAAACCCAACCAGGCTGGCCTGTGCACCATCCTAGACCTTTCCCAGTTCAATCTTTTCCTACCCCAAGAGAAATTCAAGATGATCACGCCCGGCCAGATACGGTCCTCCTTGCAGATGGGCGATTGGCTCAGCGTCGTGGATCTTCAGGATGCGTACATGCATATCCTGATTTGGAACCCACACAGGAGATATCTCTGCTTCTCTTTGGGAGAGGAGCACTCCAGTTTCAAGTGCTTCCGTTTGGCCTCAGCTCGGCAACGTGTGTCTTCACGAAGATGATGTTGGTGATTGCGCCCTATCCTCGTCTCCAGGGTATCCATGTGTATCCATATTTGGACGACTGGCTCTTACGCAACCCTTGTCCGCTGACAGCAGCGGGCAATCTCCAGTCTCTCCTTCAGCTCCTGTTCCATCTTGGGCTGTCGGTGAACTGGCGGAAATCTTCCATGATGGTCTCGCAGGACCTGATTTTCCTGGGTTTTCGCTGGAACACGATCGACTACAGAGTGTACCTGCCCGGGGACAGAATGGCGGATCTGTTAGCTACGTGTCAGATGTTTGCGCAGTCGGAGAGCATGTCGTCCTGGTGGTTCCAGAGGCTTCTGGGCCTCATGGCCTCGTGCGTGATGGCTCTTCCTCTTGCTTGTCTCAAGATGAGTCGGACCCAGATGGCTCTTCGGAGTTCCTGGCGTCAGGCTGTGGACCCGGATTCTAAGCTGATAATGATTCCGGATTCCATGAGAGTGGACCTGGATTGGTGGTCATCTCTCAGAAACCTGTTGGTGGGTGCGGGGTTTCAGGACACAGCCCCCAAGGTGTGACGATCACGACGGACTCCTCCCTTCTGGGATGGGGTGCGATGCTAGATCTTCTTCAGGTCTCGGAGCTCTGGTCGCCTCAGGACAAGCTCCTGCACATAAATCATTTGGAGCTTCTGCCGATCTTCCTAGCGCTCAGGGCATTCAGACTGCTCATTGCCAACAAGGTGGTCCACATACGCACGGACAATGTGATGTCAATGTATTAAATCAACAAGCAAGTAGGAACGAAGTCTCCACCCCTCGTGGACCTGTCCATCCAGATATGGGAGTGGGCCGTGCTTCATGGTGTCTGGCTGCTTGCAGTACACATCCCGGGCCAGCTGAATGTCCCAGCGGATGCCCTGAGCCGGCGGACAGTGGTCAGCTACGAGTGGGAGTTGAAGGCGGAGGTCCTCCCATGGATTTTCCTGCGTTGGGGCACACCGGAGGTGGACCTCTTTGCTACGGCGGTAAACAAGAAGCTTCCTCAGTATGCCTCCAGAGGGGGGCTGGAAGCCTCCTCTCTGGGGGATGCTCTCGAGATTCCATGGCACAACATGAGAGCTTACGCCTTCCCGCCTCTGCCTCTAGTTCATCGAGCAATTTGGAAGCTAAAGAACTCGGTAAACTGTTCCCTTCTACTCATAGCCCCATGGTGGCCGGCCAGGTTTTGGTTCTCAGAACTTCAACACCTGTCGATGTATCCGCCGATCAGGTTACCAGTGACCCCCGATCTTCTCCACCAAGGGGAACAGCAGATGTGGCACGCTTCCCCACAATCGCTCAGCTTGGCGGCATGGTGCCTCATTTCAAGTCTTTAGAGCATCTCAACTTGTCTTCGGATAACATGCGTATTATCCAGGCAGCCAGGAAACCCTCAACCAGATCCCAATACAGGAGTAAATGGCTCAGGTTCTGTCATTGCTGTTTAGAAAAGCAGTTGGATCCAAGGGTGGCTATGATTTACACGGTGCTGTCCTTCGTGTCCTCCCTAGCAGAGTCGGGTGTTCACGTTCTGTCACGCAGAACTTACCTTTCAGCGGTTTCTGCTTATCTTTCTACGGAACAATGCTCTTATTCTCTGAGTAACCCAGTGGTTAAGAGGCATTTTGCAGGCTTGACACGCCTCTACCCTCCGGTTCGTAGTCTGCACCCGCCGTGGGACCTAAATGTAGTCCTGACTGCGCTGTGCCATAAACCTTTTGAACCAATGGCCACGGTGGACCTCCAGTACATATCTCGGAAAGTGTCCTTTCTGGTTGCTGTTATGTCAGCGAGGAGAGTGAGTGAGCTCCAGGCCTTGTCAGTGGAGCATCCATTCTTGGTCTTTCTCAAGGACAAGGTCGTCCTACGTACAAACCCGGCCTTCCTACCTAAGGTGGTAACTGAATTCCATCTGAATCAGTCGATCTCCCTACCAGTCTTTTTTCCTAACCCTGCCTCAGAGGCTGAAAGGGTTCTGCACGGTCTTGATGTCAGAAGGGCTCTTAAGTTCTACCTTGACAGGACTTCCGAGCTTAGGAGTTCTTAACTTTTTGTGACCTTCGGTAACTCTCAGGGTAAGCAGGCGTCTAAGGCGACTATTTCTCTGTGGATCGCCGCCTGCATCACAGAGTCTTTCACCGTCCAAGGGCTGAAACCTCCTAAGGGTATTCATGCACACCTGGTGCGGGGAAAGGCAGCCGCGGTCGCTTTTCAGAAATATGTCCCCTGTTAGTCCATCGCTAGGGCAGCTACTTGGGCCTCCCCATCTGCTTTTTGTAAGCATTATTGTCTTGACATGAGTTTAAGAGCTGATGCTCAGTTTGGTCAGGCTGTGCTGAAGAACCTTTTTCAGTAAGGGGTATTTCCATCCACTCGTAGTTCCTGGTAGGAGGGCTTGGGAATCTCACATAAGTATGGAGGAAAGGGGACGGGACGTAGGAGTATAACCAGGTTACTCACCGTAGTGACCACCTTACTCCTAGTCCATAGTCCCCTTTACTCCATACACTCGCCTGCCGTCCCCTCTAATAAGGTTCCTCTGTTATTGCTAATGGGTCTCTGACCTGGCGATAGAAAAGGACTGATGGGCGATGCGCGGGGTGGAGCCAAGGTGGGCGGGGTTACGGCCGTGTGCCGGACCCTACGCAAGAAATAGAGGAAGGACACATTTTGGGAACGTTTTTTGGATGCTTTTTACAAAGTGCTCCGGTCCCATCCCACAGGACAGAGAGATGTCCCATAAGTATGGAGGAAAGGGGACTATGGACTAGGAGTAAGGTGGTCACTACGGTGAGTAACCTGGTTAATCTTGTGGTTAGTGTGGAGCATTGCATGTTTTTCTTTTCAAATTCAAAAAGGGAGCATCGACAGAGGCGTTTTTGTCACACTATCTCTATTCTACATGTACAGGTTACCACGATCCTTCACTCGTTGCCATAATCAGATTTTTTTCTGCCATTGGGTTTGATGCGTGCATGTGGAGTTCCTTTTGTATAGAACTTTCTCAATGACGTTGGTGAACTATCGAAGGTGAAACCGGGATATCCTCAACATCGATCATATAAACCAGAAATAATGGACGACTGCACTAAATACTGCACCGAAAAGCCAGACGACAGTACAAAACATCTGAGAACCTCAAAGTAGTGAGAGCGGGGGTAATAAACGTGGAATGTCTCTATATCCCCTTTCTTTCTTAATCCTTAGCTTCCTGATGCTCCTCAGCTCCCATGGGGAAAATATCTCTTAACTTTTGCCCTTCTTTTAATTCTTAGTTTCCTTGCAAGGACCTATGAACTGTGTGTGCAACACCCGTTTCCCAAGAGACCATAAAGAGGATCGATGTCGAGCATGCCAGGTCTTAAAGATGAAGACCTTAAGTTCAGAACAAGGTGCTGGGTTGCATATGTCATGCAAGCTGAGAAAACTCATTGCTAGTGAATCGAGCCCAAGGAGACAAGTGTCTGTTTCGAGAACAATATGAAGGAGCTTCTAATTGGGGGGAAAAACAGGTTTCCTTGCAGCTGGCACCAAGCTCCGTATGGCAGACGTCAAGTCATGCTGTGGGGATAACACCTGGTGTCCACAGAGCTCGCAACCTAAATTAAAGGCCAAAGCAAAGAATTGCCAAGTTAATCTGAAGTTCTAGCATGGAAGTCTCCATACTCACACCTAAGGCTAAAATAGACAGTTATATGTAGAGTGCGGCCCATTTGGCGTACGCATCGAGATAAAAGATGAAGGTAAGCTGCTCAGGCTACTTCTGAACACTTAATCTATACACGTAAAACGTTGGATGGTGCCAAAACAAAGTCTACTCTGACAAATCCAGCCAAACAGCACAACGACACACCCATAAAGGCCAAAGCACATAAGGAGGTCCCGATACACAAAACACTAAACGTTGACACATCCACAGGCATGTCTGAATTGGATGGTTTCCTGTTTAGTACAATGCAAAGGACTAATAGATTTTTAGAGTCGGAGTATGCGGTTTACCAGGTAGAGTCAACAGTAGTTACTAACAGCAACCCCAGACGCGTGTTTCGGCCTGCCTGTGCCTCATCAGTGAGGTGGAGCTGTGCCTCTCAAGAACAGTGAGCCAAGAGGCACAGCTCCATCTCACTGATGAGTCCCAGCCAGGCCAAAACATGTGTCTGGGTTTGCTGTTGATACTCTTGTTCAGAAGGGAATTGCCTAGCAGGTCGCTGCTGGACTGCCCTCGGGCAGGACAAAGAATGAGATGTTGTGGATATTTCTCTTCTGTGAAAGGGATAGTGAGATAAAAAATCTGATTGAGACTCCCACGTGACTGAGGCTGGTAGAGAGACTCCCAGAACCCCCCCTATTAACCAAGCCACACACTCTACCTCTCCGACACAGAAAAATGCTTTGCGACCATCTGTCACTGTTCAAAGAAGAAATATAAATGCTTATTCAAAAGGGAGCCATTGCACTAGTGCCTCAGGGTAAGGGAGGGGGATGTATTGTCTTTACTTCCTTGTTCCCAAGAAAGACCAGACAAAAAGGCCAGTTTTGGACCTATGTCTAGCAAAATAGTATGTAAAATCACATTCTGAATTACTTACTTCCAGAAGGTTATTCCACATTTAAACAAGGGAGATGATATGGAAACACTGGATATGAAAGATGCATACTTTCATATTTCAATGTTCCTGGGCCATGTGAAATGTTTCCGATTCAAGGTAGACAAAAACCATTTTCAATTCAAGGTACTTCCCTTTGGTGAGGATGTGAGATGCAGAGGCAGTTCCAAAATGCTTGCAGTGGTAGAAGGTCATCTGCACCGCAAGGGCATACCAGTATATTTATTTATAGTAGCCCTCATTTGGATGACTAGTTGATGAAAGGGCAGAGTGCAAAATGTTTCCCTGTGCACACACGGAAAACAGGAAATCCTTTACCCACCTTAGACCAAACAGAACTTTTTTTCAAGCCAGAACAAACCGTTCCTAGGGTCTGTGTTGAACACACAAAAATCAAAGGCTTACCCTTCGCAAGAAAGAGTGCAGGCGCTATTTTGTCAAATCCCTTGTTACACAGCCTGTCGCCAGATAAATGTCAGGAACGTTATGAAGCTCCTTGGCAATATGACATCTTGCTGGTACCACATGCACGTCCCAACATGTGCTCAATACAGTAATGGCTAGCAGAGCAGTGGTCTCAGAAAACAGGCAAAAGGAACGATCTAGTGGTGGTCTTGCAAAAGCTGATCGCACTAAAATAGTAGACAAAAGAGAAGGGGGATCTTTTCTCTAACCATCGCAACATATGCATCCATAACCGGTTGTGGGGCTCATTGTCAACATCTCACTGCCACAGGGATGGATGTGTTCAGCACAGCAAGCCAAACCACACATCAGCTTGTTAGAGCTACTTGTGATATGCTGTTTTCAGAACATCCTGATGGGGAGAAACGTATCCTCGTCAACACAGAGCATACCACACCCATATTCTATATCAACAAACAAGGCGTAACCCACTCAGAAGTGTTGTCCCAGCTCGCATAGAACATTTGGCAGTGGTGTCTCAAAAGGATCACATACATTCAAGCACAACGTGTTCCAGTGCAACATAATTGTCATGCAGACAGTTTAAGCAGCAGAGGCCAGGTAAAGGAACACACGGGCAGACAACACCAGTACACTCGCACATATTTTTGCACAATGGGGTCATTCAATGGTTGGCCTGTTGCAGCAGCAAAAAACCCGATATGCACAAGCTTCACAACGGTGCATTCCAAAAAGGGTCCCTTGGCAGTGTACTATGTATCGGTTGGCCCCGGGATATTTGCTTATGCTTTTCCCCAGCACCACTCCTAGGTAAGGTAGTGGGCAAACTACACCTGGCGCACCAGACTATGATACTCATTGTACCAATGTGGGTCAGACAGCGCCTCAGTACTCCAACTTGCTGAACATGTTCATGTACCTACCAATCAAAATTCCAGGCACACACAACCTGCTATCTCAACAGCAGCTTGTAACACACCCAAATCTCCAAACAACTAATTTGGCTCCTGAATTTGGGCAGTGACAACTTCCCACAAGCGGTACGGAGCTATTAAGGGTGACCGAAAAAACGAATACCTCTGGCGTACACCAAAACATATCAGTCTGATTGATTGCCCCCCAAAAACATTGTTACTTACCTGCTTCACTCACTTGACTCAGGTGTACTGTACAATTTGCCAAAGGTGCATTTCACCAGCGCTATAAGCCTACACAACTTCATAACACAAGGTATTTTGCTGGAAGATACCAATTATCAAGGCCTTTTGGAAGGGTTAATGTATATATCCATAGGTAGCACACCTGCCACCAGGCCTGGATTTAAACACTGTGCTATGTAAGCTATTCCCCCTCCCCCTTTGAACCAACACACAAAGCACCTCTCAAAGAACTTGCATACAAGAATGCCTTCCTTATTGCAGTCACCTCTATCAGAAGAGTAAGTGAACTTTCATCTCTATATACACAAGCATAAGGTGGTTTTATGGAAAATGCATCTCAAATGTGCACGTCAATAATTCAATTGAACTACCAACCTTCTTTCAAAAACCTCAGAACAGGGGTGATTGGTCACTACATACACATGTTATTTCACTCAGTTTAGGAAAACCAATCAGTTCTGTGTTGCAATGACTACAAGAAGAGAAGGCAATTGGTATCGGGTAATATTATCCCCACCAAAAATATCCCTATATGGGTGTGCCCCGCTCCCTTTACAATAATATGGGGTTTGCGGGGGTGTCCCTTGCAGGTTCCATGCCTTAATATTGCCACAAAAATATGGTGATATTTTTGTATGCCAATATTTTTGCGGGGATATTAACACATGGAACCAGGCAATAGTCACAAAATTAACTCATTCCTGATGGATTGTTGGGATGTATACATCTTTTACATGCTAGCAAACAACACTTCCCTTTGCCCCAAAGGCACACTCCATGTGTAGGACAGGTGTATAACTTGCTTTTATTCCTAATGTGCCACTGAAATCTATTTATAAAGCAGCCACATCGAACTTTATACTCACTTTCACACAGCACTATTTTGTAGATACTGTGGAGAGCCAGAAGGAGGACACGGCCATCACTATGGGGTATTCCCTGCTTACTTTGCTAACTAAGGTCCTCGTCCGTCGTGAATAAATGTACAAAAGAATCGGTCCGGGTCTCCAAAGCTAACCTAACTGACCCTGCCACTATTTTAATCAACTAAAGTTAGGATAATTGATTCCCTTCTCCTGGTAGTTGTGCTTTTGTTATGTTCTCTTCTCTCCAGAGATCTGATCAATATACAAGCCTTAAAAAGAATCTTATGATTCACGGTATTGGTTCTTTCAACTCCCTTGGGGGATTGATTCTTTTCCTCCTCTTTGTTAGGGTTCTTCCTTGCTCTTGTCAGAATGCTTCTCTTTATTATCGGATTCTGAGCTACTTGTATAGTGTCCTTTTCTCTGGGGTTTTTGTTGTCCAAATGCTTATGGTTCGTCTTTTCCCAAATTGATTTTTCTTGTAAGATTTATCTTGGGGACCTCTCTGGTCTTTAGTTCCCAAGTATCTCTCGCTATTGTGTTCCACTCTGTCTCTTAGATATTGTGTAATCTTCCCATTTTCCCAAGGTATCAACCATCCAATTCTATTCCTTTCACTCTTGGTGCTTTCTGTATTTCTCTGTACCACATTAATATACTTGACTTTTTTCCACCCTTTCGTTATTTGTACTGGGAAGAGTTTTGTTCTATAACAAGTCCCTTTTGGCTTCCCGGCATTTCCGTTCTCCCAGATGTCTCTGGTGCCTGTAGGTACTTGGGATCTTGTTTCTTCTTTGGTTTGCTTCGCGGTTTGCTTTCAGCAATGTCCGCTTTGTGTGCTTTTCTGTCTCCTGTTTGCCTTCTCAATACCGCTGCGGGTAATCAGTCCGTCCAGTGCTTCTTTTCTGAGGTGGTGTCAGTGTCATTAAGAAGGCAGCCTGCCCCCACTATTCCTTTGTCGTCACGTCAACACTGTGCTCGCGGCCCAGCCATCTCGGCTCCGTTTCCCTTACAAGCCCGGCTTCCAGCATGTCCTGCTTCAGCTCAAAGCAGTTCTGAAGGTCGTGGGTTTCACTACAAGGTGAGGTTGCACGTGCCTCGACCCCTATAGAGGGTGTTGCTGAGCGGGCTTGCCTCCCTAGCCTCGCAGGCGGGGACTCCCCATTGGGGAGAAGGCACAAATGACCTAGATTCGTCACATACCCTTCCACTTATGTTCTTGGCTTCCCCTTCTTGATTGACAGGAAAGCAGCTTAAAAAATCCACATTCCCCTGTTCTTGACCTTTTCGATGTTCAACAGTAAAACAGGGCTGTAGATTCAAAGACCATCTCAATATTCTTGCGTTGGTGTCCTTTCGTAAACTCATCCAAGTTAGCAGGGAATTATCTGTGATCAATTTAATCTTTCGACCTGTCAAATAGCTTAAGTGCATGACAGCCCACTTTATGGCAAGAGCTCCAATTCTAGCGTAGAATTGTTTTTTGGCAAAACGTTTTCAGCTTATATATAGCACAGGTGTTCGACTTCATGTTCTTGTGAGAGTACAGCACTTGAGCCAAGTTTAAATGCATCAGTTTGTAACGGGAACTCCTTTTGAAGTCTAGTATCTTAAGGACAGATTCATTAAACAGTAAATTTTTCAGACCGTCTAAACTGGATTGAGACCTTTTATCTCGGAGTAGGTTTTGTGGTTGTGCATTCTTGAGTTTGTTAGGTTGGTGGTTAATGTGTACTAATTGGGTATGAACCTTCTATATATCCAGTCAACCCCAGGAAGGCATGAAGGTCTCTCTTGGTTTTGGGGACAGAAGTCAGTTGGACTGCCTTCACTTTTTCAGTCCCAGATATTTCATGGCGTATTGTGCAAGGTGACACTTTAGTGTGTTAGGTGTGAGGCGGGCTTTTCTTGGGGCCAGAGGGATTTCATACAAGTGATGGACGTGTTCAGGCCAACTAGGACTATGAATCACAATATCGTCCAAATATGCTCCGCAGAAGGCTGAGTAGCGCTTTAATAGTTTATCCATTAGCCTTTGAAAAGTGACTGGGGCCCCATGAAGACCGAATGTTTAAACTTTTGGAATAGACCTTGAGGTGTTGGGAAGGCTGTTCTCTTGGTCAGCTGGATTTGACAGGACCTGCCAATACCCCTTGGCTAGTTAGAAGGTTAAGTACCTGGGTGAGCCCAACTTTTCAATCAGATCATCAATTCTCGGCATGGGGTATTATCAAACACTGAGATTGAATTTACCACCATGATTTATCTGACTAGCGGGCTCAATTATATCCACCTTCAGCATCTCCTCTACCTCTTCTTTCATTATTTTCTTTCGAGCTCGATGGATTGGATATGGTTTTAAATCCATGGTCTTCCCTGCTGGAGTTCTAATGAAAAAAAGAAATTAATCACCTTGCCTGTTTGTTCTGAGAATCCCTTTGGAAATTGGTCCAGTAAGTCGCTAATGTCGGTCTGTTGTGAATGAGACCAGTCAGAGGAAACTAATGTATCTTCTCTATTAGAGTCGGTAAGGAGAGAGCGGCCATAGCGATGGTGGTACTTTGGCTTGGGTCTACTCCATTCTTTGAGCAGGTTGATATGATCGATTTAGCTTGTCTGTCATCTATCTGGTTGAGAGACGGGAGAATTCAAAGGGCCTTTCTTTTCTAAGATTTTATATGGTTTGTACCACTTGGAAATAATTTTGTTTTCTGAGGTGGGCAGAAGGACCAAGACAGACTGTCAAACTTAAAAGGTACGACATGCAGTATGTGTGTCGCCTGTTCTTGTGTGTCTCCCAAGTGTTTCTTTACGATTTCTCGTACTGCTGTCATATGAACTTTGAATTTTTGTGCCGTCTGAGAAATGGGTAAAATAGATTTCTCCCAGGTTTCTTTCAGCATGTCTTAACACATCCCAGGGTTCCCTCCCACTGAGGAGCTCAACCGGAGAATATCCAAGGGAAGCTTGAGGGGTCGGGGTGGGGTGGGGGTTCCTGTCTGCGAACAAAGCCCAGGGTATCATCACATCCCAGTTTCTCCCGTTGGTTTCCACCAACTTACGTAGTACTCGGAAACACTCTATGAAACTATCCATTTGTGGATGATATACCAAGATTTTTAAGGTTTTAATGCTGAGCATTTCTTTTACTTCCTGCATCAAGCGAGACATGGAGGTGGTACCCTAGTCCTTAAGGATCTCTTTTGTGAATCCTACTCTTGAGAAGAATGGTAATAATTGCTTCAATATCTGTTGTGTTAATGCATAAAGGAAAGGCCTCTGGAAAACGAGTGCCATAATCCATAACAAACAGGATATAGTGATTTCCCAGCTTAGATATTTGTAATGGACCCACTATGTCCATCGCTATCCTTGAACGGGGACTTCAATGATGGCAACCGTTGTAATGGGGTGGCTGGAACTGGAGTGGTTGCTGTTTTCTGACAGGTCAGTGCAACGTTCTTGATGTCACCAAAGACTCCTGACCAATAAAACCTGGGTGTGATCTGAGTCTTGTTGATTCCCTGATGACCGGCTGTCCGATAGGAGTGTGCTAATTCCAGAACAATTCTCCTATGCCTCAGTGGGACCACTAGTTGTTTATGCCATACTCCCTCTGTGGTTACATCACCCTGATAAAGTAACCCTTTGTTTCCCTATTTTCCTTTTTTTTAAATGTAGGGACTGGCCTGATTTCACCTCTTTTTTTCAGTGATGACTCTACTAAAGGCCTGTGTGAGGACTGGGTTGCCTCAGTGAGGACAGGGTTGTTCTTTTGGGCAAAGGCAGGTCCAGTTAAGGGGCAACCTATTTTAATTAATCAGAAGTGTTTTCTACTCTGGGACGAATCTGCCTCCAAAGGCTTTGGTTCCGCATTCTGTTTCTGTTTGCTCTATTACTTGTGGTACCGGGAATGTTTTTTTTCAAGAATCCCCGGGGCTACCTTTTGCCCTTCTTTTATAGTATGTTATTCCCATGATTGTGTAGGAGGACCTTGATATCCAGTGTGGAAGTCCGGAACAGTATCCCTGCCATAACAGCCAAACCATATCTCCAAGCTAAACTGGACTTTGATGCTTATCTGGTATATATTCCTCTGGGAGGTGCTAGGGTCAGTCCTCTGGGTATCGGGTGTCTCGCGTGGTGGTATCACAATCTCCTCAATACTTTGTAGGTCAAATCCTGTGGACTCCGCTATAGCTACCGTAGGGGCTTTGGCCTTGGCACTCAATATAATATGGGACCTCAACTTTTATCAGTTGGTGTAGATCGCACGCCTAACACCATATGCGGAGAGTCAGAAGAAGGACCCAGACACTGAGGGCATATTGGTCATGTATTTATTAAAGAATTTAAAAAAGGCCTACCTTTCCCTACCACTATGGGGTGTTCCCTGCCTACTTTACTAAGGTGCTCACTAGTCATGAATAGATCTCCAAAAGAGTCAGTCCGCTCTCCAAAGCTAACATAACTGACCCTACCACTATTTTAATCAACTAAGTCAGGAGAATGACTCCCCTCTCCTGCTAGTTGTGCTTTTGCACTTATGGTCTGTTCTTTCCAGAGAGCTGATCAATATACAATCCTTAAATAGTCTCTTGTTATTCTCTGTATTAGTTCCTTCAACTCCCTATGGGATTGTTTGTCTTTTCCTTCTTTGTTAGGGTTCTTCCTTGCTCTTTTTCGGGATCCTTCTCTCTTTATTATCAGATTCTGCGTGTACCTGTATTGTGCCCTTTTCTCTGGTATTTTTGTTGTCCAAATGCTTATGGTTCCTCTTTTCCCAAAGTGGTCTTTCTTGTATAAGGTTGATCTTGGGGGACCTCTCTGGTCTTTAGTTCCCAAGTGTTTCTTTATTGTATTCCACCATGTCTCTTGGATATTAGGTGATCTTCCCCTTTTCCCAAGGTATCAACACTCCAATTCCATTCCTTTCATCTTGGTGCTGTCTGTATTTCTTGTTACCACATTAATATAATTCAACGATATCAACTTGTTTTCCACACTTTCGTTATTTGTACTGGGATGAGTTTCGTTATTTCTAGAACTAGTCCCTTTTTGGCTTTCTGGTATTCCTTTTCTCCCCTTTACTTAAGTCTTGTAGGGGAACATCTCTGTTGCCTATAGGTACTTTGGATCTTGTACTTTCTTTGGTTTGCTTCTCGGTTTGCTTTCCACAATGCCCACTTTGTGTGCGTTTCCATCTCCTGTTCAGCATCTTGATCGCTGTGGGTAATCTGTTCGTTCAGTGCTTCTTTTCTGAGCTGGTGTTGGCGTCATTGAGGGCAGCCTGCCCACCACGATTGCTTTGTGGTCACGCCGCCAGCAGTCTCTCTGGTCCAGCCATCTCAGCTGTTTCCCTGACACGGGAGGTTTGCAGCAAGTCCTGCTTCAGCTCAAAACAGTTCTGAACTTCACAGATTTCTCTGTCCGCATCAGCTCCGCCTCCTTCAGGGGTTCTCCTTAAACGGTACTTCTCCTATCTGTCTCTGCCTTCCTCTCTCTGCCTCTCCCTGGTGTCGCCTCTTTTCAACGTAGTCTGCAGTCCATTGGAGATTGTGATTTAAAGGGACAGCTTCTCTTTCTCTCTAATAACAGTATATGTTTACTTTATCTTCGTGCCAGTCATGGAATCTGTAATGATTTGGTGTATTGGATAGTTCCATATAGGTCATCAAATGGAGGGCATCCGGGAGTTCCTCTGGGGAACGGGAGCCCTTGTCCCCAAAGAGGCTCACCTCCCTAGCCTCATGGAGTGGTCCTCCTTGGGGGAAGGGATGAATTCCCTCAAATAGGTCACAATACTCGAGCAAGAATAGAACCTATTGGATATCCCCTCGGAAAGAGGTTAAATACTGCATCTCATCCCCTAGGTATCCCTCACTCACCTGACCCTTTTCTCCGCCCATGTGATCCTCCTGTAGTACACTACCCCAAGGTCAGGGTCAGGAAGAGTCTGCGTTTCCTTTCAGTGAGGGATCCATAGGATTCATCACAAGACAGTGATAATGTGAGGGAGCCTGTTGCAAGTGAATTTGTGGTTTACTTGTGCAGGGACTTTTAGAATTTAAGCACTTTGTAAATGTAGTAGTACGCCATTTTAGTGCAAGTGGTATATGGGTCAGAAGTGAGAGTGGTGAATGTTTTAGCTAAGTTAACATTATTGCAGAATTTTAGCCTTATGGTTGCTGGCTGCAACATTGACTTTTAGGATTAATTCCTACAGTGCCAAATGTGGTAATCCTAATGAATGGAATGGGATTGTTAAATGTTTGATGTTATGAGAAAATGCAAGGGACTAACGCTTTTTGAGAGTTTTCAGGTTTAGAGTTGTGCGCAGTTATGGACTTTTCCATTGTGAACTTCATCGCCATGACAGATGAGTTAAGGGTTACGTTAGAGTGACCTGTTTAGCTAATTTCAGGTCAAAAGATGCTTTCAGTTGAGGACTTTTAGGGCAATGTCAATAAGTTAAAATGTCATTGTATAAGTGTTGTACAGTGTTGTACAGTGTTGTACAGTGTTGTACAGTGTTGTACAGTGTTGTACAGTGTTGTACAGTGTTTTAAAGATGTTTGGGTGAGATATGTATGGTAGGGTATGGGTTGTCCCCTATGTGAGGGTCGGGGGTTAATAGTTTGTGGCGACACTGCGCCAAGTGTGTGTATAGTATGGAGTGGGACCTCTGCTCCGGTGTGAGGTATGGTCACTGGTACTGTTGGACCACACCGTTTGGACATGGCTGGGTTTAACTGAAATGAGGAATGGGTCTGATGTGTAAGTGAATAAGGGGGGGACACCTTCCAATTCACGATTTATAGTATGGGCTTAAAAGGGTGGGGGGACGCCTTCCGTAAGAGTGAGCGAGTGGCTGCTGTTGGAGACACGGCCAGTGTGTTAGGGGGGACGCCCTGCAACTTATTTTTGAGTTGCACCTCTCACAAAAAAAGGTACCCCGTATGAGTGTTCCCTGTATGTTTCCCACCTGTGGATTTGTATGTGTGAAGAAGGGAGATGTGTTGTAATGTGCTTGGTGTGAATGCAGGTGCTTGGGAATACATGAGAGAACGTTGGTGTGCCTGAGAGAATGTTTAGCTGCGAGTATAGAAATGACTGTAGTGAAGGTTCCACTGTATGTCAATTGGAGAGCCCTATCCTGGGTGATGGGTCCCAGTGGTTCACACTTGTCATCTTGATGGATCTTTGTGTATGGAATAAAGTTTACTAATGGAACCTGACAGATGTGTCCAAGGAACTTACCTTTCTACAATGTTCGTTCTTCCCTGCACCTGTCCCATCTCCCTGTTCCTCCTGACTGCCTCCTTAACCCGTTCTCCTGCTCACTCACTTTCTCACATTATTTGCCTCATCCTTCTCAAATTCCGTTTTATATCTTTGTTGCACACTTCTCTTTTCTTCCTCTCGCACTGTAACCCATCACCCTTTGCTTCTATCATTTCTACGGTTTCCGGGGAATACCAAAATAATCTGATATCTTTCCCCTGAAAATGAAACTATGAATACAAAATAACTCTTCGTGGATTCATTGGAGAGGAGCTGTTTTATTGGATCTGAGCAGTACTAATTTGATGTCTACCTTTATTCTTCTGTGCGCCGCCACCTTGTCTGTCGCTCCGACATCAACTAAAAGCTGGATCTGTTTTGAGCAGTACTGCACTGCATTCTCTGCCTGCGCTGATAAAAGGGCGTGGCTCCATTGAGGTGCCAGCATGGTTGCCTACTTTGATTTCTTTAGAAAAGTCACCCACAGGTGTTTGCAAGACAGGCAATAGGCCCATGGCCTAAACATGTGTGTACAGAAATGTGTTAAATGTTGGTGCACTAGGTGGCATGTGACACAGTATAGACATACATAGCATATGTAATAGTGTGGCTGTGAGCTTGCTGCAGATTAACATTACGTTTTCGACGGATGCACCATGTATGTAGCAGAGAGATCTTGCAATTCTGGTCTTTGTGGTAGTAGCACCATAGTTCTAGTTCTACCTGACCTTAAACAAAACCAGAGACATTAAACCTCCACTCCCATTTCTCGCCACAGTTCCCACTAAATAAAAAATGCCTGACTTCAAGAATGGCATTCTCTGGTGGACTTATTTGGGCCCAGGGCAGCAGAAAGCCTAAATACGCCACTGATTGTCTGAGTAAATGTATCCCATTTCCCTCATTATGCATGAATTGAAACGTGCGCTATGCCAACCAATCAAAACGCAGAGAAAACAATTGAGGGCAATTAGAGCCCTGGTTGGATGAAATCTAGTAACTACTGAGGGTTCAGAGAGCACTATGCAGAGTCCTTCGGTGTCATTTATTAAGAATGAACCTGCTTAGTTCATATTTGTATCCTAAGAAGGATTTGACAGAGATTGGGCAAACGTTACTGCGAACTGAAGTGTTTGAGGTTTTTTTGCGATTTGACTCATCAGCAGCCTCAGTCCAAGACGTTAGTGAATATTTTTAAATATCATTGGTTAGGTGCTGCAATGAACCCAGTGCTGCCAACTACTTTGACTTGTAGATATGCTAGAGATTACTGGAGTAACATGAAGTGGTTATAACGTCTTGCGCTGTTCTCACTCTACCTATGCACGCAATGAAACAATTAATTAAAAAAATAATTCTGTGTTTACGCTGGAAAAAACTGTGTTTTTTTTAAAGGGGCGACTGGGAAAACACTGTTAAACACAGATTGTGAACATTTTAGAAAACACTGGAAAAACACCCACGAAAGTAAAAAAATAAAAATCACTAAAACAGGAAAGCCTAATTATTTCTCTTGTTCCCACCCAATGTTTCGTTTGGCTCTCTGTTCCACTTAACCAGTTTCTTCTATTTCTTTCCCTCCTTTTGTACATGTTCTCTCCCCTCTACCAATTCCTCCCTTTTCTAACTCCATTTGGTTTCTTTTAGATTCTCTTCAATTCTGTCTCTACCTATTCTGTCTCTTAACTTTCACTCATTCTGTTTCTCAATCTTCGGTCCCTTTTGAACCTTCCTTTCAGTTATTCCCTCCGTCCTCTTAGTCTCGCCCTCTCATTCTGTATCCCCTCGTTTCCAATTCTGTCTGCCGCTTCTCTGCCTTGTGCTCTCTCTCGGCCTCTTATATCCACTATTCTATAGCTCCTTGTTGTCTTTCTTACTATACATTAATCTATTTCCCTCCTATTTTGTGCATCTGACTAACTGTCCTATTCTGTACCTCCCTTGTATTCTGCCCCTCTCTGGCATTCTGTCCCTCCCTCCCTTCACAGATATATATAGCGGAATGACTGACAGTCCAAAAATAGCAGCAGCAATCAGGCAATGAAAGATGACACCAAGGCAAATCCCAGATGGTAAAATCCGCTGCAAAACAGTCCTTTATTTTTCATATATCCATGGACAGGAGGGCAGCAGAAAATGCAAAGCAAATGACAACGCGTTTCACCCTTGCGGGCTTCGTCGGGTCTAACATAATAGAGAGAGGACTTGAGTATTTATTTGGTGAAAAGGTATGTAGTCCTGCTTTTATGTTGTGTTGGAGAAAGCTACTGCCTTTTCGTGCCACATAATCGCCATCTTGGAACATAGTGCAAAAAGACATCAATGTATTTGACAAACATGCATTTCATGGTTGCTAAAAAGCACATTAGAATATAATGCATAGAAATACCAGGTTTTTTCTAATAAGCATTTGTTAATTTAAAAGAAAGGCATATTGTAACGTGGCATAATATTTTAAAGTGGCATAATATTTTATTTTATTTTACATTTTATTTTAAATGGGGAACAGTGGTCCATCCCGATTTAAATAGTAGGGAACATATAAGAATCATTTATAAATGCCTCTTGGTAAATGCAAAAGGCTATCCAATATGAAACCCTACAAATATTTGCTGCAATTCTTTCAACACTATAATACGTTTGTATACTACCACTATGTATTTCCAAATGTGCGTATTTGTATCATAGCAACTAAGAAGGTAGAAAATAGAAAAGCATTCAACCAAGTGGGTTAAGGGAGCAATTTGTTAATATATACATAATTGTATACACAATTCGAGTTGGATAAAAAATCCTCCCTATGGGGTGCAGGGCCTAGTCAATATATTATAAATAAAAAGTGACCAGTGCATGGTGCTTCTAAGCTGTCTTACTGCACTACTTGATCTCTTGGAACATTTAGTTACATTGATGTTATACATGATGTGATGCTTTGATCTCATTAGTACCAATGTTCCAGATGGTATGACTGGGCGGTTTATGTGGGCATACGATCCTATCCATGGGCGTCAGGGCAAACTAAGGAATAATGTCATATGTTGAATCTAATCCGCTCGACTTGACTGTGAAAAAGTGCGTTGCATAAAGTGCATAATTAGTATAAAAGGTGTAAAGTGCTGGTATTCGAAAAATGGTATAGTACTTGGCATTTCCGTAAGTGCTCATTTTGAAATCCATTTACGATTTTCGTTTCATCAATAAAAAAGTGTCAGATGATCTACCAAGTTGCATAATGGTATTATTCTGAATATGCACAAACTGTGCCAAATAAAGTGCAAAGTGCTAATCTTGTATTCAACAACAATTCAAATACTAGAAAGTATATGGTGGATGTTAAGCAGGAAATGGCACTTGATAACTTGTCATAATGATTAATGCTATCATCAGTTATCTGTAAAATACTGAAAGTGCTGTATTACAATCTGCTGAAGTGCCTACAAATATAAACCTGCTCGTCATCCCATCATCATTAATTTGATTATGATGTTAAAACCCTGAGTTCATGCCTCACTAAAACCGGTTAGCTCCTCTACTCTCTAGAAGCTACATGTTAAAATGCTATTCATGTAATAATGAAATAACAAACCATTGTATAAAGTGCAATGTGCGAAAAAGCTAATCAGTGAAATTACAAAAAATACAAGCACACGGATAATACTAATATTAAAAAGTGCAAGACAATCCTACAAAACTATATGAATGTCACAGTTATAAAATAGATGTATGTACACATATAGGATAGCGATTAGATGTCAGGCTTTAGTAGGCTCTTTTAGAAAAATGGGGGAAGAGACTCCTCATTTGAAGATAGTAAGAGAGAGTGGCTTCGATTCAGTTTATCAGAACAACAGAACAGAAAAGCTCCTAAAGCAAAAGATAATAATAAGCTTTAGAATAATTCCACTCAAAATAAGCCAAAAGACGCTAATCGAGCAGCAGGTGAATACTGGTTGGTTCACAGTTAGTGTCCTATGAATACATACAGTTCTTCATCTCGATTGTGACCCATCGGGGTTTTTGTATTATAATCCACAATATAGCGTGATTCTAATTGTCTTAATCTTCTAAGTCTGTCACCTCCTCTTGGGTGTAGGTCAACTGTATCGATTACAAAATATCTGAAAGAAAAGGCATTTCCAGGGTTTTTATCCTCAAAATGTTTTGCTAATGGGTAATTCATGTCCTTATTTTTGATTGCCCGTAAATGCTGTAGGATAAGCAATCTTACTTCCAGTTTTGTACTTCCAATGTACCATAAGTTGCACTGGCAAGTGATCACGTAGATAGCAAATGGTGTAAAACATTTGATTTCTTTTTTTATCAAAACTTCTTTAGTTGTTCTTGGATGGTTATATTTATATATACTTTTCTGTCTCACCTTCTTGTCGTCTTTGTTCTCCTCACCCCCTTTTTAAAAAATCATGTTATCTTCTCTAGACCCAATTCAGTGTGTCTCCCTCTTGCTGTCTTGCACACTCTTTTCTTCCTCCCTTTTTAACTCTGGCTACAATTTTGTCTCTCACTCATCTGCCTTTTTTTCCACATTCTATCCATACCCTCAACTCAGTGTATTTCTCACTCTGTTATAGCCACTTGTTTTCCTGTTCGCTGTATCCCGGTCTGGTGTTTTCCAAATCATGCTCTCAAGGTAAATCTGCACTTCCTCCTGATCCCTCTGTCTTCTGCTCTCTGGGCCGTGGGGAAAGGACAAGACCACAGTGCATGCTTTAATAGCTGCATGCTACTTTCTACAAAAGTAAACCCAGCATGGAAAGTCTTTGATGCTTTGTTTATTGATTGAAAGACGCACCAGAGGCCGAGGCAAGGTGCTAAAATCAGCACTTACTATAAGACAGCTTACGACAGCTGAGCGGTGGCTAATTGTTGATCAAGCTGTGGTATGGGACGCACCCTGATTTCCCCCCCCCCCCCACCCCCCTAGCATGGTGCCAAGCTCCGACCAGGGCGGTGCACCCGACATTTTGAAGAACACTGCTCTAAGTGGATGCAACCTGGAGAAAGACCATTACTGGATAAATAATGTTTGGTATATATTTCTGTTGTAGTGTATTAGAACTCCAAGTGATGTGTGTTTTATGTGTAGCAATATGATAGAGTACATTTAAAGTATACCTGGAGTGTAGTTTTTTGCAGTGCATTTTCGGACTAACTGTACCTCACCACCAGCCTTCCGTCCTCGAAGCACTACCTGCTCGGCCATAGCTACGCATAAGCTAGTTTGGTTTACATTTTTGTTTGAACCCTGTCTTTCTCTTAGGGTCGATGGTTTCACACCCCTCAACAGAGAGCTGTAGAAAAAAGTTTCTAATAATTCAGTACCTTTAATGTCTGTAATAGCCACTAACTGGTATGTTCATGAAAAATATCAAATCGGTGCACTATAACACATAGAATTACCCATATGAAAGCAGCATTACAAAATCTTACACGCCATCGTCTAGCATTTAATTGATTGTATCACCTATTCAGTGTCCAGTCATTATTAGTTTGACTGATTGTTTACTTAATGAAATACTGATTAAAACCTGGCCAATCGTTTTTCAGCCTAGGATGAAATAAATAGCTACTAGTATACCTTACTGAACATTTCAACATAACTTTTTTGGGAATTGGACCACACATCAAAGTCTTCACCCTGAGTCTTTAACCAACAATGAAGGTAATTCACTGAAGTCTCTAGGACAATTTATGGATTGAGAGAGGGGGCATCACCAGACCAAATGCAGCAGGAAAGCTCATTGGACAGTTCACCTGAGCCTGCTAGTAGAAGCGTTTATATTGAATTTAGCTGTTTTATGTTAATGAGATTTTGTACTGTGACATTCGCCACCGTAGTGGACTCTCGGCACCGGGGCTTGTCTGGAAAGCAGTGGGGTTGTACCCCCGCTGGTGTCTTGGAAAGCGGTGAGTTGAACCCCTGCTGGTGTATGGACCTTGGTCTTTTGGAGGAAAGGAAAAAGGTGAGAGGAAAAAAGCAGTAGGAAGTGTGAGAAACCTGAAGGTGTCTCATCCGCTGGTCCCCAGGGATCTGTCATCTAGACATGTCACTACACAAGGGTCAGGCATAGTCAGGCAATTACTGATAATGATACACATCTGACTTCCATTACACTTCCCCACAAGAATAAAAGGCGGAGCACGAAAGCACACTCTGAGCAAGGCAAAACATACGAGGAAGCAGCATTTCCCAAATGGCATGAGGAGAAACACGGCAAGACCATAAAGGGTTGCAAGCAGGGAATTGCACGTGGCCTTTTCAGAGGAAGAAACTGCTACTTTCACAAGCCCTCGAGAATAAGAAACATAAGACCGGGAATTAAAGCTGAAGAAAGGTGCATTGTGCATCGAAGTTACCCAGGGCTCTCCTGCATTGATAGCTGAGACGGAAAGGAGCGTTTGCCACCGTGGTACTGTCCTTGGCTCCTACAACAAAGCAGCGCCAGTAAAGTCAGCACAGCCGGTGAGTCTGGGAGACTGATGATAGACCTGTCTGTGTAAGAACCAAGGTTGCAAGCAGCAACATTGTATAAAGAAAAATTGCAAAGGACAGAGTGTGAGGCGTATGTGATGAACGATGCGAAGATAGATGCCATATACAGAGTGGTTCGGCACCATGTAGGTGCTCATTCAAAGGTCTGTTGGGTTTCCCACTGAGAGTGTAACATTTGTGAATTGTGAAATCGAAGTGGTCCTGCAGTGGGTCAAGCCAAACCCTATGCACATTTGAAAGTCTTTGATCGATAAAACAAACTGTAATTGGTCTGACCCTGGCTCAGGTAGACTAATTGTGGAAAAGGGATCTGAGCCTGGCTGAGGGGGCTACGGGGTGAACCGTGAGTCGCCCAAGAAAATATTTTATATAAGCATTGGAGAAGGGGATCTGAGCCTGGAAGAGGGGGATCTAGGGTGAAGAGTGACTCGCCTGATTTGAGTATTTGTAAAGGAACTTTTCGTTTGTTTTGGTACATCAGGCCCTCTGAATCACAAGACTTTAATAGCGCGAGACTTGGGCAATGAAGACCCTTACGTTGGTAATGGAACTGTGTCCTCATGCCGAAGAAGCCTGAAAATGTGCTATGCTCAAGTGAATGGCCTTGTCCCATGCTGAAGACGTGGGGAAGGGAGGCCAACGGCCTGAACATCCCGGCTTATCTTTTTGTGAACACTTCTTTCTTTTTCATGAACATTTCCCCACACTATTTGTAAATTAGCGGTAAGGATTGGCAATCGTTTTATTTTAGTATAGGCCTTTTTTATTTTGACGAGACTCAACTAGGACTGCATTATTTTTTGATGGTCATAGCTTGCTCCCATCTTAGATTTAGCTTTAGATAGGCATTTTTCACACCCTTGATAAAGTTCAAGAACACCCTTGAACTGTGGTCACTTGTCTCTCTGTTTTTGATACCATGCCTTCCTTACAGAAAGAAGACCTACAGACTAGCAATGGGAACATTATGAGGGAGTTGTGTGGATAGGGTATGTGATGATGAAAGAGATGCATGGCTCGTCATTTGCAGTGGATCAGATGGAATGCTGATCAGAAAAGGGGAAAATGCAGCCTCTTGGTAACCGGTACCAGTACGTGTTGTGCAGACGCGGTGCACGGATGGTCGGTGTTTCCCTGCTCTCACAGATATTAGTGATTGACGACTATATGGAAACAAGGTACCTTACTTGGGAGGTGCGGTCTGAGTGAAAAAACGTTTTTGCTGTGAAAGGATTACGGTGGAAGCCCCGCGGGCAGCAAATTACTGAATAGGAGCACTGGTCAGGACCTATGGCTATTAAGAAGCAATGAAGAAAGCTATATAGCCTTGATATTTGAAGTCTGCAGCTACTCAAGGGTGTATTGTGACACCAGCACTACTATTATACAAAGAGGAGCAATATTGAAACCTCTGTGTGGCCCTGGATTACATGGTGGAGACTAAGAAAATGGAGCTCTTCCCCTGAAGAAAGTTTGTGCAATCAGTGCAATAAAGAACTGAAACATGTCGGGATTTGTGTTGGTCTGAGTTAAAATACTCAGAGATTGGAAGAGTTGTTAAAGCCATTTGTGTGTTTTGTATTGTTTTTTACTATTGTATGTGGTTATATGTATGTGAAATTAGTGATTTGTACTGTTTTTGTATCTACCTTTGCGTAAAACTTTATTAAAGGATAGTTCCGGGACTTTTTTTTTATTGTCCCTACGGGTCGGCCATGTGTTTGTAAGCATAAATCGGTAGATCGTAGGAAACTTTCCTATGGACCTTACCCGACTTTTCGCCCATTATCGCACTCGAAATCAGCCTCCATTTTGTGATAATCCTATCATTCCGCCGCATCGACCTGGCTCACCTGCCTTTGCGGCACTAAATCAAATCCCCCGCCCCTGAAACAGACTTTATCAAAACATTCATATTCCCCGCCTCTATCCGTGACGTGACTGAGCTGCGTAGGCAAACGCGCCCAGGCGTCTTCTACGCGACTCCACACAGACCCCGGAAATCAACACAGATCAGCTCACAATACAGCGCACCACAATTCGGAATATGAAACTGTACTTTGAAATCAAACCGCAAGATTGTAAATGTGGTAAAGTACATTTATTTGACATCAAATGTTTAGAGAATATTCAGCGATTTGCATTTTTATTTGCTCATGTTCCAAAAAGTTCGTATTGAGGAACGCGATGGTCCTTTGCTGTACACAGGGTCTTAGAGCATCTCACAATACAGCGCCACAATTCGGAATGTGAAACCGTGGTTTAAAAGCAAACGGCAAGATTGTACATTTGGCAAAGTACGTTTATTGGACATCAAATGTTTAGAGAATATTCAGCGATTTGCATTTTTCTTTGCTCTCGATCCAAATTAGTTCGTCTTGAGGGAAGCGATGTTCGTGTGCAGTACACAGGGTGTTGGTTTACGATAAAAATAAGCTCTTCGGTCGCACTGATAATCGCATGGCTGTTCCAACAACGAGGCACTAGGCCACCACAACGGTAGGTATGTTGCATCTAACCGTTAGTACCGCGTAAGGGCATACTTGTACTTGGCGATCGTCCCATAAAATGGTCAGGGTGGTAACGTTGTTCACGCGGAGAAGCAACTGGCGGCTGTAGAAGCCGTCCGCCGGTGTCCGGTACTCGTGACACAGACAGTAGTGAATGATGTACCTAAAAACATAAAAAATGAAATTAGTCTCACCATCAGATCCTTATTAAAATCATAGCGAGGACAGCGCTACTGGGTGTACACAAGTGTTTAAAGGCGTGGCGAGGCAGGGAGGGGGGGGGAGTGGAGTACAAGGTAAGTAGCATAAAATAATAAATAAATAGGGCCAGCTGGTGGCAAGTGCAAGGTAAGTGCAGAACAAGTGCTGGGAAGGGGGGGCTGTAGGATACTGAGACAGTCCCCCAGTGCAGGGGTTGACAGGGAGGCAGTGCAGGTGGAGAGTGGAAGGGCCCAGGACCGAGGTCGCAGACAGTGGACCAGTTGTAGCAGGGGAGAGGGAGAGAGAAAGCAGAAGCAAAGAGGAAGGTTTTGAGGTGCTTCAGTAAAAGCAGATGTTTCTCCTCAAGATAGTGCGCGGTAGAAAACAATATGCCACATAGAACGAACAAGTACAACTGAACCCGTCTTTAAAGCCACTGTATAGTAATGAAATTGCGGTATAAACTCATCAAAAGTTACTTACATTATATTTGCATTTTCCATTGTGTCTCTGTGTAGGGCAGACCCGAAACACCACTCCTTCTTTGCCGACGTTACTTCTTCTAATGAACGTGGCTCATCGTTTCGTTTCTGAAATTTTATTCATTATCTTTTCTTAGTCTTTCAGGATGGTCCCGGCCTGTCAAGGTCAAATCACAATAGAACCTTATACTGGGTCGTGGGCCGTTCCGCCACCCGAGCAAAACATCAAAGCAGCTGACCTTCACTTTGAGCGAGCACACATTTCTAGTTAGCTCCAGTTAGTGTAAGGGCATCTTGTCTGCGTGCCTTTTTTTTTATTGTCCCTATGGGTCGGCCATGTGTTTGTAATACGGAAACATTCTATAATTTTTGTAAAAATGATTTATATTACTGTTTGGTTTAATTGCAATGGGCCTGCAACATGAGGAGACTCGAGAGAACAGACAATCAAATTACAATCATTTAAACCGTGATGTGTATTTCTCAATGAGCTCTGCTTTAGGTGGACATGGAACAGAGGCAATGTTGGGTGGCAATGCAGTTGTCCCCTGCATAGGTTCGTTCACCACTCCATGTATGTGCCTATCGAGGACATCTACGATAAGTCTCTCAATAAACTCATATTGCATATCCTCAAACACTGGTTTGATCACCCATTGTTTACTTCTTTTAGTGAAGGCCTTATTGTAGCGAAGCGTCCCTAAAGTTCCGGTCGTCCTACTTTGTTGACGGCCAACATTATGGTTATGTGCCAAGACCGCTAGAAGAGTCCGATTTATCATGCCTTCCATGCCAAAATGCAATCTTTTGGGCCTGTACTTTAGGCACATATTGTGGAACACCTCCAAATCTCCTGTGTGGCAGAATTCCGTGAGTCCCCTCAAATCTCTTGTTATAGTTTTATCAAATACAATCTTTTCAATGGCCTTGTGAGTGGGTGATGAAGGAATCAACCACTTCTTCTTCCGTGCCTCCTCTGTGGACAAATGGCCATGTTCACATTTGTGGAAATGCTCATTTGTCGACCATCGATGTACGTTGCTACAGTGCAACATTACTGACCGCCATTTTTCCAGTAGAATTTCCAACGACCCTTCACATGTTTTTGAGCTCCACCAAAGATGGTTGCTGATTGACTTGGACCACTGTGAAATACCTTGCATATCTTTTTTTTTTCCTGCAGCCGACAATTTTTTATTGATTGTTTTTGCAAGATGCCATACGTCAAATTGGTGATTTATATTTTTGTACTCTTCTCTCATTGTCTTGGCAATTGAAACGTGTCTGTCCGTGGCTATCAGGTCGATCACCATTCCCCGCGATTGTAGTTCTTGCAATGATGCTACAAAGCCAACTTTCTCCATGGCCACTGAGGATGTACTTTGTGACACCTGCACGACCACCGAACTCACAATTTTCTTACTTTCCATGTCCTGAAAGTGGTAGGTGCAGTACTTGGCTGAAAATCCTGGGCTGTCGCACTGTCCATCACCGGCTAGCCTGAAGCGTTTGCCCGCGAATGTACTTTCCATTGACATTTTTTCCATTCTCCAAGCTTCGCTGATGGCTGGAAATAGATAATCGGTTTGGTATTTGTAGAACTGACTTTTCGCAATGAAATGGATTCCCACAAACTGAAAGAAATACTGTAACTTTTTAAAACTTGAACCACTAAAAAGTGCGGCCGCTGCACAAAGTAGATTGCCTGCTGGCAGTTGCCCCAGCATGGGTTGTGCAGACCATGCGAACGGATGATATTGTGTACAGGTGGCATGTATTTTAAGGTTAGTGCCTCGAATTGCACGAGTCACATTAATCAATGGCTCCCCACATACTTCCCCACCAACCCAATGCCCACATTTCATCATCATAATAATATCCATCAAACAGCTATCGAATACAATGAATTTGGCCTCTTTCCTTATACTGTCACTCTGCATCCCAGCTGGTTCGGCCTGTAACGTTGAGGACATGTCACTCGCATGAAAGGTACAATCTCTGATATCGTCTTCCGCTATGCTGAGTGATATTGATGGTGTTTCATTGTCGTCCACTTCATTCTCTTCCATTGCAACATCTGTTCCTTGTCCGGAGATGGGAGAAAAAAACAATGTCTTCAACTTTCGCGTGCTCTTATTTTTTGCGGGTGTGGATTCTGTGAATTGATCTACGACTGCATCCAAACTACCAGGAGGACATTCACTATCAATGGCTGGTGGTGGTATAGCTCCGTTGTCAATCACTTCATATTCTTCCCATTGGCACGATGCATCTCCAGTCTCAAGTCCCTGCCAAAAGGTTTGACAAGCAACATCTCTCGTTCGCTTCACTGTCTGTGTAGATCTAGTTCTTACACCCACTCGCAACTAGAGGACAGATTAGAAAAGGGATGTTCAGTTTAAACACAACTTACAGTATTGAACTATTGACAGTGAAAGACAACATAATATAGTGAACAGGACACTAACCTTCTTTTGCTTTCTTTTCTTTGAAACTTTCTTGCCTAGAAATTCAACATCTGGACGCTGTTGCTCCGACTCGTGTGTGCATGTCTCCACTTCCTCTCGCGCTGCAACGACTATATTTTCATGATAAGCACATCCATCACTCACTGAGGCTCCATCGACTCCCTGAAACATAGAACTTTCATTAGTATGTATAATAATATTGAAAACACAAAATGTACTTGGGGACCAATACCCATACGTACATCTCAATAGCAAAACACGAATGAACGCATTGTGTAGAACATTCAAACGACAATAGTTCACGCATTGTTGATCTAGTTAGATTGAACTGTCAAGATCCATACCTCGGGCTCCGCATAGACTTCCATTGATGATATTATTGAAGATGACGCTTCAGCAACTCCCTGAAACACAGTAATTGCATTAGTATGGTTTTCTATTTTGTTTAAAAGAACATAAACTTTCTGCAGGCGTCAACGGCTCATCTAAATAGACCTGCACAAATGATCAGTTGTCTAAAATAAATAATGGATATCTAAATATGATTCGATTTGCTCCATCGTTGGAAGTGTCACCACCCAGAGATCTGCATCAACTACTAGGGGTGATGTTCTTGTTGAAGAAGCTCCGTCAGCTCCCTGAAACATAGTACTTGCGTTAATAAAGAAGGAAGTATAGCGGATGTAATCACGTCATTTGATCTCGCATGATTGATCTGTCAGTATCCATACCTCGAAATGAATAAGAACATCAAGGGACGCTGTAACTGCGGTGCACACCTCTGCAAGCTGTTGCGCCGACCCGTAACTGCATGCTCCCCCTTCTTCTTGGACTAATGCTCCATCGACTCCCTGAAACATAGGACTTTCATTAGTAATGAACACAATATTGAAAAAAGAAGACACATAGGAGGGCGACGACAGAAGGACATACCAATGGCTAAAAACGAAAGAAACATTGTGTGTAACAATCACGCTACAAGAATGCAAGATCTGATGATCTCCATCGATGGAACTGTCCGGAAACGTACCTCGAGCATCTGAGTGACATCTACGGTTGTCGTCAATGCGTTGGACTCCTCAGCATCTCCCTGAAAGACAGTACTTGCATTATTTTGGATAACAATAATTATAACTGAAAACAAAGACTAGAGGACGAGTACTGTGGTGTACCATTAGGTAAAATGATTACACGATCAATTAAAACTATTGATTTACATGCCTAAAACAAGTCAGTGTCAGAATAGCTAAGTAAGATTACCCGATAGGCGCTTGAAGTGGCTGATGACTGCAATAACGACACGGATGGAGAATCTTCCGCCTTCATATTGAGTGGATACATAAATGGGGAAATTATTGTTAGCTAATGCTACACACTACCGCAAGGCCGAGAGACAAATACGTAAACTTGACTCACCAGTGGAGGGATGTGGACGAATAGAGTGGGAATAGCGGTTGAGAGCAATTTTCGCCTCGCTCGCGGTGTTTTCTTCTTTATTAGCAATGATGTGGAGTACATGTCTGGGCTAAAGTGCCTGCTGCAGATGCGGTATCGATCACCCCTCTTGTCCGCAAAGACTTCAAGGACTCTACTTTCTAGCTCAGAGGCTGGATATCCGCAATATCGGACCCATTCTCTTATCTGATCTATTGTCTTAGGGAAAACATGCATTATAGTACCTTCAGATTTGTTATGAGTCTTCGAAGGGCAACCGCCAATGGAACAGGCAGGCATTATGGAAAGTTCTGAAAAGTAAAGATCAACAATTCTCTATGAATACCAATGTGTTAAAACATTAAATGACACATAAAAGGTTCAATGCAAGGTCCGTTTTGGTTCTTGGAACTATACACGTTATTCACATGCGGATAAGTATTTCAATAACTTTCAAAAAATAGAAAAAGTAATTTGACTAAACTCAGAACATGTGACTAGTTCCTTGCATGTACTGTCGTGAACGAAAAGAAAACATGGATGCAATTTGATGACTACTAGCAAATAGATATAAATTAAAAAATTGGACGCAAAATGATTATGGTACATGGACTTACCTTGACGAACAAACAGTTAGATGCAGGGATCAGAGTAGTTTCTTGTCGTAGAACAGGGAGCAGTTCACAGGTTGCAAACTGACGAGTTTGCTCAAAGTGGTCACGGAAGTTCACAGAGACGAAGAGCAGATAACCAGCACCTTCACGGGTTGACTAGCAAAGCGCAAAGAAGTTCTCATTAGAAATATGAAGTGGGTTATAAAGAATTCGAAACAGGGGTGTGTTTGTGAATGAATGACGTGTATATGTCGTGGCATTATGCGGATTGCAGGGGGGCATCCAGCGTGAGGGGGGATGCTTGGCAGGAGACACGGGGTCTGGAGGTAGACATGGGAACAACAACCCATGCTCTATAGACCACTTTGAAGTGTACATGGTCTTTGGCACCTCTTGGCCTTTATCGCTCCCTGACAGCTCCACTTGCCAGCAGCGCAAGTACCCTGGTGCGAACTGCCTTTGATAGGGCGGGGGGTGGATCGGGGCGGTGGTCGTGCAGACAAGACACAGGAAGACTCGTGAATGGAGACACACTTATGTGGATTGCAGGGGGGCGTCCAGCGTGAGGGGGGATGCTTGGCAGGAGACACGGGGTCTGGAGGTAGACATGGGAACAACAACCCATGCTCTATAGACCACTTTGAAGTGTACATGGTCTTTGGCACCTCTTGGCCTTTATCGCTCCCTGACAGCTCCACTTGCCAGCAGCGCAAGTACCCTGGTGCGAACTGCCTTTGATAGGGCGGGGGGTGGATCGGGGCGGTGGTCGTGCAGACAAGACCCGTTTGCCGCAGGGCCTCACCAAGGAGAGGCCATCTAACTGAATGTAAGAGGATGGCTGCAGGATCTACTACATGGAAGGCAGGGGGGTGAGTTTATAAATACCTCACCCTCCCAGGAGAATATATGGGGGTCATCTCTGTACCCGGTGCCCAAAAAGAGGATTTATTATGATCAACCATATTTATTATTTACCTATAACCATGTTTTGTATCAATAAAATCCAACAGCTTTTTATTGCCAACGCTTGATGCCAACCCACAAAATAATATATGTATGACTGCTGCATATATGGGTTCAACGGTTATGTGGATTGAAGGTGTGCGGCCAGCGTGAGGGAGGATGCTGGCCGGAGACATGTGGTGTGACAAGACAAGGCACTGGAAGGCTATTCAACGGAGACACACTAGATTCATTTAAAAAATCAAAACAACCATTGTTAAAATATATGTTGGGCTTTATTTTAGATTTTAATTAAACATAAATAATAAACATTACACATTGTAAAGTTGAGGTTGCAGCACATCGAGGGAAAATCCGCGGTATTGTCCACTGTCACTGGGGAAATGTTGTCTAATGGCAAGTACCGCACAGGCAGGTATTACTCTCCGAACGCGGTGTCCGAGCCTCCCGTGAAGCCACCAAGTGAAGCAACGATAGGCCACCAGCCTGTACCACCTGTGAAAAAAAAAGATGCAAACTGTATTAAACTGACCAAACTTTCTTATCAATGTCGATTCAGGTAACACATGTCATTTATCTTAGAAAAAAATTATATCTAGAAAATGCACTATATGGAACCAATTTACATGTGTTCGAATGATATGTAAATGTAATTTTATATGTGGGAGACGACCATGAAATAGTGGTGGCATCACTGACATCACAAACAGAGTATACTTACTCGTTACTCGGATTACGCGGACGAACAGTGCCACGAAGTTCGTGCATAAGCACCATCATCATCCTCAACACTGTCCGTGAGAGGCAGGCTTCCCTGAACTCTGGCAGCTCGGTGATGCATTGCGGACTTTGCTCGCCTTCCTGCAGACTTTGCTCGCTTTCCGAAATGTAGGCCAAGCACCCGGAATTTTCACGGCAGCAGCAGTTCTCCTCCTCAGTTGGCATTAGCTCGCACCGATTGCACGTGCACCAGGTGGAGACGCCGTCCATGCGACATGGTCCAGGCTCTTCATCCGTTGACTGGTCCTCCCAACTGCCGTCCGAATCCCCATCGTTTTCGCGTGCTTGCCTTTCCAGTAGTTCCTCCTCGGTGTACTCTGGCTCGTACATATACGGCATTATTGTGGCCATTGTGCGGTAAAGATAGTAAAATAATTTACAGAGATGGTACAGGTGTTCACACGGGCTACAAGCGGCGAAGGTAGCTGACCAGAGCACTGAAACGAGTCACAGAATACTCAAAGTAACACAGAGAGAGGAATGGAATCGAAAATCTGCTGCTGTATGTTGTGAAACGGTCTGTTTATACTTATTGGGGAAAGAGGCGTCCTGCCATTTCCATGGCAACACGTCAATAGCTGAGGCGCAGCGATTGTTGACACGAGACGTGCTTGAAATGGGCAGTACGCGTCTGCTGATGTCAGGCTCAGGGGCGGGGGATTTGATTTAGTGCCGCAAAGGCAGGTGAGCCAGGTCGATGCGGCGGAATGATAGGATTATCACAAAATGGAGGCTGATTTCGAGTGCGATAATGGGCGAAAAGTCGGGTAAGGTCCATAGGAAAGTTTCCTACGATCTACCGATTTATGCTTACAAACACATGGCCGACCCGTAGGGACAATAAAAAAAAAGTCCCGGAACTATCCTTTAAAACAATATTTTGATACTGTGGACAAACATCACGTACTTGGTCTATTTTTTCAAGACTAGAGGTACAGGGAGGGTTTGTTTGCATTAGACCGTCTGTATAGATCAGCAATTTTTGAAATCATTGAAACTGTCTCCTTTATATATAAACAGTTGTGGTCACCCCCTGACCGTGTGAGAGGGAGTATTTGAAAGGGGTACTGCTTGCCTTTAAGTAAGGTGGGCCTCTTGGTAACCAGCATTTTTTTGTGATGACCTTTTCTAGTGCGCTGGAAGGCGGTACTATAAATTAGTTAGTTCATGGGTGAGTGATGGACACGAGCAGTGAACACCCATGTGAGATGTGCCCTAGTAATGCAGAGGCTTGATTGTTGGTTAACATTTTTGGATGTGCTCTGCCAATACTCTGGACATACTCTGCAACTGCCAAGCCAACATTTTCAGTCTTGGTCTCCGCCTGTGTGAAGCGGTTCCGACCCTGCATGTTGCGTGAGCATCACTTGTCTCTGAACCACATACTCTGACTCAAGTTTTTGGGTATGAATGACTGCCTGGATTTCTGCCTGTACTGCAATGCATTTTCAATTTGCATGCATCAGGGAGCACGTCCCCACTTCTGCAAACTGTTGGTCAGGGCACTCAACACAGGCAATACATGCAACGCCACTGGCGATTAGCCCAGTGCGCTGCCTTCTCACGTAGAGCACCATCCAAACCTCGTTTTGCGGATTGAGCACCTTGGCTGCCATGGAAACACAAGCAATGTCAGCAATGTCCTGTAAGGATAAAAATCCCTTCACCACACCATTGGTGCTTCTTATTGATGTAAGTCCCGCTTTGTTACTTGCTACTCTTGTATTACTTAAACATTGTGGTTACAGACCTTGCTTTGCTATCCTCGGCTGCCTCTTGGATCATCCTGGTTGGTACCTCTGGACGATTGTTTCCCTGTGTTTGACCTCATTGGATTGCTTAACTATGGATGCTGTGAGATGCTGGTTTCCTCCTCTACATTCTCTTGGAACTGTCCCGGATTGTATACCTGAGCAGTAGAACTTTGGATGCTATGCTGTGAATACACTACCTGTACTGATATGATCCACAGTGTTGCCCTTTGGAAGAGTCCTCATGCCGTCTAGCGCAGGGCATCTTAACCTTACTAACCTCCTCCTCATTGCCCCGTTCTCTTGTCCTCTTTGGAATATAGCTTTTAGTCCTTGGTGCGTTTCTGCATTCTTTTGCTTCCTGGGGTTCCGCTCCTCATGCTCTACCGCAGGTAAGAGTCATAACAGGTTATGTCCTACAAGAAACCCTATAGAAACCCAATAGTTATGATTCCTGTTTTGTTCCTTCGATAACTAAACAAAACACTAGTCCCTTGGGCCATTAGGTTGGACACATTCTGCACATGGCCTACGTTCAGGAGATTAAGGTTGGTTGCGTTCATGCTTGCTCTTCTCTGTGATATATAAACAGTCTAGTCCTTAAAATGTTTTTTTTTTCTTTTCTTAGCCTGGCATATCCAGAGGATCCAATTCATCTGCTCTTTCAGTCGAACCGAAAATTTGCCCAGTACATATCAATTGGGAAAGTCTTGTTTCACCAGAAATGTCACTCTCAGTAGACGAGACCCAGTATTGGGTTGATGCTAAAAGTTGATAGGTTGAGTTCCTCTGACATCTTGGCAAGTCTGACCGTATGCTTGCTCATTGACTTCAGTGGGAGGAAGTCTTCAGTCACCCAGCTCTTCACTTTGAAGAGTTCACCAAGAGAAAAAAAGTGCCAGTAAAGGACTTCTTTTCAGGACATCCTGACCTGGGGGCCACTTTTCAGAGGTTGCCAGTGCCAGGAGGTATTGTAGTGTTTCCAGTGACTCAGAGGCTATCCCAGGTGGGTCGCCTCTGGGTCTAATCTGGATACTCGGGGCTAATCTGAGGCAGCACTCTTGGGGACAAAAGGCACCTAGGGCAACAACTGAGGTTTTGTGTCGAGTGGTATACCTGTAAGGCAGGACCGAGGTTCCCTGCTCTCGACTAACAAGACCGGAGTATGTGCCAAGGATCCCCATTGAAGGACAGCTGCTGGCCCTCTAGAGGTTTCCCAGTCGGGTGCTAAACTCCCAGCCTTCGACCAAGGACCTCGCTCTTTGATGGCCTAACCTTCTACTGGCACTGATGTGGTTCTTCACTTGAGAGCTGATGCTAAAACAGGGTATGAACGAAGGTCCCTCTTTTAGTGTGGCTAATCTGAGCACCAGGAGCTTGTCAGGGGTGCCTTCCAGAAGGAATTCAAAAGCAGAAAAGGTGGTGAAACAGCCCAACGTTCAGGAGTTGGACTTGCAATCTGGACTTCTTGTGATGAAGCTTACTTTTATCTGTTACAAAATGGCTGATGCTCCTGATGTCACAGAAGCAACGATTTTTGAGTACTACCTCATCCGCACCAAGTTACTCCATAATAGAGGCTGCAATTGCCGTTTGTGCTTCGTTGGATCATGACTGTTTTGCTTTGATGCCAACGGCTAGCACTGACAAGTCTTTGCTGCCCACTCTCTCATTGGTCTGCACTACATTATGTGTACCTCTGGCTGGCTAGACCCTCCTGGAAACCGGTATTGGTGGAATCATGGTGTTGGCCTACTGTGAGGAATTTGACCACCCGTGCAGTGGGTGTGTACTCACATGGGCTTTTTTGAAATTGTATATGAAATTGAATGAGGTTAGACCAATCTGTGGAAAATGTGTGGGGCTAATCTGCACACATTTCCCTATGCTCACCACCCGGCATACACATACACCTGTGCACACACAGCCTACATGTGCAGTATTCCCTGTCACACTTAGTTGGAATGTGACACCAAGGAGCACATCAAGGCATCACCAAAGGGGAGGGCAAAACCTTCCCCCCTACCCCCTCTGCCATGGCCAACCTAATTAAATACCACAGGCTCCATGGATCCGCCCTATCCTTTGTTGGCCTTACAGAATGGTGGCAGCAATGAAACATAATTAGCATACTAATAACCGGCCCACATGTGGACTAGCTGCAGAGGCTAACACACGGCAGGAAAACACCCAACAACTTTTGATATGCACTGTGTCAACCTGAAGCCAGCTCCCACTCCTCCGTATCAAGGGCAGTGAAGTGCCATGTCTGGTACATGTGTTTACAGTAGGCAACCCCCACGGGGGGGGACCTTTCAGAGGGTAGGATTATGTCATTTGATGGAGACCAAGTCTGTTCTCGCCACAACCTCAAGTAAGTCCTACCTTTTAATCAGGAACCCCAGAGAGCTCAATTGACCAGAGGGACCCTTTGATTCACAACAGACAGGAAGATGAGTGGGACTTAGTACATGTTTTTACCCCTTTACCTTTCCTGTTGCAAAGCACTCTGGGTATGACCTCACACATAAAGGAAGATTGTTGGTAGGGACCCAGTATTGGTTTATTAAGGTAGGCTTAGCCTACACCAATCACTGGGGCCTATTTGGCTTTAAAAGAGGGACAAAGCCCTCTTTTGGCAGATCATCTGGAGACTTTGCAAGGCGTTAACAAGAAGAACTCATTAGGACCATGGCTGAAGGTAGAGTCCGCCTTGCAGCTTCCACCAGAGAAGAAATGCCTGGATTTCCAAGCGGGAAGCAAGATCCCTCCCCTAACCATCTCCCAGAGAACAGAGGGAGATACTGAATCCAGAGGACCCTCCAAGCAGCCCAGAACAGGCACACAGCCAGCACACAGTATGCCCTGCAAGGCTCTGCAGCAGGCTTCCTAGGTGGGAAGTGCCACAGAGAGTCTGAACCAAGCCAAGGACAAGGCTGTTGCCTGCAACACTCCTCAGCTTTGGGCCGTCCGCCTTAAACGACAACACGAGCCACTGAAGAAGCTAGGAGTGCATCGACCATCGTCCGCCTTAAGGACATTTTCGAGCCAGTCAAGCCCCTCGAGCTGCAACTGACTGCACCACCGACTTGTCACTCCACAGTCACTAACGTCGTCCGAGACGCCGCGACCAGTGCTTCAGACCCACCAACCAGCACTGAGACAACGATTCCTGACCCCGAACTGCAGTGTAGGTTAGAATGCAGCCATCCGTCCATCCTCAGTCGCCGAACTGTCTGCTGCCTGATGCCTGCAGCTGTCTCCCATCGTGAACTCTGTTGCAGGCACAAGGTACATTGTGGTTCTGTCCCCCAGGTCCTTCTCCGAAGGTCCCTAGTGACATTTTACTACCCATTGCTCTTTTTGTACTGAAACCAAGTATCCTTGAACTATTGCGATTAATTACTTTATCGACTACCCTCCTGTCCGTATCGAATTTGCATCCCCTTTCCTTTTTGAAACGGTCTGTCCTGTACATTCCTCCACACGGTGGGTTGTATTTTATTTTTTGTAGTGTGCTAGAACTGTCTGTTGTGATGATGATAAGGTAGATATTTGTACACCACCTTTCCTGGACAGTCCCTTTTATCATTGGGTAATAATATTTTTGCTGTGTTGTAACTAATCAACGACCTTGCAGAGATGAGCCTGCCGTTCTGTCCACGTTACCAAAATTGGACAAGGTTTATAATTGACTTGTGTTTCCAATCTGTTCGGATCCCTTCTGGTGTACTAGAGGTGTGGGGCCGATTTGATGGTGTAGAAACCAATATTCATCCCTGGACCACTGGTGCCCCAGAAGTTGATTTGTCACACCTGCATTCTACTTTACCACCATCTCCTCCTTTCTCCTTTTTACCACCACCTACCCTATGTATGCCACCACCTCCCCCCTCATTCCCCTCTTTACCATCACTTCTCTCCTCTTTACCACCACCTCTTTACTCACCTCTCCAAATGACTCCATTTTCTTGCCCGTCAGCATATATTGGACATATACTCCTCCACCTGCCGGAATCCATGCAAGTGTATGCACCATGATCTATAATTGGCTTCATATAATTGGTATTGGTTACATGTGTGACATTTACCTTATAACTTATTTTCCCGGGCATTACTGCTGCTCTCACGCACAACTTGTTTTAGCCTGATCTACATTCTTTTTGTTAATCCTTCTGCTTTTGTGTAAAGTACAGCAATTCTTTCTAAAATATCTTCTTACATGTATGGTGCTCATTTGCGTCTCTCGTAGCCTTCAATCTGGCTATTTGTAGAGGCTTTTGCAGTGTGGTTGGTCTTGCTCCTTTTGGTTCTCTTTGATTTTCTCAGTAAAACATTTGCACTGCGAGGTTTAAGGTGATCCTTCTACTTTGATGGCCTCCCCAAGATCGCGTGACCTTGGGGAGCCACCCAAAGCTTTGTGGCCTGGTTGGTTCGCATGGAATCCTTTTGCTGGAAGACTGTCCTTGCTCACAGATGTCTAATAGTAGGTGACCCTTATCCTTTGCAGGCTTTGCTAAAGGTTGATCCTTCAGCTGCTCAGTTGACTGCCCTGTTTCCAGACAGAGGGACCTAGTAGGTGACCTGCATGGCCAAAGATGCACTGCCAAAAGAGAGGAGTGTAACATCATTGCACGCTGGGCAAATGAGCTTTAAGTCTGTGCTGCAACCTCAGTTTGTCCGAACAGTAGGGTTGGTCTGACCAGACAAGTAGTTGGGTGCAAATGTCATTCCACTGGAAGGATCGGCAGTGGAAGGAACATTCAGTAGGTTTCGAAGTCTCATGCCCTCAAATGGTAGTGGGGAAAAGGAAAAGGAAGAGGGAACTATTGATTGAATTATGAGAAGAATACCTTTGTTGTACCAAAGCACCAGATGCAACACATGAATAACATTAGCTGAAGTTAGAAAGAAGATTCCGCAGCTTCAGTAGTTTCTTTTTTTTTTGGTGGTTGTTTGCCTCCGGTAGTTATATCGGTGAGTAATTTTCTGAGGGCATTGTGTAGGTCTTGGTCGGTAGTCATCTTGAAGATGAGTTTGGTGTCGTCTGCATAGTTGTAGGTTGTCGGTCTATGGGTTTTAATTAGCTTTATAAGGGGGATCTTATAAATGGTGAAGAGCAGTCTGGAGAGGCTCGTTGCTTGTAGTACGTTGTATGTGAAATTTTTTGTTTGGTGTAAATGGTGGTAGGTGGGATTTCAGGCATTATAGTGCAGAGCTTTGATCAATACCGGATTCTTCTAGTCTCTTGATGAGTTGTGTTTGACCATATCAATATCAGTGTTATCAGCATTTATTTTTAGGTCGTCCAAATGGAAAGTAGTACTGATTCAGTTACTCTCATGGGTCTGAAACCAACCTGCGATTGGTCAAGTATTCCGTTCCTCTATCCACGATTAAGTAGTTCTTTGTGCACATCGTCATCCAGGATTTTAACTGGGTATGGCAGGTTACTTTTTTTTTTTTTTTAAAAACCTTTATTTAATGTTGGCATGGCATTAACAAATATCAAGCAAACCATTATGGACATTTAGGAAGCAAGCACACTTATTCAGCTCAACATTTAAACACACAATGTTTCACGTCGCACATAGTAATTATTGATTGTCTCTGTCGATTACCCCTCATCTTCCGACCGGTCCGCTGATGTTTTTAGGTATGCTCTGAGTGGGGCCCAGATGTCCTTAGGCCTAGAGTGAGTTTGTATGCACTGCGAGTAGATCTCATCACCTTCCTGAGTGTGGACCAGGTCTCGAAGCCATGTTTGGACTTTGGGGGGGAGATTTAGACTTCCATTTCATAAGTATGTGCCTCTTGGCTACTGCCCCCGCCACAGCAAACAGTCTACGAACTTTTGTCGAGGCCTTTCCAATATCTCCTAGTAAATATTTCAGCGGGGTCACCGGGATATGGATATCCAGTATGTCATTTATCGTCTCTACTAGGTCTTCCCAGAATCGGCAGATCAGTGGGCAATTCCAGTACATATGGATCACGCCTGCTGCAATCATTCCGCACTTGGGGCAAACTGCTTGCTTGGATGGGTTGAATTTGGTGGTCTTTTTGGGGTAATATGTAATTGATTTAAAATTTTGAATTGAATGAGCCGGAAATAGCTTTTAGAGAGATGGTTTTAGTGTAGTATGTCCAGTAGTATGTCCAGCGTGGCTCATTAATTCCTATATGGAGGTATTTCTCACATTTGGATCGCATCGTGTTGATAGATGGGGTGTGTGTCTGTACCATTCTGTATATTTGAGATGCCTCTCTTGAGCCCCGCTGGTGTCAGGATATCCGCTCGGAATTTATGTATCGGCGGTTCCTTGGGGAACGACGACCACATGGCTCTGCAGGGCGCCTTTAGGCGGTGGTACTGTAGGGTCCTGATCAGGCCGGTGCCTATCCTGTCCTGGATTTCAGTAATCGTGACAAAGCGGCTCTCCGGAAAGAGGTCCCCCAGTTTGGCTCTGCGTTCCGGGTCCAATCGGCTCTGCAGAGTACGGTCCATGGTTGGTTCAAGGTCTGGGTATGCCCACAGTGGGGCATGTGGCCAGTAAGGTGTCTCACATTGGATTCTTTTCAGAATCTGCATTCACGCACGAACCGTGGACTACAATGGGTCCGCCAACACCCTCTCTTCCCTTACTTTCGTGAACACCATACTCTGAAGATCTTTTGGTGCCGCTGCAACCTCTTTGGCATGTATGTGCGCCTATTATTACGTATCCTGGAACCAGTATCTGGCGAACTGAGCTTGGCTGCATAATAGTATAAAAGGAAGTCCGGCGCAGCCAGGCCCCCTGTGTCGTAGCGTTCGGACATCTTGGTCCAGCGAATCCTGGCGGTGCCTCCTACCCACACAAAGTGTACCCTACGTTTCTGTAGAGTTTCGAAGAATTTTCGACCCGGCCAGATGGGGATGCCACTGAAGAGATTTAATAATTTGGGGACGATCACCATTTTTAGCAGGGATATTCGGCCATACATGGATAGCGGTAGTTTAGCCCAGAGGTTGAGTTTACTTTCCATCTGAGATGGGAACGGACCGTAGTTGTTGGAGTACAGCGTATTCTTATCTGTCGCCAGAATGATCCCAAGGTACCGGGCTGTAGTGGGCAACCAGCGGAACTGAGTAGTGACCTCTGATTGTGTGGCGGATTTGGTTAGCAGTATTATTTCCGATTTACACTGGTTGATCTTGTATCCGGAATATTTTGTAAATTCTGCAATATCTTGAATTATCGGTGGAAGATGTGTATCTGGATCCCTGATGTACAGCATAGTATCATCGGCGTAGAGTGAAATGAATTGAGGTTTCCCCATGATACGTATCGCTCTCCATGCGTGCTTAGTCCGCAAGAATGCTGCCATTCCCTCTATAGTGAGCGCAAATATCAACGAGGAGAGAGGACAGCCTTGTCTCGTACTTCTTTGTAGTCCAAAACTAGCACAGAGGGTCGTGTTGATCCTGACTATGGGGTTGTGGTATGATATCTGTATACTTCGGATGAATCCCGGGCCGAATCCCATCTTCTGGAGGATGGCGTACATAAAACTCTAGGAGATGCAATCAAACGCCTTTTCGGCATCTAGTGTTACTGCAACGGTCTTCTTCTCGGGCTGTGGAGCGGGACGGTATAAAGCCAGATTGTTCTGGGTGAATCAGTTTATCCATATATGGGTTCAACTTGTTGGCTATGGCCTTGGCTATAATTTTTACATCCACGTTCATGAGCGATAAGGGCCTGTATGAGGAAGGGTTGTGAGGAGGTTTTTGTGGTTTTAGCAGGACAGTGATTATGGCCTTGTGCAAAGATGGCGGTAGGGATCCTCCCTCCAGGGACTCCTCCCAGACTCAGAAGCTGGGGGGCTAACTCTGTGACAAATGCTTTGTAAAGATTAGACGTGATGCCGTCGGCTCTGGGCTCTCTGCCCGCCTTGAGGTCTTTGATTGCTTGGGTTATGTCATCCACTGACAGAGGGGTATCCAGAATTACCCTGTCCTCGTCTGTGAGCTTTGGAAGTGGGTAGGAATCCAGGTGTTGCAGAAGATCTTCAGACGACTTTTGGTCCATATTCTCATATAACTTGGAGTAAAAGCGTAGGAATACCTTGTTAATCCCTCTCTGATCCGTGTGCATTGTTCCGTATTCATCGTTGATACTAGTAATTTGTCTGTGGCCTAGTTCCGATCTGATGAGGTTGGCCAGTAATCTGCCGGATTTGTTGCTCTCTCCGTATCTCCTGGCTTATGGGTCGCATCATATAGAGGACTTCCTGGTCAGCCAGTGTCTTGAATGTTGCGGTGGCATCCTGTAGAGGGGCCAAGGTGTCTAGCCCAGGTGACCTGGTGTATGCCTATTCCGCTGTTTTTATGCAGACTTCGGTCTGGGTCAGGGTCGAGCGGATCTCTTGGAGTCTGCCATGTACCGTGGCGATCAGATGCCCTCCCAGCCATACCTTAAAAGTTTTCCATATTGTGTTGAACGATGTCACAGAGCCCTCATTGCGCTCAAAAAAAGTCTGTTACTTCTATGCAGAGTATCTCCACCAGTGCCTCATCTCGTAGGAGATGTGGTGGCATTATCCACATTCGCGGGCTTCGGGTGTTGATCCTAATTGGATGTCTAATATGATCGGGGAGTGGTCCGAGAGGGTCCGGGGCAATATAGTGCATTCCTTAGTCTCCTGGATACACTCAGTGGAACACAGCCAGTAATCGATCTGGGAGCTCGAACCATGAACATATGAGTGAAATGTGAACTCTCTGCGAAGAGGGTGGAGTGGAGTTCCCTCCATGCATCAGTCAACGGTATTAGGAGCATAGCCTGTTTAATGGTTGATGCTGCGTTTGTCTCTTTTCTGCCGCTTGTGGTTGTTCTGTCCATCTCGGGATCGAGGATGGTATTGAAATCCCCACCCCATATTACCTTCGCCTCTCCTATTGGCCAGTATCAGCGTTAGTATTTAGTGGTAGAACTCTGGGGTGTCCAGTTTGGGACCATACGTATTGAGGATAATTATGTCTTGTCCCCGAGGCTTCAGTAGTTTCAATCGACAACAGATATATATTTGGGGTTTGGGGAAATTGTGAACTGAAGAATGGAGTTGGCATAGCAATGGGTTTTTGTGGACGTGCATTCAGGAACTGTGCCTGCTGCAGCTGTTCCTCTTTCTTTTGCAGGAGGCTTGGGAGAGAGTTATGTGTAATTCCTTTCACCCAACTCATTCTGGTTTACCTGGTACAGAGCCCCACAGCCGAGGAATGAGATGAAGGGCCATGCAGGGATCTGTACTTAGTAAGTAGGCTGTGGTGCAAGAGTGGTGAAGGTTATTGCAATAGTGATTAATTCACAATAACCGGTTTCTCAGCAGGTGAGGGATGGATTGATGGACCTTGAAAGGATCAGTACAGTAGATGGTGGCCATGGGCAGGACCATAGACCAACTTTGTTGTGGAGCAGAGAGTAATCGCTCCTCAACCTTCATACCCACACATTTTGAAGTGTGCTTCTAGGACCCTAAACTGCATGTGTTTAGTCTAGGTTGTCAGTGGAATCTCTTATACCTCTGCCTCCCCAATTCTTCTTTCTCTACTGTATCACCCAGTCTAGCCAAAAAGTAGCCCGGCCTACCCTGCTCTGCTCAAGACTTGTTACATCTTCTTAACTGGAGTGTGGTGGGGTTCAATATTATAGCTTCTTTGATGGGCTGCCAGAGACCCACGACATTGGCACATTGCCCTTTCTGTCTAAAGCCTAAGTCATCTTTTGAGAATCTTGAACTAGTTTGATCCACGAAGGAAAGTGGTGATGGACAAAGTATCTAGATAAAGGGTCCTAGGCAGATGTTCCACTTGGTGGTCAACTTAACGCAATTAATGGTATTAATGTTTTTTTTATTTTTTTAAATGGTCTTCATTTAGCATTTTTGAGGCAAACTCACTACATCAGATAACATGTAATTCTTTGAACAACCCATGACCCCCTTTAAATAGGTGAACTTGGACACATGACGAAAATCATCACATTGGATCTGGGCGAGTCTGTTTCAATCAGTTTACCTTTTTATTCCCCCCCCCCCACCCCCCTCAACCCACCTCCTAGGACAAGATGGGTCAAGTATGAAGTTAGTATTGACCGAGATCGCTGGTTCAACGGGGGGGCTGAGATGGCCTTGGCGGTGGCCACTTTCTACACATTGAGGAAGGGCAGCCATTCCATTTCTTTTGCCAGCCTCCGGTTGTGGTGTGCCCCTGTGATGTTTCGCATTTCATAGATCTCTTTGGCTTTCTGTGCCCACATTCTTTCTGATGGGAGTGCGCTTGCTTTACATTTTATTGTGAGGCAGATTCTTGCGGCCAGCAGCAGGTAGTGTGGCATATGCAGCAGACACACCCATCAGTTTTCAGATACCTCTGGACCAAACAGGACAAGCCAGGTGGTGTGGCTGCGATCCATCCCTTCTATGTTTTTGATCCATGCCAGTACTTCCTTCCATTATGCCTGCACTTTCGGGCAGGCACACCCCGCATGCCAGAAATCTGCTTGCTTGCAACTACCTCTCCAGCATAATGGGCTTGACCCTCTGAATTTTTTCACAAGGCGCTTGGGGTCGTATTGCCATCTGTGAAGCCGTTTCAGCCCGTCTAACTTATATTTTCATGAGATGGAGGTTTTGTGAGCATTTCTGCAAAGCTGTGTCCAGTGGTCTTTGTGTATTGGGCCACCTTTTTCCCATCTTCCCCTGAGAGCTTTGATCGTGTCCTTTGCCTTGCCCAGGAGCGTTTTGTATATCTGCGAGATAATGCCCCTTGATGACGTGGCTTCACTCAATATCTTTTCGAGGGGCAGCTGGCCACTCTGTATCTCGTCCTTCCACTCCGGGGACATCAGTACTCCCTTTAATTGGAGGAACAACAGGGCCAGGATGGGTTTGATTATCAGTCCTTCTAGCTGCTGGACGGTGAGGCATGTTTTGCCTTTTATGATCTGACCCACTCTTTCTAGGCCTGCCTCATACCAACTTTGAAAGCGCTAGGGCTCTAGGATTCGAGATCCGATTGGTGTGGCCCAGATGTTGCTCATTTGGGATGGCCATGTTGTGTGTTACTTCATCTCGCCTTTGTTCCACCACAGCTTCAGGAGGAGGCCTAGAATCCTATGGTTTATTACCTTGTGTGGGAATGACGATTCCGGCGCCCAGTCTTTCAATGTCACTGGCCTCATTATGTGGTTTTCTCTTTCTACGCACTGGTTATCTTTGTCCCCTCTGAGATTCAGGATCAAAGCCCCGTATAGATCCTTGGCCTCTTTCGTGACATGGACTCAACTTATTTCAGGGTTTTTGGGGAGATCAGGATTCCCAGTCCAGTTGGATCCTCCTTGGCACTATCCCTTGTGTTACTGTAGGGCAAGATAATAGATTTTTCTATGTTGACCTGCAGTCCTGCCCATCGCCCATATTCTTTTATCGCTTGGAGAACTTTTGGTATGGAGTATGCTGGGTTGGACAGGTAAAGGATTATGTCGTCCGAACTTTTATTCCCGATTCCCCACATTGATTCGTTCTATTGCTGGCTCTTTCCTGAACCTATTCCCCAGAGGCTCTATGGATAGGGCGTACAACAGGGGGGAAAGCGGGCAACTCTCGTGAGGTTAGATTCTCTGGACACCTTCCCATTCACTACCACCCTTGCCGCGGGTGCCTCGTATATCGCCTGAATCCCAGTGAGAAACTGCTCCGCAAACCCCAGCTCCTCATTGTGGCCCAGAGAAACTCCCACTTGACCCGGTCGAATGCCTTCTCCGAGTCTAGGCTAAGCAGGGCATGGCCTCCCCACTCTCTTTTCGAGTGCTCCATGGTATCTAGGGTCTTGCACGTGGCATCCGCTCCCTGTCTTCCTTTTATAAAGCCCACATGATCAGGGTGTATTAAGCAGGCCTGATTATTCGGGTGGCTAGGGCTCTGGTGTAGACTTTCACATCTGTATAGGAGCTATATTGGGCGATAGAATTTGCAATTGGTGGGGTCATTCCCACTTTTGGGGATAACCACTGTGTGTTTTTGTAACGGAGGCTCGTCCAGTGTCAAGTATGGAATTGAATAGTCTGGTCATGTGAGGAGCTAGTGTGCTTCCAAACCTCTTACAAAATCCCATTGTGTAGCCATCCCCCCCTGGCACTCCTCCCGGGGGGGGGCAGTCTATTTATTGCTGCTTTTATTTCTTCAGGGTTCAACAGGACTTCTAGGATGTCTATCTCCTCTCGAGTTAGGCGTGTTACTACAGCTCCCTCGATATATTTGCGCATCTCTGGCCCCATTCCGGGGTCCTCACTTTGATAGTTTTTCGTAATATTGGGCGAACTGCTATGCTATTTTGTCGGGGGCGGAGGCACATTGTCCCTCCTCTCAGTAATGTGACCATCACCTCTTTTGTTTTGCTATTGTCACCCCGAGTGGGACGGGTATGCCCAGACGTGGGTCCCGTGCCTGCTGGGCCCAGATACCCAAGCTACTCCTCACTGATGACGCCCAACAAGGCTGAAACGTGTCTGCGGATGCTCGTGGTCTCGTGCAGAAGGGATGTGACTTAGCAGTTCGGGCTGGACTACCCCTTTGGGGGTGGGACCAAGCCTGATTTGCATATGGTCTTTCCCCTTTTGTAATGGCTGGGCAGGCGAAGAACGATGGTCTGGAGGGTTGCCCAGAGCGATGCCAGAGGTTAGGATTCATTCCAAACCCTCCAGCCATCACCTCTTTTGTTTTGCCCTCCTCTCAGTAAACCTGATCAACCCATCTCTTTGCCCTCTGCGCTCTCAACCTATTCGCTATCATCCTGTCGGCTTTGTCTCCCTTTTCGTAAAATTCCTGCTTTAGGAATTTAAATTTTCTTACTGTGTCCCCTATTCCCAGCGCTTTCAGCTCTTCCCTTTTCTGTTTCAGCGCTCTGTTCTTTGTCCTTATATGCCCCTTTGAGTGTAATTTGCTCTGTAGTTGCTTGATTTTGTCACCCAGCTTCTCCTCATGCAATCTACGATCTTGTTTTTTTCTGGCACCCTCATTAGGGCGCTGCTCCATGTTTCTTTTCCCACCTCCCAGAGTGTAATTTCCTCTACTTCCCCATTGTCATTGACCTGAAAATATTCCTCTATCACCTTAGTGAGCTCCTGGGCAAAGAGCTTGTCTCGCCACAAATACTCGTTGCAGAGGCACTTGGGATCTCCCCTATTTATGCCTTCCATTTTAAGGTCCATGGTGACCATGTCTTGGTCTGACCTGCCCACTATTCTGTGCTATATGTGATTTATATTCTGTACTTGGTAGCAGAAGGTCGCGTGGACACTTGCTAGGAACGTATATCCTTTCTGCTCGGATCCTGGGTCCTCCACACATCAAATAAAGCTCTGCTTTCTAGGCTCTTTTGGAACTGGTTTCTTCCTCCCTGTGGCACCCCCTTGTATTCCGGTTTGCTCGCCAGTCTGTCCACTTCTGGATCGGGCCATGTGTTGAAGTCCCCTCCAACTATAGTATCCACCTGCTTCTGTGAGGTGAGGGCTTCTTCAGTAAAGGCGTCTTGACTCCGATTGGCGGTGTATACTCCGGCTAGGGTGATCCAAATCCCTTCCCATGTCCCTTGGAACAGCAAGAGCCTGCCCCCCATCAGTGGGTGAGCCCTTGGATCCGTCAGTCGGACCCACCTATGCAGAATTACACCCACCCCTCCATTTTTCTGTGTGGCCGAAGCCCAGTAGGTCTGTCCCATCCCTCTTACTTTCAGAGGCCTCTCTTCCCCGACTTTTAATCTTGTTTCTTGGATAAAGAGGACATTGAGCGATGCCCTCCCAAATTCACCTGCTATAGGGGACCTCTTGCTGGGCGAGTTCAGACCCTTGCCATTTGGAGTTCCTGCCCCCTAATTTTCCTTCCATTCCTGGGCTTTCTCTTCTCGTATACAACTCTCTTGCGTGTCCACCCGCCCCTCCACCCTTGCCTCTCCCTCCTTTTGGTTTTTCTTATTCTCGAACCCATCTGTCCCTAATTTCCCAACCCTAGTGAATAGTAACCAAGCTAAACTCTATTCAAACATGTGTACCTGTAACATGGTACCTTACACAGGCACCCTCCTTCAACTGAGGGCCACCAGGTTAAGAATTCCCCGTCGCCTGGGGTCTTACTGTCTGTTCCCTTTGCCTCCCTTAGTAATTTCCATGTTTTCCCCTATTGTACAAACTGGTTCCGTGCTCCCTCCTGGGTTAAGGCGGCTTCGATGGCGAGGGGGGAGTTTAGTTTCATGTATTTCCTTCCAGCCTTGCTTCTTTTGTGTCTCTGGGGTCTTATTTCTGGCTGCGTTGATCTTGGGGAGTGAGCCCCCTGAGGGCCCTTTAATGTTCTTGTCTCAGCACACTCTGTCAAATGTTGCAGGATTTGTTTTGCTTCCCCCGCTGTGGTGGCTCTGTACTCTTCCCCTTTCACCTCGACTGACAGCGCAAAGGGGTATCCTGTCATGATGCCTACCCCCGGGGACCCAGACCAAGTCCAGCAACCCCAGAAGCAGGCATCAAGTTATTCTAAACAAGCCCAACAACCCCTGCTAGGGGCTATTTGGGTGCAGTCCTGGCGCCTATGGTGCCAGGCTCATATGGAGAGTCAGTCCTGGCGCCATAGGCGCCAGGCTCATAGATTAAAACTTACCTGATGCAGACCATGCTGCAAACTCACCTGATGCAGACCATGCTGCAAGAGCTCCAAGCCAAAAGAGGCTTGGAAGGGACTACTTTTACCTAGGGTCTATTTTTTACTCGGGTGGGGCTGGGGAGGAAAACTTACCTGGGACTACTTTGGAGGCTATTTAAACCACGCCCGAAGAGCAGCACACGCTTCGCGTTATTCTGTATCCAGCAGCGTAACGCTCACCGTGCCTGCAAGTCTGCATCCAGTCTTCTGCCAAGCCCGCCTCGAGTCTGGAGCTCCTAGAAAAAGGGAGAAGGAAGGAGAAAAGGTTAGAACAAGAGCAATACCTTTGATCCTTACCTGAATTCCCGATCCTTCGAGCTGGAAGAAAGAAGTTATTTTATGCGCGTCGCCTCACCTGTTGCAGCGCCACGCTGAACTCTCCGGCCTTAGCCGCATCTTCACATTCCACTGCATCCTTCTGCATGTTCCCGCCGCACTCCGGCACCTAAGGGGAAGACAAGAACAGCAAGGTGAGCCAGGGAATACACAGAGGCAATATTAGTTACCCCCCATTGACTTACCTGATTTTACCAACGGGGGTACTATTCCTCTTCACGGGTCGGCGCAGCTTTCACTGCATCCTCACCGAACTCCGGCCTCTAAGGGGAAACAAAAGGACAGCAAGGTGAAACAAAGGGACAAACAAGGGGAATCCTCCTCGCCACAATAGACTTACCTGATTTTACCGCCGGAGACATTATTCCCCAAGGGAGAAAGCAACAGGTTACATATTGACATTATTTTATCGAACTGTGTTGGATAATACAAATCCTTACCTGAATATTACCGGTTGCCACGAGGAACTCTTCGCTAGGGTCAAGCTGCAACCTGCAAGGAATCGGACAATAGTGAAAGTCAGACATTTGAACTCTTACGGACTACATACCTACGGCGTCTTGCCGGGAATCTCAGAGTCAATATTATTCTGGAACGAACCAATTACTTCGAGCCAGTGAAGCAACTGGTGATCTACGCACCCTTGCGCTCAATGCAGGATGGAGAGCTCATCTTTCTAAACCATTAGGTGAGACTATAAGAGGGGACATCAAAGGTGATCAGTGGGGAGAACAGCGGGAGTGGGGGGGAATGGGGCTTAACGCTCAACTCCACAGGTGGTTAATTCCCTTTCTCCATTTGCAGAAGAATATTCCTACGGGCCAAGCAAACGAAGCTAGGTGGGCCAGTCCAGTCCGTCATCTCGGCACTATGCGTCACATTGGTGGAGACCGCAGCTGTCCAGTTCAGATCTACGCCCCTGTGGGAGCCAGGTGAGCGTAACATATCCCCACCTGTATCGTATGCCATTGTCTGTAAGCCATGTCGTGAGAGGCCTGCATTCTCTCCTGCGCCCAAGCGTGAGACCCGACAAGTCTTGGTATATTTTAACCTTAGAGCCTTGATATTCGATTTCTTGTGCTTGTTTTGCCCTGAAGAGGATTTCTATTTACTCTTTATATTCCAGGAATGTCACTACTATTGAGCATGGATCACCACTGAACGCTCTCGCTCTATGTGCTCTTTCGATTTGTGCCCTCTTCCCTCCTCCTGCCTGGTAGAAGAGATTCACAATGTCCTTTCCTCTCAACCTGGGCCAGTGTCTCTCCGTCCGCTTCCTCCAGGCCAAATATTTGCAGGTTCGTTCTACGTTCTCTAGGTCATGTAGCTTGAATGTGAGTTCTTCTCCTCTTAACTCGATGCCTGTCATCCTGGAGTTTAGTTTCATCTCCACCAGGTCTGCATTGATCTGGCTGTGTTCGGGTGTGTTCCAGGTTTTCAAACTTTCCCTCAATTATTTCTGCTTTTCCTCGCAGATGTTTGTACGTCGATGCGTAGGGCTCTTATTTCTGCCATCACCCCCGCTATATCTTCCTTTATAGCTGCCTCACCCATGTTGGCACTAGGTTGGCGAGGACCCTTGTTTGCTGGGTCTCTTCCCTTCTGTATTGCTGGAGCGCTTTTAGTCCTCTCGTGGGGGTTCTTGCATCAGTCGCCACTCTCCTTTTGCGGCTCCATGATGGAGCCAGACTTGTCCTGTTCCGGGTGCCCCACTGGGGTTTGACGCCTGCTCCCAGTTACCTCGTGGAGCTATGCGCTTCCTTCTTTTCTTGGGTGGCGTTTTACACCCTCGCCTTAGGTTATTGTGCGTGGACTAGCTTTGTTGGTGCCCCTTCCAGCTGGGCTTACCCCCCTGCGGGGATTGTCGCTGTTCCTCCGTGCTGTGTTACTGGCCTTGCTAGTGGTGCGGTTGGCGCTGGGGTGCGCTTTCTCCCTCTTGCGTGTGAGTACTTTGTGGGAGGTCGGCCTGTGGATGGTGCCCCCTCTACCTCCGCAATCTCCCTTTCCTTTCTGCATCTCCACCTCCTCACGCGTTTGTTCTGATTTATGGGCTCCCTGGGGGCTTCCTCTTGGCTCTTATGTTTCCTTGAGGGGTGTTGTTTGGGTAGACCCCAGAGCCTTCACCACGCTTATCTCTGCAAGATAGTATTACAGGCCCTCTGCCTACGGTGTCTTTTTTTTTTTATTGTTTGCAGTGGTTTGGTGGGGCAATGCCACTGGATTGTGGGAGAGCCCCCAACGGTAGCCTCTTTGTGGAGTGGTTTGACTTTAATCTCCTCTTCCCTCCAGGTGCTGTGATCTTCAGCGCTACGCTTGCTAGTGCTAGCGTGTCTTTGTCAGTCTTGCAGCCTTGTTTGTGCTGTGGAAGTGGGGGAATTGGTCGTGTGCCAGAGTGCCCTCCCCCTCCCTGCACCTGCTCTCTCTCCCGCGGGTCGGGGTACCAGGGATCTCTCACCTGCTCTGTCCGCTCGGTAGGCAGCGCTGGTAGCTCCTCCCCTGCCGTTCCTCGGCTCACAATCGGGGCTTGCCACCTGCTTGAGGGCTGTCGGGGGAGCCCCTCTCAGGGCCTCGCTTACCTTAATCCTTTTCTCTCGCCACCAGGGACGTGAACTCCCACCGGCTCACCTCGACCTCCTGGCCGTTATATTTTCCTCTGTCACAGGTTTCCCCCTTTCTCACCTGTTTTCCTTGCCTGGTGACTTCTTTAGGAGGAGTCTTCTTTCGTATGGTTCGGGTTTTATACAAGCCCGCTCGGCCATCCTCGGCTTCCAGTGTTCGTTCAGCTTCGATGTCCGGGATAAAGGGGAAACTCCAGGAAACTCAGAGAAAGGGATAAGAAGCACGCGGAGGGGGTGCAAGGGTCCGGGAAGGTTGGATAAGAAGGAGGAAAGGTAGATTGGAAGAAGGGTTTCCTGGAACCAGGAAAAACAGAATAGTACAAGGAAGAGTACAGAGCACACGTCCGGTCACAGCTAGCAGCAGCGTTGAGGCGCGTGGAGCTGCAGTGGGGTGGCCTCTTTATAGAGCACGCTGTGTAGAACGCGAAGACTGGTGAGCGGCGTTCTGGGCTTGCAGCCATGTTGGTAGTATTATGGAGTGTAGACCCTGACGTGTTAGGGACCAGGAGGCCCAGAAAGGGCGAGTTCGATGGTTCATGACAGCATGCCTCCTCCGAAAACCCGGCTCGCCGGGTTTGCCTGGGTGTATGAGATGGAACCTTCTGAGTAACCTGGGGGTATTTAAGTTTGAGATAGGTTCCCAAGTGCGTTCACTGGGGGGGATACCCTTTCCATTCCACCAGGTACTGGAGTTGGACACGTCTATATCTGGAATCACAAATTCTGGAGACCTCATACTCCAGTTGGTCATTGACGAGTACTGGGTTAGGCCAGAGGTTAGTTCGAGAGGTCTGGGCGTATGGCTTCATTAAGGATGTTTGAAAGACTGGGTGGATTTTCTTCCAGGAGTCTGGTAATTTGAGTCGAAAGGCCACTGGGTTGATGATTTCCTTTATAGGGAATGGCCCATAATACTGGGGAACCAATTTATTTGGTCGCAGATGCCGTGGCAGCAGCTTTGAGGATAGCCATACTTTATCCCCTATTGAGTAGGAAGGGCTCGGCCTTCTTTTGGAGTCCGCATACAGCTTGGTCTGTGTCCTGGCCTTCTCTAATTGTTCTTTGGCTTCTCTTTGTACATTGATTGTTTCAATCCAGGAGTCGATTGTGGGAACTGGTGTAGGATGTGGAAGGACAGTAGGTAGAACCGAAGGGTGGAATCCTTGGCTCCAGAAAAAAGGACTGGTCTTAACGGCCGAGCGATCCGAGTTGTTATAAGCGAATTCAGCCACTGGTATTAAAAGGGACCAATCGTCCTGGACCTTGGTAGAGAAGCAACGGAGATATTGTTCCAGGGTTTGGTTTACACGCTCTGTAGCTCCATTGGTTTGGGGATGGTAGCCTGAGGAGATGGCACGTTGAATTCCTAGTATCTGGCAAAGGTGTTTCCAGAACTGAGAAATGTATTGAGGCCCTCTGTCCGATATGATCTTGGAAGGGAGTCCATGTAGTCGGAATATGTGTTCCAGGAAAATTCCAGCAAGTTCTGAAGAGGGTGGCAGTTTATACAGGGGTGTAAAATGAGCCATATGAGTAAACAAGTCAATGGTGACCATGATGGTTGTGTATCCCCTGGAAGGCGGTAATTCCACAATGAAGTCTGTTGCTATGAATTCCCAAGGCCTTGTTGGTAGTGGAGGTTGCTGTAGTAGACCCGCCGGTCTTTTGTTATTGTGTTTGTTTTGATTACAGACAGAGCATGCCTGGACGTACAGTTGTACGTCAGCTTTCATTCCGGGCCACCAAAATTGCCTTTGTATTAGTCAGATGGTATTGGTAATACCACAATGTCCGGAGTAAAGGGTATCGTGACAGAGGTTTATTATCCTTTGTTGTAGTTTTTGTGTTGGGATAACCAAGGTGTTATCTTTGAACAGGTATCCATGCTTAGTCTTCAAATTCCACTGGTTCTTGCCCGAGATGTCTTTCCAGAAATCAGAGGATTGAGTTTGCATGCGGACTTCATCTAGGAGACTGGTTGCCTGAGCTACAAATATTGTATGGGGAAACATCTTAGGAAATGTTCGGTCTTCAGGAGGTTCATAGTCAGGACGCCGAGACAGGGGGTCAGCGATTATATTTTGTGTTCCAGGAACATGGTGAATCTGGAACTGGTATTGGGCAAAGAAGAAGGCCGAATGGGTCTGACGGCTGTTCCTGCATTCCAGGGCCTGTAATACTTGGAGATTTCGATGGTCCGTGTGAACCTGGACAGGATGTTTAGCTCCTAGAAGTAAATGACGCCACTCGGTGAAGGCTTGACGGATGGCTAGCAGTTCCTTTTCTAAAACCGAGTAATGAGTTTCACTGGGGGTCAATGTCCGTGAAAGATAGGCAATAGGGTGTTCCAGTCAGTCATCGAGTTCCTGTTTCAGAACTGCTCCAATGGCATAGTTAGAGTTGTTTGTTTCCACTAGGAAAGGGTCGATTTATATCAGGTTGAGCCAGGACAGGGGCTTGTGTAAACTCTGTTTTCAAGCGTTGGAAGGCCTTCTCCTGGACTGGTGTCCAATGAAAGGGAGTATCTTTCTTCAACAAGGCAATTATCGGCTGAACAATCTCGGAGAAGGATGGTATGAACTTTCGATAGAAATTAGCTAAGCCCAGGAAAGACTGGATCTGTTTTACAGTGGTCGGAGTTGGCCAGGATAGTATGGCTTTAACCTTAGATTGATCCATTCCTATGCCGTCTGGGCTAAGGAAAAATCCTAGATAGTGAACGGTGGAAACATGAAAAAGGCACTGCTCAGGTTTTGCTAGAAGCTTGTGCTCACATAGTCGTCGTAGTACTGCCTTAACATGTCCTTCATGCTTGAGAGGGTCCTTTGAGAATACCAGAATATCGTCCAGGTAGACAATGACGAAGCAAAACAGCATATCCGAAAACACCCGATACATAAAGCGTTGGAAGATCGCCGGAGCCTTCGCGAGTCCAAAGGGCATGACCAAGTATTCATAATGACCAAAGGGTGTTCTGAAGGCTGTCTTCCATTCGTCTCCTTCCCTAATACGGATCAGATGGTAGGCACCCCTGAGATCCAATTTGGTGAATATTACGGCTCCTCTTACGGCTTCCAGGATGTCTGAGATCAAGGGTAATGGATAACGATCCTTAAGGGTGCACTGATTTAGACCTCGATAATCAAGACAAGGTCTGAGCTCTTTGGTATCTTTCTTAGGAACAAAAAATAGTGAAGCTCCGGCTGGAGATTTGGATGGGCGTATGGTGCCGTTTTCTAGGTTAGTATCTAGGTATTCACGAAGGGACTTTTTCTCGGGTTCAGACAGAATAAACATCCTTCCAAAGGGAATCACAGCTGAAGGTTCGGTTTCAATAGCACAGTCTTCTGGCCTATGGGGTGGTAAGGCTTGAACAATAGCAGAAGAGAACACATCGCCGTACTCCTGGTAGGCTTTAGGAACCTGGACGATGTTGGAGACCGTGAGAGGACCTTGCTGGGTTGTTGAACGGTCTTCCGATGGTGTTGGAGAAGGATCCAGGAGTAGACAATGAGACATGCAAAATTCAGAACCTGGGAACAGGGAACCTGCTGTCCAATTGATGTATGCATTGTGTTTTTGTAGCCAGGGCATTCCCAATACCATTGGGTAATGGGCAGATTTTATGATGTCAAACTTTATCTTCTTTCGATGATGGTTTATTGCAAGCTCGATTTCCTTGGTCTGAAGAGTTATAGGTCCAGAAGAGAGAGGTCTGCCATCAATTGCTTCTACGGGTTGCAAGATTGTCCGGGATTCATAGGGAATATGATGTTTAAGGACCCATTCTTGATCTATGAATATTCCCATAGCCCCACAGTCCACTAATGCCAGAATGTGGCAGGTTTCCTTTTTGGATGGTGATAGAAAGGCCTGTAAAATTACCAGAGAGTTTTGTCCAGGAGAGTTCAAGGATGGTATAGATGTGGAGCCTACATCTCTCTCCCGAAACTGAGCTCCATCTTGGATCGGGAGCTGGCGTTTCCCGAACGCCGTGGAGGGGCTATTGGACGTTCCCTGACTAAATGCTTGTCCGAGGCACAGTACATGCATAAGCCAGTATGGATCCTTCGCAACCTTTCTTGGGGGTATATGGGTCCACAGAAGGCCCCTAGTTGCATGGGTTTGGGTTCGTTTGTGGGGACAGAAGGATCTTCGGATTTCGAGGAGGTCTCTAAGGGGTTCTTCTGGAGGGGTGACTTGGTCTTACTTTTCTCTGCCTTCCTTTCCTGGATGCGAAAATCAATCTGTAGAGCAAGACCCATAAGTGCCTGGTAAGAACTTGGACGTGCCACCCTGGCTAATTCATACTTGATCTCTTCATTTAGCCCTCTTCGAAAGAGAGTGAAGCAAGCTTCAGAAGGCCAACCCGCTTTTTTAGCCAGTTGCTTGAATCGAGTCACATAAGTGAGCATGTCCTGAGAGCCTTGCTGGAAATTGAGTAAACGTTCTTGAGCACTAAAGACCTGTTCTGGGCGGTCAAACATGGTTTTAAGTGCTTGGATGAATCCGTCATAATCATCCAAAAGGGCATCTCCAGAATTAACTAATGGTGTGGCCCAGGATAATGCGTTCCCGGAAAGGTGTGAAATAATAAAGCCCACTTTAGCCCTGGGGGTGGAAAAATAATAAGGTTTAAAGGTAAAGTGGACCAAACAAGAATCCAGGAATCCACGGAGGGTTTTTGCAGAGCCATCATATTTGTCGACAATGCCGCCCAATAGCACATTGTCCTTTGTGGCAGAGTCGCGGGATAGTACCAATTGTTTTAACGCGGCGTTCTCAGCTTTCAGATTTTGTACTTCGGTCGTTAGTTCTTGCATGCCGCGCATACGATCCTGGATGGCCGCCTCCATGTCTGTATCGACTTCGGTCAGGTGGCGTCTCACTCTGTCACAGAGTTTCCCCCTTTCTCACCTGTTTTCGTTGCCTGATGACTTCTTTAGGAGGAGTCTTCTTTCGTATGGTTCGGGTCTTATACAAGCCCGCTCGGCCATCCTCGGCTTCCAGTGTTCGTTCAACTTCGATGTCCAGGATCAAGGGGAAACTCCAGGAAACTCAGAGAAAGGGATAAGAAGCACGCGGAGGCGGTGCAAGGATTCCGAGAAGGCTGGATAAGAAGGAAAAAAGGTAGATTGGAAGAAGGGTTTCCTGGAACCAGGAAACAGAATAGTACAAGGAAGAGTACGGAGCACACGTCCGGTCACAGCTAGCAGCAGCGTTGAGACCCGGGGGGTGTTGCCTCCTTATAGAGCAGCTGTGTAGCGCGAAGACTGGTGAGCGGCATTCTGGGCTTGCAGCCATGTTGGTCGTATTATGGAGTGTAGACCCCGACGTGTCGGGGACCAGGAGGCCGAGAAAGGGCGAGTTCGATGGTTCATGACATCCTCCTTGTGTCTGCGTCCGCAGCAGGCAGAGCCTCAGCGCGCCCCCGCAGCACCTCTCTCAGGCTGCATGTCGTTCTGGGTCTTTTCTTTCCTTCCTGTGTTGCTGCTTAGCCGCGGAGGGTTGCGGCGCTCTCCCTCCTATATGAACTCTGCTCCGTGTTCGGGATATCGCCCTTCCCCCACTCGTTCATGCATTCCCGCTCAGGGCAGCCCGCTATCTCCAGACTGGTCACCGTGCAGAGTCTTTTCAGTCGCTGTTTTCCTGTCTCTGCTGGTGGCCTTGTTAAGAATGGCGCCTTCAATGGAGCTGCTTAAAGGCTTCAGTGACTGCTCTTTTATCTTCTCGTTTCTCCCCTAGCCTGAGGAGCTACACGTTAGGCAGACATTCCCTTCTTCGCCCCCCTGGTGGTCTCCATTAATGTACTTTTGAGTCTTTTCTTTTTTTCAAGCATGTTAATGATTACATTAAATGGTGTGTAGAACATACATTTCAGTTGCAGCATTTGATTGCAAAACTATTCATATATACCTCCATTTTAAGATGGATGCTTATGACTTCACTTACACAGTGTGAAATTTAAAGCCCTGGGCTCTTATTCTTTTCACTGTAACATGACTGTAGGTGGATTGGGATACAGGTGGCTATTTTTACATTCAACATATGCCCGCTTTATTTGAATACTGAAAAGACAATATTACACATTATTTTTCAGCAGCCACCAATGCAAGTGTAAAAATGTATTATTCCCTTACTTATAATTCTGAAAACGTGGGGAAAGGAGATCACTGTGGGTGTGGCTAGAATAGAGATTTGTGGCCATTGCGTAGAAATGTAGATAGCTTGTGACATGGCCATTGGTGTGTAGTGGTGGGCACATAGCCAGTAGACACTTGCTAGGTGTGTCTTTCTCCTATCCCATGCATCTGTACTTTAATGACCACATTTGACTATAGACGGGTTTAACTTGTGCAACACCATTGAATCAAAACTTAAAATGTGAATCTGGATTTTTTTTTTTTTTTAAGTATTGTAATCCATCCTATTACGTTGATCCATAACTATTGAGAATTGGTGTAAGGTTACGTCAGAGTTCTGTTTTTAGTCATGCATATTTATACAAAATGGTTGTGTTTTAGTTGTAGTTGATTTGGATTAGATATGCTTTCTTTTTCCAAACCTGCTCTTAATGTATCATGCACAGACTTGTATAGTGTTAAGAGTGAACCCAGATTAATTAATTTTATTTCTTCTTCTTTATCAGCACTTAAACAAAACCTACAACACAAATGTTCCTCTTGTTCTTATGAACTCTTTCAACACTGATGAAGACACCAAGAAAATCTTGCAGAAATATAGCCACTTCCGGGTGAAAATATACACTTTCAATCAGAGCAGGTAAAACTAAATTGCAACTTAAAGAAGAGCAAAAACAGTCTATTGTTGTTCAGTGCACTCAACCCTATTAGTATGTCCTCAAGGTGCTGGGTCCAATCTCGAGGAACAGAACGACCTACAGCCTTGCATAACCTGAGAAAAAAACAGAAATTCTTGGATCTTACCGACCTGCTCTCTGTATAGATTTAATGTGTTAGCATACTTTTAATCAAATAGAAAACATTTTGTGGCTGCTGCTTTCAGATTGGAGACTTGTATACTTTCCAAACGTGTGGTTTTATGTCAGGATAGTCTGTGTCATAAAGTTCAACAAAAGTCTGTCTGTCTGTGTCCAAATCGTATGCTTGCCCCACAACTAAATTTATACAATGTATAGGGATGTCGACAACCAAAGAAACAGTGTTAAAAAAATTAAGTTCTGAGATTCTTCCAGCTCCTGTCTTGCTTTCAGCTTCCTCTTACCCAAGTTCAAAACAGTTCCACAAAAATACCGTGGGGCTAGCTTACCCAAGCTCTGTACAGTTCCAAACAGCCTGGGGGTTGCCTTCCCCCAAGTTCAACACAGTTCCAACATCCTTAGGATTCCCTTCCCCAAGTTCAACACTGTTCAGTTAATTCAACCTTCTCGGCTTGCAATATTAATACAAAATACACTTTGTAATCTTTCAGGTGTGTCAACCATTCACTTGGCTTATTCTTCTCTTTAATCACTTTAACACTTGTTAAGCAAAACAACTTGAACCTCTTGATTTTTCCTTGGTTCACTCCAAGTAGGGTTTACTCGGTCTAGGCGTAGGTGTCGGACCACATGGTCCACCCATCACAGGTCACAGAACCAATGACCCTTGGCACAATGTAATGTTCATTAATCCTCATTGGACTACCTTGCCACCATAGGTTTCTTCTATGCATCTGTGTCATTAGTCCATCTGTACTCCTTTCTGTTTCTCCTTGGCATTCTCTTGACTCTACTAACGTGTGACTTTTACATCATTCACTCTGCAGTGGTTATTACTTGTCCCCACCTTGCTTTCACACTATCCAGTAGTGCTTATCATTTGCCTTTCACTTGATTCACAAACTCTAATTGCTGGTTTTCAAATGGCTTTGTACTTTCACATTGTTCATAAATGCTTTTCCCCTAGTTTCACTTTGTTCTTAAACACATATCACTTTCTCTCCACGTGTGCAGTATTTGTAATATATTTTGCAAAGCTTTTCTTTAGTTTGGTATTCAAAAACGAATTAAGTACTTTGTAGCTTGTTAGCTATTCAATAATGTCCATGTGGTTTCCAGACCCATCCATTATATACTTTCCCTTGTTCGGCATCTTTCTTTGCCCATACCAAGCCCCTGGAGCACCCCGGCTTCAGTGTTCTCTCCCTGAAACTCGCTGCTGTGGGGCCGCTCTTCCAGGTGCTTACGTGTTCCTTTTATGCTTTCGCTCGCCACCCTTGCTCACGTCGGGAGCACTGGCAAACAGCGCTCGCCTCTTCTGAACCTTCTTGCTGCTTCTTGCAGCGTAATGGAGACTTCTGTGTCCCCCAACTCTAGCGGGGAACACGCGGCTCAGGGCTCTGCAGGACTCTGGACTCTCTCATGGCTCACTCTGGCCCAGCATCTTTCCTGCTCTCCTGCAGCAGGCACTGGCCCCTCTCCAGCCTGCTCCACATCCTCCTGGCTTCCCAGGCGGTTCTCCTTCTCCATGTGTGTCTTCCCTTTTTGTATGCCCCTGTAGCCTCTCAAGTGGCTGCAGGTGCAAGTCATTTGTCTGACCACAATTACTTCTGTCAATGAGACATGCCTGACCTTTCGAGTGGTGTTACAGTCCTCTTCCTCGTCCCAGTACCAAAGTGGTGTGCACAGTGTGCATTACTCCTAGTTGCCTCTTCATCGTCCCAGTCTTAAAGGGATATGAATGGGGGACATTTGGAGTGTGTGACAGTGGGGGAAGATTGGTAATAACCTATAGGGGTCGGGGGATGGTAGGATGCATTTTGGCAATTTCTTGATTTAACCAGCGGAGGTAAATGTGGGTTTAGCCTGCCCATGTAAGAAGGTGTTCTCCTTATTGATTTCTTCCCTGTCCCGCTATACGGATGATTTACCGGAGGGTTATATTGCAAGGACGAAATGGAGGGGGATTGACAGCCTATAAAGGCTTCAGGGACTGAGGGTTCATTGTGAAATAGAAACGAGGGCTACTGTGTCTCACCTAAAGACACCCTCCTTCTATTCCGCAAATCTCCTCCACCCAGGTGATCCTCCCTCGCATATCCACCCCCAGAGTTGGGATCCAAAAGCAATGGCCTTTTCCAGGCCACCTGAGAAGAGGATTTTGGGGAGAAGGAAGTGAAGATGCCTTCAGGTTTCTCACACATTATAGATGCCCCATGTGGAAATATTATTGTAAAAGTAATGGTTGAAATGCGGATTTAAATGAGATCTACGAAGGTTTTAGTATTCGTTTTTGTTCCTTTGGCTCTCACGACATTTATAAATGGAATTTAAGGTCAAGTTTGTAAACAATTGTTACATTTACATATGTAAACTCTGCAGTTTCTGGTGAATTTACACTGTGACGCAGCACGCAAGCCCTAAACATATGCACATCTAAGCACTTGAAATTGTCTTTTTTGTATAAAGGAAGTACTTGTTTGAAGGCATCTGACACTGATTGTTGAAGGAAGCATTTTATAAAGGGGCAATTGTTTAAAACGTACAAGAGACTTGGGCTTTCCAAGGTTAGAGCTAATCTTCCTAATAACAAACTCAACCCAAATGGTGGGCAGCACTGGTCTGGGCACAGGTATGATTTAACCCACCGTCTCACAGAACAATTGTTTAAAACATAGACATTGGTCTTATTTTTTTGGAACTTAGCATTGGTTTGAAACACGTGTTACATATAATGTGTGGTGAAATAAAACCGCAAATTCATACAGTATAAAAGTCTCCAATTTGAAAACAGTAAGGAAGTACTTTATTTTTTCTGTATGTTTTATCAAAAGTGTATTCTCCCACAATGCCCATTTTTTCTATACAGAGCATAGGTCAGTAAAACCTAAGCATAATTTCTTTTTTTTTTAAATGTCGCCTTGTTTATCTGCAGAACTGCTACATGCATGTCTTCAAAACGATGATGCATGGTCTAGCCTACTTTGCATTGCCTTCGCTCATTTAACTTGGTTTAATGTTTTATATCATAATCAAGGCAGTCATTGTTTACATGCCTCTCTGTGTAATCTAGTGGCAAGATTTGCTGCCAGTGCACCGTTGGGCTCCACTTTGTTGTGATTAAATGTATTTTCCTGAACTAGAATGATAAAGAGATGAGGCTTCTAGGGGGTGCTGATCTAGCATGGGCAACAATGGCACTGATAGAAAGTGGCTGCAAACGTAGGGGAAGGTATAAATAAACACAATATATGCGCCCACTCTAGCATTGACGTCCATCTGCCAGTGGAACAACTGCACACAATATGGGTATAAAGCAGCACAACAACATGTCTTTACAGTACAAATAATTTGTATATGGCTTTGTTTTCTGTCTTTCTTCTAGGTATCCTCGAGTCAACAAAGAGTCCTTGTTACCCATAGCCAAGGACTTGTCTTACTCGGGCGAGAATGCAGAGGTCTGGTATCCTCCAGGTCACGGTGATATATATGCAAGTTTCTACAACTCTGGCCTGCTGGACACGCTTTTAGATGATGGAAAGGAATACATCTTTGTTTCCAACATAGATAACCTGGGTGCAACAGTAGATCTGTACATTCTTAATCATCTTATGAATCCACCAAATGGGAAATCATGTGAATTTGTAATGGAGGTTACGGATAAAACAAGGGCAGACGTAAAGGTAAGTGTATATAATGTGAAGGGGGGGGGGGGGTCAGGGTTGGCTGGACCATTTGTTAATATCAAATTTCAGAGTATTCAAATGCACCCTATAACCTTCCATTGATTGGTAGTAATTGAAAGTCCTCTAGTTTTGATTTTTCTTTTTTTTTTTTGCAGTCTGTTAAATATATAACTATGTATGATCATGTCTGGGAATTATTTTAAATAGTTTGACAGTTCAAAAGCAGCTACACCAAACATATGTGGCCTGGCCTCTGCCTCTCTTCCCTGGAAGAGTTTTCTTATTCTATTCCGTCAACTACTTTTATGTGGAGGTGAAATTGTATCAGAAAGACACTGATGGTGATTGCTTTAATTCATGGTTTCAAACATGCATGGATTTATTAATTTACATTTTGTGCCAATCTGCTCATATTCATTTGAAAACGGGCAGTCAATAAAATGACCCTCCTGTAGCAACCATGGCGCAGGCTTCAATTTCAAGAAGAATGGAACTTTCTAGACACTGGTTATTCTTGTCTGACCTCCATCCATTTAAAAAAAAAAACATCAGTTCCTATAGTCCAGGGGTGCACAACTGATTTTGACAGAGGGCCGAAAGTACCTTACATAAGGGCTATAGTGGGCGGAAAAGTAAAAGTGGGCGGGGCGGTAGGCGGGACATGTCAGGAGGCTTTTTCAACCCCCAATTTGTATTAAACACATGGAAAAAGAATGTTTTTGAGGGGTAACGATTTTTATTGCATTTCAAACTTACATTTTGTACTATACATTTTCCATTATCATTTATTTCGATTTAGTTATTGTATATCGTCTGTTTAATTAAATTATATATATTTTATTGACCCTTGATTGGACATTCAGTTATTTTGGACTGCTATAGTTTGCTGTTTGGGTTGCCCAAGAGGAGTATGGCCTTCGTTGAGTCAGGTTTCCTCAAAAAAGCAAAGGATGTACATCTCCTAACTGTGCCTGTTTTAGCTTTATTATCGAGTTCACTCTTGGAGTGCAACACTATGCCCCATGGCTCCCACCCCCAACCAAACACTATGCCCCATGGCCCCCTCATCCCCAACCAAACACTATGCCCCATGGCCCCCTCATCCCCAACCAAACACTATGCCCCATGGCCCCCTCACCCCCAACCAAACACTATGCCCCATGGCCCCCTCACCCCCAACCAAACACTATGCCCCATGGCCCCCTCATCCCCAACCAAACACTATGCCCCATGGCTCCCACCCCCAACCAAACACTATGCCCCCTGTCCCTCACCCCAAGCAAACACTATGCCCCGTCCCTCACCCCCAACCAAACACTATGCCCTGTGGCCCCCTCACCCCCAACCAAACACTATGCCCCATGGCTCCCACCCCAAGCAAACACTATGCCCCCTGTCCCTCACCCCCAACCAAACACTATGCCACATGGCCCCCTCACCCCCAACCAAACACTATGCCCCATGGCTCCCACCCCCAACCAAACACTATGCCCCCTGTCCCTCACCCCAAGCAAACACTATGCCCCGTCCCTCACCCCCAACCAAACACTATGCCCTGTGGCCCCCTCACCCCCAACCAAACAATATGCCCCATGGCTCCCACCCCAAGCAAACACTATGCCCCCTGTCCTTCACCCCCAACCAAACACTATGCCACATGGCCCCCTCACCCCCAACCAAACACTATGCCCCATGGCTCCCACTCCCAACCAAACACTATGCCCCATGGCCCCCTCACCCCAACCAAACACTATGCCCCATGGCCCCCTCACCCCCAACCAAACACTATGCCCCATGGCTCCCACCCCCAACCAAACACTATGCCCCCTGTCCCTCACCCCCCAAGCAAACACTATGCCCCATGGCCCCCTCAACCCCAACCAAACACTATGCCCCCTGGCTCCCACCCCCAACCAAACACTATGCCCCCTGGCTCCCACCCCCAACCAAACACTATGCCCCCTGTCCCTCAACCCCAACCAAACACTATGCCCCATGGGCCCCCTCACCCCCAACCAAACACTATGCCCCATGGCTCCCACCCCCAACCAAACACTATGCCCCCTGTCCCTCAACCCCAACCAAACACTATGCCCCATGGGCCCTCTCACCCCCAACCAAACACTATGCCCCATGGGCCCCTCACCCCCAACCAAACACTATGCCCCATGGCCCCCTCATCCCCAACCAAACACTATGCCCCATGGCCCCCTCATCCCCAACCAAACACTATGCCCCATGGCCCCCTCATCCCCAACCAAACACTATGCCCCATGGCCCCCTCACCACCAACCAAACACTATGCCCCATGGCCCCCTCATCCCCAACCAAACACTATGCCCCATGGCTCCCACCCCCAACCAAACACTATGCCCCCTGCCCCTCACCCCAAGCAAACACTATGCCCCCTGTCTCTCACCCCCAAGCAAACACTATGCCCCATGGCCTCCTCACCCCCAACCAAACACTATGCCCCATGGATCCCACCCCCAACCAAACACTATGCCACCTGTCCCTCACCCCAAGCAAACACTATGCCCTGTCCCTCACCCCCAACCAAACACTATGCCCCGTGGCCCCCTCACCCCCAACCAATCACTATGCCCCATGGCTCCCACCCCAAGCAAACACTATGCCCCCTGTCCCTCACCGCCAACCAAACACTATGCCACATGGCCCCCTCACCCCCAACCAAACACTATGCCACATGGCCCCCTCACCCCCAACCAAACACTATGCCCCATGGCCCCCTCACCCCAACCAAACACTATGCCCCATGGCCCCCTCACCCCAACCAAACACTATGCCCCATGGCCCCCTCACCCCCAACCAAACACTATGCCCCATGGCTCCCACCCCCAACCAAACACTATGCCCCCTGTCCCTCACCCCCCAAGCAAACACTATGCCCCATGGCCCTCCTCACCCCCAACCAAACACTATGCCCCCTGGCTCCCACCCCCAAGCAAACACTATGCCCCCTGTCCCTCACCCCCAACCAAACACTATGCCCCATGGCCCCCTCACCCCCAACCAAACACTATGCCCCATGGCTCCCACCCCCAACCAAACACTATGCCCCTTGTCCCTCAACCCCAACCAAACACTATGCCCCATGGGCCCTCTCACCCCCAACCAAACACTATGCCCCATGGGCCCCTCACCCCCAACCAAACACTATGCCCCATGGCCCCCTCACCCCCAACCAAACACTATGCCCCATGGCCCCCTCATCCCCAACCAAACACTATGCCCCATGGGTCCCACCCCCAACCAAACACTATGCCCCCTGTCCCTCACCCCAAGCAAACACTATGCCCCCTGTCCCTCACCCCCAAGCAAACACTATGCCCCATGGCCTCCTCACCCCCAACCAAACACTATGCCCCATGGCCCCCTCATCCCCAACCAAACACTATGCCCCATGGCTCCCACCCCCAACCAAACACTATGCCCCCTGTCCCTCACCCCAAGCAAACACTATGCCCCGTCCCTCACCCCCAACCAAACACTATGCCCCGTGGCCCCCTCACCCCCAACCAAACACTATGCCCCATGGCTCCCACCCCAAGCAAACACTATGCCCCCTGTCCCTCACCCCCAACCAAACACTATGCCACATGGCCCCCTCACCCCCAACCAAACACTATGCCCCATGGCTCCCACACCCAACCAAACACTATGCCCCATGGCCCCCTCACCCCAACCAAACACTATGCCCCATGGCCCCCTCACCCCCAACCAAACACTATGCCCCATGGCTCCCACCCCCAACCAAACACTATGCTCCCTGTCCCTCACCCCGCAAGCAAACACTATGCCCCATGGCCCCCTCACCCCCAACCAAACACTATGCCCCCTGGCTCCCACCCCCAACCAAACACTATGCCCCCTGGCTCCCACCCCCAAGCAAACACTATGCCCCCTGTCCCTCACCCCCAACCAAACACTATGCCCCATGGCCCCCTCACCCTCAACCAAACACTATGCCCCATGGCTCCCACCCCCAACCAAACACTATGCCCCCTGTCCCTCAACCCCAACCAAACACTATGCCCCATGGGCCCTCTCACCCCCAACCAAACACTATGCCCCATGGGCCCCTCACCCCCAACCAAACACTATGCCCCATGGCTCCCACCCCCAACCAAACACTATGCCCCATGGCCCCCTCACCCCTAACCAAACACTATGCCCCATGGCTCCCACCCCCTACCAAACACTATGCCCCCTGTCCCTCACCCCCAACCAAACACTATGCCCCCTGTCCCACACCCCCCAAGCAAACACTATGCCCCATGGCTCCCCTCACCCCCAACCAAACACTATACCCCAAACACACTCTCAAGCATACACCCATACAGACCCGAATCCCCCCACCCCCCAACTCACCACACACATTCTCAAGCATGCAACCATACAGACCCGAACCCCCCACCCCCCAACTCACCACACACATTCTCAAGCATGCACCCATACAGACCCAAACCCCCCACCCCCCAACTCAGCACACACACTCTCAAGCATGCACCCATACAGACCCGAACCCCCGCCCCCCCAACGTAGCACACACATTCTCAAGCATGCACCCATACAGACCCGAACCCCCACCCCCCAACTCAGCACACACACTCTCGCATGCACCCATACAGACCCGAACCCCCCACCCCCCAACGTAGCACACACATTCTCAAGCATGCACCCATACAGACCCGAACCCCCACCCCCCAACTCAGCACACACACTCTCAAACATGCACCCATACAGACCCAAACCCCCCAACTCAGCACTCAAACTCTGAAGCATGCACCCATACATGCATCTCAACATACACAACACAAACACTCGAAAACAAACATTCATGCACATCCGACACGGCCTCCCAGCCCCCCATCTCAACATACACAACACAAACATACAGCAGAACAGACCCGACACACAAACACAAACACACAGACCACTTACCGGAGACATGCTGGAAGGCAGGTAAGCTGGAACGCTGGCGAGGTAAGTGGAATCGTACTATGGCTGGCGTGGCAAGCAAGGCTGAAATGCCTTCCGGCATCAAGCCTTACTGACCACGCCAGCCGTAGTGCTGGCACTCCATTGGTGCAGCACACACGCACTACGTGGCTTGTAGGAGTGACGTGGTGCGTGTGTGCTGAGCCAATGAGGGCCAGTGTTTTCAATGTTTCCGTGCCTCAAATACTTGCCGAGGAAGCAGCAGAGCGACGTGCAGCCAGACTTCAGGATGCACGGTTGCGAGCACGGCGATCCCGTTCTGCACTTTCATATCTGCTTTGTTCTCAACACAATTAACGAGGCTGAGAGTGGCAGAAAGACGTCAATGAGACGTCTATATTCTGCAATGGCGGGTAAGCTGGAACGCTGGCGTGGTAACTGGAATCGTACTACGGCTGGCGTGGTCCAAGGCTGAAATGCCTTCCGGCATCAAGCCTTATGGACCACGCCAGCCCTAGTGCTGGCACTCCATTGGTGCAGCACAAACGCACTACGTGGCTCGTAGGAGCGACGTGGTGCGTGTGCGCTGAGCCAATGAGGGCCAGTGTTTTGTCCGGCCCGGAAGACAACAAAGACTTTCCTAATGGAGGGCGGCCGATGCTGCTTGCGGGCCGCCCTCCATTAGGAAAGTCTTTGTGCCTCGCGGGCCGGAAAAAACAGCATGGCGGGCCGCAACTGGCCCGCGGGCCGTATGTTGTGCACCCATGCTATAGTCAGTCTTCCTGTGCAGCTCTTATGTTATGTGCAGCTATTTGTAGAGCGCACTGTAGTCGCACGTGGCCTCTAGATGCTGTTGGTGGTACAGCATAATGGCATTTCTCCAGCATTGGGTCTTGCGTGGATTCACATGCTCATGAATATTCCCTGTCTGGCTAGGAATCATGAGTAAAATAAAGCAGTTTAGCTTTAAACTAAAACTGCTTGTCTCCTCTATAGCCTATTTCTGTCCTTTGGGTCATACTGCCCACAGCCCATGACACTCGTCCACCCCGGGTGGCCATCTTCAGATTTTACTGCACGTTTCTAGTGTTGGGCGTCCTTGTGCTTCGCTCGTCAAATCGTAGTTTTTTTGCTATTTTCAGAATAAATTTTCCATCTTTCCTTCATCAACCATCACACAGCAACTAGTGGCAGCCGGGTACCCGTTGTCAGCGAAGATCTTCAATCCACCGTCGGATGTTCAACCAATGGCACCAACAGACCCAGGCTTGGGCGTACAACTCGACACCTCGACTATGGCTGATGCCACAAAGAAAATCCTTTTCAGTGCCTGTGAGAGTTGCGGCCTGAAGAACATCTTCGTCGAAGACCGGCACCTCAAGTGCCTTTTTTTGTGTTCATCCTGACCACAAAGTGAACGGATGCTCTATCTGTCAATCCGATTCGTTGAAGACCAAGAAGGATCACCACCGGAGGTTGCTGGCATGGATCGAGGAAGGGACAACCTCTGACACGGCCTGCGGGTGCAGTCATGCCTCGTCCAGGGCTGGCAGGTACTCTGAGCGTACTCTCTCTGGTAAGAGGAGGTTGAGGTCCTTTGAGGATGCTTCCTCTGCGAAGATCCAAAAGGAGGAGAAATTCCACGCTCCCTCAGCATCTTGGTCAAAGGTCTCCACCACTGTGTGACCATGTTCTGGAAAGGGCCGGTCACCTTTGCCAACTCTGTCGATGGTTAGCCTGCCAGCTGGTGGGCTACTGCTGTCCGCGAGGAAATGACTGACACCGTCCAGGCACAACTCGTCAAAGAGGAGATCTTCTAAGGACCTGCTGTCGTCGACTCTCATAGACAAGAGCCCCAATCGACAACCTCTTCGTCCACCAGGACCATCGCCCCATCGACTGCCACTTCATCGACAAAAGCCACGATGACTAACATCCCATTGGTGGAGTCAGGAAAAACAAATCTTTCTTCGGTGACAAAGCATTCATCAACAACCGTCCTCTTTACCTCCATCACAGTCACCACGCCCAGGGTGTCGCTGCCTTCTAGACTTTCGTCAACAGTCCCTACTATGATCCCTGTCATAGCATCCTTCCTCAGCAGCTGTGATTGGGTGAAAGACTTGCCTCCATCTCTAGACTTCCTGCACAGGCCGACCAAGGCAGTTCTCCTGTTTACTCTGGCTCCTAGGGGATCCCCCAGGAGATCACCACATATCTACACCAGTTCTGAGGAAGACTTGCCTGAAGATTTTTATTAGGATCAGGAAGGGGGCCATCGACCCATGCCTCATGAGGGATCACCATTCCATGAGCCTTACCATCAGTTTAGCCCTCCAACACATGGACCTGACCACCCTGCATATGTTGGTGGTGGAAATTCAGCAGCAGCTGCCTACTGCTCCTGTGCCTGGTCTGCCAGGAGTCCCCTAAGGCCATCTCGGCATCAGCCAACCCCGCCTCATAGGGCACTCGTTTCCTCTCGGCCAGTGCTAGGGGCCCTGCTCCCCTGTGGCAGAGGAGATAGTTCACTGACACCACCGAAACTCGCACAGAGGAGTATAACGACTATATTTCTGCAGATGGGGATCCACAGGATGTCTACGAGCCCGCCAGGTCTTCAACCCCAGACGGAACTGGCTCCTTCCAATCCATCTCAAAGGCTGCCAAGCTCTTCAATCTGGTGCCAGAAAAGAAGGAAGGCTTCCTTTTTCAGTGGCGAGAGTCAGCTAAAAAGACAATCGTGTTGTTCCCATTGTTGGGCGACATATGGGAAGATGGATTGTCAGTCATAAAAGCTCAAAATACCACACCTGCGAAGCATGACGGACTGGAGAATAAATACTGGGTTCCAGATTCGGTTCCCATGCGTCTCTGGTCTCAGCCTTCTTCGTACTCCGTGGTATCGGCTGCCACCAGAAAGTGGTCATCCAAACTCTCATCGTCCATGGTACCTACGGACCAGGAAGGCAATAACTTTGATGCGAGAGCTGTGGTAGAAGCTGGGGCCCACCGTTGACTTCCTCCCTGATGACATGAAGGCCGAAGCCTTCGTCCTACTCGGGGCTCGACATAGCAGACTCTGGTTTCTGCCAGATGGGGAATGGTGTGCCTCTCTGGCGGTAAGGTTGGCGCAAGGCCACACATTTCCGTGCAGACTAAGGTCATGGACATGCTGTTCGATGGGGACACTCTGTTTGGAAAGGCGGTAGATGACACTATCCAAGCAAACCAAGCCGAGAAAGAGACTGCACGCTCTCTGGGGACCCTGCAGCAGAGAAGGCTGTCCTTTCGTTCCCCGAAGCGGAGAGTCTCAATCATCCCAAGGGGTACACAAACTCCCACCCCAATTACCAGCCCTCCCACTCCACCACCCAGGTGGCTTACAGGGGTGATCCTAAGCCTACAGCAGTGGCACCCAGTGTGGTCACCCTTCCAGGACACAGACTCCCAAGCGACACCTGAACCAGACCAGGACTCGCACCCCCACTTTCACACCCCAGTGGGAGGCCGACTACCAAATTTTGTCTATCAGTGGCAAAAGAACTCCATGGACAAATGGGTGCTAGACGTTCTTCAGCAGGGGCACGCTTTCAAATTTCAAGGCAAGTCTCCTGCATTCTTCCTGGTGCGCGTCAATGACTACACATGGCCCAGCTTCTGCAGGAGGTTCAGGCCATGTTATGAAAAGGAGCAGTAGAACCAGTCCCTCAGTGCCTGCAGGGCTCCTGAGTGTATGCCAGATACTTTCTGTTAAGGGAAAGCCAGGAGGGTGGCGACCTATCGTAGACTTGTGAAACCTTAACAAGTTCCTGAAATCCCAAAAGTTCAGGATGGTCATGTTGCAGCATGTGCTCGACCAGCTGGAGGAAAGGGATTTTCTGCTGGCTCGCGACTTGGATGATGCGTACTTCCAGATCCCCATTCATTGCAAACACTGGATGTTCTTGCGTTTTGTCATCCAGGGGCAGCATTATCAATTTAAGGCCCTTCCCTTCAGCCTGAAATCGGCCCTGAGGGTGTTCACCAAATGCTTGCCCACCCTAGCGGCACATCTGCACTGGTGGGGAATCCACATTTACCCTTACCTTGATGATTGGCTCATCTGGTCCTGCTCCCACGCACTGGCAACCCATCACACAGCAGAGACTATCCAACTTCTGACTTAAGTAGGATTCTCCATCGACTATCAAAAGTCCTGCATGTTGCCATCACGGAACGCTCTGATCCTGGGCGCCCTGCTCAACACAATCTCGTGTCTGGCGACTCCCTCGGAAAAGAGGGTGAAAGCCATCCTGGGAAAGGTCCAGCGGCTGTTGACGGCACCCGTCGCAACAGTCCGGTGCATCAAATTCCTGCTGGGCATAATGTTCTACTGCATTCATCTGGTCCCCTTTTGCAGGCTCCAAATACGGCCCCTCCAAGAATTCCTGGACGCCAGGTGGCAGCAAGTGACAGGCACATGGACAACCAAGATCGTCCCCAATCGGGCATTCCGTCAAGCTCTTCAATGGTGGTCGGTTCAGCCACACCTCACTCAAGAAGTTCCCTTCCAGCTCCCTCCATACCCGGCTACAGTCACTACCGGTACCTCTCTTTCGGGTCTGGGAGCGCACCCAGGACATTCTTACGCCAGAGGCCTCTGGCACCAGAAGTAAAAGAAATTACACATAAACGTCCTGCAACTATGGGCAGTCTTCAGGGCCCTCAAGTTGTTCCAGCCTCAGCTACAGGGGAAAAGTGGTGGGGATCTTCACGGACAACACAACACCATGTTTTACATCAGGAAACTGGCCCGGGCCGCGCTCCCCCGCTCTCTCCCTAGAAGCTCAGTCCCTCTGGCGCTGGACCATTCTTAAAGGCATGTTGCTCATCCCCTTTCACCTGGCAGGCGTCAAGAACACCATTGCAGACTGATTAGGGAGCTGTGATCCTGCAACGAGTGGGAGCTTCAGCAAGTGTTGCACCTCTTCAGGCGGCTGCCAACTTAGTGTCAGAAGTTTTCCAGCAGATATCCTCAGCTAAGGAGTTTAGGGGATGCCTTCTTGTTCCCCTGGGATGGGCTCTTCCTGTATGCCCCCGGCCCCATTCCGCTACTGCTGCGTGTGATCAACTCACTCAGACGTTGCCACTGCAGGATGATACTCATTGCGTCGGCAAGGCCGAAGCAGATCTGGTACTCAGACCTTCTCATCTGTCGGTGGTTCTGCCCATGCAACTGCCCCCACTTCCGGACCTCCTCTCCATAGAAGGATCAACCCTGCACCACGATCCGGCCTCACTGAGCCTCACGACCCGGCCTCACTGAGCCTCACGACCTGGCTCCTGCAGCCCTAGAATTTGGGCACTATTCATTGCTATTGGAATGCAAGAAAATACTGGCCAGGGTCAGGGCTCCCTGTACAATGACTTGCTACAGGCACAAGTGGAAGTGCTTCACAGTGTGGTGCTGGGCGCGAACGATATCGCTGCTGCGTGTAACTGCTCTGCATCTCCTCCCGTGCTTGCTCAAGCTGGCCTTGCTTATGCATCCATCAAGGTCCAGCTGGCTGCCATATCCTGGTAAACCTGGGCTCTGGGCAAGCGCTCCCTCCGGTGAAGGCTCCCACCCCGGGTAGGAACTAAACGTGGTCCTGTCTCAGCTCATGGGGCCTTCATTTGAACCAATGCATCGTGCCCGTTCGAAATTTCTATTGTGTAAAACCACTTTCCTGGTGGCGACCACCTCGGCCAGGTGGATCGGGGAAATTTAGGCCCTCTCCTGTAAGCGGCTGTGTTTGTTCTTCCCCACCACTAAAGTGGTTCTGAAAACTCATCCGACCTTCATGCCGAAGGTTCCATCGGACTTTCATCTCGACAGTCACTTGGTTCTACCAATTTTCTTCACGTAACCTTCACCTGCTGAAAAGGCGTTGCATCCGCTGGATGTTGCTCATGCCCTGAAGTTCTATGTGGCACGTGCATACGTTTGGGAAGACGTCTTAGCTTTTCATCAATTTCGGACCTGTGGGACACAGGAAGGGCCTATCTAAGGCTTCCATCTCCAGGTGGCTCTCGGTTTGTATCATACATTGTCATCGTATGGCCAACAGACCGCTTCCAGGCCAGCCGAAAGCCCACTCCACCAGAGCCATTGCAGTGACAAAAGTGTTTCTCTCTGGTGTTCCGCTGATTAACATCTGCAGGGCTGCTAAATGGAGGTCTACCTAAACCGTCATGAAATTCTACTGTGTTTACAGGGATTCCAGGGAGGAGTCCCGGGTCGCACAGGTGGTGCTACACAACTTGTTTGTTTGAGGGGAATCTGTTCCAGGGATACTTGGATTTCTTCTGTGAGCCTAATCGTATTAATGAGCATGTGAATCCATGCAAGACCCATGCTGGAGAACAAGTTACAGGTAAGTAACAGGTTCCTTTTGAAACTTTTGAAAGGCCAGATTTGGCTTTGGGTTGGAAGCAGGGAGTTCTGCAGTTGTGGAGGTAGGAAAGCGAACCATCAGCTGCACATGCAGGCATTCATAACGTTAGCGTGATCAGTCGGAGATTGGTAGAGGAACTAAGCCTTCTGGAGGGAACAGATGGGTACATTTCTGTCTGCTAGAACAATAAGACTTCATTTATAGTAGGCATAGTGTGCAATATTTAGCATTTTAAATAAGTTTACTGGTATGAATTACCAGAAATGGAGGAACTGTACTCGTGGCTTCTGGTGCTCAAAATAGCCTTCACTGCCACATTTTGTATTTGCTGCAGAAGTAAAGGCAATACTAGGATCCCAAAGTAAGACTATTGGCATAATCGATCCTAGAGAGGATCAATGGTACAGATGTTTTATTTTTTTTTGTTCTAGGGTCAAGATCAGCATCACCCTTCAGACACCAAAAGTTTGTCTGGAGTTCCAGTTTTGTGGCTGATTTAATTGGTATCCAACCAGGACTGCCTCTGGTATGGCTGGTGAACAGTGATCTCAGAGCCATAACTCCATAATAAACAATAGGTTCAGAGTTCCTCCTGTAATAAGGTAAACCATCTCAACCCTGTGTTTCACAGCAGATCGGACATTAATAACCATCCACTTTATAGCAATGGAAATGATTTGGGTATTTAATATGCTCTGGGTGAGACTACTAGATTGTTTTAGTTCTTATGGGGAGGCAGACTTAAATGTATTGCTCAGAAGCAATTGCTAATCTAGTGTGCATGTTGGCATTGGTACATAAGGCCTTTTCCCACTTACTCCAAAGGATAGCGGCGCATGTAACTCTGTTGGAGCTTTGCCACTGGCTTTGATGGGCACATATGGGCCTGAATTGTGCCTGTATGCTCAGTGGGTCTGCACATATCACTCTTGGCATGATCAGTACAGGCCCACCTTCAGGGTTCACCAAGCAGAAAAGAGCAGGTGGACAGACTTGTGGCAGCAGATGGAAGGTGACAGGAAGAACTTGAGAAAAACAAATACCGACAAATTAAGAAAATAAATTCATTCTCCAGCATGGGGTCTGGCATGGATTCACATGCTCATGAATATTCCCCGTCGTCCGGCTGGGAATCCTCGGTAATGAAAAAAACAGTATCAGTTTCGTTTCTGATCTGTCTTTCGTAGTAATAACCAATCACTGGTCTCTGCGTCATACTGACCACAGCCAATGACTGCCCTCTACCTAAGCACCGCCTCTGGCAGCCATCTTCAGATTTTTACCGCACGTTCATGTGTTGGGATCCTCGTGCTATTGCTCTCAAGCGTTAGTGCTATTTTTTCACATTTATTCTCAAAAAAACTTCGTTTTTTCGGTCAAAAGAGCCTCAAGCTCCACCGACTCTCCATCCGATCAACGGGGACCCGTGTCGGATTCGTCTGCGCCCCTCAAGGGTGAAGATCTCGTCGAGCTACGCTTTTGGAGGACTCCAGAAGTTTCTCAGGCCCGGACATGGCCCAGGAGAAGGGAAGCTCGACGCCCGGAAAGCTGTTCAGGATCTGCCCTGGATGCCAGCTGCAGAACGTCTTTAAGGAGGACGAACACTCCTTTTGTCTCTACTGCTTACATGAGGACAAGACGCACGTGGAGAAGGACTGTGCGTTTTGCGGCAATATGTCGGAGCGGACCATGAAGGACCGCCATCAACGTCTCGCCAACTGGCTGGAAGGGAAGAGCCCGTCAGGCGAGAAGAAGAGGAAGAAATCCGAGCGGTCTTCTAAGACCTTTGAGGACGCCCCGGCGACGGGGGTCCAACACAAGGCCAAGCACCGCGAGTCCGCTGGCACCGGGAGCGCCGAACGGTCGGGCTCTACGGGCGCCAGGCAGGTCGCACCCTCCCCGGCACCCTCAGCCACGAGCCAACGCTCTGGGTCGGGTAAGAGGAAGGGCGAGCACCCGGCGAAGCTCCTGGAGAGGCCCCGGTCGAGCTCGAAGGCCCCATCGGAGGGGGAGCGAGGCAGTGTCCCCCCCCCCTCAAGGATAAGGCGGTGAGCGCACCTAAGGTGGTGAAGGCCTTAATCCATCCGGCCAAGCCCTCTATCGATACTGTCGCGGCGGCCCTGGCTCAGCCTGTGGAGGCTACACCAGTGGTGGCGACTTCGGGGCTCAGAGTCTCCCTGCCACCACGGAGGGAGTCCTCTTTTGTGCCCATCGATAGGACCCCCGTGAAACCCCCGGCGGGGAAGAAAAAGGGGGGGCAGGGCGTCGTCGTAGATTCGGCCTCAACCTCAGAGGAAGAGCTGATTGAGGTCTTAAGCCACGGCCTTGGCGTGGAAGAAGACCGGCCCGTCGGGATGGATCCCGACGCAGGTGACGACGACATCGTCGAGGGTGCCGACGGGGCTCCTGATCGCCCGTCGGATTCCCCTCTGCCAGTGCCGCAAGACAACTCGGCGGCCATTTTGTTGGCTATACAGTCCTTATGTTCAGAGATAAGGACGAGACCATCGTTGCCGACGGAGGAACCTCTCCCGTCGGGGGATCCTGAACCGGGACCTTCTGGTGCTCCCCCACCCAAGAAAAGAAGGATTCACCCTCCACCTCCTTTTCAGCCGTCGCGCCCCGTCCAGCCCTCCTCCCTGTCCACCCGAGGGGATGATACGGGGACTGACACGGCAGCGACGGGTACGGACGACGAGGTATACGACGAGGATCTACCGTCGTCACCTCCCACCAGGGTTTCTCCACCCGACGAGATTGGATCGTTCCACTCCATGATCGCCAGGGCATCCAAGCTTTTCCAACTCTGCCCTGAGGAGAAGAAAAAGGAAGGATTCCTTTATCAACGGTGCGAGGCCAAGAGGAAGACGGTCCACGCGGTGCCTCTACTGGACGACATTTGGGATGAGGGCCTTGCCCTCCTCAAGAACCCTTCCACGACGCCGGCTAGAAGAGACCGGTACGAGAAGAAGTCCCGGACGCGGCCCCCCTGTGCCTCCGGGCGCAGCCTACCCCGGACTCCGTCGTCTCCGCGGCGGCCAGGAAGAAAGCGGGGGGGGTGCGGCCTCCACATCGACTTCCCCACCGGACGGCGAGGGAAAGAAATTGGACGCTATGGGACGCAGGGTCATCTCGTCTGCAGCGACGACGATTAAAGCGGCCAACGCCTTGGCTATCGTGGCCCGCTACGACAGGGAGCTATGGTACAAACTGGCTCCCCTGCTGGACTTCCTACCGGACGACAAGAGGGCGGATGCCCTGGAGATCCTACAGGAAGGCGAGGTGGCGTCGGACCACGCCATCACTATTGCGACGGACATCGCCGACACTGGGTTTCGCCAGTTGGGCAACGGCGTGTGCCTTAGGCGGCGTGGATGGCTCAAGGCTACGGACTTCCGTCAAGACGTACAGACCAGAGTCCTGGACATGCCGTTCGATGGGAACAACCTGTTTGGGAAAACAGTGGACGATTCCCTTCAGGCCATTAAAACAGACACTGAGACGGCCCGGGCCCTTGGGGTTCTGCAGCAACGACGGACGCCCTTTCGGAGCAGCGGAGGCAAGGGCGCCTCCAAAGGTTCAAGGAGGTCAAGGCGGCAAAGCCTCATCGAAACAGGATTGAACCGGCCGTGGGGTCGGGCCCCCACCGAAGCACCCCGGTGGGAGGCCGGCTGGCGAGCTTCGTCAGCGTGTGGGAGTCCATCTCCACCGACCGTTGGGTGCTGGACGTCTTAGCCCGGGGCCACGCGCTCGAGTTTCAAAGAAGGTGCCCGCGCGTCCCCCCCGTGGCCAGGAAAGAGCTTCACGTCCCTCAGCTTCTCCTGGAGGTAAAGGCGATGCTCCGGAAGGGCGTCATCGAACTCGTCCCAAAGAGGCTTCGGGGCTCCGGAGTTTACTCGAGATACTTCCTCGTGAAGAAGAAGACGGGAGGATGGCGCCCCATCCTAGACCTGCGACGTCTGAACAAGTTCATCAAGGCGCAGAAGTTTCGGATGGTCACCCTCCAGCACGTCCTGGGGCAGCTGGAGGAAGGAGACTTCCTGTCGTCGTTGGATTTGGAGGATGCCTACTTCCACATTCCCATCCTAAAGGGGCACCGAAAATTCCTCAGGTTTGTGGTCCAAGGGCGTCACTACCAGTTCAAAGCCCTCCCCTTCGGACTACGGTCGGCACCCAGGGTATTCACCAAGTGCCTTGCACCGGTGGCGGCGCAGCTGCGCCGCGAGGGGATCCACGTCTACCCCTACCTGGACGACTGGCTCATCCGAGCCAAGACGAGGGAGCTCGCCGTGGAGCACACGGCAAGGACCGTCCAACTTCTCACGGACCTGGGATTCTCCGTGAACTACGCCAAGTCCCACCTGGTACCCGCGCAAAACGCACTGTTTCTGGGAGCGAAGCTCGACACAGTGTCCCTTCTGGCCTCCCCATCGGAGGAAAGGACCAGGTCCATCCTGGGCAAGGTACAGCGGATGTTGGTTTCCGACGCGGCCAAGGTGAGGTCCATCAAGTCCCTCCTCGGAATGATGTCTTCTTGCATCTACCTCATTCCCATGTGCAGGCTCCGGATGCGCCCGTTGCAGGAGTTTCTGGACGCGCGCTGGATCCAAACGACGGGCGGCTTCGAGGAGAGGATCACACTCGACGAGAGTTTCCGCCGAGCGGTCCGGTGGTGTGGCACCCGCGCGCATCTGACGGCGGGAATGGACTTCCAGACCACCAGGAGACAGTGACCACGGATGCCTCCCTGGAAGGGTGGGGAGCGCACTCCGAAAATCTGCACACGAGAGGCCTCTGGCTCCCGACGGAGAAGTCCCTCCATATCAACGTCCTGGAGCTCCATGCAGTGTTCTGGGCCCTCAGGTCCTTCCTTCCGTCCCTCAAGGGCAAGGTGGTGAGGATCTTCACCGACAACACCACCACCATGTTTTACATCAGGAAACAGGGCGGAACCAGGTCCCCAGCACTGTCCAAGGAGGCGCAGGACCTGTGGCATTGGGCAGTCGCCCAAAGGATGTTTCTGGTGCCGTTTCATCTGGCAGGGATAAAACACACCATCGCCGACTCACTCAGCAGGGAGCTGCGCTCGTGCCACGAGTGGGAACTACGGCAGGATCTAGTGGATCGCCTCTTCCGACGGTGGGGCACACCCCAGATCGACCTCTTCGCGACGGCGACGAACTCCAAGTGCCGGAGGTTCGCCAGCAGGTTTCCCCAGGCGAGGAGCATGGGCGATGCTTTCTCGTTCCCCTGGGAGGGCCTGTTCCTCTACGCGTTCCCTCCTTTGCCACTGCTAATCCGGCTCGTCAACCAGCTCAAGAGGTCACGGTGCAGGATGATCCTCGTCGCACCTGCGTGGCCGAGGCAGATATGGTTCCCGGACCTTCTGGACTTGTCAGCGTCCCCGCCAATCAAGCTGCCGGTGGACGCGGATCTACTCTCCAGGGAAGGAGGCGCCATCCTCCACCACGACCCGAAATCGCTGAACTTGCAGGCCTGGCTCCTGCAGCACTAGAGTTTGGAGGATACGACATACCGGCCGACTGCAGAGAGGTTCTTGCAAAGGCCAGGGCGTCCTCGACTCTTAAATGCTACGGACACAAATGGAAGAGGTTCTCTGTCTGGTGCCACGCACAGAAGATTAACCCTCTACGGATTACGGCTCCCCAGGTACTGCCGTACCTGCTGACGCTGGCCAAAGCTGGACTGGCACACGCGTCCATCAAGATTCATCTTGCTGCGATCTCCCGATACACCACAACCACGGGCCGGTCGTCCCTGTGGTCTCATCGTCTGGTGAAAGAGTTCATGAAGGGACTGTTCAGATCGTTCCCGCCGGTGAAGGCGCCGGCCCCGGCGTGGGAGCTCAACGTGGTGCTGACCAAGCTCATGGGACCTCCGTTCGAGCCACTGCACTCGGCCACGTTGAAGTTTCTGTCGTGGAAAACAGCGTTTCTTGTGGCCATCACCTCCGCACGACGGGTGGGAGAGATCCAGGCCCTTTCCTGCAAGGCCCCGTACTTGACTTTTCACGACACAAGGGTAGTGCTCAGGACGCACCCCTCCTTCATGCCCAAGGTACCGTCGGACTTCCATCTCAACGAACCCTTGGTGTTGCCTGTGTTCTTCCCGTCGCCTTCGTCGCCGGCTGAGAGGACTTTGCACTCGCTGGTGGATGTGGCTAGAGCGCTGAAGTTCTACGTGGACCGCACAAAGTGTTTTCGGAAGACGTCACAACTCTTTGTGAACTTTGGACCTGTCAATCAGGGGAAGGCTCTCTCGAAGGCTTCCATTTCCAGATGGCTCTCTGGCTGTATCATGTACTGTCATCGGTTGGCAAACCGACCGCTGCCTGGCCGTCCGAGAGCCCATTCCACCAGAGCGATCGCAGCTACCACGGCGTTCCTTTCTGGTGTGCCCCTGCTGGACATATGCAGGGCTGCTACGTGGAGGTCGACGCACACCTTCACGAAATTCTACTGCGTCGATCGGGATTCCAGGGAGGAGTCCAGGGTCGGCCAAGCAGTGCTGCGCAACCTGTTCGCCTGAGGTGAGCCTGGTGAGGAGGTAAGATGCTTAATGTTGAGTTTGATGTAATGCTTAATGTTGAGCCTTTGCCACCTCCCGTGGTTGTGCATGTGTGTACTGCTATGTATTCTTTATTCATGAGCATGTGAATCCATGCCAGACCCCATGCTGGAGAAGGAACAAGTTACTTACCTGTAACTGTTGTTCTCCAGCATGGGTCTGGCATGGATTCACATGCGAACCCTCCCGCCTACCCCTCTGCGGCTCTTCACTTGGTCATACTGCCACTTCACGTGCTTCCAAAATCTGAAGATGGCTGCCAGAGGCGGTGCTTAGGTAGAGGGCAGTCATTGGCTGTGGTCAGTATGACGCAGAGACCAGTGATTGGTTATTACTACGAAAGACAGATCAGAAACGAAACTGATACTGGTTTTTTCTTTACCGAGGATTCCCAGCCTGACGACGGGGAATATTCATGAGCATGTGAATCCATGCCAGACCCATGCTGGAGAACAACAGTTACAGGTAAGTAACTTGTTCCTTATGAGTGACTAATAAAACAGAGGCTAGGTTACCTCACAATACAAAGAAACAAATTGAAGGAAGATCATTAAAAACAGGTTGAAAGTAATGTATTGAAAGCCAGGTGCCCCTTTAATAAATGATCAGTGTAATGTTTGCGAGATGGAGTTGAAGTAGGCGGCAGAAACAGCGGTTCCAGCCTGAGGATTGCCAGGAAGTCAATCTTTGAGAAACCAATTCATCCTACACCAGCAATGAACAACCACTCAAGTGCCAATTTCCTACTTATCAATGCCTACACCCACACTTCAGTGCATTCCTGCTTATCCATGCTACTGTGAAAGCCTCTGCACTCTCCACCAAGGGCAAGAAGGCTTTATATTGTGATGTGCCACAGAGGAAAGTGTACTAGAATACAAGCCTCTTCACAGAAAATTATCTTGCTCCATGCCAGAAAGTAGTGGTGGACATATTGATCTCCCTATACGTGGGCAAGGGACACATGTCCCATCCTTTTGAAATAAAGCAAAATTTCTCACCCACAGCAGAATTCTAGTGTCTGCTCATTCTGTAGCATAGATGTAGGAATGAGCAGCAGTAAGTCAAAATGTAGTATTTTTCAAATACATGATCGCATACCGGTTGTGTGCTTAAGCTGAGACCACTGGCGCGGATACAATTTAGAAAAGGACTTTTAGGTGATTTTGTTTTTCGGTTTTACTTTATGCTTTACATGCAGCTGTTTTGGTCAAACTCCCTCCTTCTTAGGTTGGATGAGCTTTGATGGAAGCAAGGTCCATTAATCATGGGATATCCAATGTATTTGAGTGATGGGGTTGATGCTTCGACCAGCAGACCTGTACATAATGCAAACAGACAGTAAGGACAGTATCATTTCTGGGTGCCTTAACAGCTGCTGAAAACCTGTGGGTAACGGCAATCCATGTGTTGGAGGGGTTAATGTGCAGGGACATCAAAAAGAACATTGACAGCTAGGACCTACATAAACACAACATTTATTGGGCACTAAGCTAGCAATAACATAATGGGACTGAGCTGGTTGAGGGCTGGAAATATCAGAGCAGGAGAATAGAGTGAAATTGCTTCAGCCAAGTAGTAAGAGGTTATGGTATGACTAGATTAAAGAAGCAGAGGGAGCGATTCAGCCTACAGTTGCATCCAGCTTGGTAATAGTACGCTGAGGTGGGCACAGATCTGGGTGCGAGTGGCAAAGTTCAATATTTAGTTGGAATGGTAAAAGTTAGTGAGGAAGACCCATGTGTCTGCTAGAGCAGTAGCGCTGGTGTAACGGTAGCCCTTGCAGCCCCGCGGTGCGGGTAGCCCCTCCACACTTGGTCCAGGGGGCAGGACCCAGCCCAGCCCAGCCTAGCCCTGATGCTAGTCAGGGTGAGCGCTGGTAGACTGCGGCCAGAGGTATGTGAAGGGGGCGGTCCACCTCTGGCTCCCTGCGCCATGGCATCTAGGAACCAGGAAGCTCTCCCTTCTTCATGATATTCCTGGCTGCGTTTAGCACAGGAGCCAGAGGATTGGAGTGACACAGACCGAAGCTGTAGCAGACATCTGGTAAGAAATATATATTTCTGAGGCTTGTGGATCTGCTTATATCACATGCTATGCATAGGCCAACCTCTAGTGGTAACCGCAGAGTATTACATTTTGCTTTGTGGCTATTGCCAGTAATGATGCTAGAAGAAAACATGTCCAAGCTGGCTCTGCCAATATATGCCAATACCCGCACATAAGAACATACTCATATTGGCTTTGCCATTTAAAAGGCAATGCCTCAATTAGAATACCTATCCAAATGTACTAGAAAGTAGGATAGTGTAGACACATAAGTACACTTACCATGCTCAGTACAAAATGTCATGCCATACTCACTCACAATGCTTTCTAGACACGGGCACCCACCCACCCAGAACATTGTCTTACCCATTCACCTACCTGCCACTCACACAATCTCTGACAATCACTCACATGCTACTAGAACACTAAAACTGCCTTTTTCCAAACCGACACCCACCAGTCACTTACCTATACACCTTTCACATTCACACACACTGCATTCTCAACACTGGCACCTACCCAGAATATTCTCTCTCGTTCACACAGAAAATCACATTCATACTCATTCACCCACCTGTCACTCACCCATACATTTTATATATATATATATGTGATGCATCACTCACCGTAATAATATTTTCAATGCTTTTTTTCTGCGTAGATTCACATGCTATGCATATGCCGACATCTAGTGGTAGCCGGGGAGTATTACATTTTTGTTTTCGAATCTCGAAAAGGGACGTCGACAGGTCTTGCCAGTAATACTATCCCTAGTGTGACCTCTCATGTACCCATGGTCCTTCACGCGTCAAGGTTCCTCAAATTGTTTTTTCCGCCATCATAGTCTGACGCAAGTTGCGGGATTCCTTTTTTTGGCTAACGCCTTTACTTATACAGAGTTTAAATTTAGACTTTCTTACTGTCCTTTCAACGGCCATACACTGCAAGAACAGCGGCAACTGCTTTCGAGGACAAGACCATTCCTCGAAGACAACTATTCACCCGTTTCTACTAACTTTGTCTGCGGCCTACCTAGGCCCCAAAGGGCCTCTGCCCTGCACAGTAGGGAGAATGGGTCATAATTCATCTCATTTAGAGAATGCCTATTTCCCTATTCTTCCTTTTACATCGCCAAGCTGCCATCTTTCCATACTATGGAAAACACACTATTTAAATGTTGTCCTTCCTGTAACAGGAAGTTTCCCTGGAAGGACTCACATGGGGTGTGTAATCTCTGCCTTCCTAGGGACCATTCCGAAAAACGGTGCAAATCCTGCAAACTGTTTCGGCCCAAGGTGCTAAAGAACCGGAAGACTAAACACTGGGCCCACCACGCCATGCAGGCCGAGGCCGCCATGGACATTGAGGGAGCCTCCAGTGATGGCAGCATCAGCGTCCTAAATGACGCCAAGGGCGATTTACCCAACGGTTTCCCGCATGCGAGCCCCCGACTGCAATAGGCAGGCCGGCGGTTCTGCTAGGGAGGCGACACCCGGCGGGTCAAGCACCCACACTGCATGCCACACTAAATACCCTCCCCCCCCTGGCCCCATGGCTGACAGTCGGCTGTGTCATCGATCGATAAGCCACACGCGGTGTCGAAGGGAAGGTCCAAAAAATCCCTGTCCTCTGGGCCATACCGTTCGCCACATGACGGGGCCCCGAAACAGATGCCTACACCACAAGCAAATCAGACGCGTCAACAGCCCTTGCTAATAATTCAGAAAGGCAAGAACTCATTAAAAAACATATCCCAGACACTCCTCAAATCCAAAATGTCAAACTCAATCTTCGACGCCCCTATCCTCAAAAACACTTGTTACAAAGGATAAGGAACAGTCTGCCCCTAGTGACAACCTCTCAGGGGCAATGTACCACAAACGGCCCTCTACACCAGAGCCTTTCGCTACCCCTGGTCCCACAGTTTTACCAAGCTCCACTCAATGCACCCTGGTACAATTTGAAAGAGTAATGTGGAGAATGTCTAGCTTAGTTAACTTTTTTTATCAACACCCTTATCAACCTCCAAGGGCCCCCTCACGGCGAAGCAGCTAATTGTCATGATCTCTGCTTCCAAAAGGTCAGGGTTTTCCCAACTCCCTTGGAAGCAGATCCATAACCCAGGTTCCGAGTGCCAACCAGTCCCAATTGGGACCTTTTGGACCCAGTCCTGGCGCCAGTGGCACCAGGCTCATAAATATGCCCAGTCCCAGCGCTGGAAGCGCCGGGCTCATAATGCTTGGGTGGACTTACCTGCAGCAGACCATGCTGCTTACTTGCCTGCCAGTTGAGCCTCTGATCCTCTTCTGTTTGGAACTACTTTTCCTGTTGGGTGGGGCAGGAGCCACTCCCTAGATTCAGAACACTGGAACTCTTCTGGAAAGCAGGAACTCTTTTCTTACCTAGGCGTGGCTGTGGAAGGAGATACCTAAGCACTACAGGAGGCTATTTAAACCACACCCGATGGATGAATCTTGCTTTGCGTTATTCTGCATCCTCTGCAGCAGAACGCTCATCGTGTCTTCTGCATCTGATCCTGGGCCTAAGGAAAAAGGCTTACCATCCTGAATCCAGTCTGCAGCAACACCTATAAAGACAAGAAAGAACAGGTTAGCATTAGGGTCTTCAGTGACAGCTCTTCACTTACCTGGTCCATCGGCTGTCACCAACGCCTCGCGCTGCATTCCGGCATCTGAAAGACAAAGGCTTACCTACTCTTCGTGCGCTCCGGAGGTCTTCACACTGCATTCCGGCATCTGAAAGACAAAAGCTTACCAACTCTTCGCACGCTCCGGAGGCGTTCGGCGCTGCATCCAGCATCTGAAAGACAAAACAAGGTGCGTTTAAAGACATTGGGGAACTTTAATACTCACGTGCCATTACTCCTTTCCACATCTAACCCAGTGGGTATTCCGGCACCCTGCAGCCGCTCCGAACTTGTACCTGCAAAATAAAAAGACAGTTAGAGCGCATCGTGAAGCAGGCAACAAGCGCATACTTGCGTGCTTCCAGGCGCTTCTATTCATCACACGGGCTCCATCTTCAACTCACTTCAGCCCGTCATCCGCCATCGCCGGAACCCTGCAAAACAAGAAACATCATTACTAAAGACTTTAAAGACATTAGAATTACTCGAAACTTACCGTTCGTGCAGTAAACGACGGACAGCAGTCCTCTGAAGTCAAGAGGCCTGCTCCCCTTATCCAGTGAAGAAACTGGTTACAGCACCCTGCCCCGAGGCAGATGGAGAGCACGGCGTTCACTTACCTAAGGTGAGAGTGTTAACCTTTGGGGTTCTACAGGAGAAGAGAAAGGGAAGAAGAGAGAGACATTCAATAACCCAGTTCCTTAATCCCATATTTTCTATCTGCAGACATCTTACCCTTCGAGTCAGACATACAGTGCACAGAGGTCCAGCCCAAAGAGCCAGCCGTGTGTTACACATCACCTTTGAAGATACGGTATACGCCCAGTCAAGACCGGCGCCTCTACGGGAATCAGGTGAGCGTTACACTAATAAGCAGCATGATGTCAAAAGACCCTGCCTAGACATGGCACAGCCTAGTACCTCTACCTCTCTATACCTCTGACGACATATACTATTTTGACACTTCAGGTTTGCAGGAGCCTGGCTCAATAGCAGACCATGAGGACATAGAGGATACAGACCAATATTATTATGATGATGATGATGTATACATCATTCAATCTCCAGACCATATTGACCAACCTGTGGCTCATTCTCCTGTGGATAACCAGCTGCAGAATAATTATCTTCTTTTAAAAGCTGCAGAACATTTTGAAATTGATACCCAGGAGGCACAAGTCAACAAAGACGTTGTAGAGGACATCCTCTGGGATAAGAGGTCTGCCGCACAGTTCATTCCACTGCTCCAATCTATCCAAAGGCCCATTCAGCATTGTTTGCTTACCCCCCAACCTGACAAGGGCAGTCAACCCTCGTATTGAGAAGAGGTTTAGACCAGCCCTGTCAGACCCATTATACATCAGGGGGCAGCTAAAGCCTGACTCTCTCGTGGTGATGGACACAAGGAAAAGAGCGGGCACACATTTAGCCTCTGCCGAAGTCCCTCCTGACAAGGAGAGAAAACAAATATACACACTGGCCAGGAAAGTAGCTCCCTTGGCTGCTTACCAAGTAAGGATAGCCAGCAACACTACGCTCCTGGCAAGTTATAATTGCCACAAGTTGGACGAGATCTCACAAAAAATACTCTGCCCCAGAGCCCCTAAAAACACAGCTTTTAAAAAACAGTCGCTGAAGGTAAATGTGTGGCAAGCTGCATCCGGAAAAATTATCTGGATGCAGCAGATAATGCTGGCCGGATAGAAGCTAAGGGTACCCTCATTAAATGCCATGCATGGCTACGTCAATCAGGTTTCAAGCTGGAATCTCAAGCCACCCTTTAAGTATGCCAATTGAGATGGGTGGGCATGGCTATCATGCAAGCTGAGAGGACGTGAGTTCATCGGAGCTCCTGCAGCCGCCGCAGATATTCTGCATAATATCCTGTTTCCGTGAACGAACGCTGGAAATAAACGTATCCAGTTGGAGCTGAACGCATACACTACCGATGGAGGGAGGGAGAAGTGTGAATTGATGCTTCCAACCGACTGAACTTGGAGGCGGATGGTGCGCTCCCTCGGCGCAAAACTCCTTCCCAAGATGACGGAGAAGACGCAGCAGGAGACCGCTCGAATACGATCGGAACACCAAAAGCCTGAGCCTGCTGCGCTTTGGTGGGCGGACCTGTCCCGCTGGACATCAGTCGCCGATTGAGGAGAGAACGCCTTGGCCCACGTGCACACAAGGGGAGCGAGAACACGGACTGGAGGTACGTCTGCAGTGGCTCCCTTTTCTCAGCGGTGGCACGGGTGCCCAGGGAAGTGCGTGCTGGACGGTGGGCACCACCGGGTGTGAGCGGTGGAGCTCACATGCAGAGACGTGCCCGGGGATGCTTGACACATCCCCCTCCCCAGCCCCCATGTCCATATGAAGTGCCACACCACGGGGGCACGAAGGGCTGACGGAAGGTGAGTGTGGAAGTCTAGAGGACACACACTCCTATGCTGCACCATCTATACTGCGTGCAGAGGCGGCAACAGCGTAGTCCGGCGGGAGGAATTAATGGCTTACCGTAACTGGGACCGACTTTAGGTTATTAGCTTGCCGTAACTGGGGCAGACTTTGGGGGAGCACTACGGCCAAAACGAGCTGCGACGCATCAACACTGCATATCCTCATGGTGCTTAGAAGGCGGCAGGAGCCACGGTCTGCTTCCTCCCTGCCTGAGCATTAGGAGCGGACGCCTGCTCTAGGGCACGAGCACCTACGGGGGACAACATTAAAACGGCGCAATAGGCACAGAGGGGAGAAGCCTGGCAGAGCGAGGAGGCTCCTCACAGCAAGCCTGAGGTGTCTGGCTGCACAACGGGGGAGCTGCTGGTTGCGGCCCGCGTGCCCTGTGGTCGTGTGGGTGCTCATGGGTTTTTCTCGGCCATTGCGCCCTATCAGTGGAGCCAGTGGGCGGACCTGGTGTGTTCTGGTCCCTACTAAGTGGGTTGCTACACAGTCTACGAAGCCCCTGTTGTGGTAGGGGCACACTATAAGGCTACTGACGGGCCTTCTCCTCTCCCGATAACCCCAATTAACAGACCACAGAACTGTGTCATCGAGGCCTCTAAGGAAATGAGCATGCTATGCCCCTGCAGTGTTTGCTGGGAAAACAGCTCTGTAACCCACTAGCAACTTAACAGAAGCAGTTCAGTATCAGTTCACACAACTTTCAGGGGCTAGGTGCTGCATGGAAGAATGCATGACCCTGAGCGCCCCGGCCTCAGCTGACACTATACGTACCTGGCAAAGGCGAAAGTAAAGGGTAGGGCGCCAATCTTCCACATACAAGCCCTCCACCTCCATAGAACTCAACGATACTAGTGTTAACTACCGTCCCAACGTCGGCAAGAAGGCTGTCCTGTCCCCCCGCCCCCTCCCTTGCAGAATGGGCAAAGATAAACTGGGAAAAGCGACAGCACAAAGTGGGATGGACAAATCAGACCACGCGCCGCGCCCAACCTCCCCCAGCGCCGAGGATGCCCTCATTGAGAGATGTAATGGCTGCAATAGCTAATTCCTGCTCCTCAATGGAGATGCAAATGCACAGCATAGCGGCAGGCGTCTCCTTTCGTCACGATCTACAGAAGCTTACCTCCCGCACGGGGGAAGTGGAACAGCGCATCTCAGGAACAGAGGACAACATCAGGAACATCAATCAACAGCTGTCACAAGCACTGCACCGCCTGAAGACACTGGAAGCCCGGGTGGATGAGGGAGAGGGCAGATCGCGCCGCAACAACATGCGCATCCTCGGCCTTCTGGAGGGAGAGGGGCCCATTATGGAACTATTCCTGGAGCAATGGCTGGTAGACATCTTCGCGCCCCATTCCTTCTCCATAGAAGAGCTCACAGGATGCCTTCGGGTAAGCCTACACCAGGCGCACCACCCAGAACAATAATCGCTTAATTACTTAATTATTGGGACAGGGACGCGCTCCTCCAGATGGCATGCACGAAAGGAACAATCACTCACAATGGCTCCTGGATTGCCTTCTTTCCTGACTACACCTAAGAGGTGCAGCAAGCGAGACAGTCCTTTGAACCATTGAAAAGGCAATTATCCTTTGAGTGTGAAATACAGACTGCTGTTTCCAGCGCAACTCAAAATCTACGACAAGGGAAATGGGCAGAAACGCATATTGAGGGTGACTGGACTGCAAGACCAACGGGTCAGGGGGGGAGATCTTGGCCTAGGCCGGCCTGCGCCCCCACCGGGAGATGCCCAGAAGCCCTGGAACCAGCAGTCCCGGAACAAGTGGCAGACCCCGATAGTGAAAAACTGCAACCTGGCCAGCAGATGACGCTGCAGAGGACAAACGCAAGAGGCACCTGATATCCTGGTTTTTCCTTTTGGAATGCAAATCTAAACAACCACGGAATTATCAGAAAGGCGGCATGAGCTGCGGAATCAGGAAACTCTTTCCCCTGCCCCTGTTCGCATTCTTCTCCCCTCTCTCAATCTTCGCCCTCATGTTTGTACGGCGTTGTTTTGCCGGTAGAGGGTCTGGAACTGAGTTTCAAATCCATGCTGTAGCCACAGTTAGTGACTGCCAGCAATGTTCGGGCGACATGTACTTCATGTTGGGGAACAGTATGGGGTGGGGGGGGTCGGACAAGTTGTTGAAGGTTTAATGTTGTTTTATCTTGTTACACATTGATGCAAGGGCCATAGCGAGCACCTACCCTCAAAAAGGCAGCGCTCCACAGGGCTGATACGCCTCCATCAACCCGGCAGTTACAACATAACGTCTACCAATACATACCCCAATCACAATGACGTCAGAACCATACGATTTCTGACATGGAACGTGAATGGGCTAGCCAGCGGTATAAAAAGACTAGTCATGCAGTTCCTAGACAGACACTCACCAGACATAGCACTCCTTATCGAAACCCATCTGGCAGGAAACGCCTGCAACCTATTTAAGCGTACCATCTACTGCACCGCAGTACACGCTGGCTTCACTATGGGCTCAAGGGGGGGTGCTTATACTGATACATAAACAACTACCTTTCACCCTTTCCACCATGATACAAGACACACGGGGAAGATTTGTATACATTGCAGGCACATTATGGAACCAGACCACCGCTGTACTAGCGATCTATTCGCCGCCATCGCTAATATCTACACTAATAAATGACATCACACCTATAGTTACCAAAGACTCATTGGACACTCTGATCCTAGGTGGTGACTTCAATGAGGTTATGGATGTGGGGTGGATCGTTCTCCTTTAAGAGGAAGAAACTCTGAAACTCGCACTAAACTCTCTACCTTTACTACTGCACTGGGGCTGAAGGATGTGTGGCGAGTCTTATAACCCAATTCCCGAGAGTACTCGTACCACTCATACCACTCAGGAGTGCATGCCTCACTCTCGAGGCTGGACTACTTCTTTCTCCTGGCGACTGACCTACACAAAGCAACCTTAGCATCTCTTCTCCCACGGGGTATCTCAGACCACTCCCTCCTAGTAATGGAAATAGAGATGTTGAGGCCACTGCCCCCCGTCCCCCAACATGGCGGCTTAATAAGTACTATTTAGGCTTCCCGGATTTGATAGAACATATCCAAGCAACTACGAAAATGTACTTTGAGTTGAATGTTGAATACTGGGTCATTGGAGAATCCAGGGGTGCTGTGGGAGGCATATAAACCGGTGCTGCGAGGAGAGATCCTCTCATGGACCACAGCGCACAAGAAGGCACATAAAAAAACACTGAAGGGGGCGGAGATGAAGGTAAGACAGGCGGAAGAGGGCCCATCTCGCACTTGACCTGCCTGACATGAACAGGGCATTAACACTAGCTCAACAAAGCCTCCAAAACACATAGCGATGTTTGCAAGGGTATACGAAATGGGCGACAAGTCAGGAAAATTGCTAGCATGGCTAGAACGTAGGCACGAGGGACATAGCCAGATCAGGATGATCAAACCAGACGGGCCGACCCACTACTAACCGATAGAGAAATAACAGAGGCTTTGCAGACTTTTATGCTGATCTATATAGGGCTCCTCCCACCCTCATGGACGCCTCGATACTAGATGAAATTAACCTGCCTTCCCTAAGTTCCGCCCAGAAAACTCTTCTGGAGAAAGACCTCACGGAAGAGGAACTGATACTGGCTATGTCGCAACTCCAGTCAGGGAAAACCCTGGGACCGAATGGCTTCCCAATAGAGATGTGGAAGCAGACAGGGACGAATGAGGTAGCTCCACATTGCTAAACATGTTCATACACTCAAAGGAAAAGGGCAAACTACCTGTGGATCTAATGAAAGCCACCATAATTGTTACTCAAAGCAGGTAAACCCCCAGAGAGATGCAGTTCGTATAGACCAATCTCCCTGTTAAACAGTGAAACCAAAATCCTAGCTAAAGTACTGGCCAACCGGTTACACGGAGCCATACCAACACTAATACACGGTCCACGCGCATGAACATACACAGATTGCACTTGGCACTTGAAAAAGCATCTACTCTCCCAGACCCACCAGGTCTACTGGCTATAGACTTCGAAAAAGCCTTTGATTCAGAATACTGGAAGGCATTATGGGAAATAATGAGACTGATGGGTTTTGGTGAACAATAAATGGGATGGGTACAGCTCCTGTAGAACTCCCCCGAAGCAGAGACCAGGGTGAACAGATGGCCATCGAGACCTTTCAAGCTAGGAAAGGGAACACGGCAGGGTTGTCCCCTATCGGCAATGCTTTTTGCACTAGCAATAGAGTCCCTAGCCGGACTATTGAGAGACGCATAGACCTGGAGCGGGTTTCGATGGGCAGAGGACTGGGAAGATGAAATCTCCCTATACGCAGACAATCTAGTTATATACTTACAAGACCCAGCCAATTCTTGCCACATAGACACACGCCTTTTGGAGAGATATGGAACTTTCAGCGGGCTGAGGGTAAATTGGTCTAAGTCTATATTATTCCCGGTTAAGGGTACAGGAGATATCATCCCGAATGACTGTCCATACCGCGTGGAAATGAGTCACTTTCGGTACCTAGGAGTACAGATCACGAAATACCTAAATGAATATGTGGTTGGAAACCTCTATCCAATTGTGGAACGGTTTACAGAAGACGTATGCCACTGGGCCTCTCTACCACTAACACTAATGGGAAAAGCAGCACTTTTCAAGATGCTGACACTACCTCGCTTCATATACATCCTGCAAAATGCCCCACTTCATATCCCAATGCGTGAGTTCCATAAAATTGACAGCATACTTGGGAAGCTCCTATGGGGAGGGGGAAGCCCACGGATGGCTATATGCGCACTCCAACGGTCCATATGGGAGGGAAGGATTGGGCTGCCCCTCTTGCAGACGTATTACTGGGCAAGCCAGATGGCAGTAGTGAATGACGTATTGCACAGAGATACAACACTCCCGCATATCAGGGCGGAAATCGCAGCAAGACCAAGACTAACCTCGCTGGAACGTCTCTATCAGACAAAGCGCCATATCCCCCTGGAGAATGGCAACACATGTGTTGCTGATCTGGGCTGGAACCCACAAACATATTGGGTGTGATAGGAAAATCACTCCCGTACAACCGCTGTGGGGGAATGGAAATCTCCCAGAGGTAGGCAAGTTCCCCAGGTGGCCACGCTGGATATCCGCAGGGATAACATATGTCGGCGATGTAATAACAGAAGGTAGCCTTATGTCCTTTGTGAATTTAGCTATCTGTTTCAATCTCCCCGATACTGAACGGTACTGTCACATACAGCTACAACATGCACTGCAGAAACATCTCACGGCGCTGTCTAACATGCCAGAATGCACCCCAATAGAGAGAAACACTGTTATGGACCGTATTGACAAGAAAATCGCCTCGATAATGTATGTTATAACTTCCTCCGCTACACCTGAATTGGCAAACTTGAGATCTACATGGGAAAGAAACATGGGTGAGATACTACCAGAGGGCTGGATCACAATACTGATGTATCCCCGTGAAACGGCCATTTCATCTACACTCTGGCTTAAACAGCTAAAAATACTGCATAGAATATACTATCCGAGAGTAGCACTATACCACTGGGGCAAAACTGCAGATCCAAATTACTTGTGCTGCAATTGGGAAGAAGGGTACCTTCTACCATATACTGTGGGATTGCCCCCTAATGCAACAATACTGGCAACAATGTGACACGCTTTCGAGAGCATTGGGGCAGACAGTTCCCAGAGACCCTAAGCTGCTGTGGCTGGGTGTGGAGGGTGAAGGGACAATGACACGTTACGAGAAGCTGTTTTTATCTATCACCACTGCAGCAATCAAAAGGAATATAGCAAAACTGTGGGGCTCGGAAACCACCCCGCAATATGCACAGTAGGTCACAGATGTGAACATTTGCATAGTAATGGAACGGAGGGTGTACAAAGCCAGAGGGTGCTCGGAGAAAGCCCGGAAAATCTGGCAGAAATGGGAAGACATTCAATAATTTGTTACTCAGAAACTGTTGGGTAATCTGCATGGATGGTGTGGTGCTGAAGTTAAGAATATATTGTGCTCATGGTAAATGTTCTCTTTGGATCCAAATGCGAGTGTAAGTTGTTGTTGGTTGACTCCTTCAGAGTCTACGTTTTATGTTGTAACGAACAATGAAAAATCAATAAAACGGGTAACAAAAAAAGAATGCCAATTGAGCCTAACTCCTTATTTGGAAAAGCGGTCGGACTCACGGAAGTGCTAAGGAAGAGTAGAACGCCCTCAAATCCCTGGGACAGCTCACAGACAAACCCTTTGTGTAGAGAGGCGCAGTTAATACACACTGTTTTAGAGGACAAAACTCTTAGCGGTCCTCCAACTATAACCAGGGCGGGCAGACTTCATCTTGGGGTTCTTCACAGGGGAAATCCTCTAACAGACTTTTTAAAGAAGCCACAGAAGGTTGAGAAGTAGAGGCAGATCCTCCTCCAGAGGCTCCACCCCACCAAAGCAATGACCACCCGCTCCATGTCCCCTTCTATGCCTCTCCAGTAGGTCGCATTTCTCATTTTACCCACACATGTGAGGGGGATCACATCAAACAAGTGGGTACTTTCCACCGTGTTGGGAGGCTATTGCATAGAACTCGTACAACACCATCCAACCGCCCGCCAAGTCAAAGAAAAACGACACAGCAGGAACAGCGCATTCTGCTGGAAGAGGTCAAAGCACCTCTGCTAAAAGACACCATGGAAATCGTCCTGGCAAACCGGGTAAACAAGGGTATCTATTCAATGTATTTCCTTGTGCCAAAGAAAGACCTTACAATGCACCATGTCCTAGACCTCCGCCCTGCAAACACATATGTCAATCTTCTAAAATTTCAAAGGACTATGCTACAGGAAGTAATTCCACTGCTAAAACAGGGGACTATATGGCCACATTGGACATGAAAGATGAATACTTTTATATTTCCCAGTGCAAAGAAAATTCCTTTGCTTCAAAATAGCACTACGAATTCAAGGTGCTATCCTTCGGCATAGCTTCCGCTCCAAGGGTATTCACCAAGGTATTAGCGGTAATGGTGGCGCACTTGCGCAGAGAATCAATCCTAGTGTACCCTTACCTGGACGACTGGCTGATAACAGGGGAATCCCCTCAAATTTGTAAGCAAAATATCCAAAGGACAATCAATCTTCTGTTCCAATTGGGATTCTCAATCAATGAGAAAAAAATCAAGTCTCATTCCAAGAAAAACCAAACCGGAGCTATTGTATAAACGGAAGAGGGGCTAGTCTTCCCCTCAAACGAAAGAGTACAAAATATACAGCTGCAAATACCTCGGTATCTGGCCGGTTGCTAAATACCCGTACGCAAAGCAATGCGCTTGCTCTGGGTGATGGTTTCATGCATTTATCTGGTTAAGCACGCATGGTTGCGCATGTGCCCGATGCAAGAATGGTTAGTGAAACGGTGGTCTCGGCAAGCGGTCAGTGGGTGATCTAGTAGCTGTTTCACGAGACCTAGTTCAAGCGCTACGCTGGTGGACAGAGGAAAATCTGTTAAAGGGAAAACCTTTTCACAATCCTCCAGTGCAAGCGATAGTTACAACAGACGCCTCACTTTCCAGATGTGGAGCCCATTACCTTCACCACCCAGCCCATGGCCTGTGGACACAGATCACAACCCAAATTCCCATCAACCTTTTGGAGATCCTATCAGTACTCAAGGCCCTACTAGGCTTTCAGGTGCATCTAACAGGTCAAACAGTGAAAGTCCTCACAGACGGCACCACTGCCATGTTTTACATAAACAAGCAGGGAGGAACATACTCCCAAAGTCTGTCCAGGCTAGCCCCAAGAAATTGGAAGTGGGCACTAAAGCGGTACATGTTCCTAGTATCTAAACATGTTCCAGGGGAACTCAGTTCTCTAGCAGACTCTCCAAGCGGAGATCCCCTAACCAAAGAATTGTAGACTATCTTTTCCCTCTGGGGCTATCCTCCTTTAGACGGGTTCGCCACAAACCAATGGAACTCCCTATGGATCAGCTGTTCAGGGAAATTTGCTTCCGCTTCTCCACCGACAACGCTCCTCAGCAGAATAGTCCACAAAATGCACCAGGAACAAATAACTTAAATCCTGGTTGCTCCAATGTGGGTGAGACAACCTTGGTTTCCACATCTGCTCAAACTGGCGATGTGTGACCCAATAAAGCACCCGTGCCCATTCAACATGCTCAGCCAACAACGGGGGACAACAATACACCCAGAGCGTCAATCTATGAACTTGGCAGCATGGCTCCTGAAGTCCTAGTTAGGTTGTTTAAAACAACCTCTAAGGTGTATGGAAATCCTCAGGGAGGCACTTAAATCTAACACCAGACACTGCTAGTTCAACAAATGGAAATTATTTATAATATGGTGCCAGTCCAAAAATATAAACCGTATTGAATGTACCCCATAACACATTCTTCACTGCATGCTCTACTTACTAGACTCTGGTCTAGTATTCAACTCCATCAAGGTTCACCTAGCGGCTCTGTCCGCATACACCACTTCACAAAACAAGGTGTCCTGGTGGAAGGTCTCTCTTGTTAAGGCTTTCATGGAGGGAGCAAAGAGACTTTACTCCCCTGCCCCTCCATTTCCAACCTGTCTCCAGGGTAGGATCTCAATGTGGTAATCGAAGCTCATAGTTCCTCCCTCCGAGCATGCACAAATCCAGCCTTAAACACCTTACTTACAAGACAGCTTTCTTGGTAGCCATCACCTCCATAAGAAGGGTTAGTGAGCTACACGCTTTGTCAGTGCAAGACCCTTTCTTTGTTATCCACAAAGACAAGTTGATACTAAGAACACACCCTAGGTGTTCACCTAAGTTCATATCCAAGTTCCATGTTAACCAATCCATTGAAATGCCTGCTTTCTTTCAAAATCCTTCAAACTCGGCTGAGAAAAAAACTCTATACACTGGATGTAAGGCGAGTGATATGATATGATTGGTTATTTATAATGCGTTTAATACCCAGAGGTTTCTAAGCGCAGACCCGGGGATCGAACCTGTGTTGCTCCGTGTCTTGCTTCCACTGCGAGCATGTTGCCCCTGAGGTATCCTCCCAAGAGTGGTTCTTTACTTTGTAAACCAGACAAAACCACTAAGAAAAACTGACCAACTGTGTGTCTCAGTTGGTCAGTTTGCGATCACCTGGCAGGGAAAGTGATCGCATTTCTAAAAACGCCAGCTCAAGATGGATGGTGAAATGCATACAGCTGTGCTACTCCCTATCAAACAAGACTTTGCCTTTCACACCAAGAGCTCACTCTACCATATGCCATTTGCAAAGCAGCTACATTTAGTTCCATACGTACGTTTACTCAGAATTACTGCATTGACACACATTGTAAAGCATATTCACAGGTGGGACAAGCCGTGCTAAAACATCTATTTGATGCTCCAGACACTGCTAGCTAGTCTTAGCAGATCCACAAGCCTCAGAAGGGATACATTACTCACCGTAATCGTTCTTCTGATGCTTGTATATGCTTAGATTCACATGCGCCCACCCTTCTTCCCCTGTGGAGTAGAAGGTGCATAGATGTTTTCTGGTTTAAGCTACTCTTATCTGCTTTATTACATCTATACTCCTGCTACACTTCATGCTACCTCATGTCAGAAACAAAACAATCTGAGGGACCTCAACGCGTGAAGGACCATGGGTACAGGAGACGTCACATTATGGATAGTATTACTGGCATGCCCTGTCGATGTCCCTTTCGAGTTTCGAAAACAAAAAATGGAATACTCGCCAGCTACCACTAGATGTCGGCCTATGCATGTTGGCCTATACATAGCATGTGAATCTAAGCATACAGGCATCAAAAATACGATTACGGTGAGTAATGTATCCCATATATGTACTGTATGGGTGAGTGACAGGTGGTTGAATGAGTATGAATGTGATTTTCTGTGTGAGAGAGAGAATGTTCTTGGTGGGTAGGTGACAGTGTGGAGAATGCAGTGTGTGTGAATGTGAAAGGTGTATAGATGAGTGACTGGTGGGTGCCTGTGTGGAGAAGGCAGTGTTAATGTTCTAGTTGAGCATGTGAGTGATTGTCTGAGAAATTGTGTGAGAGAAGGTGAGTGGCAGGTAGGTGAATGGGTATGACTGTGAATGATCTGCGTGGGTGGGTGCCTGTGTGTAGCAAGCAGTGTGAGTGAGTATGGCATGACACATTTTTACTGAGCATCTATGATGAAGAAAGCTTGATAAGTGTTCTTGTGTGTCTACACTAGCCTAATTTCGTGTAAGTTTGTTTGGACTTGTTTTCTAATTGTGGCATGGCCTTTTAAATGGCAAAGCCAACAGGAGTATGTTCTTATGTGCGGGTATTGACATATATTGGCAGAGCCAGTTTGGACATGTTTTCTTATGTACCATTACTGTCAATAGCCACAAAGCAAACATTAGTGTGTGCATTTATAGGAATGCTGGCATATATTGGTGCCAGGATGAACATGTTTTTTTATACTGGCATATATTGAAGGGAAAGGCATAAAAATGTGTTGGGAAATTCTCCTGTGCGCTTTTGTTGACTTGCATCTGTTGGATTTCTTTTTTTTTTTTAATGAGTTATCCTATACAACCGATTGCAAACTGTGGGTTTTTGCCCAATTTTTCACAGAAAGGGTTCTGTAAAATGCTCCCTTTTTAACCAATTATTCAAAACATGTTTTCAGGGATAGAGACCAACCCCCCCCCCCCCCCGACCATTTTTTGTTGGTTCTGGCTCCCTCGCTATTCTTGGTCACTCTCGCATGGCAGTCACTTGGGTGAGATACAGTGGATGATGATGGTGGTCCACATATGACATTTACGCTTATCGTGACTGCAATTAAGTCTGGTAATGATGGGGTGTGATCAGGAGGAGAGGGCGTGGGAGAGTGTATCTGGCATTGGAGCCTGGGAGAGACCAGGCTTAGTTTTCTACCAGTTTAGCATCTGACAACGCATTGCTATCCAAGCTTAGATGGTAGAAAGACAGTTGGTGATGCACTCAGATGTCAGGATTGATGGGAACGGTGATGATGATCTGATTGTCACAGGCTATGTATGTGGTGGTAGGAGAATCTAACGGATGAGAGGGGTTTGCACAGCGAGGTGGTGTACAGCGTAAAGAGGAGGGGGCTCAAGACTAATCCTTCTGGAATGCTCACTGAGAGGGAAGTATGGGAGGGAGGCGTTGCAGTTGATGGGGCTGGAGTGGTCAGATTTGTGAGGCCCCCCTATTTGAGTATGGTGTCCTTGCAGCCAAGGGGTGAAACAGTTTGGAGCAACGCGGGATGATCTACAGTAAGGGTAAACCTATCAAGTTGCAACCTACTAGACTATCATAAAGTCACTTTCCACCTCAGCTCTCCACTTGCACACAGCACCATTTCTTACTCAGCAAGTGTCAATTTTCACTTGCCTATGGCTAGTGGCGAGTGCACATTTCGAGACTTGATCTACAGTGTCTGAGGAAGGCAGATAGAGTAGAATGAGGGTGGAGGAGGGCGATTGAGGAGGGCTATTGAGAACATTTGAGACATGGTTGAGAACTACCAGCAGTAGCCCCAGTGATGGTCCATGTTGTATAACGGCTGTGGTTCTGGAGAATATTTTTAACGGGTGGTGGTTCCAGATGCATGTACTTCTAAAACTACCACTGCACCTTTGTCCTCTGTAACCATCCATACCTATTACAGCCTGGCAACACTACCCCCATTAAAGATCTTTCTACAGGTGCCACTAGCAGAAATTGTGCTAATCAGGCGCAGCTGCCGAAGAACCATTGATTGCTACTCGAAGATTGCAGTAGATCCCATGCAGCCGCAGTGCAAGTGTTTCGGGCTCTAAAACACTTGTGTGTGGGCGCGATACAAATAACATTTCTGATGTGCGTTAATCTGCTTAGAATCACATGCTGTGCATATAGTCTGACATCCAGTGGTAACATCAGAGTATTTCATCTGGTCTTTCGAGAATCGAAAGGGGACGTCGACATGGGCGTGCCTGTAACACTATCCGTGATGTGTAGTGTACCCAAAATCCCTCACGTGTCGAGGTCCCTCAGATTCTTTTTTCCACCCAGCTATCTGGTCGCCCTAATGCAGAGCTCTTCATAAAACATTGCGTTATTGTCATATTTCTTGACCTTCTGTCATTTTATTCTCATTGTCACTCCCTTCGATGGCTGATTCCAGTGCCACCACCGAAGACTGTTGATGACAGGATTTCGACAGCTGTTGATCCGGTCGGCACTGCCGACCACGTGGCCAGACCTCTGGCCAGCCCTTACACTAGGGAGAGTGAGGTTGGGGTGGTCATATTATTTCAAGAATGCCTTTCCCTTTCCCCTCTCTTTGTTCTTTGTTCCCTTGGGTTTGTCGTCCCTAGCTTGATCCTGCGCTATAGACAGGACTCCATTTAGATTTTGTCTTTTCTGTGAGGCAAAATACCTGTGGAAAGACTAGCACCGTTGGTGTAACAATTGTCTTCCCCTCAACCACAACGAGGCGGCCTGTACAGCCTGTAAAGTCCTACGGCCTAAGACTCTTAAGGAGCGCCGTTTGAAGCGGTGGGCAGCCTACGGTATGTCCCAGGCCCGAAATCCCCCACCACCACAGCCGCAGAGTGTGACGAAGGGACTAGCGATGACCAAGGCTCCACTTTGGAGGCCCATGACCTTACCGCAGCATCCGTCCCTGGCCCCCGATAGGCACGATGCGAGTCCTGCTATGGAGACGATGCATCCCGGCAACAGGGACGCACCCGATTACCACACTAAGCACAAAACCCACGGTTCTGCTTCGGTGGTCCAGTCGAAGCGTTCCAAAGCGCCATCGGGCACGTTGGATACTTTGGCGGTGCCACTGATCTTTATGAAAGTAAGGACGCTAGCACCAAATCACACGTGGCCGCCGAGACGCTTCAGAAGAAGGCTCTGACACCGCTTAAGGTCCCGGTGGTGCCGAAATCCACCATGCAGCCACCGGCACAACCGTCGCACCTCCCTCCGACCCCGAGCATCAGCGATAGTATCGCTTTGGCGGTTAAGCATAAGGAACAGTCGAAACTGATGACGAGACAGAAAGAACGGCCGAAAGACGCGTCTACAGACACGTCACTACGCCCGGAGCCTTGAAAGGAGTACTCTGAAAGCCCTTTGTCTTTATCCAAGACTTTAGAAGAAAAATCTCGACCTTCTGTAGAAAAAAATTCATCGCCTGGACTTCATCATCGTGGACCAGGGAGAAGTTTGAGGGGTGCATGAACAGACTGGAGAAGTTTGTTGAATTTTCAGAGAGGTTTGTTCCCAAGAGGCCTCCTGTGGAATTTCCGTTTACGCCTATGGCTAAGTTTCAGAAGACTTTTGAGGATCCTCAAGAACAGAATGTTTTTGACTTTACAGATGACGAGGGGCCTATCAATCCCTACTTACAGGATGATACCTTTGGGAACCCTATTGATGATCCTGCTGACCCCATGAATACCTGGGAAGACAGCCATCCGGTTGATAATCAACCATGGGCATCCCCTACTCCTACCCCAGACCCTGACGCTCTGTCTATGGACTCCCCTCCTACCACTCCAGTCCATCAGGCTGAACATTTTCAAATCGCCACACAGGAGGCTGTGCAGGATTAGGATTTTGTAGAGGACATACTGAAGGAAAAACCTCCTGCCAGTCAGTCCATTCCCTTGCTGAACTCGATCAAGAGACGTCTGGCTCCTTCATTGTTAACACCAGCCCAGACCAGGGCAGTTAATCCTAGGGTGAAGAAGTTGTTTCGCCCTTCTCCTACTGACCCCCCTTTACATTAAAGGACATGTCACTCCAGATTCCCTGGTAGTTACGACTACGAGAAAGAGGGCAGGTGTCACCCTGTCTACAGGTGAGCCACCACCTGATAAAGAAGGTAAAATGTTTTATGGACTGGAAAAGAGGGTTACGACTGCTGCTGCATTCTCCAGCCGACTAGCCAACACCCCATTCTGGAATTTGCTACAAGAGGGCCTTCAAGAGGTCCCCGAACCAATGCAGGCTAAACTGCTTGCGATTGTATGGGAAGGCAAACAAATCAACCACAACATTCTGAAGAACACTTTGGACGCTGCTGAAACAGTGGGAAGGACCTAGGCCCAGTGTACACTACTAAAACGGCACGCCTGGTTGAGGAGCTCTGGTTTTAAGCCGGAAAGTCAAGCAGCCTTAATAAACAAGCCGATTGAAGAAACCAACTTGTTTGGCAAGGCCGTGGACGAAGCGCTTGAGACAGCCAAGAAGGAACATGAGACTCTCGACCTAAAATCAGATTACCCAAAGACCTTCACGACAGAGAGGGGGCAGCTCTAGTCATTCCTTTCGTGGGCAATCTCGCTCCCCTCAGAACCAGTATGGTTCAGGAAACAACTGGTCTTGAGGACAGGGATCCAACACCACCACCACATATCCACCTAGAAGACAACACAGTGGAAAGGGTAGAGGCCGGAATTCTACCCCCAGAGGCTCCCCGGCCTCAGGTCAGAAATGACCCTCAGATCCAGGTCCCCTCCCATGCCTCCCCAGTCAGTGGACGTCTAACATCATTCATTCCTTCATGCATGGGAGGGGATAACAGACCAGTGGGTGCTCAAGACCGTCGCCCACTGGTACTGCATAGAGTTTTGCAGAGCACCTCAATTTAGACCACCAAAATCAAGACGCCTGACGCCGGAACACCTCCACATCCTGCTGCAAGAGGTTGAGATCCTGCAGGAAAAGGGTGCCATAAAATTCATCCCTCTTCTACAGGTAAACAAGGGCATTTATTCAATATACTTCTTTGTACCCAAAAAGGATCTCACCATGCGCCCTGTGCTAGACTTGCACCCAGCAAACAAGTGTGTCAAATCTCAAACGTTTTGCATGGTCACGTTGCAGGAAACTGGGGGATTACATGGCAACACTGGATATGAAAGATGCATACTTTCATATTTCAATGTTGCCGGCACACAGAAAATACCTAAGGTTCATGATAGGGGACAAGCACCATCAGTTCAAAGTACTCCCCTTCGGCATTGCCTCAGCGCCAAGGGTGTTTATGAAGGTACTGGCAGTGGCAGCAGTGCACCTGCACAGAGAATCTGTTCCGGTTTACCCTTACCTCAATGAATGGCTCATAAAAGGGCATTCCTATGTAACATGCCTGTTGAACACTCAAAAGACGATAGACCTCTTATTCAGCCTGGGATTCTCCATCAGCTAGAAGAAATCCAGCATAGACCCCCAGTCAAGTCAAACAGTTCCTAGGGGCTTTAATTCGGACAGAAGACGGCCTCGTCTTCCCCTCCAACGAGAGGGTTCAAAACATGCTGTTTCAGATCCCTCAATATGTAGCCGGTCGAGAGGTGACGGTACGCAAAGCCATGCGAGTGTTAGGAATGATGGCGTCCTGCATTTATTTAGTTCCTTTCGCGCGTCTGTGCATGCGTCCTATGCAAGAGTGGCTCAACAGCAGTAGTGTCAGGCCAGCGGACAATGGGAGGAAGTTGTCTCACCAGCCCTTGTTCTCTCTCTGCAGTGGTGGTCGAGGGAAAACCTCTTGAAGGGAAGACCTTCACCACCCCGGCAGTAGAAGCTACTCTCACGACAGACTCATGTCTCACGGGGCGGGGCGGCTCACCTGCTTCAGCAGACGGCACACAGCTTGTGGTCCCCAGAAGTAGCTTCCAACCACATACATCTGTTGGAGCTGTTAGCCATTTTCAAAGCACTGAAAGTCTTTCAGACACTGTTACAGGGGAAGATAGTCCTGGTTCTCTGAGACAGCACCATGGCCATGTATTACTTGAACAAGCAAGGGGGCACACTCTCCAGGATTATCCAAGCTGTCCCAAAACATTTGGAAGTGGGCTCTCAAACACAGGATGTTCCTGTTGTCTCGACGCATTCCAGTGAAACCCAATCTTCTAGCGGATGTGCTCAGCAGAGACTTCCCACTGCCCGTACGAATGGGGACTACACGAAGAGATTGTTTCCAACGTTTTCGCACTATGGGGTTTCCCAGAGATCGACTTGTTTGCAACTCTGGAGAACGCTCCATGCCAAGATTACACCTCCAGGTACCCCCAGAACCGTTCCAAAGGGAACGGTCTCTGGATAACCTGGTCAGGGACATTTGTTTACGATCCCCCCTCCCCCCGACTCCCCTACTCAACAAGATAGTGCACCAGGAACCAGTTACCATTATATTGGTGGCCCCCATGTGGGCCCGCCAACCCTAGTTCTCCCATCTGATGGAGATGTCCTATCTCCTCCAATGAAACTGCCTTGCCCGTACAACATGTTATCTCAAGACAAGGGGGAAAGTCTTCAACCATGACCACAAATCCTGAACTTGGCGGCTAGGCTCCCGAGGTCAGAGATTTCCGGCACCTGCAACTCCCTCCTCGATTGCTGGACATACTTTGGGAGGCGAGAAAACCTATCACCAGATACTGCTACTCCAGTAAATGGAAGCGGTTTGTTATCTGGTGCAATTCCAAGGGCTACAATCCTATTGACTGCTCTCCTAATCGCATTGTATTGTACCTGACCTACCTACTACACTCGGGCCTCGTTTTTAATTCCCTAAAGGTTCACTTAGCTGCTCTGTCAGCCTACACTACGACACAACAGAAGGTGTTGTGGTGTAAAATACCAGCTATTAAGGTTTTCATTGAAGGGGTTAAAAGGATTCACCCCCCCCATTTCTAACACGGCTCCTGGATGGGACCTAAATGTGGTTTTGACTAGTTATGGGGTCTCGCTTGGAGCCTATGCATAAGGCAAGTCTCAAAGATCTTACCTATAAAACAGCCTTCCCAGTGGCTATCACTTCTATAAGGAGAGGAAGTGAATTACAGGCCCTCTCAGTTCTAGACCCTTTCGTTACAGTTCAGAGATGAGGTGGTTCTGCGCACTCAGCCTCGATTTGCGCCTACATTTATTTCCAAGTTCCATGTGAACCAATCAACAGAACTGCCTACTTTCTTCCAGAATCCCACTAACATGGCTGAAAGAAGCCTACACATATTAGATGTGCGCAGGGCAGTCATGTTTTACCTGGAAAGAACTAGACCACTGAGAAAAACAAACTTTTTCGTTTCAGTGGCAGCTGGTAGAGCAGGAGGATCCTGTCTCTAAACCAGCCATCCCAAGGTGGATTGTCAAATGCATCACACTCTGTTTCTCTCTTGCTAAGAGAGAACTGCCCTTCAAGGCTAGAGCACATTCTACTCGAGGCACTGGGGCTTCCATAACTTTCATTGCAAATGTTTCACTAGAGTCCATTTGCAAAGCGGCAACCTGGAGTTCTGTACACACCTTTACAAAACACTATTGACAAGACACTCTTTCTAGGTCTGATTCTCAGGTGGGACAAGCAGTATTAAGACATCTTTTCACTACTGTTCCTTCTCACAACGCACCTCCAACTCCCGGTACTGCTCACTAGCCTATGCACAGCATGTGATTCTTAGCAGATTAACAAGCATCAGAAGGCCTGCATTACTCACCGTACTATAGCATTTCTGATTATTGTATCTGATTAGATTCACATGTGCCCACCCTTCCTCCCCGCTCAGGTTGAAGGAACATAGACCTCTTACTACGTTCTCTCTTTTATGTACTCACTTACGATAGTCATTGGGCTCCCGCAGATAAAATACAATCGGAGGGACCTCGACGCGTGAGGGATTTTGGGTACACTACACATGTTAGGGATAGTGTTACAGGCACGCCCATGTTGACGTCCCCTTTCGATTCTCGAAAGACGATATGCATTACTCTGCGGTTACCACTGGATGTCGGACTATATTCGCAGCATGTGAATCTAAGCAGATACAATCATCAGAAATGCTATTACGATGAGTAATGCATGTCATATCTATGTATAATAAGCTACCTGGGAGGGGGCAGCATAGAAGTAGCCGAAGGAGAGAATGGATGAGTAGAGCTGTGTACAAATTATACCAGAAGGTTCGACTTCCTCTCCCACATTTGCACATTGGTCTGCAAGTGATGGTCTTTGTGGTGATTATGACGACTGTTAACGAGTGTCGCTTACTGTCCCGTGAGGCAACGGAGCCAGGGTTGGTATACCTGTTACGAGAGAACTAGTCGTAGATTACAGCATGTTCTTTTCCAAGAAGAGCAGGAAGGGAAGACTGTAAAATGGAGGCCTCAGATTACACCCTTTCCCCAAGTGGTATGGTATGCCTATACACAAGTGTTTCAAGTGGGATTTGGTTGAGGAGAAACGGCTGCACATGATGATTCCAATGGAATGCATTGCTTTCTATGGAGGCCAAGCCCCTGCAACATCGCAGAACACGCCCGCTTTCGGAAATATCTTTAAACGTTTTTTTTCTTTAAAATGATCTTGCTAACTGCTCAACAATGTACATGACATGAGCCTTCTGGTGAGCACCCCTTGGAGATATTTTGTTTGTAGTAGCACCTGGGCCCAGATGCAGTTAATTCTTCCCGGTTTTCTCGCGCTATGTAAATATCAATCCAATAGCCTTCGTGAGCAGGGTGGCTCTAGGCTGGCCAGCATACTTGCAAAATTGTGCCACAACAGGTTAAAGCCTGACGTTGGAGGATGTGCATAGCACCCATGATGGTGTGGTTCAGAGTTAAAATAATGTGGTGCAGAGTCACACCATTTGCACCACTAAATACGCCTAATTGTACCGTGGCTTTGTCTGTACTATGCACATAGTGCTAAGGCACTGGGTGTGGAGCACCTTTGCAGGGCTACTTGCCTGTGTGTATGAATGCCGTATCGCGATAAGGGGGTTAGCTGCAGGGGCACTTATCATTGGATGGTTGTGGAAGGAGGAGAGCTTGGCACACATGCCTTTGAGGGGGTAGCATTTGAGTGGCAGCCAGAGGCGCTAATGACTGAGGGGAACTGCAATGGGGCACGTGTCTGAGACAGAGACCTGCAGCACTGAATGGGGCTTGAGTACAGATAGCATCTACCTTTTCAGTTGAGGGGAACATAAACCGGTACAAAGCAGTAGCATACGCCAGAATGAGCGCTAAGCATTCCTGATTACTGTAGTACCTTAGTTAGGCTGCACGTGCACCATAAACTAAATGCAGCAGTGAGCATCTGTGCAGAGACGTCAGACGTGCAATGCTAGTGTGGGCCTAGGACAGATTACCTTTCTTCTCAAGGCCACAATCCAAATAGAGGCCTGGGTGCGCTAAATGTGAGAAAGATATGGGAAGCCTCGTAACACCATTTTTTTGCTGTATAGTGCGCATTACAAAAAAACCCAATACATAAAAAAGCCTCCCTTTCAGGTACACCAAGCAATATTCGGGTACAAATACCCCACCACGAGACTCTGGGCCACACCACAGATCATGCGCCACCTATGACAGCAGTGTCATTGGATATTTTCTATTTATTTTTTAGGCAATTTTTCAACTGCTGATTAATTATGTTTAACACACCTTTTAAAATAGGTTTTACCCCCTTTCAAGCAGGAACGAAAATCCAAACACGATCTTTACGTTACATCGTTGACAAGTCTTTTTTTTAAAGGTTCTGATTCAAATGCAGCTCCAAACAATTTTTCGATCTTCCCCCAAAAAAAAGCATTTAATTACGTAATGCCGCACCCCATGCCCCTATTTCTTACACCACTTAAAGCACTGCGCTAATATTGAGCCGTTGTTAGAGAATTGTGATGTAGGTATGTTTGGAGATGCCACTGGCAGGGGCACAGTACAACAGGTGTGTCATTTTAATTGGTTCCCCGCCCCAGCGGTGTAGAGAATTGTGATGTAGGTATGTTTGGAGAGGCCAGTGGCAGGGGCACAGTACAACCAGTGTGTCATTTTAATTGGTTCCCTGCCCCACCGTGTGACCAGTGTGCGAATCTCTAAACCCTCCTTTTATTTTTCCTTGCAGTCACCTGAGAGGCTAACGTTTGAACAGGTGCTCAAAGATCAAACCTTTTGCTCGCCGCGAGGGGAAACAGATTTAGGTGTTAAAGGCACTGCGATTTGGGCGAAGGTTTCAATGCTACTGTATTTAATGTATTGGCCGTTATTGGTAGACGAAGAAACGGAACATTTGTAGACGTCATTGCCAATATAACAGCGTGCATAATTTTAGGCAACATTCCCTTCATCGGTTATAAATAGGTATTCATTAAAAAAAAGGATGTTTCTTTCATGTTTCAATAAGGGAGGAGATAGGAAAAACGCCCAACCTTCTAATGCACACAAAATATATATAGTTTAAAGAAAACCATCTACAAAATAGCTGCCTACTTCAAATCACTTTGGAAAGCTTCTCTTAAATATTGTCCAAAAGTCTTTAAAACAGTTGACAGCGAGCAGATCATGAGTTTTTTTTATTTTAAGTTTTATTGGTTTTTAAGAACATGTGAGTGGAACAAACAATTTCAACTTTCTTGCTATCATTGTCATGTTACATCAGACAATAACATTGTAAGCGTAAAGCAACATATCTATGTCAACGCTGACAGTACCATATCTATTAATTTGTCAACTCCCTTTCCCTCACCCCTACCACCAACACAGACATATCTAATGCAGAGTTCGTTAGCAGAGATATACTTTCAATTGTAATAGGGACACCAGTCGAGTGTTTGTATCTTGGTCTGTGGCCTGCAACAGGCCCTTTTCTGGATGATTTGGTGAGTGGTTACTGATCTTTTATCAGGTATGTGGGCTAAGGGTTCTGGAGTTACTGGGGCAGTTTTGTCCCGGACAAGGGACGTGTAGTGCTGCAAAGTCACCCCAGAGTTCTTCTTGTCGGGCGGCTTTTCCATGGAGGGTCGCTGTAATTTTCTCCATCGTGTATATGTTCGTGGCGGTTCCTATCCATTCTTTTTTTGATGGGAGGTGTGGGGACTTCCATTTAAGCACTATGCCTGCTTGTGCTGCTGGTAGTAGTGGGGACGCTATTCCTTTTATTCCGGTTCCGTCTTCTTCGTCTTCTTCTAAGCCAAATAGTCAGGAGGGGTGACGCCTTTCTATCGATACCATCTATCTGTTTGATCCATCCGAGCACCTCATCCCAGTAGATGCGTACTTTAGGGCAGTCCCACCACATGTGCCAGTAGTTGGCGTTGTTCTCACATTCTCTCCAGCATTGTGGGCTATTGGTCTGGAACATTTTGGATAGCCTGTGGGGGTCATATTGCCATCTGTGTAGTAGTTTTATGGCGTGTAACTTGTATTGTGCGACGATTGATATTTGAGATGGTATTTTGCAGATTATATCCCACGTGTGTTGGTCAAGTTCTCTATTAAAATCTTTCTCCCATCTATTTTTGAGGTTTGTGATTGGGTTTGAACCTCTATTGAGAAGTGCTCGGTACATGCAGGCGATCAGCCCTTTGCTCGTGGTGGCTGAATCGAGGATTTTCTCAAAGGTTCCGTGTTCCCTGCATAGCTTTACATGCCACACTTGTCTTGATAGCACACCTTTTAGTCTTAAGTAGAGGAAGACTGGTATCGAGTGCAATTGGAGGGCTTCTTCCAGCTCCGGTATTGCGATTAATTTTCCTTCTCTCCATAATTGTCTGACTCTCTCTAGTTCCGCTTCAAACCTGGATTGATATCTGGGGTGTTCAGGTATGTCCTCTCTGATTCCTGGGGCCCATAGGTGGCTTAGAGGGGAGGGCCATGTTGTTATCCCTAGCATTTCTTTTCCCTCTTTCCATATGTCCCATATTGTCCCGAGAATAGGGTGATCACGCAGTTTATGCGTGAGTTTCGGTCTGGGGATCCAAAGCCATTCTGAAAGGATGACCGGGGTCAGGTTGGCATTGTCCAATTGAACCCACTGTAGGTCCTTTTTGTCCCTTAGATGGGGAATCCGTACCCTCAGCTGGACCACTTGATAGTACATCTTTATGGTCGGGGAGGCCTACCCCGTCTTGCTCTTTGGGAAGTATGAGAGTTTCGTAGGCTATTCTAGGTTTTTTCCCGGCCCATAGGAATCGTAGTATCGCCTTTTTGACCTGTTTAAGGAAATCCTCTGGGATCTTCACTGGGAGAACCTGGAATGGAGATAGGAAGCGGGGGGAGGCTAACCATCTTGATAGCGTTAAGACGTCCCATCCATGAGATCGTTAGGGGTTGCCATTTCGCAGGGTCTGCGTAAAACGCAGTGAGGAGTTGGGGGAAGTTGGCCTCATATATGTCGGCAATGTTTCTCGTTAAGTTGATACCTAAATATCGGAGCGTTGGGCCTCCGATAGTGAGTTCCAGTTGGGAGAATTCAGCAAGTTGTTGTGTGGTGGGTTCTTGTAGTGGGAAGAGGATGGATTTAATTCTGTTGACTTTAAAGCCAGATAGGGTGCCGTACTCCTCGATGAGTTGTATGGCGTGGGGTATGGATCTCATGGGGTTTTGTACATGGAGTAGGATGTCATCGGCATATAGGGCCAATTTGTATTCCCTTCCTTGGACGTGCAAGCCTTCAACTCGTTTGTCGGCTCTGAGTGTTTGGGCCAGGGGTTGCAGGGATTGTGCGAATAAGATTGCTGAGAGGTGGCATCCCTGCGTCATGCCTCTTCCCAAGGGGAACCATCGTGAATATTGCGAGTTAACCATTACGGATGCTTGAGGTGAGGTATATATTGCTTTAATTCCTCACCGGAGTATCGGCCCGAGGCCTATTCTTTTCAGCGTGGCCTCCAGGAAGAGCCGTTCAACTCTGTTGAACGCCTTCTCTGCGTCAATGGAGAGTAATGCAGGGGTGTTTGACATTCTCTTCACTTCATGTATCAGGTGGAGGATCTTCCGAGTGGAGTCGGCGCCCTGTCTTCCAAGGATAGACCCAACCTGGTCTGAGTGGATTATGGAGGGCATGTGCGTTTCGAGCCTGGCGGTGAGTACTCGTGTGTATATTTTGGCATCGAGGTTGAGGAGGGAGATGGGGCGGTAGGATGCACACTGCTTGGGGTCTTTGCCGTCTTTAGGAATCACCAATATTGATGCTTCAGGGAAGGATTTAAGTGCACACCCAGTCTGAAGGATATGGTTGAGGGGGCCCATGAAGGTTTTGTAGAACCCTGCGGTGTAGCCATAGTTTCCAGGGGCCTTTCCTGTCGGGAGCCTTTTGATAGCGTCTTCTATTTCATCGTCCTTGATGGTTGATGGGGGATTAGTGTGTGTGTCAGCTATTTCTTGGTTGAGTCTCGGCATGGTAATCTTATCCATGTACTCATTCATTACCTTTTCGTCTGGTATGGTTTTGGAGGTGTACAGTTTGTTATAAAAGTCGGCGAAGGCTTCTGGGACATTGGTGGGGCTTGTTGCTTGGGGATCATTTGCATTTTCAATGGATGACACCCATCTTTCTGCCCGTTGCCCTCTAAATCTGGCTGCTAGTAGCGCATCCGCTTTGTCACCTTTCTCATAATGTTTTTGCTTTAGGAATTGGAGTTTTCTCACAACTTGGCCGATCTCTAACTGACAAAGTTCCTTCCTTTTCTGGGCTGCTTCTGCTATCTTCTTTCCTCTCTCGGCGTCTTTGAATTGTGCACGGTGGTCTAGTTGTGAGATCTCATTTCTGAGCTTGTTTTCTATCAGTGTTCGCTCCCTTTTCTTGGCTGCCCCTTTCTTCTTTAGTAAACCTCTCCACGTTGCTTTTACGGCATCCCATACTGTGTTTTTAGACACTTCCCTTGTATTGTTTCGGTCAACGTATTCACCAATTTCTTTCACCAGTTGTTCATGGGTCCTTCCAGAGTGTTTTGTTGCAGTGCCATTTCGAGTTTCTGTGGGGCAGTGCTATTAGGTTAAGGGTGACCGTGACGACGTTGTGATCTGACCATGTAATTGAAGCGATCCATGGTGAGGACATTGCCTCGATTAGGCCAGGGGTGAGGTATATATAGTTGATCCTGGTGTACGTTGCATGTGGGGCTGAATAGAATGTGAACCCTGCTTGCTGAGGGTTTGTGTGGTGCCATGCATCTCGTAGCTTGTAAGTGTTCATCATTTCGATTACTTAAGGGCGACCTGCGTCCGGCGGTTCATTCGCTCTTGGGCTACCGGCTTGTCTGTCCAGCGTAGGATCGGCCCACAAGTTGAAATTGCCCCCTATGATCACTTCTCCTTCCGCTTCGAGCATGACTTTGGGGACTGTGTTGCAGAAATCGTGACTGACCAGTGTTGGGGGCATAAATGGAAGCAAGTGTTCTGTATTCTTCCTACTATCACAATCGCTCTGCCTCCCACATCAGCCCAGGTCCTCTAAACTTCCAGTTTAAGTCCTTTTCTGACTAGGATGCCTACACCAGCTTTCCGGAGTGGGCTTGAGCTCCAGTACTCTGAGCCCAGTCTGGCATACAGAACGCTTCGTTCTTCTCCTCGTATCTATCTTGTTTCCTGTAGGAAAAGTATGTTGAAGTTGGCCCTTTTGAATTCCCTAGAGACTAATGATCTTTTGGTGGGAGAATTGAGTCCCTTGACGTTTAGCGTGCCGATTCTGACCGATCCGGGCCTGTCAGTTGCTATAACTTTTGTGTTAGCCATGGCTGTATTTTCCGTGTCTGTTCTTTGGGTCCCTTGTGTTATTTCAAACTGCCAACAATTTGAGATTGTGTAGCTTGTGATTCTTGTCTGTCTTGAACTGGATCATTTACACCCTCCCACCCCCACCCTTCCCCTGAGTTTCCGTGGCGTCCGTCACTTTGGGATCATCTTGATCCTGTCTATTTCGGACCACCAGTGGAGTGCAAACCCTGGTTGGGTCCGCAAGCTGCATTTTCCTCTTCGTAATTAGCCCCCCCTCTGGTTCCCTCCCCTTCCCTCGTTGTCCTGGCTGTAGTGTGCGCCACTGCTAATCAAGTTTTCTCATCATTCTCCCCTCCTTCCGTGTGTTGTGGGTGCATAGTGTTTATAGCGAAAATTATTACTTAATTTTCAGTTGTCGGCTTCTGGACCCCTTAGTTGGAGCTGTACACTTGAGGCCGCTCTGTGTTTGGATTTTGCGTGTTGCTGCACCTTGGTTATTTGTTGCTGTGGTCTCAAGTTTTATTGTTCCGAGTTGGAGGGTGCGGTCCTCCTTCTGAATTTCAGTGCCCCACGGATTTATTTTTGCCTTGGTCCTTTGATTTTCCACGCAACATCTCTGTTTCTTACGTCATCTGGGGCAGATTCTCCTTCTTGCCCTCCGACTATGTCTGCTATACACCCCACAATTTCTTTTTCGGTTTTGAGTTGTATCTGGGAGCAATCCCATTCGAATGTTAGCGCGAAGGGGTATCCCCATCTATATCTTAAAGCCTTTTCTTTCAAGAATTTGGTAAGCAGGAGACCTTTTCTTCTCATTGCCAATGTGAGAGAGGAGAGATCCTGGTAGATGGTTATGTTTGACCCTTCAAGGGGGATTTGGCTACCTCTGCCGACCTTGTCGAGGATTCGGGCTTTGTCTGCATAGTTGTGGAATCTGGCGAGTATTGATCTCGGTCCTCCGGCTGTTCTGCCTGAGCGGTGAATGCGATCGAGTTTCGGTTCATCTACTGAGTCGTTTCCGAAGAGCGTTTTTATTAACGCGTGCAGTGTTTTCTTAAGGTCGATATCCGTTTCCCCCTCTTTTTCAGGAACAAAGAAGATGCGTATGTTGTTGCGTCCCTCTCAGTTTTCAACATCGTCCACATTCATACGTAAATCTTCCACTCTTAATTCTATATCAGCGATTCTGATGTCCATCTGAGTTTCTAGTGCTGATAGGGAGGTCTGATTGTGTTCCACTTCTTCTAGCCTCTCCATTTTATCTATTCTGTGCGTTTTCTCTATTTTCCCTGAGCTGGCTGCTCTCATGCTCCTGATTTCAGATAGTAGGTCTGCCACGTCGGCTTTAGTGGCTGCGGCCTCTGGTCCTGAGGTCGCCATGCTCGTGGAATGGGCAGAGATACTCTGTGTTTGTCGTGGTGAGAATTTTAAGGGTGCACGTTTATCATGTGCGTTCATGTACACCACGTTTTGTGTGCGTTCTGTTGGTGTCAGGAGAGAGCTCCCAATCTAGTGTGTGTGAGGTTTGCAGTATTTTTGGTGGTTCTGATATGCCGTGAGGTTAGGTACCGTGATGTACGTCCAGCGGCTCAAAACTCTGGCTGTCTTCAGAATGATTCCAGTACTGCATTGTGCAGCTAGCACCGTCTATGTGGGTGCCTGATATGCGCCTGGGTCAGCAGGTTGCGGAGCTATTCAAAGTTTGTGCCGTGGGGATGGAGCAAGGAGGTTGTGGTGACTGTGGAGGGGGGAGTCGGGTGACCTTCACAGTTCATGCACGCTTCAGTTGGTGGCTATTTTGTGCCTCCGGCCGGCATTCATTAGTCAGAGCCCTTATTTCTGTCCGGGGCTCATGCGCAAGTTTGTGCTGGTTGTTGGGGGGGGGGGGGGGACACCAGTAGTAGGGTTGGCCTACTCTCTCTGCAAGTTCAGCCACAGAGGAGATAGTTGTGCGTAGCCCAGGGCAGTGCACCTGTGCGAAGGCAGGCTGTTTGTCAGGTGTCAGTGCCCTGTGCGGTCCGCGCAGTCTGCCTCATGTGGTAAGTGTAGACTTTGGCACTGTCTTTGCGCAGGAGTGTGTAGTTCGGGGGGGGGGGGCGTTTAACCCTGGTCCAGGGGCTAGAGAGCCATCAAGGTCATCCTTACTTTGATTTCCTGGGGGGGGTCGGGCATTCCTGGTGGATTGGCGCTTCCGCTGATGTGAGTGTCCTGCAATTGCTGTGGGAGCGTGGTGGAGCTAGGTGAGCCACTTAAGAATCCCGACCACCGGTGCCATTTAATTGGGCCCGTGGATGGTGGCAGGGCTCTCTGTTGTGCTCTTCGTCCTGGCCGGTTCTGGGGGCACCCCGCGTGTGCTTAGTGTGCTTAGTGTGCGGTGTGGCACCGTTACGCTCCTGCGCAGGGTTGTCTCGCGGGGTGTCTCTCCTTGCAGTAACGTCGCGCGAGTACAGGCTGCCTCAGCTGGTGCTTCGGAACGTTGGGTTGGGTTGGGTTGGGTTGGGTTGGGTTGGGAGTCCCACAACGGTCGTTCTCCGTTCCTAGGTGCTGTATGATGACTCCCGTGTATCCGCTGAATCAGGGTGGCCGTCTTCTCCGCGTTTCTATTTCCTCCAGGGTGTCTGTGGGTAAACAAGGGAGGACTTGCATGGGCTCACAGTTTCGTATGTGGGGTCCTTGTTCTGCGGTCCGGCTGCCTATAGGGCCTGTGTCGCAGTTTACTGCTGCGTGTGGCCGTAGTTTCACAGCGCTTGATGAGGCTGGTTCTCAGCGGTTCTGGCCCCGATTTGTCAGGTTTTCTCTTGTTGGGTTGGGGGGGCCTTCATACGGCGGTGTGTCGGATCCTGGAGTCTGGGGGGGTCCAATAGAGGGGGCTCTTTCCACTTTTGCGGACCGTTGGGGGAGAGCTCACACAGAAGGAGTCATCGTCCGTGCCCTCCCTGGTGGCCAGTAGATCATGAGTTTTAATATGCGTGTTTTGTAAAATCAAGTAGGTTACAACAGTGCATTTTCTATTGTTTAAAATGTTGATCAAATCCTATAACTTGCTGTTTAGACCAGTGGTCTTCACATTTCTGATGGTGCGGCAGGGGGAGGGGCAAGTGATAGGCAGTGTGCCAATTGGCCAGCTCCCCTTCTAGCATGGATGCTTCTCAATTCTTCAAGGGGACCATTAGTAAGTTAACAGGTGAACCCACAGAGGAATGCCCCAAAGCCCTGCCTTCTGGCACCTCACCTCGGTCCCTTTTCCCACACGGACGGTGTCGGACTTGGCAGCTAAGCGTTTTTCAACATTTTGGTGCTCTTCTCCTTTGTCTTTAATTACTTGACCTCCCTTCGGTGCCTTGTTTCCCCTATCGCATGTCGGCAGCAGGAGGCTTCACGAGATGTGAATCCTGCGATCGGTCGTTCCTGGCCTCAGACCCACACCTGCTCTGTTTTGAGTGCCTGTGGCCCGACCACCGCTGGGAAGTGAGGGTAGTTTGCAGCTCTCTAGGTCATCGCTCATTGAAGCATCGACTTTCCCGCTGGAGGGAGATCTTCCACTCTTCACCACCCGGTCATCTGAAGGACTTTGTGGCCAAGACCCTGCGTCACGAGAAGGTAGGCCTTCTATTTTCTAAGGCAACCCAGCCTGGAGTCTCCTTCCCGGGCCCTTCGGCTAGGAGGGGTCCCTCAGATCCTAACATCGGTGGTAGACCCAAGGCCGTCGATGCTACCGGCTCCCTAGCCAAGGGGCTCTTCCAGGCAGACCACTGAGGGGTCGGGCCAGCTCCTCTTCTTCTGCACTGGGGTGCAAAGAGATTTTGAGATCCGGTTCCAGGCGCAAGCTTGAGGGTGAAGTCCCATACGACTACCAGCCCGGCGGCTGAGGGCAAAAAGCCTCCCAGAGCCCACTCCAAGGTTGTGACACAAGGGGACAATTCAAGTTCCAGCCCGCTGGCTGAGGGCCAGAGGCCTATCGGAGCCCTCTCTGAAGTCGACGCTTCTGCTTTAGGCGTCGGGGCACAGTCCTCGCCCATATCGGACCAGTATGGGGTTTGGGGCCCTTGTGTCCTCCCTCCCAGGGTGTGGTGCAGACTCCCAAAATGGTGCACAAGCACGTGGCCGAGCCTGCACAACCGGTGGCCATCTCTGATTCTGACAGTAGGCCGCAGATAGCCCCATCGCCCTGGGAATAGGTGGAGCAGTCCTCTAGCGGCCGACATCTAGTGGAAGCTGCAGAGTATTACAGTTGTTTTCGAAACTGGAAAAAGGACGTTGACAGAGCGTGCCAGTAATACTAGCCCTAGTGTGACGTCCACTGTACCCATGATCCCTCACGCGTCTAGGTCCCTCAGATAGTTTTTTTCCACCATTCTAGAAGGACACGTATAGCGGAGTTCCCCTTTCGGCATGAAGCTGTTTACTAATTTCAATTATCGATAGTTCATTCTTTCTATCCTTCACTTCACTGACCATCGAAACATGATGGCGGTTAAGACAAGGAGACTGCCCGTCGAAAGGCTACCGTGACGGACCGTTCGGCCTTGGAAGGCCGCCCCGGGCCTCAGCCCAGACAGTAGGGAGAGAGGGTGGAGGTCATTTTAGGATGTATATGCCCCTTTTCCTAAACTACTTTCACCCAGATGCCATAGTTTGTAGTTATGGACAAGACCCCATTTAAATTTTGCCCCAAGTGCAATTGGAAGTTCCAATGGGTCGACAAGCATTTAGTCTGTAACTTGTGTCTCCCAAGAGACCACGTCGAAACGTCTTGTCGAGTGTGTCGGCTCTTCAAGCCCAAGACTTTAAAGGACCGCTCCACAAAACGCTGGGCCCACTATGCCAGGCAACTCAAGGCCATGGAGGTAGAAGGCGCTTTCAGTGATGGCAGCAACGCCGCCGTTTCGGACGGCGAGGGCGACTGGCTAGCTCCGGCTACCCAAGCGCAGGCCCCCGACCCTGGAGGACAAGTCGGCGGCCATGTTGTGGGGACTACACCCGGCAGCAGAAGTGCATCAAAATCGCACACCACTAAACGCATAACCCCAAGTCGAGAATCGACACATGGCTCGAGTGTTCGACAAGGCACAGCACCCAGGAAAAGGTCTGTTGAGTCCCTGTCCTCTGGACGTTCTCATTCGAGATCGCCGCACGACAGGACCCAACCATCAAAAGACGGCGAGGGCGTCGCGCGCAAAACTCCGAAGTGTGGTCATCCGCAGACGAGGCTTCGGTCCTTCCCACTCCCGAAAGTTGATTCTCGACGTCAAATATGGTTGGAGGCCCCAAACAGTCGGATATACACAGCTCTGGGCACCTGGGGGGTAAATGGTACATAAGAAGTCCTCAAAGACCCCTCATAGGGATAAAAGCCCTTATGGGGAAAACACTTCTCAGAAAGAGAAGCCTAAGGAGACTAAGCCCATCCCTAATAAGCACACACCTGTAGAGACTAGGCCTAAACAATCTGGAGTAATTCCTCCCACAGATGAAGACTTGGGACTTCCTTCCCAACCCTTGGTAATCCCAAATTCAGCAGAATGGTCTTCACAAGACATAGATAGGATAATGAGGCAAATGTCCTTTATGGCCAAATTTCGACAAGGAAGACCCTGCACACTTCCAGAGTTTCCAATTCCCCTCTCCTCCCCCACCACAGCTCCCTCTGGGTCTCAAGTGTCTGCTCAGCCTTTTCAACCCCCTTCTAAAAGGTCTTGAACTGAAACTCCAGTGCGTAGCACAGTCATAGTGCTCTATGACCCAGACTCCGAAAACGAGGACCTCTCAATTATAGAGGCAGCTGACCCTCAGTACGATGAGGAGGCAGCAGACCCTTATTATGTGGACGATGAGGACCAAGAGGCTGACCCAGAGGCCAATATGTACCCGATAGACTCACCTATTGATTAGGATCTCCTATAGTTGATTCTCCCATTGACAACCAAGCCCTTCTTAATGAGTTGCTAGCCAAGGCGGCAGATCACTTTCAAATTGAAATTGACACCCAGGAGGTACAGGAGGATAAGGACTTTGTGGAACAGATCCCTGGGGACAAGAAAACAATGGCACAGTTTAGTCCTCTACTCAAGTCAATACAGCACAGGACACAACCGTCATTGGAAGCCCCTAACCTCACACAGGCTGGAAAAGCTTTTTAAACCCGCACCATCAGACCATTAGAGGGCAGCTGAAGCCAGACTCATTAGTTGTAAGTACAACTAGGAAGAGAGCGGGAACCCCCCCCTTGTTTCCTCTGAGTCTCCACCAGACAAGGAAAGCATAAAGATTTACACCATGGGAAGGAAAATCACCTCCTCTGCGGCTTACCAGACCAGAATTGCGAACAATGCTACCCTCTTGGGCATTTATACCACAGTGTTCTAGTTAGAACCACTGAAATACCAGGTAGCACAGGTGGCCGCAGACGGGAGGGCAGTGCCAAGCTGTTTACTTAAGACCAACCTTGAAGCAGCGGACAATGCCGGAAGAATCATTGCTCAGGGTCCTGTTATAAAACGTCATGCGTGGATGCAACAATCTGGTTTCAGACCCGAAACGCAGGCCACACTAATTAACATGCCTATTGAACACAATGTGCTCTTCAGCAAGACCGTCAAGGATGCCCTTAAGACAGCCAAAGACATGTATGACACACTTAAATCGTTGGGCCAACTCTCCAACAAGCCACCCAGCCAAAGTGGTAATGGCAATTTTTGCCATTTTCATGGCCAAGGTTCTCAACGGGGGTCCAATTACAGTCAAAACCAAAGCTCCTCCTGAGGTAATAATCAGTCAGTCCTCCCAGGGCTATCCTAGAGGACAGCGCAGAGGGGGCAACCCCTCTTGAGGTGGCACCCCACTTCAGAAGCAGTGACATTCCGCTTCAGGTGCCCTCCCATGCCTCTTCAGTAGCAGGGCGCATTTCCAGCTTCACCCACGCATGGGAGGGAATAGCCTGAGGCAGATGGGTGCTGGTCACAGTAGCAGGCGGATACTGTATAGAGCTCCTCCAACAACTCCACGACAGAAGATCCACTCAAGAGAACACCATCGTATCCTCCTCGAGGAGATGGCCACTCTGCTAATAAAGGACGCCATCGAAGTCGTCCCGGCCAACCAGGTATACATGGGTCTTTAGTCAACTTACTTACTTGTGCCAAAGAAAGATCTAACAATGCGCCCAGTGATTTGCACCCTGCAAGCCACAAAAGTTCTGCATGACTATGCTACAAGAGGTAATCCCTGTACTAAAAAAGGGATTACAAGGCAACACTGGATGCCTATTTTCATATTTCAATGTTCCCAGCACACAGAAGATTCTTGCGTTTCAAAATGGCGAACCAGCCCTACCAATTCAAGGTGCTGCCCTTCGGAATAGCTTCTGCTCCAAGAGTATTCACAAAGGTACAGGCGGTGGTGGCCTTGCACCTACGCAGGGAGGCAATCCCAGTGTACCCTTACCTGGACGACTGGCTCATTACAGGGGAGTCCCTCCTAATTTGCAGAAAAAACATTCAAAGAACAATCAACTTCCTCTTCCAATTGGGCTTCTCCATAAACTAGAAAAAATCAAGCCTAGTGCCAAGCAGTTCCAAGCTGTCTTCAACACGCAAGAGGGGTTGATCTTTCTGTCAGAGGAAAGAGTCCAAAACTTGTTACTGCAAATACTGCATTATCAGGCCGGCCGCCATATACGGGTGCGTGTTTGCTAGGCATGATGGCATCTTGCATTTACCTGGTTCCTCACGAGCGCCTGTGCATGCGGCCCATGCAGGAGTGGTTGGCGAAACAATGGTCTCAGGCAATCTTCGCTGGGGGACGAGGTAAAATCTGCTGAAGGGGGAAACCCTTCTATGATCCAGAGATACAGGCGATTGTCACGACGGACGCCTCTCTATCGGGGTGGGGGGCTCACTACCTTCACCACACAGCTCAGAGTCTGTGGTCATACACGGCAGCCCAAAACCACATCAATCTGCTATAGGTTCTGGAACTATTCAAAGCCCTTCGGGCATTCCAATACCATTTAAAGAACCAATCTGTGCAAGTCCTGACAGACAGCACTGCAGCAATGTTTTATATCAACAAACGGGGGCACACGTTCTCCAATTCTGTCCAGGCTTGCGCAGCAAATTTGGAAATGGGCACTCAAACAGAAAATGTTCCTATCATCACAGCATGTTCCAGGGGAACTCAACTCTCTAGCAGACTCATTGAGCAGAGATCCCCTACCAGAAGAACACAAGTGGCGTCTACACGAAGAAGACGTAGAACACCTCTTCTCTTCTCTCTATGGGGTTTCCCCACAATAGACTTATTCGCTACAAGTGAAAACAGTCAATGCCCAGATGTCTCTTCTCGTCCAGGTTCCCCAGCCAGGCTCCAAGGGGAACGTCCTATGGATGAACTGATCAGGGAAATTTGCTTACGCTTTCCCTATCAACCCCCACCCCCCCCGAACACCTCTCATGATGGAGGTGGTGAACAAGATCCACAAGGAATCAATGACGCTTATCCTAATTGCTCCTATGTGGGCAAGACAACCATGGTATCCACATCTGCGCAAACTGGCGATGTGCGATCCCATCAATATCCCGTGCCTGTAACAATCTACTCACTCAGCACGAGGGACTAACCGTGCACCTGCAGCCTCAATCAATGAACTTGGCAGCATGGCTCCTGCGGTCATAGAGTTCGGACATCTTAAACTGCCACAGAGATACATGGATATCTTGAAAGAATCAAGAAAACCAAACACTAGACACTGTTACTTTGACAAATGGAGAAGATTCATAATTTGATGCCAGTCCAAACTAATCAACCCCATAGAATGTACTCCTTCCCACATTCTAACTTGTATGCTCCATTTGCTAGATGTGGGGTTAGTATTCAACTCCCTAAAAGTCCATCTGGTGGCTTTATCAGCCTACACCACCTCCCATAATAAAGTCTCATGGTGGAAAGTACCTGTCATCAAGGCATTCTTGGAAGGATTAAAGAGACTCCACCCTCCTATTTCAAACCCGCTGCCAGGATGGCATCTCAACTTGGTACTCGCTAAGCTCATGGGACCCCCTTTCGAGCCAATGCACAAGTCTAGTCTAAAATACCTGACTTATAAAACTGCCTTCTTAGTGGCTATCACTTCCATAAGAAGAGTGAGTGAAATACAAGCTTTGTCAGTGCAGGATCCTTTCTTTGTTGTACACAAAGACAAGCTGGTTTTACGTACTCGCCCTAGGTTCTCCCCTAAATTAATCTCCAAATTTCATGTAAACCAGTCAATTGAGCTACCAACAGCTCAGCTGAGGTAAAACTCCACCACCGACTACATGTGGAGAGAGCGGTCCTCTACTATGTAGACAAGTCCAGACTGCTAAGGAAAACGGATCAATTGTTTGTCCCCATAGAGAAGGTGACCGCATTTCAAAGAATGCCATCTCTAGGTGGATAATCGAATGTATACACCTGTGCTATTCCCTATCAAATAAGACACTGCCTGTTACGCCCAGGGCCCATTCCACTAGAGGCACAGAAGCCACCCTGGCTTTCATTGCAAATGTCCCTTTTAGACAGTATTTTTAAAGCAGCTGCATGGAGCTCAATACATACATTCACTCAGCACTTCTGCATTGACACCCATTCCAAGACAAATACACAAGTGGGACAAGCAGTTCTTAGACATTTATTCGCTCATGAACCTTCTCACATCCCACCTCCTCCTCCTCCTTCTTCTAACACTGCTCGCTAATCTATGCACAGCATGTGATCTAAGCAGATTCCACAAGCCTCAAAAGGGATACATTACTCACCGTAATTGTGTTTCTGATGCTTGTATCTGCTTAGATTCACATCTGCCCACCCTTCCTCCATTCGGAGAGAAGGCACATGGATGCTTATGAGCTTGTCTGATATGCATCTGCTTGGATACAACTGTACTCGCGTTACACCTCATGCTACCTCATGTCAGAAAAATAACAATCTGAGGGAACCTCGACGCGTGAGGGATCATGGGTACAGTGGACATCACACTAGGGATAGTATTACTGGCACGCCCTCTCGACGTTCCTTTTTGAGTTTCGAAAACAACGGTAATACCCCGCATGTTCCACTAGATGTCGGCCTATGCACAGCATTTATTTATTTTTTTATTTTTTTTTAATTTATTTATTTGTAATGTGCCGGTAACTTGCAAGTTTCGGGGCGCAGAAACATGGACACGAAGACTAACAGAAATGGGACGAGACAGTTCCTAGAAATCAAAGGTTAAGGGGGTCAGGAGTGGCGAGGTCAGTTAAAGAGATACGTTTTCACTAACTTAAAGCGTAAGTAGTTAGGTTCTTTCCTTCTATGGACTGGCAGATTGTTCCAGATGCCTGCTGTAATAACTGGGAAAGATTTTCCAAGTCCAGATTTACGTTTATGAGGCATTACTGCGATCCTACTTTGATCCGAGGATCTTAAGGCACGGCTTGGGGCATAAGGACATATTTTCGATTTTTAGATAGCCTTGTGCCTTCCCGTGGATGCATCTGTGGGCTATTGTAAGAGCCTTGAAGTGAGTTCTGCTCTCAACTTTGAGCCAGTGTAATTCCTTCCTGGCTGTACTGATGTGGTCTGATTTGGATTTGCCTTTGATTATCCTGACTGCATTATTTTGGATAATCTGGAATGCCTGTATGCTTTTTTTTGTTGGCTCCTAGCATAAGTGCATTCCCGTAGTCTAACCGAGAGAGGATGTTGCTCTAGCCACTGTGGCACAGTTGTTCTCTGATAGATACGGTCTAATAGCTCTGAGGAGTCTCAAGTAATAGTTGCATGTTTTTTTATGTATTGAGTCTGGGCTTCTGCTCCTAAGGATGCTTCCATCATCATGCCCAGGGTTTTTACTTTCTCAATTACTTTAATGTTGACGTCTTTGATCTTGAAGTTTGTGTAGTCGTGTGGCAATATGTTTCTGGCTTGGGTGGATCCGAAAACCATTGGCTCGGTTTTGCTGCTGTTCAAACACATCCAATTGGAATTCATCCAAAGTTCTATGATGTTATATATTCTGTTTAGATGGTCATTGTCAGTTTTATGGTCCCCGCTAAGTTCCAATACCAGCTGCGTATCATCTGCATAACTATGGTAATTCTATGGTATTCTTTGCCAACTGGTAAAGAATATATCTGCTTGATCTAAAATGTAGCGTAAGTATCTGATGTAGAGATTGAACAACAATGGGGACATGCTGGCTCCCTGGGGAACCCCGCAGAGGATCTCCCTTTCCATGGAGAGTTTGTCTCCCCGATGGACTCGAGATGTCCTGCCTTTTAAAAAAGACATTATCCATGTTTTTGCCTCTTGTGAGCAGTTGGCCTTTTTGCCCAGGGCTACTTCGAGTAGATTATGGTCCAGTAGATCAAAGGCGGCACTGAGGTCTAACAGGATGAGAAGTCCCGTTTTTCCCTTATCTAAGATGCTGAGCATCTTTGTTTGCAAGTCCAGCATAGCTGCTTCTGTGCTATGAGATAGTCTGAACCCAGATTGTTGTGGGTGGAGTGAGTCAGAGGCCTCGATGTGTGCCTGAAGTTGTGTGGTGGCTACTTTATCCATGATCTTAAGCAAGAAGTTACAGTTGGTTATTGGCCTAAGGTTGCTTGTGTCTCTAGGATCCAAGGCCTGGGGGACTAGTTGGTCCCTAAAGGAAGTGTTGACGATTTTAGCAAGTGTGGGGGCGAAGATGTCTGGGTTTTCTAAAATTATTTTGGCGGGTAGGATGTTCTCTGCGCATGAGGTAGGTTTCATGGAGGCGAGAGTTAATTTCATCTCTTCTGTGGTGCTATACGAGAAATGGAAGGGTTCTATGTTAACAAGTGATTCTTCCGCTGGCATTTTAATCGTGTTAGATTTATCTAGTTGTGCTTTTGTGATTTTAGCATGTGAATCTAAGGAGATACAAGCATCAGAAATACGATTACGGTGAGTAATGTATCCCATATAAGCTTCCCAGCCTTACGTATACCCTTCACAGGTGCCTCAGCGCTTTGAGCAGGACAGGATGCCCAGCATGTCAGAGGGCCATGCCCCTTCTTGTGATATGGCAGCCTGGGAGGATCTTTTTTTGAGCCCTTCCTTCTACTTATGCACTCTCCACAGATGTCGGGATTCCTCAAAGATCTGATTAAGGAGGTGGTACCCCAGGTGGTGCCTCCAAGCCCCCTCTCCCCATTTGGGCCCTCTGCCGGTCCCACCAGGGTGCCCGGTACTGCAGCCTGTGGTCGCTCTGGTCCTGGACCTTCCTCCTCCAACTCCTTCGACTCTGGTGGCTGCTCCCCATCCCCAACTCCTCTGCCTTTACCACAGATGCCTGTGGATCCTCACCCCCTTATCGGGGTGTAGGGTGCTGGGGTGACTCCTCCTACTCTGCAGGACCCGGACTCGCCTCCGCCTGAGAAAAACAGGTGGTTGGTGAGGGCGATGAAGATGCACCCGAAGCAGAGCCTTCTGCGTCGGTCAAAGCGTTTCATGACGGTCTTCAGGAGCTAGCAGAGCTCCTAGGGGTGCCCCATCAGGAACAGGACCCACAGGAGGAGCCAGGGCTTCTGGCCCTTTGTCCGTCTAGGCATTCCTCTGCAAAATGACATGTTCTTTGGCCAAGAAGGTCTGGGAGAAGCCACGGCCAAAGCTCAGATAAACAAGACGCTGGATGGCAGCTCTTGGCTTTTGGATGGGGAATCGATCCTCCTAGCATCACACCCTCAGCCACATTCTTCAGTCGTTGCAGCAACCTCTTTATATTCAAAGCCTTCCTCCTCTTCTCCGGCCGGTGCCGCCATAAAACATTTTGTTCAAGGAGGACAAGGCACTCAAGTCTTTTGGCAAGAAATGCTACCTCAACTCTGGTCTCAATCTGCGCCAGACCAACGCTGATGCCCTCCTGGCAGCGGCAAACCAGAAATTGGGGAATTTCTCCCATGCTTGCCTCCAGAAATCCAGGCCTCCTTCAAGGTGGGTCTAGCGGAGGTGCGCGCAGTAGCACAGAGTCCGATGGAGTCCACGGTCCCATATTGACACAGCCAGCAGGGGCCTGTGCTTGGGTGTCAAGATGAGGCAGACAACGTAGATGCATGCAACAAAATCTTCCAACATGCAGGATGGGATCCCTGACCTCCCGTTCGAGGGGTCGGATCTGTTTCACCTGTCTACGGACGACGAATGAACAAAAAGAAGGCGTCCTCCCAGACAGCTAAGTCCTAGTGATTTTAACCAAGCAGGGCCAAAATACTAAACCCTATGAACAGAGCCAGGGCAGGTCAGATTTCAAGCTGCACTCCTTTAGTGGCTTCAAGGGGTTTCGTGACCGGAGAACCCGCCAAGTCTTGTAGTGAGCACAGGAGGACGCAGCTAAGGACCTCGCAGGGCTTTTTCGCTACCCCCTCCTCTACGTCTGATTCTGCTAGCAAAAAGCTTTGATGTTCTGGTCCGGGACCATAGCTATCCTGCGGGGAGCAGATGGCTCTCTTTGCGAGCAACTGGAAGCGTTTTTTCAGAAATCCTTGTATTCTTTCAGTAGTCTCCACAGGGTTAGGTCTTCCTCTTCCCTTTCCGCCGCATTCTCTGCTGTTGCAGATGGGGTTACCTGCGCTTCTGCGGGAGAGCCTGCTCTAACTGGACATGCAGGCAGTGGAACTGGTGCCCCCTTCAGACAGGGACTCCGGGTATTATTCCAGGACTTTTGCAGTGCCCAAGAAAATCAGGCGGGCCGGAGTGTTGCCCTGGACCTTTCGTTCCTCAACCTGTCTTTACCCCTCAAACGCTTCAAGAAGATCATTCCTGTTCACATAGCAGAGTCGCTGTGTGCAGGAGGCTGGATGTGTTCCTTAGAACTCAAAGATGCGTACCTACACGTCCCAATCTTCCAACCGCACCAGAAATTCCTGTGGTTCACGATTGTATTGGAAGTGGTGCGACGGAGTGCTGCTGTTTAGCCTCAATTCGGCTCCTCGTGTACACGAAGCTTATGAATGTGGAAGCGGGCCTCCTTCGCTTGGAGGGCCACCACCTATTTCCTTATCTGGACTACTGGCTGGTGAGGGCCAGCTCTCCGAAGGGGTCCATTCACTCCTACTAGAGGATGTACTGCACCAATTGGGGTTTTCACTTACCCAGCAGAAGTCGCAGTTAAACCCCTCCAAGGATCTCGTGTTTCTCGGAGTAAGGTGGGACACTTCCGTTCAGAGGGTGTGCCCCACGGCAGACAGACTTCTGTCCCTCTAGAGGGCAATTCGTCACTTCCTGACCAACTCAATTACCTTGACGTGGTGGTTCCAGCACCTGCTTGGCTTCATGCATGCTCACGGTACGGCATCCCAGACTAAAGATGCAACGCCTTCAGCTCCACTTGGTGTCTTGTTGGGACCAGGAAATGGGGGCGCAGTCAGACAAGCTGCCCATCCCTCCGAGTCTCCTTTTGGATCTTCATTAATGGCTCCGTGACAGCAATGTGAGCCCACTTCTTTCAGCTGGATCCGACCCTGATGGTGACCCCGTATCCCCTGCATGGAAGCGGTCTCCATCTGTGGGTGGACATTGTCAGCGAGAATCTGGTTCTCGGTGGTTCATCTCCCCGGAGACAGCAATGCGGAGGCGGACCAGCTCAACCGCTCGAGTGAGAATTACACACCAACTCCAAGTTACCTCTTCAAGATGTGGATGTTCCCGGGTTTGGACTTATTTTTTATTTGCTCCGCCTGAGAAGTCCAGTGCCCCGTTTTTCTGTGGATGCGTTCCAGCTCTGCTGGCACGGCTGCAGGTGCACTACAGGTTTCACAGGTGCGCTATGGGTTCCCTCCTCTTCTGCTGCTCCAGGGGACCCTCTGCAAATTTCGGACCTCAGTGGGCTGCAGACTTAACCTGATCACCCCTCACTGGCTGTTGAGGGTGTGGTTCTTTGACCTCCTCCAACTCCAGACGCAGGGCCCAGTCCATCTTCCGATCCCGGACAGGGGGCTTCCTTACTCAGAAGCACGGGTGGTGGAACACCTGGACCAAGCAAAACTAGCTGTCTCGGCCTGGCTCCTGATCAGCTGACCTTTCAATCCCTGCTGTTTTCTAGAAAATCATACAAGAGGCCATCCACTTGCTCGCAATATAGGAGTATGTACACTAGGTTCTGTCACAGGGCTTGCAGCGAGGGCCTCAATTCCCCTCTCCTGCTCTCTGGACGAGGTGTTGTCTTTCTCTGCACACCTGGCCCGGTCGGGGGTCCAGGTGGATACTTGACGAACTTACTTGGTGGCCATCGCAGCACTGGATCAGATTTTCTCAGCAGCCAACCCGGTGGTTAAGGCCCACCTCAAGGGTTTGTCCAGACTTTTCCCTCCTGTGCATAGGCCGCATCCAATCTGGGACCTGAATGTGGTTCTCGTCACCTTAAAGCGTAAACCTCTCGAACCCAGGGCATCGGTCGACATTAGTGGGTCACTCTGAAAGAGGTTCTGCTGGTGGCTCTCACTTGGTGCATAGAATCAGCAAGCTGCAGGCGCTGTCCTCCTATGAACTATTTACAACATTCTACAACGACAAGGTGATCTTGCACACTCATCCAAACTTCTTGTCCAAGGTGGTCCCAGCTTTCCACTTAAACCAGGAAATGTGCTGGCCTGTGTTCTTCCCGAATCCACAGTCTGTGGCAGGAAGAGCGTTGCACTCCCTGGATCTTCGAAGAGTGCTCAAGTTCTAGCTCTCCTGAGCAAGACCCTTCCGGAAGTCTGAAGCTTTGTCGTCTCGTTTGAGGGCGTGGCACCCAGCTCCCAGGCATCCATCACCTGTTGGATGGCTCAGGCCATTTCAGAATCTTACGTGGCCATAGGTAAGATGTTGCCTGCAGTTATTCATGATCATGCAGTACTGCCAAGGCTAGCGCGGTCTCCTTTCAGAGGCACGCTTCTTGGGAAGTCATTAATAAGGTGGTTACATGGGCCACTCCATCTGCTTTCTGTAAGCATTATTCTCTGGATACCAACTCCAGGCAGGATGCAGAATTTGATCAGGCGGTTTGAGGAACCTTTTTGCTTCCACCTAAGTTTGAGGCACGTGTAATAGCTCCACCCAGTTGTCTTGTTTTGGTGGAATCACCCGCAAGGATGGAGGAAAAGGGACAGGACGTATGAGTAATTAAAGTTACTCCTCATAGTGACTAGAGTACTCCTAGTCCTTAGTCCCCTTTCCTCCATACATCCCACCCACTCTCCCCTGCTAGTATGCCAGGGGCTAAAATTGTCAGTACAGCCAGGTATTTAAGCATCCGTTATGTCAAAAAGGAACTATGGTGGGTGGGGCCTGGGGGGCGAGTGTAAGCCTGGTGCTGTGCACCTGCAGGCTATGTGAAAATGTAAAGGGGTAGCTAATTAATTGCTGTCAAAGGTTCCGGTACCGTCCCCATGTTGGTGGATGCCCAGAAGTATGGAGATAAGGGGACTGTAGGTACTCCAGTCGCTACGGTGAGTAACTCTAATTTCTCGATTTATCCCTAGTAATCAGTATACAAAACAATATCAAGTAAAAACATGTGCCTGCCTCATTACTTATACCCCCTCTCTGTTCCTCTAATCTCCCGTACCTTGCCCTCTTTCTCCCTGCTTCTCTCACTAGTGCTCTTTTCCCCCATTGGGATCTGACTTTTTATTGCAGGTCCGCTCACCTCATTCCAAACTTCATTCAAACATCCTAGTGCAAGGCAAATCGAAACAACTTGTTTTGCCAATTTCATTGCCTTGTCATCTCAGATTCTTTCTCCCACCCTTCTTCGTTGCAAAACACAGGAACCTCAGCATTACTAAAAGTCCGGACATAATTTTATTTTTGGGGCTCTGGCTCGCAAACTTTGAGTCCCCTAAACCTTTTGCTGGCTTCCTTGGTTTTTCATCTTTTCTCTTGTGGCCAGCAGGGTATCTACTGAAGTACACCTGCCACTGTACCATTTTTCTGATATGCTGCCATTTTAAGTACTCCACTTGGATCCCTTGGTCATTCTATAAACCCGGAAGTAGGTTGTGAAGTTAATGGACAACAAAACCAACCAAGGTTGAGCTCCACTAAATATGTTGCACTGCTAGACTCCCTATATTTCAAAAGAACTGTCAATAAAATGACTAATTGTGATAAAACAAGAATAGAAACACAAAATGAATGTCCAATGTATCTTGTATTCAAAGTGCTTTTCATCAGCCGGAAAGATTTGCCGACACTTGTTGCGACCTTCTGCGGTCTTTCTCAAGGCAAAACAATTCTGGATTGCATACACAAACCAATACAATCAGACCACCAATGAATTCAAAAAACATTTTTGTCATCAAAATATTTTTTAAAAAAACATACATTTGAATGGTGACATATACATGCATGTGGATTCCAATGGATGTATACATGGGATAACAAAAACCCATTCAAAAATAATGTCAAAATATGAATACATACATTACCAAGGTCACCAAACCATAATCGTCATACATGTTCCAGTACCATGTCATCATGAGATGGACAAGAAGATCATAGCAAAGAAAAGGAAAGCACATAGGCCAAATTAGCCTCATTGTTAAACAGGGTAAATCAATAAAAATTATACAACGGACCATTCAGCAGTACCTGACAATTACAAACCCAGCATGTTCTAACTCACCCACTTGTTACACCACAAACCTATATTGACAATGTGCCCAACTAGGCTAGGTCATGAAATGTGCTGTAGGGATGTAACAGTATTACGGTATACCGTTAAAGTATACCGTTAAAGATACCGTGAACCACTTAATTGAACAATAATAACCGTCACATTGTTTATACCGGTATACCGTTTATACCGTTAAGTGTGCTTTTCAATCTGATTTGGAAAGGCTGCAGTAAGCAAGTGCTGTGCAGTCTTGGTCTTGCAGTGTTGGATGTGCCGTCTGCCAAGTAGTTTCAGTTGGAGCAATTTTTAAATGCCATTCCATAAACCACACGTGCCTGACACAAAATCAATATGTTAGCAATAGGAAGAATAAATACAGTACCAAGAAGGAAAAGGGTTTATTTTGGGTTGGCGGATTTGAGGTTTATATATTTATAATGGCTAAAGTTTTCTAAACATGTGACAATGGGGGATTTACCTGGTTCCATCATTGAATTTACATATAATAAGTCACACTGCGAAATTTACTCATCTCTGTGGGTATTCCCTGCTGCCATACCAAGGTGTAACATGTCCGTGATTACTGAACACCAATTGGCCCGCAAGTAAACTAAAGGCTGTAACGTAAAGAGAGAGTGCGTGTTCGTGTGTATGCGCACAAGCGTATAATACCATCAGACTCCATTGATCTGTGGCATGCAGGTTATTAAAATGGCAACATGTTCATCTTCACCAGTAGCCAGTGGGGGGGGGGGGCTAAAAGCCTAAATGACCACTTAAGAAAAGCCATTCAGTTTGCTTTGCCAGTCACAGCAGGGCTCCCCCCGCCTCCTCTCCACACATGTGTTTGAGTTTGGTGGAAATAAGGGGTGGCATTTCAGTGGAAAGTATATTGAAAAGCCCAATTCTGGCCCTGGGTGCCTGGTTTTGTTTGTGATGATAAATATGACAATGTATGACCTTTTAGAAAATATTTTTTAAGATTAGTTAACTCCACCTGCTATACCGCGATAACCATGATATACCGTCATTTGGCAAGAAGGTTATTGTACCGTCATAAAACTAATACCGTGACACCCCTAATGTGCTGCCCATAAACTAAAGCCCCGAATTGCCGGTGGCCGTGCCAAGACAGAGTGCCTGCTCGCAAACCAAAAGTGATATTACTACTGGCGTGCCCTAATAACACTGAGTGACTCCTCGATCCACCACCACACCTCTTAAGTGCAGCCCAATATGCTCAAGCTGTCGCTTGGTCAAAATATATGTTGCCCAATTGAAGTCCTACTGATGCTGCTGTTATGCTGAAAATTGTATTTGAAATTAATGCAAAAGTCGTCTCCAACGAACCTGTGTAAACAGCATAAAAAATACAAGTTATATGTAAAAGTGAAAAATCCCTGAACCAAAATGTTTTGTGTGCCCCAGCACCTTGTAATCTACAGCCAATAGCACCCTGGTGTAATTTACCTGAAAGTGAAGGCTGTTCAGCCAAACAATCAAAATAAAAATGCGTCGAGTCACTGAAGAGCTCCAACGTGTATCATGAAGCAATGATCTGCATCTAAAAGGGTTGTGAAGTTAACTGGTTACAGCAAAACTAGAGGTGATGGCTGGAAGGTTTAGAATTAATCTTAACCTCTAACATTGCTCTGGGCAACCCTCCAGACCATCGTTCTTCGAACTTGCAGTTTGGCTTTTGGCAGCTGGTGTTTAGGTTTGGCTACACCAGGGCAGTAGCCACTTATCACATTAGTAGCCCAATGCACCGATCTGGTTGCCATTGGTGCTACTGATGTATTTTTCTACGCCCTTCTTCTAGCCATTTTGTTTTGGGACATCCCTTTGTCTATGTGGACTGTGTGCCATGCCAATGCATGTTTTGCCAACATAGACTCAACCTGAGCCCACACAAGTGCCATTTGTTGGAGTTGAAACTGGTTTAAACCCTTCTAGATTTCCCAATCCACATCCATTGTTGGTGGACTAGTGCCCTTGGCACTATTTAGGGCCAGGCCACCAAAAACTTTGTGTACTTCCATACAGTGCGATTGGAGGGCAGACTTGGGCAAGCTATTGACTGAATGCATTGTCAGTGTGAGACCCAGTGCAGTTCTCCAAGATTCTCTGTGAATGGATCGAAGACTGCTGCTAAAGATGGGTTACTGATGAAGCCTGTGGTGTGCTCATACAGGCTGGACCTTGGCTCTTTTGTTCTTGTGTATTGCTCCTTCTCTGCTGGTGGGATCCCATCCCAAGCTCTGTTAGCTTCCTGCTCGTGCTCTAGCTTGTTCCATGTTAAACCAGTCTGACTCTTTAATGTGTGGGTGGGCAAGGTCCTGGCTTTGGAAGTCTGGTGGCTTGCAGCTACCCTGCCTCAACTCTGTTTTGTAATGTCTTGGGTCACCTCTTGCCGCTTCCTCATGAGACTGTTTCTTGCTGGCTGCTCTGAAACCTTGGTTAGGTTCCTCTTGGCTCCTTTTGCCTTCTTTGTAAATCCTGGTGCTTTTGCCTTGGAGGTCGTCCTCCCTGGTATCTGTTTGTCTCTCCTTTGAGACATCAGGACCCACAGTGGATCATGTCTTAGAATCCTGTCAAGTCTGAAGTCCCAAATGTGACTAGCGCAAGCTAAATTTGGCACCGCAACTCCTTGTTCTCCTGCAGTTCCTGGGCCGCATCCGTCCCATACTGCACTGTGAGTACTGGGTTGCAGAGTCCTAATATATTCTTTAAATTCTACATCAAGGGTCATCTGGGACCACTAGTAGGGGTAGTTGGCGCCTTTATTGTATTTTTTAGTACACTGCCTAGCTCTTGTATATTTTCTAGTACTTATTTAAACTTCATGTTTCTTATGTGTAAGTGCATATTTTTCAGTATCTTTCTACTGTCTTCTCTTTTGTTATCTCTTGCGCCTGACTGTAGCTAGCTGCCTGCCCATCCCTACCTAAGAGTGAAGTCTGACTGCGCTGCTACATTACCAATTGTTAACGTTTTGGTCTGAATTGTTGGACATTTTATTTTTACTTTTTTGATGATGCTTTTCCCCCCTTTTCCAAATTCCGGTGAGCTTTCCATTCAAGTTAATTGGTGTAATTTGAGTGAGATTACCTTGTGTGAGTTAGGATTTCGTTGAGATGGGTTTTTTCTAAATGCTTTTTTAGAGTTGGATGAGGTGAAACGGGTGAATACCTCCCTTCGCCCTTCATCCAAAGTTTTGCTTCTCCTTTTACTCACTCTTCATTTCATTCTCACAATGTCAATTTACTCTTCATGCCCTCCCACTTCTTTTGTTCTCCTGTCTTCCTCAGTTTGCCTGTGCTCTGCTTCCCACTAGTCTCTTGCCTGCTCTCACTGTGCTCTGCTTTATCCATCATACTATATTTTTCTTCTCCCCTTTCACGTTGCTCTCCTCTTTTCTCCCTCAACTCATGTTGGTTTTGCTTTCCTATTTTTTCAGTCATTGTCTTTTCCCCTTTATACTTCTCTTATTGTTGTCACTTCTCTCTCCTTGTTTTTCGCCTATTCCTCCCTCTCCAAGTTTCTTTTTTCTTCCTCCCATCTCTTAACTCTCACAACCTGTCTCCCTTCTCTGCATCTAGCCTGCCTCCTGAATGTGTCTCTGGTTCTGTTCTTCCTTTTTATCTGGCCATTCTGTCCATCCTCTCTTAATCCTGTTGTCTGCCTAGCCTAACATTCTGTTACTCTTCTCTAATTTAGGTCATCTCTTCTCCCCATTTTGTCCCCTACTGAGTGCATTTCCTCCCCTTTGCCTTCCATTCTGGCTCTCTATTCTCTTATTCAGTTCCCTTTTCTCATGACTGCCTCACATTCTCTCCCTCTTTTCCATTCATCCTGTCTCTCTTCTTCTTAGCTTCTCACCTAATTGTGTCAGCCTTCCTTCCATTGACTCTGTTCTCGCTTTCATTTTGTCTGTTCTGCCTCCCACCTTTTCTCTCTCCTTTTTCTTCCTCACTTCTCTTCACAAAGAGACAGGTTGCTTGCTAGCACACTAGCACAAACATGCAGCATCTGTAGACTTCCCCTGTCCTGTGTGCATTCCCACATTAACAGTGATTCATGAGGCAGCGGGGGTCCCTTCAGTGATCTCCATGCACCCCACAATCATTAATGAGGAAATGAACTAGAGGCATGCTCCACATTGCGGTGCATTTCAGCCGTGAAATCATGGTACGACGTCCTTTCATCGTGGGATGTTTTTTCACTGGGTTTTTTTACAGCGATTTTTATTTATTTATTCTCGAAAAAAGCCCATCTAATTTTTTTGAAAATGAGGGGGGGGAGGGTTCGGGGGGAACCCCCCCCAAAAATAATAAAGAAAAATCAGATGGTTTCTTTTCATTAAAAAAATCGTGGTAAAAAACCCAGCGAAAAAACATCCCGCGATGAAATGACATGGAACCGAAATCACTATACTGACTGCCAATTAAATACCGCATTGATTTCAAGATTCTTTGTAGGTCCCATAGAGCTTCTCACAGCTCTGTGCCTTATTCTGTTTGAAAGACTTCCCACCCACTAGCCGACCAGAGGCCTAAGACCCACTTCCTAAAGCGTACTGCTTTTCCAACAGTTCAAACACAATTATTTTGGTGGTAGATCTGTGCGTGTGTAACATTCCTCTCTTTTGGAACTCCCAAACTTTCCATCTCCAGTTTGAGCCACATCTTATGAACTTCCAGAAATCTGTGAAGATCACCTGTTCTGAATCATGCATGTGAGGATCTCCCCTTACTCTTACGTCCCGTCCCCTTTCCTCCATACTGCAAAGGGAGTCCCTTCCAAGGGACGGGAGATGGAACCTTTTTCACCAGAAAAAACCTTCTTCGCCTTTAAATTTAGAGGGGTGCGGCCCTGAGAACATGCGCTGCCCTGACTCCACCCTCCAGCGCCACGCCTCAGTCCCCTTTTCTGCGTCGACGGGAACAGGCCGAATTCACCAGCGCTCCTGTGTTTGGCTTCGGCCATGTAATTCCACGCGCGGATACTTCTTTGTCTTTTTTGTCTTTATCATTCAGGTACTCGGTCCTCAGGCGTCACGCTCCTCTCCGGTGCATGTCGACTTCCACAGGGTTCAGCAGTTGTTCATCCTGCAACAGGCTCTTCCCAACTTCAGACCCCCATGCCCTCTGCCTACGTTGCCTTGTCCCAGACCACGGTTGGCAAGCTTGTACAGCGTGCGACGCACTCATCGAAATCGCTGAAGAACAGACTAGCCAGGGGGAGGGAGCCCTTCCAGAGGTCTCTTCCAGAGGACCCCAAGAACTTTGTGAAGCCAGGCACAAGGTAGGACTGCTATTTTCCATCGCACCCCACAAGGGAGACTCCTTCCCAAGGACTGGCCCACGCGGGAGGGACCTCTCAGGTCCTTGTACCAGCACGTGCACCGAGGCTGCGACAGCTACCGGCCTTGGGGCCGAGGGATCCTTGGATCCTCCTGGTGACAGTGTTGAGGGACCGGAAGGTTCTTGTACCCGATTGAGGGGCTCCACCCTTGTACCGGCAGTATGGCAGAGGGGCTACGCCATAGTACCGGCAATATGTCTGAGGGGGTGCCAGAATGCAGCTCTACCGACCCCCGGGTCGAGGGTGTCACACCTACCGGGTCTAGGCCCAAGGAGCAGGGTAGGCCTCGTGATCCACACGGAAGAGTTTTGGAGGAGGCTGGGCCCAGCGAGCCGAGCACCATGTCGCAGGCACGTGGGAGGCAGCTCAACAAGATGACCGCTGTGCCAGACAGAAGCACCCGTCAGACGCCATTAAAGGAGTTCGGTGAAAAACGAGTGTCAAGGTGGGACTGGCCTCAACCAGGTAGGTGGCCTGCAGCCTATCCTTATGCGTAGGGCAGTTTCCCACTGCGTCCATACGGGCAGGTTATGCAGCGGCTCCATCAGCCTCCCGCTACCCTGTCAGTACCATTTCTCTGGCCAATGAAGAGGGGTTCTTCGAGAGGTTCCTCAGGCTCATGTAGTCACCTCGGATGGGGGTTATCCTCAAAGACGCCATCTGGGAGGTGCTCCCTATGATGCTACCGGCACAGCAAGCTCCTCTGCCGGCACTCCTGGCCCCAGCGTCGCTGCTGCCTCCGGCTCCCCAGCCGATTCCTCAGGCGGTTCCATACCCCAGCCTCCGGCTCCAGCTACTCCTCCACCTCCACAGGATCCTCCTGATCCACATGATACGGATGAGGAGGAGGATCCTGACACGCAATCCTCAGTCGGGGCCTTCCACAAACTTCTTGCAGGGTTGGCAGAGTACCCGGGCCTACCCCAGCCCGAGGTTCAGCAGCCGGCAGAAGAGGTTCTGGCTGAAGTCCTCAAGCAACGCCCCTCTGCCCTAACAGGGATTCCACTGCAGACCGATGTAGTCTCCCTGGCCAGGAAGGGTTGGCTCAAGCCCCACTCAGTCCAGCCGGTCAATCGACACCTGGATGCCAAGTACAGGCAGATGGAGGGGGATACACTCTTGCTATCGGCCCATCCTCAGCCACACTCCTCGGTGATCGCTGCGGCATCACTATACTCCAAGCCTCAGTTGTCATCAACCTCCAAAGCAGCGACGCTACTAGGCAAGGAGGAGAAGATCTTGGAGGCCTACAGGAAGAAGCTGTATTCCAATGCGTCCTTACATCTTCGTCAGGCCAACGCCAATGCCATGCTGGCGGCCGCTAACCAAAGGTTATGGCAGGAAATTGCAGACTTCCTTCCGGAACTCCCTACGCAGAGCCATTCACGTTTTAAGGCGGGACTGGCTGAGGCCAAGCTAGTGGCGCAGGACCTCATGGAATCCACTGTGGCCCATATTGACTCCTCTGGCTGTGCCATCTATATCGCCACGGACATGAGCAGGACAGACTGGCTCCGGCCAACGAAATTCAACCTGGACGTCCAGGAATGCATATTAAATCTGCTGTTCGAGGGGGGGGGCCTCTTCCACTCCACCACGGACGAAGAGCTGGACAAGAAGAAAAACAGCTCACAAACTGCCAAGTCTTAAGCCATCTTGACAAAGACCATGCCCAAGTTGTACACTGAGTCACAGCAGTGCTCCGACAGGGGGGCATACGTATGGAGGGTTCAGTGGCTTCCAGGAACGGAGATCCAGACGCCTGACCGCTCGCCATCTCAGAACCGGCACAAGCAACAAAAAGGGGGGGTGGTAAGGGCTTTTCCCAGTCCCCCACCGCGACAGCCTCCGAGGGAAAGAAGGCATGACACGCCCCTCCGGGTGCACGTGTCTCCGGTGGGGGGCAGGCTTGCTCTCCATTAACACTTCTGGCGTCAGAATTTCGCTGACCCCTAGATCCTCACCGTAGTATCCACGTGGTACCGCCTACCCAGCCTCTCCTCCCTCCTGGTGGTACTAGCATCTCGTGGGTCTCTTGGCCGCGGTCCTATTGGCCGTCCCTCACATGAGACTGAGGATGAGGAGGATCCAGCTGCACTTTGCGGCTTCATGGAACCAGGAGCGGGGCTCTCAATCCGAGATGATCAACGTTCCTCCATCTCTCCACCCGGACCTAAAATGGTGGTCCAGGGACTGCAACCTACAGACGGGCAAGCCCTTTCGGCCACCTCCCCCCAAGCCACAATCACCAGTCTCCTCGCTCAAGGGCTGGGGAGGCACCCTGGACGCTCTCTCTGTCCATGGCACCTGGACTCGACAGAAGCAGGAATACCACATCAATAGGTTAGAGCTGAACGCCATCTGGCTAGCGCTCAGAGCATATCTCCCACTTCTCGGGTGTCGTGACTTGCCACGTAGTGAAGAGTATTGAGCCTCTGTCCACAAATCACCCACAGGGAGAGAAAGATAAACACTCCCTGTGCGAGCTTTGAGGCCACAGGTGGTTGATGGTTCACTGAATCAAATGGCGCCGAGGACCCCAGAGGCTGTTGGGAGGAAATCAGGGTTAGTACAGGCAAAGACAGTGCTTTAGTGAAATGCAAATCAATGATACTCTCTTACCTAAGTTCCGTGGAAGGGAGCCTGAGGGTTTGGTGCAGGGGAGCGCCGATGATTCCAACAGTCAAGTACCTGGAGGCAGGTACGGGCTGACCACCTGTAACCCTTAGGTTAAACGTAATGATTTCCAAGAAAGCGGAAGGAAGGTCGTAAACCATCTCAAGATCAAAATCCAGGTTGTAGAAAGCGAGCAGATAGGGAAATCCAAAGCAGTCCGTTATGCGTAAGCCAAAGGTCCAAAGTACCAGTATCTATGCAAAGTTCCAGCAAACGTATCCAAGGAGCAAGAGTTTAACCAATCCGTTAAGTGGAAGCCTGAAGTCGAAATCCGATGTGACCAAAATAACCAGAGTCGAGAACGCCGAACAGTGTTGTGAAAACAGCTGTGAAGCGGCGAGTGAATCGAAGCTCCCGGCTTTTATGCGAGCCGCCTCCCAATCACGTGAGCGAGGCTCCGTGCACGTGATCGGGAAGTTGATGTGAAACCCGGAAGCAATCGCGATCGGCTGTTCCAGCCCGATCGCAATCTCCAGGGCAGTTGCCATTGGAGACGAGGAAACAAACAACGCCGTCCTCTGCGTCTGACTTGAAACCATCGGTGATGGCGACTCCCCTGCACCCTAGGTGATGGGACAACTGGAGGGTTTGACTGAGAACCGGGGAGCTACCAGTACTTTGTGTTGGAGTGTTATGCAAGGTGTTGTATGGGCGTGTAACTGACCTATTGTGCATAACAGAGCCCCCCCTCAATGGCCCACGACCACGTGGGCAGGAGGGATGATCGAAATGAAAACGGGAGACCAGCTTCGGGGCATGGACATCAACCGCAGGGACCCAACATCGCTCTTCCGGACCAAAACCCGCCCAGTCCACCAGATACCAGATACTGGAGACAACCACGAACCATACGAGAACCCAGTATACCCGACACTTCATATTCCACAGAGCTACCCACAGAAATGGGACTAGGCGTAGACCTGAGACGGGTAGGGGCAGGACAAGGCTTTAACAAGGATGTATGGAATACAGGATGAAGGCGCCAGGAGGCGGGAACTGCGAGGCGATAAGCCACAGGGTTGATTACAGCAGATATCCTGTAAGGACCCACAAAACGGGGTAGCAATTTGCGACAACCAGGCAGCCGGAGGTGGCGAGAGGAAAGCCAAACCCTGACCCCCACTACATAGGAAGGTGCCACAGCCCTCCGCCGGTCAGCCGCAAACTTCGCAGAGACTTGGGATTCACGAAGGTGAGCGAGAGTCTGGGCATGAACGGCCGATAGGTCACATGCACAGGTAACAGCGGCAGGATTGGCAGAATGTGTAAGATCTGGAACAGGCAAGGTGCGGGGGTGTTGGCCATACAAAACAAAAAAGGGAGAAAAGCCAGTAGAAGTATGCAGAGCATTGTTATGAGAATTCAGCGAGATGCAGTACACTCAGCCAGGATTGTTGGTGCTGTAGAATAAGGCAACGTAAATACTGCTCCATGACCTGGTTCACCCTCTCCGTCTGGCCATCCGCCTCCGGGTGGTATGCGGAGGAAAAACGGGAATCAATGCCCAAGAGGCCTGTGAGCGCCCGCCAGAACCGAGAAGTGAACTGGGGACCCCTGTCCGAGATTATAACAGTGGGTAACCCGAAAAGGCAGAAGACCGATCTAAAGAAAAGGTCGGCCAAAGCCGGGGCTGATGGAATGCCAGAACAGGGAACGAAACGGGCCATCTTGGAGAAGGAATCGACCACCACCCAAATGGTGTCGAAGCCCTTGGTTCGAGGTAGGTCTGTCACAAAATCCATTGACACTGTGTGCCAGGGCCTAGGAGGTATAGGGAATGGGAGTAAGAGCCCCACCGGACGTCCTCGACGATGCTTGCATTGGGCACATACAGCGCACGTGTTGACATATCCTTCAACATCGTGTTTCATGGAGGGCCACCAACACCACCGTCTGAGGAGGTCCAGCGTACGCTTCTGTACGGGATGACCATTAATGGCACTGTCGTGGGACCATTCCAGTGCAAGATTGCGAGTGTCGGCTGTTGGTAACCATAACTTGTTTTGTATGAATGGCAACCCGTCATGAAACACCGGATCCCACTCGGAGGCCTGTTCGGGGTGTAATGAAACCCATGTGCGAATGGACTCTAGAAGTGGCAAAGGAGGGGTACAGAGGCAAATGACGTGCTGATCTAGTAGTTTTTCAGGGAAAACAGGCAAGGACACTCCACCAGGGGAACGAGACAATGCGTCTGCTTTCCCGTAGGATAGACCTGACCGATGTTTGATCTGGAAGTCAAAGGCGGCAAAGAATAAATGCCATCGCACCTGCCGACTATTGATGCACTTGAGTGAGGCCAAGTCTTGGATGTTACGGTGGTCTGTGAATACTGTGACTGTATGTTTTGCCCCCAACAGATGATGCCGCCAGACCTGAAAGGCATCCTTAATGGCCAACAATTCTTTCTCCGTGACCGTATAGTGCGTTTCTGTAGGAGTAAACTTTCGAGAATGAAACGCCACTGGGTGTAGCTGACCTGAACAAGGACAATGTTGGGATAACACCGCACCAAGAGCAAAGGAGGATGCATCCGCCTCTACAATGAATGGGAGTTCTGGGTCGGGATGCTTCAGTACAGGAGCAGTAGTAAACGCGGCTTTTAGCGCATCAAAAGCTGTTTGGTGTTCTTCCAACCAGATAAAAGGCAACTTGGGGCTGGTTAAAGTAGTAAGAGGTGTTACAAGAGATGAAAAATCCTGGATAAAGCGCCTATAAAAATTTGAAAACCCAAGGAATGATTGTAATGCCTTAATATTACAGGGCTTTGGCCAATCCAAGACTGCACGAACCTTGGATTGGTTCATTGCTAAACCCCCAGGGGTAATGTGGAATCCCAAGAATTCCACACTCTCAGTATGGAACTGACATTTTTCTGGCTTAGCGTAGAGTGAAAAACGGCGTAACCGAGACAATACCTCGCGGACGTGTAGTACATGTTGTTTCAGGTCCTGTGAGAATATCAGTATATCATTGAGATATACTGCTACACAGATGTCCAACAAGTCGTGAAAAATCTCATTCATGAAACGTTGAAACGTAGCGGGGGCGTTACAAAGCCCGAAGGGCATGACCACGTATTCAAACAGTCCGTAGCGAGTACAAAAGGCCGTTTTCCACTCGTCTCCGGGGCGAATTCTGATTAAATTATAGGCTCCGCGGAGATCGAGCTTCGTGAAGATATTGGCATGACTCAACCTGTCCAACAATGGTGTAATCAGGGGAATTGGATACCGGTTTTTTATGGTGATATTATTCAAGCGGCGGTAGTCCACACAAGGACGTAAGTCGCCCTCTTTTTTGGGGACAAAAAATATAGGGCTAGCTGCCGGAGACGTGGAAGGGCGTATATGGCCGACCTTAAGAGCCGCTTGAATGTACTCTTTTAATGCCTGTTCCTCTGAGGGGGACAGGGAGTAAATACGTCCCAAAGGGATGCTGGAGTCAGGGATGAGGTCAATAGGGCAATCGTAAGAACGATGTGGTGGTAGCACCTCCGAAGAACCCTTATCAAAGACCTCCTGAAAGTCCTTATATTCCATAGGGATACCTGTTGCAGCTGCCCCTACCATGTGAGGTTCCAAGAACGTGCAAGCGTCCTCGTGTAGTGTAAGTTGTGCAATGGCCCCCAAGGCACGTGAGGGTGATTCAGTGTCGTCAGGTGCAGTGAGGCAAAAATTCTGACAGATTTCGGATTCAAAATGAACCTGCCCAGACTTCCAGTCAATCAGAGGGTTGTGTTGATGCAACCATGGGAGACACAGTATAATCCCAAATTGGGGCATCGTTATCAGATCAAAGGATAATACTTCCTGATGTGTTTTCTGTATAGTCAGGGTGATCGGGGCTGTTTGTTGTCGAATTGGGCCAGAAATCAGTGCTGTGCCATCCACCGCCTGTACTGGTTCCGGATGCTGTTTGGTAATTAGGGGCAGATTCAATGACCCGGCCAGGTTTATATCAACATAATTGCCAGTGGCACCAGAATCGATATAGATCGAAACTGCATGAACGATGTCGGGTGTGGGTTTTAACGTAGCCTTTACCATCACCGGCCTGATCCTGCCAAAGGTGGGGATCTTGTCCGAGGGAATTGAAGGATTGCCCGATCCGGCCCCCGGATCTAGGGTCGAGCATTCCGAAAAACCGGATTCTTTAACTTGGGGCGTCTGGGACAGGACTTTACAAAATGCCCACTCAAGCCACAGTAGAAGCAGGCGTGGTCAGTTCTTCTGCGGTCCCTTTCTAGTTGTGTGATCGGGCTACGAATACCGCCTATTTGCATGGGTTCACCACCTGTATCAGAGGAAGGGGAGGCCAAACTAGTAGTAGGGAAACCTGTTTCGAGCTTGCGTTCGGAACGCCTCGCATCGATCTGTAAGGCGAGGTCCACTAAGTCAGTATGAGATGTGGGCAAAGAAGGAATGACGGCCATAGCATCTTTCATGGTGTTACTGAGCCCTCTGTAGAACACAACTGCTTTTTTGGTTTCGGGCCAAGATGTTTCAGCAGCCAGTTGGTTAAATCGGGCAATGTATTCTATGAGTGACCCCTTTCCTTGAGTCAGATCTAACAGCTCAAGATCCCGGGATTGGGCTTTATGACGCGTGTCGAATACGTGAGACAATTCTGTGATTAATAACTCAAAATCGTATAAGACAGGATTGTTGCTCTCCAGTAGGGGATTGGCCCATGCTGCAGCAGTGCCGGCCAGATGGGACAAGGTGAAAGCCGCCTTTGTGGTGGAATCGGGAAAAGCCTGAGGTCTACAAAGAAAATGGAGTTTGCATTGATTTATAAAAGTGTGAAACTTTCTAGGGTCTCCGTGGAATCTTTCTGGGGCGGCCAGGGGAAAGGGCGTAGGCATGAGTACAGGAACTTGTGGCGCTACAGGGGGAACAATAGGTCGGACAACTGGGGGTTGAGCGGCGGCTTCCCCGAACTCTACATCAGCGGGTAACGGGTGTTGTATACTTTGGATCATGTCTAATCTCTGATGTATAGCCGCATTGGCTGCTGTCATGTCTGCCCTCAGTACTGTGAGTGCCTGCACCAATGCAGCCACGGGGTCTTCGGCTACGGGCTCCATACTCGACACAGCGCAAGGCTTCACAGTCTGTCGTGACTTGCCACGTAGTGAAGAGTATTGAGCCTCTGTCCACAAATCACCCACAGGGAGAGAAAGATAAACACTCCCTGTGCGAGCTTTGAGGCCACAGGTGGTTGATGGTTCACTGAATCAGATGGCGCCGAGGACCCCAGAGGCTGTTGGGAGGAAATCAGGGTTAGTACAGGCAAAGACAGTGCTTTAGTGAAATGCAAATCAATGATACTCTCTTACCTAAGTTCCGTGGAAGGGAGCCTGAGGATTTGGTGCAGGGGAGCGCCGATGATTCCAACAGTCAAGTACCTGGAGGCAGGTACGGGCTGTCCACCTGTAACCCTTAGGTTAAACGTAATGATTTCCAAGAAAGCGGAAGGAAGGTCGTAAACAATCTCAAGATCAAAATCCAGGTTGTAGAAAGCGAGCAGATAGGGAAATCCAAAGCAGTCCGTTATGCGTAAGCCAAAGGTCCAAAGTACCAGTATCTATGCAAAGTTCCAGCAAACGTATCCAAGGAGCAAGAGTTTAACCAATCCGTTAAGTGGAAGCCTGAAGTCGAAATCCGATGTGACCAAAATAACAAGAGTCGAGAACGCCGAACAGTGTTGTGAAAACAGCTGTGAAGCGGCGAGTGAATCGAAGCTCCCGGCTTTTATGCGAGCCGCCTCCCAATCACGTGAGCGAGGCTCCGTGCACGTGATCGGGAAGTTGATGTGAAACCCGGAAGCAATCGCGATCGGCTGTTCCAGCCCGATCGCAATCTCCATGGCAGTTGCCATTGGAGACGAGGAAACAAACAACGCCGTCCTCTGCGTCTGACTTGAAACCATCAGTGATGGCGACTCCCCTGCACCCTAGGTGATGGGACAACTGGAGGGTTTGACTGAGAACCGGGGAGCTTGACAGTACTGTGTGTTGGAGTGTTATGCAAGGTGTTGTATGGGCGTGTAACTGACCTATTGTGCATAACATCGGGGGCAAGGTTTTCCTCATCCAGACACATCTTGACCAGCATGTACTACGTCAACAAGCAGGGAGGCACCAGATCCCCTCCTCTGTGCAGACTGGCAATCAGCATGTGGGAATGGGCCCCGGAAAACGGCATCTACCTCACGGCAGTCCACCTCCTGGGGGAAGCCAACCTGGAGGCAGACAGGCTCAGCAGGTTGGGAGCTGACAATTACAAGTGGCAGCTAAACGGCCTTGTTCAGATTTTCAACAAGTGGGGTCATCCCCGGGTGGATCTCTTTCCCACCTGGCACAACAAGAAGTGCCCACAGTTCACCTCCTGGCAGGGACAGGGCTCCGGCTTCCTGGGCGACGCATTTCGGCTTCAGTGGAACAGCATGACGGCTTACGCCTACCCGCCCACGCCACTGATTCAAAGAGGGATTTGCAAGATCAATGAGGTGCTCAGCCTATCGGAGATGCCTCCGATTCACCTCCCGACGGGCCCAGCACATCTTCTGACGCATCAGGGGGGCAGGGTCATCCACCCCGCACCTCAGAAACTAGCCCTCACAGCGTGGTACCTGAGCAGGTAACGCTGGGGCACCTCAGCCTCACCCATGCTGATCTGGAAATCATACAGGGCGCAAGGAGCAAGGCTACCAGGGCCCAGTATGAAAGTAAATGGACCAGGTTCTGCCACTGGGCAGACTACAAGGAAATCGATCCCCTGGCATGTACTTTGGACGGCGTGCTCTCCTTCTCGGCGCACCTCGCCCACTCGGGTGTGCAGGTGGACACCTGCCGTAGATACCTCACAGCCATCAGGGCTTACAGGAACTCGGAGGAGAAGATCTCCAATCCTATCGTCAAACATTTGATGGGGCTCTCAAGGCTCTACCCGTCCATCAAGAGGCCGCACCCCGTGTGGGACCTTAATATAGTCTTGGGTGCACTCGCGCACAAACCGTTTGAGCAAAGGCATCCGCGGACATCAGGCTGGTCACCATCAAAATGGCCTTACTAGTCTGCCTCACCTCGTAGAGTCAGCGACATCCAGGCGCTGGTCACCTCGGAACCATATACTAACTTTCACAGGGACAAAGTAGTCCTGCGGACACACCCAGCATTTCTGCCCAAGGCGCCGTATGCTTTCCACTTGAACGAGGAAATAATCCTTCCTACATTCTTTGCCGATCCTAAGGACGAAGCACAGAGAGTGCTGCACTGCCTGGATGTCAGGCATGCCCTCAAATTCTACTTGGATAGGACCAAGGGCTTCCGAAGATCGGACACCCTGTTTGTCACTTTCAAAAGCTCAAGACCAGGCTATTAGGCCTCCAAAATGTCCATATCGCGCTGGATGGTGTCGGCCATCAAAGAAACATAAAAGGGCCTGCACAAGCCGCTCCCGGCTAGCATGCATGCCAACGCAGTCGGGCCAAGGCAACGGCCATTGCATTCCAGAGCCATGTTCCTTGGTATGTCATAAGCAGGGCAGCCACTTGGGCCACTCCCTCAGCTTTCTGCAAGCATTACTGTTTGGATGCCGGCTCTAGATCTGATGCAGCTTTCAGACAGGCGGTTCTCAGGAACCTATTTGCTTAAGGAGGGTCTCCTGTCCACCCTGGGGCTACATTCAGTTATCGCCCATGCAGTATGGAGGAAAGGGGACGGGACATTAGAGTAATTAGAAGTTACTCACCATAGTGACTAATGTAGTCTTATTCCTTACTCCCCTTTCCTCCATGCGTCCCACCATCCTCCCCCTAATAATACTGGTGGCATTAGGCAATGTTAAATCTATTGTTGACGCGTCAATTGGGACTGAGGTGTGGCGCCGGCGGACGGAGTCAGGGCAGCGAAAGCTCCCAGGGCCGCATCCCAGCGCGCCTCTAAATTTAAAGGGGAAGAAGGTTTTTTTTGTTGGTGAAAAAGGTTCTGTCTACCGTCCCTTGGAAGTGACGCCTAAGAGTACGTTAGTCACTACGGTGAGTAACTTATAATTTTTGACAGTTCCTGTTTTCTCTCTCATGTGCTCTTGCACCCTGGACCAGCAAATATTTATCAACCAGATTTATTAGTCTCATATTTTGGCTGCTAGTTTCTAAGACCATATAGGTCCCTCTATCGAGCCGTTATAGTACCATGAAAACAGCTTCTTAGTTTATAAGAAAACGGCTTCCCTGCTGCCACAGTGATTACATGAATAAACCGAAAACCTGAGATACAAAAAGTTTGGTTTTGCCTAAATCAGACTTGAGAAGAAGGCCTAACGTGACTAGCGATGAAACTAAAACCCAAAAGGGATGTATTTGAACACAACAGTAGAGGGATACTTAAGTACAAATAAACCTTGTTCCAGTATCCTTATTTAAATAGGGGCTACTGTCGCAAATCCAGATTTTCCCTAATGTAGCATAGTCAAAAAGGGGGGTTGTATTACCCTGAGGTTTGTCCGCACAGTTATTGGGGTGTTTTAAGTGCCCCAGCATACATTAAGACTCCTTGTGACATAGGGCCCTCCTTGGATGTTGTGCAGTCTTCTCTAGAATGACAGGCTCCCCCTGCCCCGCACTCCCATCCTAAGTAGTTTTTCAAGATGCAGTCCTCTCACCCCACAACCAAGGATGGTACGGTAACACAAGAGCCCTCTAAAGTCTATAGGTCTCCAAGGGTTCCCATCACCCCCAAGTTCAGATAGTCTTGTCTGCAATAGATTTGGCCTCTTGGCTTTTAGTGTGCTTTGTCTGCTCAAACCATGATTGGAGGAATGGTCCCCCAACTGGACTTTGGCAAGATCATTAGTCCGCAGAACTGTCTACCAGAACTGCCTTGTTCACAGGGTGCCACTTCCTCATGCCTGGTTGGGATTATGCTTGAGTTAGCAGCTGGTCTATGGCTCACATTAAAACATGAGGGAGGATCTTCACTTGTCAAAACCAAAGTTGAATACTCTTTTCTATCCTTTTCCTCTGCCAACCAGTACCTTTTCACGCTCGGCTCCTTCCTCTTATTCTGGCTCCAGTCTCCTCTTGAGGAAACCTTTCTCCTCTCCTTTGACCGTCCTTCTGCAGCATTTCCCCTGTGCTCCTCTTTTGCTTTCTCCGAATGCTGCTCTTAATCCCTCGCTGCCTGCTTGGCTCTGACACTTTTTTCATAAGGCGGCGCCAGAGCCATTAGGGACATTGTCAGGGAATTGGTGCTCGTTTTAAGGCTCTTTTTTTGTGATCGGTTGGTCTGGCCTACTTACACCTCACCCCCAGGTGTCCCTCCTAATGTTTTCAGAAGCCCCAGGTATGTCTCCTCCCCATCAATATTGTTTAGCCCCTGAGTCACAGCTTCATGGCTTTAAGCACTTCCAAGATGGTGGTTGCATGACATGTCGCTTGCTTCCCCCACAGCTCCTTCACATCATGTCCTTTCCATAACCACCCACGACTAAAAACGTATGGGTGGGCCTGTTTGCAAGCCTGTCTAATTTATTTCTTCTGGGCAGCATGGTGTTCTGCAAAACGCAACTTCTAGCGATTTTTCTCTTCCAGTTTTTCTTTTGGTTCCCTATCTGGACCACTCTGTAATACCAAGTTTTCTCTTCCTGATCCCCTAAATGGGTGTTGGTGGTATGATGCTAAGGAGGCTCAGGAGGGGAGAGACCCTCTGGGGATTCCTGTTATGCAGAAACCTGTGCAGTTCCCTTAGGGACCACTGCAAACGTCTTAAGACTACAGGTGTTGGCAGTAAACCCAATTGGTAGCAGTCTGTACCACCCAGATTTACCTGGTAGCTGTGGCTGAGCAGCCAGACTTCTCTCAAGAAGAGTTAGACAGTATATAGTGTATACAAGATAGGTACCAAAATACAGTAGCACAAGCAAACACTGACCAGAGCTTGGGTATAAAAATATATAATTATTTAAAGACACACTTTGTAGAATACACTAACACGGCAAGCAAGTTCAAACACAGTCACTATTAATATATATACATCCCTGATCACTTATTGAACAAGTCTCAGTTAAAACACCACTTATTTCCAGACAGAGGTGAGCGCTTAACCTAAGATGGCACTCCAAGAAGTTAATTAAAAAGGGAGGGGAAAAAGGCAGAATTAGGAACATACACAATACCAACTCTTTAAGGGGACCAGAGCAAGTCCGAAAAGGCAGAGTCCACTGCGGAGCAAGAAAGTCATAGGCCAGGCCCACTCTTAGAGAGAGCAAGGCGGAATGTGTCAAAGATCACACAGTTGAATAGTACTTTTAAAGAGTCTTTGCAAAGAGTTCAAAAAGGGTTGGATCAAGTCAGGAAAAGTTAGTTAGGAGGTCCCAAGTCACCTCAGGATAGAAAGTCAAGGATTTACGGGACACCTTGAACAGTCTGTTGCAAGGGAGACCAGGTGGGATTCAGTACCTGAAATGGTGAGAAAGCTCCAGCGGGGGCAGTTGTTCCTGGCAGCGGGTGCAAGTCAGTGCTTCGTCCAGGGGAAGAGAAGATCTCGACGTGGAGGAAAGCTGGAGGTCGTTGCACTGCCAGGGAAGAAACCAGCCGCGGAGTTCCCCGGTTAAAAGGTAGTACCCTTTTATGCGCGGTAGTGGTGAAGTGTGGCTATCCGGCCGCCGGGGTGCTTGACACGGGCGATTCGACCACGAGACGATCCGGGAAGGCGAAAAGAGGGCGAACTGGTTATCCCCACCAGTTCAGAGGAAGAAAACTCTCCGGGATGAAGATCTTCTCTGTCGTTGGGAAGTGGTGAGACGGTTCAGCAGGGCTCCACCGGTGGTGTCGTCGTTGCAGGTCGGCTCAGCTTCTCCCTCTTCGGATTCTTTGGTCCTGTGGCGACTTCTCAAGTGCCAGTCCCCAAAGCCCTGCTTTTATGCAGAAAACCCCCATTCATCAGTCCTAGCTGTCACTCAAACATGCTATGTGGTGAGCCGGGCGGCTCACCACTGGGCCAATCGCACAAGAGTGTGACTTGAGTTGCCGAGGCAACTCAGTCCAGGGTGCCTAAACCCCCCCTCCCACACATCCTGTAGGCCCAGACAGAGTGGCACCACTTTTGGAGGCTTCTGTGCAGAAAGCCACCAAAAAGTGGAACAAAGGGCTCGACTTGGGTTGGAGTTACGGAGGCGAACACAAACGCCATTTTAAAACTGAGTCCTGGCAAAAAGACCCAACCGGGGAATAAATATTAAATAAATAACCCGGCGGTATCTTTAACATTGCACCAAAAAGTGGTGCGTTTAAAATGAATGGGAAAGTCCCATAGGAAATATTCCGGTGGAATATTTCGCGTGGTAATGACTGCCACCAGCCAGAAACTCGACGAGGGGGGACTGCACAGTGCCCCCTCGAAAAACAGACCCAGGGACAATCTAATTACCTCTACCAATACTTCCACAATATGATGGTTTGTACTGGTTCTGTTCACAATTTAAGACTAGTAAAGTCAATGGTGAGTTTACATGCCCTGGGAGACCGTAGACCGTCCCAGGGTATGGGGTTTATGTTTGGGGTCACTATGACACCCCTGTGTTACTGCACTGAGGGTGCTGTGTAACACACTTACCAAAAACCACTTGAAACCCTATGGAGTAAAAGAACCCATAGCCCATAAAACACATTACAAAGTCAAAGGATATCTCAAATCATGTCTGGGTGAAAGAGTCTCACTCTTAGCAGGAGAACAAAAATAAACCCCAAAAATCCAGCAAAGCTGCTGGGGGACTCACTAGGTTTGGGAAATTAGCCTTAACAGAGAATTCTCCCTAACAAATCTCCAGCAATCTGCCTCCAGGGTCTTCATGATGGAGCAGTTGACATTCCCTGGCCCCCAGTCTCCTGAAACCTCACCCTTATCTTAAGACCTGAGACAGGATCACACTAAATATTAGTGTGTGAAACATAGAACTGAGCTATGTGTACACGCAAAAGAATAGGGCACATTTGTCTATCTGGATTCATTTCTATTGTTTTGTATGTTTAAAAAAGGAAAATGCAAGTTTGGTAAAGGAGGCATTTGGTTTGACTTTAGTTTTTCTGTGATCCCTTCATCCCAATTGGTTTTCAACATACAAGAAGGGGGAGCTAAATCCAGATTTGTTCATACAGTAAACATGTTAATTCTGATTGTTGCCCGCCTGCCACATCAATATGCACCTAAACATAACTATTACCCTTACTGAGCCTGCGCCAAGGGCAGGTCTAGCTGTTGGCTGATGTCCACCGGGGTGAGCCAGTGGTTTGGTCTGGTGTTCGTGTTGACTCAGGATTTAATTTGGTGGCGGGCAGATATTAAGTCTGGTAAGTGATATGGAGAGAATATGTACATCCTTACACCTGCAATATGCTTTGAACTCTATATGCAAGCTATCGTGTACTCCAACCTGCCGAAAAAGCCCTACTAAGTACCTAGTGAGTTTGTACATTTTCTGCAAGCCTGTGCTTGTAGGGTTTGGAGGGCGGGGGAGTCTGACTCGGGCAGCTCGTCAAGCTGAAGAAGCATGCACCACACCCCCATATCATCATAGCAAAACACATGGCAAATGCTATGTGGCTTAAAGCCCCCTTGAGAAACAAGATCTTAAGGCATTGCAGATCTGCGTTTTCTTAAGAAAACCTCAAGTAATTAAAGACATTGACCTCTTTTGGCGTCTGTTTTATGAAATTCTTACTTAGTCCATCTGCAAAAAAAAGTGTGAGTGGGGGGGCAAGACTGACTATTGCGGCTCTTTAAGCTGTCGTGGCGTGTACTGCCCCACAGGCTTATATCCTGGCATGTGCCTGACTGCTGATTTGGCTTTTGGTTGCCATTTTATTACAGAACTAGACTCAAAGTGGCATGGTTCCGCTAGCCACCGTTATTCTTTGTAAATTGGACCAGGCTTATGACCCGGGGTCTTGCAGATCATATTCCTTTTAGAGTGTTGTTCTGTTTTTATTATTATGTTTTTATTACCGCGATGCCTATGTTTTAACTTATCTGCTGATGGCGTATATCGATTGGTGACATTAGCCCTTTTTTCATGTCCTAGTGAAGTGTGATGAATTCGGTGGAGTCCTCACTAATTCCCCGGGAGTGACCTCCTCCCATGTGGCCAGGAGACGGCAGTCGCTATCTGATCCTGATCCAGACCCTGGGGGTGGATATATGAGGGAGGATCACATGGGAGGAAACAGCTGTCGCAGGCTGGTGGTGACTACATCAAACGAGATGCAGTATTCTCTCCTTCCTCCTGAAGACAGTCTAATAACCAAGTTCTTAATGACTTGTCATCCCACAGATCCTCTTTATTGTAAAAATCAGAAACCCCTTCATTTATGTCACTTAAGACACAGTTCCATTCATACCTCAAACATACACAGCACACCTATATAATCTCTCCTGTTTCTGATGTTTCTCTGTATAAAACTTTTGAACATCATTTTAGAAATCCAGTAACATCTATGGACTTCAGCTCCCATTAAAGCGCCAAGTACTTAAACGAAGAGGAGGGAAGGAGTTGATGCAGACGAAGCGAAACCTGAAACCTGATGTGCACACTAGTAGTTGGGCCGAACCTCAAGTGTACGAGACCTTTAAAAATGGCTTCTGCACTCCATGCAGCAGAACGGAAGAGAACCTTGCCGAACGAAAGTTGAGAGAGAGAACACAGGACTATCTATGCAGCGGCTTGCGGACGCGCGTTACATATACCGGCGTGGCGTGAAGAAAGGCGAGACACGGCAGGCACACTGGAAGACAGTGTAAGCACTGGGGGCACCAGAGGCACTCCTAGAGGTATGGTCATGCTGGGAAGTGGCATTCTCTGTTCCAAGCCACAGAGGGAAGCCGGCGGGTAAACTGAGAGCTGCAGAAAACGCTGGAGAAACGTCCACAACATAGAAGAAGGCATCCCAGGGAGGAAGCTTCACTGCAGCAGCACGCCGCAAGTCTGAGATGCTGCAAACTACTGGTGAGTCTGCCCAGAGCCATTGGGGACCCCTGCGGCATACCGACACGCATGCAATCAAGTGAATGAGTTCTATGAGACTGCTATAACTGACAGTGCTCAAAAGCGGTTTAAATACAAACAAAATCCAATGTTAAAGCATGGCCCAAAAGGAAGAATATTTGAATACCAACAAGATAAAGTGCAGTAGCAAAACCTAAACAAATACCTATGCATGAACTCTCAATTTGTGGGAAAGCTGGAACAAGTGTTAACCTAAGTAAACCTATTGAAACGCAACAAAGGTGATACGGCTGTGGCATAGTGGAAAAGACAGTGGGACCAATAAGAAGTCCTCGTAAAAGGAATACACCAGGCAGTTGACATTTGGGGAAAGATACCTGCCAGGGAACTATACCAGGGAATCTGCTGGACCCCAGAGAAAGATGCCTGGCAGGGTAATATACCAGGCAACCCATCAAAGTTGTATAATGTCTCTAAGATTGTGGTAAGATACCTGGCAGGGAAGGGGATTTAGGAAACCCATAAAAAGTCCTGTCAACCAAATATACCAGGCATTTTGAAACTGCAATAGACCTTTAAAATTGTGGGAAGATGCCTGGCAGGGGAGTATACCAGGGGTACTGAAGAGCCCACAAGAGGAATCCTGGCAGAGGCGTTTACTAGGCAATCCACTAAAGCTGTAAAGAAAAGTCTAAAACCGTGTGAAGGTGCCTGGCAGGGGAGTACACAAGGGGATCTGAAAAACTCATAAAATAATTTATGACAGAGAAGTAGATCAGAAGTTCAACCAAAGTCGTAGAGGACAGTTTAACCATGTTACAAAATACCTGGCAGGGAAGAATACCAGGGAATTTGAGAAGCACATGAAAGAAGTCCTGGTAGGTAGATACACCAGGCACTTGGAGTTGTACCAAGAATTTTTAACACAGTGACAAGATACCTGGCAGGGGAGTACACCAGGAAATCTGAAAAGTTCACAAGAAGTCCTAGTAAAGGAGTACAGCAGGCAATCCGCTAAAGTACAAGAGAAGTTGAAGAAAGATTTTTGTGGAACTTATTATATGAACAAGTACTTTGTGAACCCAGTAACTTTGCAAATGTAGTAACTTTGTGAATCCGTTACAAAGAAACCAAGGAAGTGTTGGATGTCATAGAATGTACTGTTTGAACAAGAACTTTCTGAATCCAATGTAAAGCACCAAATGTAAAGAGACCCTTTTATGATCCTTAGAAACTGTTGTTCAACTAAACATTTTCACCATTCTACCTAAACTTCCAGGGGCAAAGGGAATCCTTCTCTGGATCCAAGGGTTTCTCCTTGGAAAACACTTTTTGTTGGATTTACCTTTTATATTTTGATTATAGACCCTTTTAACTAAACATAAGCAGAGACATTTCCTTGCACCCCTTAGTTGTTTGCGTCTAGTGTGAGGCTCAGAATAGAATGTTTTGGACGCAAGGACAGTTTCTAATGACTTGTGGTCTAGCACCTTGAAGAATGTGTATGCTAGATGGAATTACCAGTAAGTTTCTCAGAGCAAATAACCGGACAGACTCAAAGGAGATGGTGAAATACTGCTTTAATCTCAAAGAAGTAAAGCAGGGCGAATAAAAACTCGTAAAATCGATTGACGCAAGATCACGTTTTTTCATTTGTATTTAGTTTATATAATGCTAGATGAATCATCTATGACGCCAACCTACGTGGCAAACCACAAAAACCTGTCGAGGGGTGGGAATGAATTGGGGGATCAGATCTACATATAATATGCATATTAGTCCTTCATTAGTGGTCTTTTGTCTGCGAGACACACCCTGAGCTACTTCAGTACACGTCTTATAAGACACCAGTCATAGCTGAGAATCTGGCAGCTGAATAATATTTTGCAACATTGTAAAGTGCATGGCAGGCCTTTCTTATCGGTTGGCAACCCAAATCCAACATTGGACATTCGGCTCGCTAGCAGCACGTACATAGAAACGAAACCCAGGTGCTTGGAGATACGTCCGCTCTCCCCTTGGTTCCTCAAATTAGTCTACCCTCTCTCATCGTTAGGCCTCATGCCAGCATCTTCAGTTTAAAGGCTAACCTTGCGAGTCTGCACTGCATCCGGACATTCGAGGGAGTGTAGGTATACCACTATCTTAGCTTCAGAGTTAATGACTAGCCCTTGTTTGTGAGATCTTTGTCACATGTTGCAAGACAATACATTTGTCCATTTCGACAGTGCATTTAACACCATTTGATTCAATTATGCTGGGTGCAGCGCTCCTCTTGGCCTTTAGAGACTTGCTTACTCTATCACATATTAACTTCATGCCCTTTTAATTGTCCAGTTTCCGGCATCCATAAATGTTCTTGTTCGTCCTAATCTTTGAGAAATGATGTCCTTGAACCTGGGCTGTCTGTTAGACTCCCTTTGTGCTTTTCATATCTCTCTCGAAATAGCATCCTTGGTTTGAAGCCAATGTACTCCTTTATTTTGCAAGGAGCACAGCTTCTTCATCTTTGCACTTGAAAATCCTGGGCCTGTATTTTGAGGTTGTTGGGTTGATTGACATGAGCCGTCGTCCATCTTCTTCTAATGGTTGTCCTAAACGTTGAATATATACCTCTCATAAGCAAGCTTCTATGTAGTCTTTCTACCTTACTTTTCAGCGTATTTACAGTTATTGACATTCTTTTTTGCATTCGTAAGTACTTACATGTTTCTTGGTGCTTCAGTTACATTGTCATTCTTAAGTATTTTCATCTCTTTCAGCATAAGTTCATATATCTTTAGAACATCCTTTTGCTGCCATTAGACTTTGTTTAACATACAGCCATGTTGCGCACCATTTTATCCATGGCTGCATTCCAGCAACTTCTCAAGGGACATCCTTCATGGTAGCATTATTCCACTGTTTCAACGTGAGGGTGTTGTCATGATCTCTGCTTCCAAAAGGTCAGGGTTTTCCCAACTCCCTTGGAAGCAGATCCATAACCCAGGTTCCGAGTGCCAACCAGTCCCAATTGGGACCTTTTGGACCCAGTCCTGGCGCCAGTGGCACCAGGCTCATAAATATGCCCAGTCCCAGCGCTGGAAGCGCCGGGCTCATAATGCTTGGGTGGACTTACCTGCAGCAGACCATGCTGCTTACTTGCCTGCCAGTTGAGCCTCTGATCCTCTTCTGTTTGGAACTACTTTTCCTGTTGGGTGGGGCAGGAGCCACTCCCTAGATTCAGAACACTGGAACTCTTCTGGAAAGCAGGAACTCTTTTCTTACCTAGGCGTGGCTGTGGAAGGAGACACCTAAGCACTACAGGAGGCTATTTAAACCACACCCGATGGATGAATCTTGCTTTGCGTTATTCTGCATCCTCTGCAGCAGAACGCTCATCGTGTCTTCTGCATCTGATCCTGGGCCTAAGGAAAAAGGCTTACCATCCTGAATCCAGTCTTCAGCAACACCTATAAAGACAAGAAAGAACAGGTTAGCATTACGGTCTTCAGTGACAGCTCTTCACTTACCTGGTCCATCGGCTGTCACCAACGCCTCGCGCTGCATTCCGGCATCTGAAAGACAAAGGCTTACCTACTCTTTGTGCGCTCCGGAGGTCTTCACACTGCATTCCGGCATCTGAAAGACAAAAGCTTACCAACTCTTCGCACGCTCCGGAGGCCTTCGGCGCTGCATCCAGCATCTGAAAGACAAAACAAGGTGCGTTTAAAGACATTGGGGAACTTTAATACTCACGAGCCAGTACTCCTTTCCACATCTAACCCAGTGGGTATTCCGGCACCCTGCAGCCGCTCCGAACTTGTACCTGCAAAATAAAAAGACAGTTAGAGCGCATCGTGAAGCAGGCAACAAGCGCTTACTTGCGTGCTTCCAGGCGCTTCTATTCATCACACGGGCTCCATCTTCAACTCACTTCAGCCCGTCATCCGCCATCGCCGGAACCCTGCAAAACAAGAAACATCATTACTAAAGACTTTAAAGACATTAGAATTACTCGAAACTTACCGTTCGTGCAGTAAACGAAGGACAGCAGTCCTCTGAAGTCAAGAGGCCTGCTCCCCTTATCCAGTGAAGAAACTGGTTACAGCACCCTGCCCCGAGGCAGATGGAGAGCACGGCGTTCACTTACCTAAGGTGAGAGCGTTAGCCTTTGGGGTTCTACAGGAGAAGAGAAAGGGAAGAAGAGAGAGACATTCAATAACCCAGTTCCTTAATCCCATATTTTCTATCTGCAGACATCTTACCCTTCAAGTCAGACATACAGTGCACAGAGGTCCAGCCCAAAGAGCCAGCCGTGTGTTACACATCACCTTTGCAGATACGGTATACGCCCAGTCAAGACCGGCGCCTCTACGGGAATCAGGTGAGCGTTACAGGTGTATTCTGAACTGTTGTCTCAGTACATTTCGTCTTTCATATGCTTGACGCGTTATAGGAATATTGCAGGGGTTCATTCACAGGTTCCCAATTGTAGCTCTTCGTCTGTCATTCCAATAGGACAGGCGTGAGGGGGTGATGACTAAAGAGAATGCGTCCACCTGCTCCTCTACATTCCCCCCTCTGGTTGCATTCTCAACCAGATTCTTCGCCTCCACTTCTGCAATTGCTGCTTCATCTTCTTTGATCATCATATTTCCTTTTCTTTGGGACCCATATTTTTGTCACCCCTCTCGTGACCAGCATTCTTTAGATGTTCATCCACACTCCAGGTCATCAAACGACAATCTCCTGCCGGTGCACAAAATATCTATCGTCCCACATATTTCTTTTGATCTTGTTCCTGGAGGTGCAAGAGAACTCGTCTTTATATTCTCTTGAGTACTTTCTTCTGTTTACATCTGTTCTCCAATATGGGTGTTAAAGTCAATCATTAGCTTCATTCCAATAGCTTTCTTGGCTGTCTTCTGGCATTGTCCCATGATGACCCTTATATAGCTCCAAGTAGTTTAAAAGCATTTTCCAACCAAGATGGAGACCATCCAAAAAAAGATGAAAACCAATCATCTCCTGCTGTTTCGTCAGGTTTGTCTTCCATCTTTGTGTGCAGGGTCGTACGCATTTTTATTGTCTGTCAGGGTCCCCTTTTCTCCATTATGAGGACGTATAAATGTGCAGCAAGAAAGTCTGACCTTGGGACAAACGCCTCCATACATTGCTGTTATCAGGTCCAGAACATAACTGTTCTGGAGAGTCATCAGCTGTAACGCTCACCTGGTATCCACGGGGACGTCACTCAGCCTGTTCTGACCTCTTTCGACCTCGAACGCTTCCCTGGAGTCTACTCGACTGGAGACTGGGCCTGAAACATAGGATTGGTAGAGTTTAACTCCCTATTGTCTCTGTGTGCTTGAACCCCTTCTTCCCCTGGGTCCAACCCTTCCTTTTGATCCACAGCTCACCTTGTTTTCTTGGAAAGTGTGCTCTCCGTCCTGCTTTCAGCGCAGGGGCGCGTTGATTGATGCAGGCTTGTGGCTGACTAGTTACTTCACTGGCAAGAGTCCGACAGGTAAGTATAATAAGTCTTTTGAACAGTTCTCTAACTTCGTTCCTTTCCTTCCTTAGATGATGGCCGGCGTCCGGGGATGGCGACGTGCTGCTGAGATGAGTAGCGCTGAAGGTGAGTGAGAGCATGATGCGCGATGCGACCCTTTCGTATTTGTATTGAACTGAGTTCTTTTTCTATGTCTTTTAGGTGCCGCAACGTTTTCAGCATGGATGCCGGTTATGAAGAAGAAATGCGGTGATTAAGCGCGTTTTGCGGCGCCTCTAGATGTTTCCACGCTAACCTGGAGTGTCTTTTCCCTCTTGCAGATGGATGAGAAGTTCCGGAGACCGAGTTCCCCCAGAGCGGCTGGGATTCAGGTAAGCGTTTGAAGCTCGTACAGTCTTTAAAAATAAGCGAAGATTTGCTGAATGCTTACTAATGCCTTTTTTTCTGTTCTTTTCCCTTTTCCTTAGGAAGCGGCGTGCCAGGATGGGAATGACACTGCCGAAGATGCCCGCAGAACAGAAGGACCGATGAATGATGGGCAGAAGCGCCGCAAGGTTAAGTCTGTTCCTAATGGTGTTCTTGTTCTTGCAGGAGCTGAGCGCGGAAGAAAGATGCAGGCCTACTGGAGACCGATCCGAACACGGTGCAGGTGCAGAAAACACAAAGCATGTTTCTCAGCCTGGGCCTGGCTTAAATAGTCTCTGGGTATCCCAGGTGTCTCTGGGCTGAACCACACCCAAAAGACTAGACTGCACATGCAGTCCTAGGAACCGAAATATGTGGGGGCATCCATCTTGTCCCCATCAATGCACTAAAAGTCCAATCCCCAATGTTATCCTATGGGAGTGAGTGAGTCTGGTGCCACAAGCTCCATGTCTGACTCCAAGTGGGTCTTTGGAGCCCCCAAAGCCCCTCTCAAGGTGGCTCTTCTGTTGGGTCCTGGTTTGTTTGGATGGTTTTGATGAAATCGTCTAACCAAGCGAGGTACATGGATGTACTCGCAAGGCTCCCATGTCCTGTCTTGTGGACCATACCCCTTCCAGTCTACTAAGTAGTATAATTTAGATCTGACGTACTTTGAATCCAGGATGTCCTTGACTTCGATTTCTGGCTCCCCGGCGACTACTACTGGCTGCGGTGGCGTTGCTACCCGGGTCCCAGGTTGAACAGGTTTAAGGAGAGACATGTGGAACACAGGATGAATCTGCATGTTTGACGGCAAAGCTAGTCTGACCGCCACAGGATTTATCACAGAGGTGACGGTGAATGGCCCAGGTATCTTGGACGGAAAGTTCGGGTTCCTTTAATGGACACGTGTTTAGACGCCAGCCAGACTTTTTCTCCCACTTGGTAGTTGGGGGCCTTTGCTCGGTGTTGATCAGCAAACTTCTTTTGGCGATTCTTAGCTTGAAGTAGGTGTTCAGCTGCCCTTTTAAAGGTTTGAGAAATGGTCGTGTGCAAGGTTTTGACTGCTGGCACTTCCAGGGTTGTAGGAACGTCCAACTCAGAAGTACGTGGGTGCATGCCAGGCATGGTGTAAAAGGGTGTCTGCCCAGTGCTGGTGTGTAGGGAATTATTATAAGCATATTCAGCTATCCATAATAGGTCGAACCAGCTTCCTTCAGCTTGGTGCAACATGCAGTGCAGATACTGCTCTAGCGTCTGATTTGTCCTCTCAGTTTGACCATCCGTTTGGGGATGGTGACTGGTGGATAGCCGGATTTCGATCTGGGCCATGGAGCAGCATTTTCTCCAGAAGTTAGATACGAATTGAGCAGCTCGGTCTGAGACTAAAATTGAAGGAAACCCATGGAGCCGTACGATGCCTTCAAGAAATACCTTTGCCAGAGTGGAAGCATTTGGGAGCCCCTTAAGAGGAATGAAATGTGCCATTTTTGAAAATAGGTCCACGACCACAAGAATAGTGTTAAACCCTTGACTGGGTGGCAAGTCAGTAATAAAATCGAGGGACGACGTGTGCCAGGGTGCTGGTGGGATTTCCAATGGTTGTAATAGCCCAGCCGGTTTCTGCTTGAATGACTTGTTTTGAACACACACTCCACAAGATAGGATGAATTGGATAATGTCTTTACGCCACGTGGGCCACCAATAATTCCGTTTTACCTTGGCTAGGGTTTTAGCGATTCCGGGGTGGCCCTCGATCAAGGAATCATGATAACCAGAGATGACTTGTTCTCGTAGTTCTTGGTTTGGTAAGAATAAACGATTCCTGAAGTAGGGCAACTGATCTTTTATCATGTAATGTTCTCCTTGTGCACTCCACGCTTGTAATTTCTCAGGACTCATCAGGTTTTGGATTTCTTCATGTAATTCTTTCTGAGTTATGGTTGCTGTGATTCCTAGGAGCTTGTCACTCGGGATGATTGCTATTGGGTCAGGGGTCTGATACCCTTTCTCTTCCACCCCCATACGGGAAAGGGCATCGGCCTTCCTATTTTTCACTTCTGGTCGAAATGTAATCACGTAGTCATATTCAGCAAAAAAAAGAGCCCAACGTAGTTGTCGTGAGGATTGGGCCTTTGCCGTTTTTAGGTACTGGAGGTTCTGGTGGTCAGTTATTACGGTGATTGTGTGTCTGGCGCCTAAGAGGTAGTGCTGCCATGCCTTAAAGGCTGACTTAATGGCCAGGAGTCCTTTGTCTGTGATAGCGTAATTGAGTTCAGGGGGTGTCTATTTACACGACCAGAAGGCAACGTGGTGTAACTGGCCCGTTTCGGGGACCTTTTGTGAGAGGACGGCTCCCATAACCATGCTTGAGGCATCCGTTTGCACCAGGTATGGGAGATCAAGGCGAGGGTGGCGTAAGATTGGGGCAGATGTGAATCTTGCTTTGAGTTCCTGGAAAGCTTCCTCGGCTTCTGTTGTCCACTGGAACTTTTTTTTTTAAGCTTTTGTTTATTGGCAGGTGGTCAAGACAGGTACAGCACAGTTAGCATGTAAGCGAGAAAAACAACATGACAGTATCAATATTCATTGCATCACAAATAATGTCAACTTCACATTTTAGAGGGGGTGAACATAGTGGAATAGTAGAATAGTAGGCATGAGACAGGTATCAAGATGAGTCCGGTGGTGCCGGTGAGGGGGCGGAGGTCCACTCGACTCCATCTTTGCTGTTCAGGTAACTACAGAATTCAGTCCACACATTTGTAGGGCGGGATGGCACGGGCAAGGATCCGATGTACTCCTCCTCGCATGTTTGTACCCAAGTGAGGGCCCTCAACCACATGCTGAGGGTGGGGGAGTGCGGCGCTTCCAGCATTCTAATATACATCTTTTGCCAACAATAGCACTTAACATTCAAGAATTTTGACAGTTTCCTTACATTTTCTCCCGTCCAAATGCCAAACAGCAAGGCTAATGGGTCCATCTCTACCGGGGAGCCAATTATCTCTGAGAGCGCCTCTGTCACCTCCACCCAAAACCTGCACAGCGCTGCGCAGGACCAAAACATATGAACATGATCTGCTTCATTTGATTTGTATTTCGGGCATTTGTGTCGAAGCAAGCGTGAATATTGCAACTCTGTACGGCGTGTAGTAGAGCCTGTTGAGTAATTTGTATTGAATGCAGCGGAACCTAGCGCTGAGTGATACCTTGCGCGTGTGTGCAAACATTTTGCCCCACATTTCGTCAGTGATCTCCGTTTCGAGCTCCCTGGCCCATGCCTCCCGTGGCACCAGGGAAGTATTCTCTAGTTTGCCCATCTGCATTTTATACAGGGAGGATATTATGCCCCTACAGCCTGTGGAGTTCGCTATGTACTGGAGTTCAGGTGAGTCTGGAGGCTCCTCTGGGAAGGAGGGCCACATTGTCCGTAGCACTGCTCTCAATCTGTAGTACTCCAACAAGTCAAGCGCGGAGCTGGAGTGCCCGGGGCGCAATGTTCGGGGGGGTAATGAATGAGCCAACGGGATACAGGTCAGTTAGGGCATGATATCCTAGACTCTCCCACCGTTGAGAGAGGTGTTGGTCATGAGTAGGGGTGAGGCCGGGAAATTGCCATAAGGGGAGCCACTTATAGTATGGGCGCTGTGCAGGTCTGGGGGGGGGAAGATATTATTCCATGCCCTAATCGTGGAAGCTACCGGGTCCCATGGGGCATCAGCACGAAAGCCATGGTGTAGTAGGAGGGTCATGATGTGGGTACCGTCCCCCGCCATTTTTTCCAGTTTAACATGTGGGGGCGGGTTGGAGTGTGTGTACCAATGAGTAGCGTGTTGGGCCTGTGCAGCGTTCCAGTAGAAAGTTAAATCGGGGGCATTAAAGCCCCCCTTCTCATAAGGCAGGGTCATATGTTGCCACTTCTTGCGGACCGCCCCGGAGTGCCAGAGAAATTGAGCAAACGCTGCGTGAAGCCTCTTGAAATACTGCTTGCCTGGCCACACTGGCACATTTACAAATATGTAGAGTAGCTTAGGTACCGCGATCATTTTTATTAGGGAGAGTCTACCCGCAAGGGATAGAGGGAGATTACGCCACTTGAGCATCTTGGATTCAATGAGCTGCGCCGTTGCTTCATAGTTGCCTGCCAGCAGGGAAACTTTAGCCAGTGACACCTGAACCCCGAGATACTTGATCCCAGCCGGGGACCATCGTAGGGGGAATTTCGCAAGACGGTTGCTGAATTGTTTTAGTGAGAGGGTAGATTTCGGATTTTTAATAGTTTATGGTGAAGCCCGAATAATTGCCTATTTTTGTTATATCTCGAATGATAGGGTCCAAGTGTGTGGAGGGTTGTCTGACGTAGAGGAGTACGTCATCCGCGTACAGCAAGATGATTTCCGGTGTGCCCTGCAACCGGACGCCCTTATGAGTATGTATTTCTGACATGATCGGCCATGGGTTCAATGGCAAGCGCAAAAAGGATGGGGGAGAATGGGCAGCCTTGTCGGGTACCCCTGTGTAATTCAAAGGGGGAAGAGGGCACAGAGTTAACTAGCACCCTTGCCGACTGTCCCGTGTACAACAGTTTTATGTAAGAAATCATATTTGGCCCAATTCCCATTTTCTCCAAGACCGCCCATAAGTATTGCCACGAAACCATGTCGGACGCCTTTTGGGCGTCTAGTGTGACTGCCACCGCGTCCGCGTTTGGATCAATTCTAGACAGTACGTTGAATAGACGCCTGACGTTAAGTGCCGTGGAGCGGCCAGGGACGAATCCGCTCTGGTTGGCATGGACTAAGTGAGGCATGAATGGGAGGAACCTATTGGCAATTACTTTATCAAAGATCTTCATGTCAGTATTAATGAGGGACAGGGGCCTGTAGGAAATGCATTTGTCTGGAGGTTTCCCTGGTTTGGGGAGGACAGTGATTAATGCTTCTCTTAATGAGGGGGGGGGTGTGTGAGCGGAGTGATTCAGTCCAGACCCCATGCAGTATCGGCGCTAATATGGCAACATGCTCTTGATAAAACTCAGATGTGAGTCCGTCGGGGCCCAGGGCTTTGCCCTTAGGGAGATCCGAGATCACCTGGACTATCTCGTCTAATGAAAATGGGGCATCAAACAGTTCCCTGGTGCTTTGAGAGATCAAGGTCATAGGGATGGACTCTAGCAGGTTGTCAAGGTCACGGGCAGTGTGCTCTGGTTGGGGGCCGTATAGGGTGGCATAAAAACTGGCGAAAGTGTCAAGGATAGCATGGTCAGACCAGTGTCTCGACCCCTTATCATCAATAATACTATCTATACGAGTCCTGCCTCCCTCAGAACGGACCAGCCTGGCCAGGGTCCTGCCCAGTCTGTCCTCCCTCGCCATATCTCCGGGCGGCCGCCGGGCGGGTATGGTATATCACTTCACTAAGGGCATGTGCTTCAAATAGCTCCAGTTCTGTCCTAATCTTCGCTACGGTGGCAGGTGCTGGGCTGGAGACGTACTCTTGTTCCAAAGTTTTAAGTTTGGATTCGGAGAGATTTAAGGCCTGTTTTATGGATTTGAGGACCCCTGCTTCTCTAGAGATGCACATTCCCCTGATGTAAACTTTGAATGCCTCCCAACAGGTCCCCCCGGACGTGTCAGAGACATTGTTGTTTTCGTAGAACAGGTTTATGTCGGCTAGTATCTCCGCCCTAAAGACGATATCTGATAGGGCGTCGGATTTGAAACGCCAGGCGGGGCGAGCCCCAGAGGCATAACCCAGCTGGATCTGAAGTAGCACGGGGGAGTGCTCGGAGAGTGTGCGCGCCAGGATCTTAACATCGGAAACCCTGCCCATCCGGCTACCTGGCAGGAGGAATAGATCTATTCTCGAGGAACTATCATGTACCGTGGAGTAAAAGGTGTAGTCCCTCTCCTGGGGGTGGAGTGTTCTCCAAGCATTGTGTAGATTCAAGGAGCTTATGTGAGTTAGCAGCCGCTTGGCCGCTCGGGTTATAGGTCTCCGGGCCGTGGTTGTCCTGTCTAGGGCCGTATCGAGTAGGAGGTTCATGTCGCCGCCCCATATGATGGGGATATCCACATATTTCATGAGAATGGAAGACACCGTATCCATGAAGTCGGGAGAATCAATATTGGGAGCATACAAATTCACAAGCAGGCATTCTTCGCCAGCTAAGGTACAGTGTAGGATCACAAATCTACCTTCAGGATCAATGTGGGATGTGTGAAGTGTGAACCCAATTGATTTGTGGATGAGTGAGGACTCCCCATTGACTGATTGGAGTACTGAGTATAGTACCTGTTGGGGCCCCAGGCCTGTACGAGGTTTGATGACAAGAGTTTCTTAGCGTGTGTCTCCTGCAACAGGAGGATCTTGACCCCCTGTCTCTGTGCATACGCAGTAATTCTACGAGATTTGGTAAAATTGGTCAACCCCCGTACATTCCACGTCAATATTTAATAGCCATACTAAAGAGTTAAGGAACATCCCAGATGTGGATACTCACTTTGAATATTAACTGGAGCACTGTGATGAGGCAGGCCTGCCACCCTGCCGCACCGGCAAGACCAACCCGCCATTTTGTGGAAAACAAACCCCAACTGTCCCTCCCCCCACCCTCACCGCCCTGTAATAACTAGCAGTGTATAGGCAACCACCCTGAAGCGAAGCTGCGTGCCAACCCCAACTCGGCAACACCTGAGAAGTAGCCCAAACGGGGCTCGAACACAAACTTACCGCCATAAACGGCATTGCAGCTGCAGTGGGGGCTGCTGCTGCCGTCTAGCCCACCAATGTTAAAACTTTGGATGAATAACATACACATTTTTCAGCATTGTTCGGCTATTAAAGTAGAGGTTACAAATAAAGGATAACCATGGTTTTCAGAATAGCAAGGACGAAATTGGGACTACAACAGGTCAGTGCATGACGGTGCAGCCTGGTTTCTGGAGTGGTGGCCCAGGTTTTGGCAACAAAATCATGAAATACAGGGAGGCAACTCCCGCAGGATGAAAAGTACTAGCTAAGGTGCCAGGGGACCACGGCCGGCCAGCAAGTGGGATGACAAGGGGGCGGGCCGCATTGCGCCGGGTGAACAGTGTCACGGCCTCATCGACCACCAGAGGTAAGCGGAGGAACCTAGGGAGTACAGGGTCAGTTGTCATCCATTTGTTCCTCTGGAGGATTCAACAGAGGGACCTGTGCTTCGATAAACTTAACGGCCTCGTCCGGGACCGTAAAGAAATAGCTTTTGTTGTGATGAATACATTTCAGGCGAGCTGGGAAAAGCATAGAGTACTCAATTTTCCTATCTCTCAACATCTTCTTAACCCCGCTAAATCGGCGTCGCTCCATCTGGACCCTCACCAAAAAGTCAGGAAAAATTCTGATGATTTGGGACTCAAGCCTCAGCTCCCCCCTCTCTCTGGTCAAACGGAGAATGTGATCCCTGTCTTTGTAGCTCAGTAATTTTGCTGGCCTGGGGAAGTCTCCTGGTTTAGGGCGGGGCACCAGAGAGCGGTGCGCTCTTTCAACCGTGAAGAATGGTGAGAGCTCAGGGTTACCAAGGAGATCTTTGAGCTGCTCAACCGCGGGCTCCATGCGTCCCTTGAGTGCTGATTCGGGAACCCCCACTATGCGAATGTTATTTCGCCGTGACCTCGATTCGAGGTCATCATTCTTGGCCTTGACCTGTTTCGTCGCGGATGAGCTCTGTGACTGTGGTCTGGAGGGTATGAATGTGGTCCTCGTTGGTACCAATCCATTGCTCCGTCTCCGTGAGCCTGGACCCGTGCTGGTCAATGTGAGCGCGTAGGGAGGCGACATTGGCGTTGATGTCGTCCAGCTTTTCATGGAAGGATGCAAAGTTTTTTGCCATTGACTCCATCATGGTGGTGAGGTCTGGTTGTGGGGGATCCGGCAATGTCTCGCAGTCTTCCTGTGTCGCAGAGGAGGACGCAGGATCCGCCCGGGGGGCCGCCTTGGCAAATTTGTCCATAGCGCCCACTTTGTTAGCACCCCGCGCTCTGTTGGACATTATAGTGGTGGGGGGTCTCCAGCAAATCTGGCAGAGTGAGAGGTGGGCGGCGGCGGGGAGATGGAGAAAAGGCTGTAGCCGCCAACCGCAGGTATTGTAGGCCCAAGGGTACTGATAGTGTGCCGACGGGGTGGGGAAGGCGGATTACAGCGTGGCAGCAGAGATGGTGTAGGCCAGCAGGGGGTATGCATGATCCAGGACAGTGCGGGTCTCATGGGGAGCGGAGGCTTCGCCTGTCAAGGGAGCCGAGGGGCCCTGCGTATCTTGTGCGAGTGTTGGGTCTCCCAAACCGGGCTAGGCCCAGAGCGCTGAGGTGACAACCTGTCGGCGTGGATACCACACACCGCCCAGGGAATGACACCACAGCCGGACAGTAGAGTGAGTGGGGCAACACCCCTTGCAAAGGCACCCTGCGGCGTGTCAGTCCTCTGTAGTGGCCCCGGCCCTATGAGTTCCAGAGCGAGATGTGGCAAGAGGCAAGGAAATGGGTGCACGACCACCACCACTACTAGGTAGGCCGCAGCGCCGGAGGGGAGGCAGGATGCAGGAGCCTCACTTCGTGGAGAAGAAAAAGTCAGGTGGTGGCCGAGCCCCTATGCAGGCAGCCCAGCGCAAGCGGAGAAGCCACCAGGCAAGAATACAAGTGGCCGGAGGAAGCAGGGGCCCGCACCAGGAGGCAGCAGAAAGAGTAAGACGCGGCCCACAGTACCCACCTTGCGGCCTTTGGGGTGGCTAGACCCGATCGTCGTCTGAAGTACAATGGGTGCAGGCCCACAGCTGGCAGCAGTTCGTCGGCGTGATCCACTTGGCTGATTGGAGAGGGTGAGTGAAGGAAGTCCCAGCGGCGGTGCCCACAGGATGGGTTTGTGGGTTTCCCCCCTCCACGGGGGAGCGACCGCCTGCCCAACGGACGGCCCGACCAGCCAGCCCAGGCAGTCGCCGGCACCACCGCCCGCAAAGCCCCCACAGTTCAGGAGCAGGCGAGAGGTCCGCCCCCACCTTGCGGAGGTAGCGGGCTACCGCCCAGTCACGGCACACAGGGCCCGCCAGGCGCCGCAAACCCGCAGCGGCCGGGAACCCTCCAGGCAACAACAAGCAGGACAGGTGCGGCAGTGAGGAGGAGCCGCGGGCGGCCTCAGGCAGCAGCTCGGGAGTAACGGGAGCCGCAGCACCTCCCGGCACTGGGGACGCAGGTGAAAAGAAGTCCCGGGGTGCAGACTCCGCGGGCGGCAGCAAGGAGGACCGGGCACAGCAGCGAGAGGGCACTGCAGGCGGCTGCGGGCAGCAGCGCGGGAGGCCCCAGAGCCACAGCACCTCCCGGCGGTGGCGGAGCCAGCGGCCTCGAGTGATCACGGGAAGCCGCGAAGAGGCCTCGGATGTCGGAAGTGCGGGTCCCGGGCACCGATTCAGCCCAAAATCACAGGCGAGGGTAGAGGACGATGCCGGTAGAAAAATCGTGGTAGAGGCTGCGGCAGGCAGATAGGATTAGCGCTGATGTGGCAAGGATTCAGGTGGGTCACGACGGAGCTCCAATGCTAGGCGGCCATCTTGCTTGGCTGCCCAACAGCGCCCCTCCACTGGAACTTTTTGTTACTTTTCCTTAGCAATGACGTGATGGGATGCACGATTTGCAAAAATCCTGGTATGAACCGGCGATAGAAATTAGCAAAACCCAGCATACTTTGAATCCCCTTGAATGAATTTGGGGATGGCCAGTTCAGGATAGCATCTACCTTGTGTACATCCATTCGGGCTCCATTCGGGCTGAGAATAAAGCTCAGGAATTCCACCTCGGAGATGTGGAATGAGCACTTTTCGAGCTTGGCGTAGAGCTGGTGTTGACGGAGTTTCTCCAATACGGATCATATGTGTTTAACATGGTCCTGCTTTGATGCAGAATATACTAGAATATCGTTGATGTACACTAGAGCATAGACATCAATCAATTCCCGTAGGACATCGTTCATGAAGCATTGAAATGCTGCAGGCGTGTTGCAAAGGCCAAAGGGCATTACTTGTTATTCGTACAAGCCGTATTTGGTGCGAAAAGCGGTTTTCCATTCGTCCCCCTGTTTTACGCGAACAAGGTCATATGCCCCCCCTCAGGTCTAGTTTTGTGTAGATTTGGGCATCTTTGACTTGATCAAGCAATTCAGGGATCAGTGGCAGGGGGTAGCGTTTTTTTACGGTAATCTGGTTCAGTGCGCAATAGTCTATGCACGTTCTCAAGTCCCCCTCCTTTTTCGGTACAAAGAATAGAGGACTGGCTGCTGGAGACGGATGAACCCGTTGGCCAGGTATTGGTCAAGATAGGCCTTCAGGTGCTGGTTTTGTGGTTTCGTGAGTGCGTAAATTCGCCCACAAGGGATTTGTGCGCCAGGTATCAGGTCGATTTGGCAATCGTATGGTCTATGCGGTGACAGGGTATTAGCCTGTTCATTCTGAAAGACATCTTGAAAGTCCTGGTATTAACTTGGTAGGGTGCGGATTGCCACAGTCGCAAGCATGGAGGTTCTGGTGTCTATTGGTTGTTTCTCTTGGCGATAACATGTGTGGGCGCAAGTCTCGGGAAAGGCCAATTCTTTTGCTCGCCAATCGATGCGAGGATTGTGCGCTACCAACCATGGCATTCCCAAAATCAACCGGAACCGTGGTGCCTTAATGAGGTCAAAAACGATAGATTTTTGGTGTCCATCCTGGCACAGAAGGGTTAAAGCTGCAGTGCATTGGGATAATGGACCAGAAGCTATTTCCGTGCCGTCGACAGTGGTAACGGTGTCAGTGGTTGATTTAGGGCGTAACGGAAGCCCCATCTTTGCCGCAAGATCCCGGTCGATGTAATTCCCAACGGCTCTACTATGAATGTACGCTTTTACTGCGTGCATCCGAGATGGTTGTTGGTGATTGATCAAGACCACAGATATTGCAAAATGGGAGGTCTGTAGTTCACTTTCGTCGCTCGACAAGTGGACCTCTACACTTGCCGGGCTGGGGAGTTTTCTGATTCCTTGATGGGATCTTCCTTGTTAGTGGCCCCTAGCGCCCTCCTCGGTGGCTTCACAGGGCACTCTTTAAGGAAATTAACTGACCTTCCACAGTACAGACATAACTGCTGCTGTCTCCTTTTATCCCTTTCTGCTTCAAGGGATCTGACCCCCCCCCCCTGATTTGCATTGGTTCTCCTGAACCTTCTGTTGTGCGGGCAATATTGTCCTTTGAACGCACATAAATAGGGCGAGGGTCCGGTCTGGTTCGATCTGTTCTTCGGTCCTCCAACCTATGATCCAGTTGAACAACAAGGTCAATTAATTCTGAGCAGTCTTTCGGGGGGTTCACTACTTGTGCGAGAACATCCTTGAGCTCCCCCCGCAACCCCGATGAAATAACGTGGTTCTCTTCGCCACTGGCCATTCTGCTTCAACTACGAGTCTATTGAACGTGGCTATGTATGTTAACAGGTCTTGATTCCCTTGGCGTAGGGACAGAAGTTCGTTGTCTAATCCCTGCCCATGAGTACGTCGGGTGAACAGCTTTTCCATCTCCTGCTGAAAGCCCCTGAAGTCATGCAGTAAAGGATTGTCTTGGGCCACAAAGGGTACAGACCAGTCCGCCGCGCTACCACTCAGGTAGGATAGCACAAAAGCGACCCGTGATTGGTCATTCGGAAAGGCCCCTGGTCTACAAAGGAAGTGCAGGCGGCACTGGTTCATGAACATTGCAAACCTCTTGGGATCCCCCGTAAATCGTTCGGGCGGGGCCAAGAGAATTGACCCCGGAAGGGTTATCTGAACAGGATTGGCTGATGGTGCTGCCATCGAGGGCACGCTTCCCGGCACTGGTGCATGCCCTGCTTGTGACTGGAGAAGTTGCCGGCTTAAATAATCAGTGCGTTCTTTGGCTACTATCAGCTCTCTCAGGTTGTTGGTCTCCTGCCTGGCTGCATGTACTACGGAACGTAGCTGCCCCAACATGTGGGCTAACTCGTCGGTTTCTGACGTTTCCATGACGCCCAGGTGGATTTTGATGTGAGGCTTTGTGTTTTGTAACACTTACCTGGTATCCACGGGGACGTCACTCAGCCTGTTCTGACCTCTTACAACCTCAAACCCTTCCCTGGAGTCTACTCGACTGGAGACTGGGCCTGAAACACAGGATTGGTAGAGTTTAACTCCCTATTGTCTCTGTGTGCTTGAACCCCTTCTTCTCCAGGGTCCAATCCTTCCCTTTGATCCACAACTCACCGTGTTTTCTTGGAAAGTGTACTCTCCGTCCTGCTTTCAGCGCAGGGGCGCGTTGATTGATGCGGGCTCGATGCTGACTAGTTACTTCACTGGCAAGAGTCCGACAGGTAAGTTGAACAGTTCTCTAACTTCGTTCCTTTCCTTCCTTAGATGATGGCCGGCGTCCGGGGATGGCGACGTGCTGCTGAGATGAGTAGCGCTGAAGGTGAGTGAGAGCGTGATGCGACCCTTTCGTATTTGTATTGAACTGATTTCTTTTTCTGTGTCTTTTAGGTGCTGCGACGTTTTCAGCGTGGATGCTGGTTATGAAGAAGAAATGCGGTGAGTAAGCACGGTATGCGGCGCCTCTAGATGTTTCCATGCTAACCTGGATTGTCTTTTCCCTCTTGCAGATGGATGAGAAGTTCCGGAGACAGAGTTCCCCCAGAGCGGCTGGGATTCAGGTAAGCGTTTAAAGCTTGTACAGTCTTTGAAAATAAGCGAAGATTTGCTGAATGCTTACTAATGCCTTTTTTCTTTTCTTTTCCCTTTTCCTTAGGAAGCGGCGTGCCGGGATGGGAATGACACCGCCGAAGATGCCCGCAGAACAGAAGGAGCGATGAATGATGGGCAGAAGCGCTGCAAGGTAAGGCTGTTCCTAATGGTGTTCTTGTAGGAGCTGAGCGCAGAAGAAAGATGCAGGCCTACTGGAGACCGATCCGAATACGGTGAGTGTCACGCTGCAGGTGAAGAAAACACAAAGCATGTTTCTCCGCCTGGGCATGGCTTAAATAGTCTCTGGGTATCCCAGGTGTCTCTGGGCTGAACCACACCCAAAAGACTAGACTGCACATGCAGTTCTGGGAACCGAAATATGTGGGGGCATCCATCTTGTCCCCATCAATGCACTACAAGTCCAATCCCCAATGTTATCCTATGGGAGTGAGTGAGTCTGGTGCCACAAGCGCCAAGTCTGACTCCAAGTGGGTCTTTGGAGGGATGGAGAGGCCCTTGAGGGCCATGTAGGTGATCGTGGCCTGGCTCCAGCCTGACATCTTGGAGGCTGGGGACATGAGGGGCAGGAATCATGACATCAGCCTGATGGCTCTCAACTCTTCCTTTATTGCATTCAATCCTTTTTGCATTGATAGTTTGCAGTAATTCACATCTAGTTATCTGCAACCACATGGTGTTTACTGCTGCTTGAATCCCTGGTGTGAATATAGATGTCATTATCATGGCAGTCTTGCTGAATAGTTGTGCTCATTAGGAATATCTATGTATGGCTTTATTGAATTTGATGAGAAATAATTTTCTCTTCAGTCGGCGAAGATTAATTGGTCTCTTCTTTCTGTTATATTTATTAATTTTGGGAACTCTTCAATGTGGAGGTCACTTTGGGGAATCACTAGTGCTGGAACATGTACATTTACAATGGAGCACACTCCTCCCCAATCTTTAGGCAACTGCATGTAGGCTCTGGATCCGCAGGCCCAATATCGATACATCAGAACTGCAGTTCCTGCGTTCATTCCTGGTACTTCAATTGTTTCTCTGCAATTTGTGTTCCTCCCAACATGGACCTTGGCATCATTCTTGAAACAGGTTGTTGTGTTCTTGAACACCCCACTAATGCCCCCCACACCCTGAACTCCCTTTTTTTTCACACCCTCTTTTCAGATCCCCCAAAGCGCTTGGGGACCACTTGGTGGTGATGGTGCAGGATACAAATACCTTTAGCACTAACATAATATACACTGGTCCTGCTTCATTGTCAACCCAAGTTAATAATTGTGCATGCTTAGCCCATTATTCCAAGCTTTCATAGTTTACCCTTTGCACTTAGGGTACAGAGTCTTTTTTCAATAGGTGTGCAGGGGGTGATATTAGTCCATCTTCCCATCCATTTCCGGTTGCTACACTCCCATACCAAAAGCAGTGCTCATTCCCAGCATCCTGCCTCCCCTGATTTTTCAGTCATGTCTGAACAATGAATTCTCTTCATATCAACAGCTTGTATCTGCTCGATGAATTGCGATGGATACATACGTTTTTTGTTTGTCCACCTCAATCCACTTTCCATCCTTTTTGTCTTTACATATGTATCTTCGTATGGAAAAGTCTGTCTTGATTGGCCATCTTAAATTTACCCACTTCCCTTCAAATAGGCCTTGCGTAGTGCAGGCTGCTAGATGACCGAGACATTTTGCATTGTGTGGGGACATTTCTCTTGCAATAAATGTTCTTGTCGCATTCTTAGCATACGGTATTAGTGAGAACACATAACAACTCTCTTCTGATGTTCTCTCGCCCACTTGCATGTGCTGGTACCATATATTATATGCCAAAAGAGCTGATTTATCAAAGTATGTGTTATTCTTTCTCACCATCTCTTTACTCTGGGTGGGTGTTTAACATCTGAAAGTAATGGAGTTTTTGGATTCTTAATAGAGATGATGGGAATAATGGGACTTGTGGTGGATATCTTATTTTCTGGCTCCTCACTGCTTATGGAAAGAAAAACCCAAGGAAGCCAATTACCCTGTCTCTCAAACACTTGTATTCTCCTTGGGTACCAGGAATCTTTCCCTCAAAAATGTAGGCTATTGTTGAACCTATATTGTAGTATGTGACATTGACTTGTGAAGTTACACCTGCCTTAAAATTTCGAAGTCAAGAGACTGGGTAATTGCCTTTCCTGTGTTTTTTCTTTTCATGTATCTGACCCCAGAAGGCTCTCCCCAACAAAAAATAGGGTCCACCCAATTTCTTCATCCTCACTGTTTATAACATGTGTAAATGCCAACGTTCTAAGGAGAACAGTCCATATCAAAATACTACAAAAAGCTCCAATAATCATTCTTCGTTTAGTACATTTGTTTTGTGGAACTACAGTACTTACCTCTTGGAACATTTCCATTGTAACCAACTTATTTTTAATGTATCAATTCTTATTGTTTTAACTAAGAGTTAAACATTTATATCAAAAACTGTAAAATGATTCCCAAAACAATTCTTAAAACGATGAAGCTATTCTTTGGAATCCCAAAAACTTTTCCCAATGTTCGTAGTTCTTCGTATTAAAGCTGGACAAAACTGAAGCGTATATAGGGAAAAACAGCAAGTAAGAATATATGCACTATTGGCAACATAAAAGCTTAAATATTCGTCCCCTTCTTTATTTATTTCATAGTTTTCTCTATCTTAATCTAGGAAAAGTGTTTCAGTATTCCTGCAAATGAATTCATCCATAAATTAATTCTAATTTAAAGATGTTTCACTTTCTTTGTCCACGTTTTTGATCGTACATCGAGTGGTCATTCTTTGTTGGTCTTCTCTTGCTTCACTGTGGTTACTTGCTTCACTGTGGGTGGGCACAGGAGAGGTCAATGTTGTTTCACCTTTATAGGGTTTGATATGCGGGTGGATCCATACTCTTCTTCCCTTTAGTTTAACACCAGTAGGGCATATGTCCTCCCCTTCATGTGGGCCTTCAAATCGAGGGGTACTCCAGATACGCACAAACTTGCGTACTAGCACCTGGTTCCCTATATATACTGGCAATGTCTTTAATGCATTTTCCAAATTAATAGGCAAATTGTCTTCTTTATTTACATTTGACTCCTCCTGTTGACGCTTGGTCTGTTGAGAAATAAAATACTTTGGGTCATCGTTTTCAAATAGACATGCATCTCATCGCCTAGTGCCCTCGCTACACTGTGGGCATCTGTTGGGGGGGGGGGGGGGGTGAGAGGAGTTCTCATTCGGTGTCCAGTCACTGGCTCATGGGGCATTAATTGGTGATCCGGGGATTCCAAGATGGCTGCCATACATTGAGGACATGCGTGCCGGTGCCCCGATCCGACAATAAGCCAATATTTTGCTGGGATTGTCCTGAAGCTCCAGATCTTTTCCACAAATGGTGCCGGGAAGAGTTCCTGGAGAGATGCTGATGTCGGAGGAGCCGTTCTTGAAGTTGCAGCATGGCCATGGGCCAGAGCAGTGAATTTGCAACTTTGTTTTTTGGCTGCTCCTGCCGTCTGGTTGTGGCTTCCTCATTTTGGAGGTGTCGGCTCGCCCGATTCTCTCCCTGATGGATCTCAGCTCACATAAGATCATTGGTGCTGGAAATTAGGCGTGTGGGGCCGCAGGTGGAAGAGGGTGAGTCTGGGGGTCACCCCTTTGTTTTAAGGTGCATTAAGACAATCGTTCTGGCAATAAAACCTATGGTTGCAGGCACTGGGAGCGGCTAGATTGGCAGCATACCGGATCAGCTGTTGTCCCCCAGAGTGGAATTTGGTACCTCTGTGCTGAAACATCATTACAGCTGGAACTCTTTGGGATGCATGGTCCTGGTCGTGATGGGCGCACCACTGCAAGTTATCAAGGGTTTCATTAGACCCCACACGGACAAGGCATATACCTTCAAACCATACTTGGGCCCCAATCAAATATAGCAGCCCACCTCTGCTATATATAGGCATTTACGGTAGTCTCCACGGGGGCAATTATTGTTTCCTGCTGTCTCTCCAGCCCCTGCTTTAAGGTTATTGGTGTGCTTTGCAGGAATCAGGCACAGGTGTGACACTTTACTGTCTAACTGTGGACTTGTAAGTCTCCCTAACATTAATCTCATAGAGTGAACATATGCAGATCCATACAAAATGCAAACAATGCTTGGGAAATGCATCTGTATAATCTGAAGCTTAATTTGAGGCACTGTCTGGGTACTGGGACCGTCACGATATATAAGGCAGTTTCCACATGCCAAGAAGTAAAAACAAAACTTCACTGGTAGGGCGCGCACCAGTCCATCAGACGAGATCCAATTCATTGCATAGACTCTGGTCTAAAGATTCAACTACCCCTGTCTCTGCAAACAGATTGAAAGTTCCTCCTCTATCCGAGACACATTCTGAAGGGTTAGCTATGGCCGCCTCCAAAGAGGATTTCGCAAAATGTTTTCAAGATTTCCAAGAATGGTTTTTTGCCTCCTTTCAACTGCAGTTTTCTACGTTTACATCAGAGATTAGGCAGTCATTAACCGACTTCAGTAAGGAAATCTCTGCACTGGGAGATCAAGTTGACACACATGAGAGAGCAATACAAGAACACAGGAAAGCAAACAAACAGATGCGGCAATAGAAGATCTTTCAAGGGTTGCGCACAATCTCGAACTGCAATGCGAGGAATTGGAAAATAAATCCTGTTGCTCTAACATTTAATTTAAAAATCGCCCTGAAACAGTGACTGACTTGGAGCTTAAAGATGCTGTCATGCATATATTCTCAGACCTACTATCAGGATGAATCAAACTATTAAGCTGGACAGAGTGCATAGGCTGGGCCTAAGGAGGATGGATTCCGGAGCCCACCCCGAGATGTTCTTGCTGCTTGTGCAGTATACCCACAAACAGAGTCAATTCTCAAGGATGCTAGGAACGCTAGCCCAATCACTTACAACGGGTCAGAGATCCAATGGTACCAAAATCTCTCGCAAATAATCCTTCAAAAAGGCACATCTGCAAGTGGTGGTGAAAACTCTAGAAACGTGTGATTAAATACAGATGGACTTTTCCGTTTGGCTTGATTTTCTTTCTCGGTTGAAGGACAACAGCATAGAAGAACCTCTCGTGAAGCAGGAATAGCTATACTTCAAATAGTGGAGGACACAATCACAGGCACAACGGAATAAATGACGGCCTGGTCTACCATGCATTCCACTCCCCAGGCAGGATTATTTTGCCATTGACAAGGGTGTAGAAATAGGGCCGCACAGAAACGAGATTGGCGATTTCATCTTAAAGGCCCAGCCCCAAAGGCTTCTTCATAGACTTGCCATGATGAACAGATGGAAACTACAGGCAGAAAGTGGTCATTCTAACTTGAGTGCTGTCAGAGCATAACATCTTGGGCTCAATCTGCTCAGGTAACAGATGGGGGTTTTAGGATACCCCACTCTTCACCCTGGGGAAAATGTTGACTAGCGACATTTGAGGGGGGTTAGGGAGAACATTTCCAGTTGGGGTAGGAAATGTTAGTGGTTGGGGGGAGGGAATGGGTTGGAGGGGTAACCGTAGTGCATGGGGCAACAAATTATATGTAAGCAATGTACAGATTCAGGTAACGGTTAGCTTTAGTGTGGGCTTGATGTCAATAAGTAGCATTTAGGTGCCTGGTGCTCAAGATTAGGGGTTTAAATACCCCACTTAAGCGCAGAAAACTTGAGGCCCTACTGGGGCACCACCAACCGGATTTGGTTGCTCTTCAAGAGACCCATATTCATGAATCGGATGGGGACAAACGGCGTCTGCGCAAATTACCCTATTGTAGAAGCGAATGCTGCAGGGAAGGTCGCAGGGGTGCTTATAGCAATTGAGTCTGGAACCCCAATCAAATTGATATGTAGTAAGGCCAATAAAGATGGTGGCTATGTTTTTGTGATTGTGGTGCTTGGGTCTTTTACTCTAACTGTGGCGTCAGTGTATGCCCCCAATGCAGGCCAATAGGGCTTCCTAAATATGACACTTGCACAATCGGAATCTTTTATGGTAGGAGAATTACCACTTCTTGGCAAATTTAATCTTGCCTGGGACCCTGTTACGCTCACCTGGTTCCCACGGGGGCGTCGACCGGAACTGGGCCGCTGTTATTTCCACCAGCGATACGTGTAACGCCGAGATGACTGACTGGACTGGCCCGCTCAGCCTAGTTTGTCTGGCTCGCAAGAATATTCTTCTGCAAAGGAGAAGAGGAATTAACCACCCGTGGAATTGAGTGTCAACCCACCTTCCCCACTCCCGTTGTCTTCCCACAGATCACTCTTGATGTTCCCTCCTTAGTCTCACCTGATGGTTTGGAAGGATGAGCTCTCCATCCTGCGTCGACCGCAGGGGCGCGTTGATGACCAGTTACTTCACTGGCGTAGAGGAATTGGTGAGTTCCAGTATTGACTCTAAAGTCCAATTGTTCATAAGAGTTCAAATGTCTGCTCTTCACTCTGTCCGATTCCTTGCAGGTTGCCGATTAATCCACTCGAAGATTTCCAAATGGCACTCGGTAAGATTCAGGTAAGTCTATTGTGGTTTTCCCCTTCGGGGCCGGGGTACGGCGATGAAGCAGAGTTGACTGTCCCCACCCGAGATGAGGTGAGACCCCCGTGGTAAATCAGGTAAGTTTTGTGGGGGGTAGCTGGTATTGTCTTTGCTTTCTCCCCTTAGGGGCCGGGGTATGGCGATGAAGCAGAGTTGACTGCGCCGACCCGAGATGAGGTGAGTACCTCCCGTGGTAAATCAGGTAAGTCCTTGGGGGTAGCTTGTATAGCCTTAGAGAGTCCCCTTGCTCACCTTGCTGTCTTTGTCTCCTTAGGTGATGGAGGGCGGCCTCGAGATGGAGAGAGCGTGATGGAATGCTGAAGTACCGCCAAGCAGGTGAGTTCAGCGCGGCGCCGTAGGAATGCGAAGCGATGCTTCAAAGACTTCTGTCTTTCAGTTCTGTGGCGAAATGGGTCAGGATTCAAGTAAGGATTAAAGTTAAAACTCCTGTTCTAACCTTTATCCTTATTTTCTTCTTGTTTCAGGAGTCCCAGGACTGAAGCGGGCGTGGCTGAAGACTGTAGCTGCTGAAAACACGGTGAGCGTTACGCTGCAGCAAGCAGAATAACGCGAAGCACATGTGGCTGTCCGGGCGTGGTTTAAATAGCCTTGGAAGAAGATCCAGGTAAGTATTCTTCCACAGCCCCACCCAAGTAACAAAATAGTCCCTTCAGTAAAATAGTCCCTCCTAAGCCTCATTTGGTTTGAGTCTTCATGCAGCATGGTCTGCCTCAGGTGAGTATGCAGCATCGTCTGCTTCAGGTAAGTTATCAATAATGAGCCTGGCGCCCATGGCGCCAGGACTGACTATATATTTATGAGCCTGACGCCATAGGCGCCAGGACTGTACCCAAACAGCCCCTAACTGGGGCTTTTGGGCATGCTCCAAGTGGCATGATGCCTGCTTCCGGGGCCGCTGGGCCTGGTCTGGTGTTCCGGGGGCAGGCATCATGACAGACCCTGTGCGTGATGTGCCCAATATCCCCCCTCCAGCACACAAAAGCAAACATTTGCACAGATGTCCTTGAAAGATATTTGGATAACACTAAAGGGTCCAGATAAAGGGTATACATTTTATTCACATGTACATCGCGACTTGATTATGCATGGGCCTGAACTTCACTGTTCGGCTGCATGCAACAGATTGTATGTCACACAATAACATTGTCAGATCATGCTCCGATTTCCATCGATCTGAATACTCCACAAATGCCACAGACTGTTTGGGCTTGGAGATTTCTGCAGGACCTCTTGAGGGATCAAGTTGTTAGAGACAGAATAGAAGAGAAAATTGGGGAGTTGTTCAATCTTAACTCGTCTGGGGAGACCACTCCAAATCTGACCTGGGACGCTTTCAAGGCAACTTTAAGGGGGACTCTGATAGCTGAAGGGGCGGCTAGATATAGACAAAGACAGGCACTGGAATTAGAGTTAGAGAAGGATCGAAAATCTGTACTGAAACAAAAAATTGAATCAAACGCGGGTCCGAGTGTAGAAAAAAACCTACAGAACGGCGGTGGCCAGGTTAAATCTTTCATACTAAAAAAGCGGAAAAGTCCCTATTATACCTTAGACAAAAATATTAATTAATAGCAATAAGACAGATCGGCTGCTGGCTAGACAACTTCAGCAGAAAGCAGCATCTCAATTAATACAACAGATTCAACCTGGACATAACTTTGGATGAAGTTGATAGGGTTACACGTAATCTTACTTTAAACAAAGCACCTGGTTTGGATGCATATCAAGCTTTGTTCTATAAAACATTCCGGAACATATTAGTTCCTAGATTAACCCACCTGTATAAATCCTTTGCACACTCTGGCGACATATAACACACAATGGAGGAAGCAAAGATTTTATTATTTCCCAAACCAGGTAAAGATCCGTCCATGTATGGGTCGTATCGCCCAATAGCGTTGATAAATATGGATGCTAAAATGTTGATAAATATGGATGCTAAAATTTATGCAAAGGTCTTGGCTGACAGGATGGAAGATTTATTGCCTTCGCTAATACACCCCAACCATGTAGGCTTTATAAAACAACGGCAGACACATGACAATATTAGGAGAACATGCCACATATCACAGAAAGTTGAAAAGAAAAATATCCAGGCTGTTCTGCTATTCTTAGATGCTGAGAAAGCTTTTGATTGAGTCGAGTGGTCGTTCCTTTTTCAGACTGTGGCTAAAATGGGGTTCGGGCAAAACTGTATCGATCAGATTCAGGGAAATTATAGACGACCCATTGCTATACTTTTAAGTAATGGCCTTTTTATCTCTTCCTATAGCTTTACAACAGGATACAAAACAAGGGTGCCCACTGTCACCGTTGTTCTACACATTACACCTTGAGCCACTCCTTGCCAAAATCAGGCAGACCGAGGCAATCCATGGGATAGATTTCGTGGGAGTCCCACATAAAATGGTGGCATGTTGTATTGTAGCTGGCTTGAAAACTAATAGAACTAAATCGGAAATATTAAACGTATCTCTTACGGAAGATCATGTGCAGTTGTTACGATCACATACACGGTTTGGCTGGGCTCAGGAAGGGATACAATTATTAGGGGTAACTAGAACGCACTCAATAACAAAGTTGTATGAGGCTAAATATCCCTCTCTGCTTAAACAAATTGAAGGCCAATTGTTAAAATGGGGTCCATTGTCCGTATCATGGTTAGGCAGAATCAACTCAGTAAAGATGATAACCTTGCCGAAGGCCCTTTATCTGTTCCAGGCATTGCCAGTTCGGGTCGCCGCCTCATTTTTTCCAAAATTGCATGGGGCGATTTCTTCATTTATATGGAATAATAAGCCGCCTTTGGTTTCCTTGAATATGCTAATGACCCCCACCTTTAGAGGCGGTATTGAGCTTCCAAATTTTCTAAAATCTTACACTGCAACTCAAGTCAGGGTCCTGAAGATATGGCGTGCGGAACACTCAGAGAAAAGATGGGTTCAGATGGAAAGAGCGCTTGGTAGGTATCAACTTGGAGACAAATCGTGGTTGCCTAAACAGGATCAGGCCCCCTAATATGCATAACAGCCAGATCATGAGTCAAGTAGAAGAAGTGTGGGACAAAGCAGTGAAAAAATACCAGTTAATGACTTTTCCCCTTGCCCCTTACACTGTTGTTTAATAACCCACAATTCACTGTGGTCCATTAAAGTTTGGGAATTTTAGTATCAGCTTATGGTACATTGGTACTATATGCCAACCCGGCTACATAAAATGAAGTCGACCTTCTCTGACAAATGTTGGTGAGAATGCGTGGTGACCGTGATTGGATACACATATGGTGGAGTTGCCCTAAGTTGACAAACTATTGGGAAGAAATAAATATGTCGCACATTTTTAGTCTACAGGAGCCTAGGTCACTTCGATCGTGCCTCTTAGTTATTGAAACTGATCTGTGCCAAAGATCTCGATAATAGCACAAAACATTTATTATCTTACAGCTTGCGGCACTATTGGTGATTGTCCAACATTGGAAATCAAAGAATTCTTGCTCTTGAATGGATAACTTATTTACTACAAGGTGAACAATCCAAATTCACTAAAGACTGGGAATTGGTTTTTGAGTTTTTTAAAGTGATTATAACATTGCTTTTTGCCCACAGAAACATTGTATTTTTGGTATTGCATGAAGTATCTGAACAAGTCTTAGAAGCGCACTATGGGAAGGGAGGGATAGGGGTGTGTGGAAGAGGGTTCGGCGGGTGAGGGTCAGTTGGGGGTTTCTTTTGTTTATTAGTCTAAATTCCAATAAAAATATATTTTAAACAGTGATCTGAACAAGGTTGATTTCATAGTGCATATAATGCAAGGGGTGGGCAATACAGCCATACCTTCTTCAATGTCATTTTAAGCTTCATTACTCTTTCCTTCAAAAGTCCATTTAATTTCTCACATAACCCGTTGGCTTGCAGGTGATAGGCCGAAGCAAACTTATGCTTCATGCCTAAAAGTAAGACTATATTTTGAAAAAGTTAGTTGACAAACTGCAGTCCATTATCGCATCGCACAACTTTGCACACCCACCCCATCTTGGAAATACCTTGCCGATCAAAAACTTTGCAGCGCATGCAGCATCAGGATTTGTGCACGGAGCGGCTTAAATCTATCTGGAAAAGGGACAAACTACAACTATCATGTATCGAAATTTATTGCATGTTTGCAACATATCCACATAATCTATATGCACACAATACAGTTTACACTAAACTGTGCCACATGTTCACCGAGGTTCGGAATGAACCAGTCTTCTGCTAGCAGCTAGACTCGCTTGAGTCACATGTGTGGGATAGTGGAGCTGCTCCAATGCTACTCATCAATGCTAGAGGCATAACTGGCTTTTCTGTACTGTCCCATCTCCAAATTGCCTCTGTGGGGATAAAGAATACCCCCCGCTTTTTCCAGAACTCCTTTTCTTCTTGGGATGCTTGTCCTTGTATCTCAGTTAACTGTACAATGAAAGTCATATTAATCCTTCATTAACCAACATGCATCGCCCTGCCGCTTTCTTCAAATCTTTTAACTCATCTTCATACATGGTTGAATAATATGCAGCACGTTTGGCCTCTGTCTGCGGCTTTGTTCCTGAGAAAGATGAAATCTGTTATTTCTGAATATGCTGTGCATTTCACAATAGCTTATAGTCGCTGAAAAGCTTAAGGCGTCAATGAGTTTGTCTAATAACCCTGCATGTTGCACTAGAGTGCTGTCTGCGTGGAGGAAGCCCCTCCTCTTCCAACGTGCCAGGCTTGTTTGTACTGTTGATGTCACATAGGTGGAGTCAGAGTACACAGTCACTTCGTCATCCTCAAAGCTTTGTAGTGATTCGATGAGCATGACTAATTCTGCAGCCTGTGCTGAATAGGTTGACGGTAATCGTCTGCTCATTAATACTTTAAAGGTGCCCTCTCGGGTCACCTTTACTACTAAAAACCCTGATCCTTTGTCATACCTACCCACACTCAATGTCTTCAAGGCAGCATTATCATCGCCTGCTTGTTTTCCCCTTGGCAATGCCCTTTGTCTGCTTGCATAAGGCAGGGACGCATTCCCTGTACTGTGCAATCGTACTTGTGGTTGTTCAGCATATGGTATTGGTTCTGGTGTTTTTCTTACAGGTTCCTCTAAATCTAACCATTTTAGCCATTTATCTACACTGGATTCTCTTGAAAATCAATATGCACCCTCTACTTGTGTCTCCTTATTTGTTTCCTTTCCTCAGCTGACATTATGCCCCAACTTGTGTGACGATTGTTCTCTTCCGCATCCTCAAGATCTAACCCTCTTAAGGATATAGTTCTATGAACGTTTAATCTGACGTCCTGTAAGCTACATCCTGTTCCCCTAAAGGATGTTCCTTGTTTGCCCTCTTGAGTTCTATACCCTTCCTTATCCCTCATTTGTCTATATAGTTTCCCTGTTCCTATAGTCTCTATCTTCTTCTCTCCATGTTGGCATATCTAATGGTCCTCACCATCCTCCACTGGACGGTTGTGACCCTCTCTTCTTCGGTTCGCTCTTGTATTTCTATGGGTACTATGCTTCTACGGCATAGATATTCATTCAATCTCGTCATCTTCAAATCCCCTACTGCTATTAATTTCTTCCTCCCTTCTCCTTATTTCCCTTAATTCCTTTTCCTCTCACCTTCTTTCTAACCTATGTGCTTTCAATCTTTGGGCTTCTATTTCTTCTTGTCTCTCTTCTCTTCTTCTAACCTCTCCTCCCTTTTTGCCTCCTGTTTTCTTCTTCCCTTCGCTTACATTCCTTGTCTCGTTCCTGTTTATATAGCCACTCTTCTTCCTTCTCTTTGCTTTCTTATCTTGCACTTCCCTTTCCTCTCTTTCTCAAACTTCACCAATACCTTTGTCATATGGTTGGAGCAATATTTGTCCTACTATCCATTTGTTATGCACTATTATTGTACCCTTAGTTATATCTGTTATTCTTCTTTTGCTTCTGTGCCTCTTCTATCTCTGTTTGTTCTGTCTATGCTTTTTCTCATCACGCTGTTCACTTGCGTATCAGTGTATATTCACATTTCTTCTTTTACTCTCCCTCTGTTTCTTCATTAGTGTAGGCAGGGAGTTCGTATTGAGGATTAACATACCCTGCTGCTGCTTTCAATTCCTTTAGAGGTTAAAATCCCTTCTCTTTATTTTCTACATCTTGTTTCTCAGAAGGGGAAAGAGCGGCTGAAGGCGTTACCTCTTCCCCTTTATGCTGACTAAGCATCCACTACCTATAAACTGGGTGGTCTTTCTCTTTCCGATACATTTTCCAAAGCTCTAGTATTGTCCAATCTTTTCTCTAGCTTCTTTCCTTTATACGTGGCATGCAAATATGTCAGATTTCGTAATACTATATTTCACAACAAGCCTTCTGGAGGCCAGGGCATAAATGTCTTATTCATTGTGCCATTAAGACATTCGGAAAGGTACTTTATAATGTCGGCTATATATCTTGGCAGTGTCCTGCATAGATGTGCGAGAGGTGTTTCTTTCATTATGACACACCAATTCCGACTGTCAATACTTACTTGAATTTTTCTCTTACTTTAAAATTAATTAAATATGTTTCAATATTTTTGAGTTGGGAACCCTGAATCACTACTCGTATTCCAGGAGATCAAAATATTTTCCCTCCCTTCGCTTATTATTTTTTTAAAAACAAAATGTATTTGACACTATTTCTAACTCCTTCATTTACACTTTCCATTAATTATTCTTATATCGTACTTTGTTTTTTAGTATCTTCAAACTGTCTTTTTTGGTTACTTTTAATTCTAGCCTTTTGATCAAAGTCAATCCTTTGTCAAAAAGGTATGAAGAAAAAATTGTTTTATTTGCGCTTTTATTAGTTTTTATTTGTTTAAACATGTTATCTTTCATACAATCATATTATACGCTTCACATATGTGCTATATATATATATTTTACGTAAATCTTTCTGCCCACTGCCTTAGTGGATGTATGCTCTTCTCTTTTTTTTTTTATTACCCCATCTGGGAGTTTGATACACGCTCTTCTTCCTGACTCTGCCAGTAGGAATCCTTAATGCACCGATATGGAAGTATAGTGTGCCCTTTCCGTCTCTCTCAAGTCCGTGAATTCGAGGTATCCTTATCTCTCCCTTTATATAATCCCCCGTGCCCCAAGAAAAAAACAGTTACTCTTGATATCTCTTATTTACAACATAACACAATTACAATCCCTCCCCCATATGCTTTTACCAACTACGATAGTCTTACTTGTGTCTAGCACTCGGCTCGAGTCCCCCAGCATCTACTCTCCCACAATTGACCAGTTAGTCTTTTGTCCGCGGGGGAACCTGCGGGGGCCGAACCGGAGATTTTTTCAAAGGGGGACCTGTCGACAATATGTTGATCACGTGGTTCTTTTTGCGTACTGCTCACCGCAGGAAACTCTCTGCTCGTCTGGCTTGTGGCGGGAGCAGCCAAGCGTCCGGGAATCTAGGTCTGGGTTCTAGATCTCAGCTATAGGTCGATCAAACCTGAACCATCTGCACTACTACCAACTGTGCTCTAGCACCTTGAAGTATCTGTGTACTAGATATAATTACCAGTAAAGTATCTCAGATCAAATAACCAGACAGACTCAAAGGAGATGGTAAAATATTGCTTTATTCTCAAAGAAGTAAAGCAGGGTGAATAAACGCTTGTCAAATCGATTCATGCAAGATCACAATGTTTTTTAATTTGTATTTAGTTTATATAATGGTAGATGCTGCAAAAACCTATCAAGGGGTGGGATTGGATTAGGGAATTATAGCTAAATATAGAAAATATGCATATTAGTCCCTCATTGGTGGTCTCTTGTCTGTGAGACACACCCTGAGTTACTTCTATACACATGGTATACGACACTCGTCATATCAGAGAATGTGGCAGTGGAATAATACTTTGCAACATTGTATGTAAAAGTGCATGGCAGGCTTTTTTAATTGCTGGCAACCCAAATCCAACCTTGGACATTCGGCTCCCTAGCAGCACGTACATACAAACGAAATCCAGGTGCTTGGCGATATGCCGGCTCTCCCCTTATTTTCCCCAATTAGTCTACCCTCTCATCGGTAGGCCTCATGCCTTCTGTTCAAAGACTGACATTGGCAGTCTGCACTGCCTCAGGACCTTTTGAGGGAGTGTAGGCGCACCACTATCTTAGCTTCAGACTTGATGAATAGCCATTGTTTGTGAGCTCTTCGTCACGTGTTGCAAGACCATGAATTTGTCCATTTGGACCGTGCATTTAACACCATTTGATTCAATTATCCTGGGTGCAGTGCTCCTCTTGGCGTTTAGAGACTTGCTCACTCTATCCCATATTAACTTCATGCCCTTTTAATTGTCCAATTTCTGGCATCCATAAATGTTCTTGTTCATCCTAATCTTTGGGAAAATGTCCTTGCACATGATCTGCTCGTTAGACTCCCTTTGTGTTTTTCCTTTATCTCTCGAAATGGCCTCCTTGGTTCAAAGCCAATGCGCTCCTCTATTTCGTAAGGAAACCGGCTTCTTCATCATCTTTGCACTTTAAGATTCTTGGCTCGTATTTTGGGGTAGTTAGGTTGATTGACATGGTCCGTCGTCCATTTTCTTCTAATGGTTGCCCCCACAAGTTGAAAATATACCTCTCATAAGCAAGCTTCTATGTATTCTTTCTACCTTGCGTTTCAGCATATTTACAGTTATTGACCAGTGAGTCACTTCATTCTTCTTTGTACTCGTAAGTACTGGATTATAGAATACAGATTTCTCCAAGTGCTTTAGTTGCATTGTCATTAAGTATTTTCATATTGTTTCAGCATAAGTTGATATATCTTCTTTAGAACATTCCTTTGCTGTCATTGCTCTGATTAGACTTTGTTTAACGTACATCCATGTTGCACATCATTTTATCCATGGCTTCCTTCCGGCAACTCGGCAAGGGACAACCTTCATGGTAGCATTCTTCCACTGTTTCAACATGAGGGTGGTTGTGAACGGATGTCTCAGTGCATATCGTCTTTCATATGCTCGGGGTGGTATAGGAATATTGCAGGGGTTCATTCACAGGTTCCCAATTGTAGCTCTTCGTCTGTCATTCCAATGGGACAGGGGTGACGGGCGGTGACTAAGGAGAATACTGCCACCTGCTCCTCTGCAGAGTTGACACAGACTGATCTTTAGTTTTAGATTCCTAGGCAGGTAAATGCTTCTTTAGGATGGGGTTAGAGAGGTGTTTATTCAACCCATTTCTGTTTAATAAAAATTTCTGATAATGAGAATATCACAACTTTGTGTCCGCCTCTCATTTCAGACCCCTCACAGAAGGCATACATTAGTTTCCAAAAATTGATTAGCAGCGTTTGCTAATTAAAATTGTATTGATTGACAAACTAATTTGATTAGTCATTTTGTACTAATAGTTTTAATGTCACCAGAAGTTATTTGTACCCAAAGCTTGGAATGAGCAACAATAAAGCACATTTGTGTCCCTCTGAAGTAAAACGTTAGTCAGATGGGTGTCTGAAATGGAAAGGTTTGCTTCATGAATGGACACAAATAAAGAGATATGATGAAAAGGCTCTGAAAAGAGTTTTCAGTACAAGGCTCTGTGCATTCAGTGTTGCACAGGGAAGTGTCCTGTATACTGTACGCGTGCCCCATGACAGGATAATTTTCGACTTCAAGTTGACAAGATGGCCCTTGCACGTCGTTGATTTCAGCTATTTCCAATCTTCATATATAAAACTGGATGTATGTATGTTTATCCGGTTATACAAATCCACACCGTTGAACCCACGTCTACCAAATTTTGCATGGACTCCTCTTTTGTCTGGGGCACGATAGTAGTCTGTTTGGATGCAAAAATCTTATATGCAAAAAAGTTTGTGTGCGAGTGTCCGGCTATACAAATCCACACCGTTGAACCCACTGCTACCAAATTTTGCATGGATTCCTCATTTTTCTGTGGCAAGATTGCAGTCTGTTTGGATGCAAAAAAGTCACTCCGTGGACACCCTCATTTACTGATACTCACCCCGATTCACTACAGTAGGTACTAGAAGGAAGCAACATTTAGAAAAGTGTCTGAAGCAAAATGTTTGATGTGTTGGTTATTCCTTTGAAATGTATTACTACTGTATATAATTCGAAAGTGTTTAAAGCATTTTTAAAGGGATTTTAACCACATTTTAAATTCACTCCAAATATGGGAAATGGCAAGGTTACAGTTTACTTAAGTTCATTCACAAGAAGAGAGCACAATCAGTCAATCTTAATTGGAAACTTTCTCAAATGTGCTCAAGCCATTGAGTGACTGAAACATGCCGCATAAAAAACAAACATCACTTGGAAAAGCTCCATCAGATGCATAGCAAAAATCATTATCAAGAGCTACTAAAACACAACAAACAGCAGCACGACTTTCAGAGGACAAGAGCAACATTCTCCAGGGCAAATGAGATGCCAGAGCACACTGAAGCAAGACTTGCTGACATGAGGACAAGAGCAACATCCTACAGGCACATGAGACACCACTCGATCAGGACATGGGCAACACCGGGTACACCAGCTAGTATAGCATTCAATACCTTTTTTGGGTGAGGGCCGGGCCGGTAACGGCCCTCAAGCCCAAGCCATCTAGGCGCAAGTGCAGCATTCTTGGCCAGCGCACCCTGGTAATCGCTATTTATCGATATTGACACACTCGGCCTCCATTTGGGTTTCTGACACCTTTTCTGTTTGTTTTCAAGTGAACCAGGCTTTGAGCTGAAGTGGAACAGGTGGTGCGCACGTGAGTGGGCAGGTGGGCAGGTCGGGGGACTCTGGTGGTCTTAGGCACTCCAATAGAAACTGAGCCTTGTGCACCGCATCCAAGGACAAGGTGAAGGCTGGGCAGAGGCGCAGCAGGCCGGCATTAAATGCTGGTGGCTACTTGCAGATTCCGCTTGCGTTCACAGCCTCTTGATTGGCCAGCTCTCATCCAGGTGCTAATATATAATGCAATCATAATTGCAAAGCAAAGGAAGATCTGGATACTAACTACAGTGTATGGTATTGCAATAGGTCTACAGATGTGCAAACAGGATGGAACTATTTATCGCTACTTGCGTAACAGGAAAGAAAATAAGAGACTAAGTAGAGTGGATGGAGTAGCAAACGAGAACTTGGCAAATTAGATGGAATATTGTAGTTTGCATACATCCCGCTTTCAGGGTAGCTGGTATAAAGTAACAGGGTAATAAGATTGAATGTCAAGGAGTTTGGGATAGCCTCATGGGTTATGTTATGAGTACTTGTAATGCTCGTGTACACCAGCGACATATTGTCAGAGGTTGAGCACCGGTTGCACAGATGTATGCAGCCAACCGGTCACAGACCTAGGTTTTCCACCAAAAGCTTTTGGCTGTGTGATCATGTATATTTTCAGAAGTGTTCCTTCATCAATATGATGCACCTTCCCCTATAAAATGAAATATATAGTCCCCATGTGATTTAGATGCACTAACCTAAACTTTACTGAAATAAATTGAGACAATGCAGTGCATTACAGTAGAAATACTGTAATTATGCATTGCATAACCACACATTTTTAGGAATGGAATTGCAGGACTTCAAAATAAAATAATAAAGTTGACACGTATTGGTCTTTGCCAAACAGAATATAGTTAGCTTAATCAAAGTATCATTGTGATTAATTCTGCTTTGCAATTATTTGAAATAGAAAGAACCCTTTGGCTAGAATTCCAACACAGGCCTTTGGCACTTTTAGGAGATGTTTACTCCTGCATGCCCTCTCCATTAGCCCCTTTGTACTTGCGGGAAGTGGAGAAAATAGGGTTAGGAGAACCCTGAGGGAATGCACGGTGAGTGTTTTCATTGAACAAGGTAATTTAAGTCGCCAGCTCTGCTGCACAATTTAATTAGCAAACCTACAGACTTGTATTGCAAATCAAGGCTTACATTCGTTTTTATAAATTGATTAGCAGAGTTTGCTAATTAACATTTTCTTGACTATGAAGCAAACTTATTTGATGAGCAATTTTGCACTGATATTTTTCTGTCCCCAGGCCTTATTTATACCCAAGATATAAAATGACGAACAATTTACTGCTGAAGTAAGGCGGCAAGTGCCTGTAAAATGTAAAGGTTAGCTGCATGAATGCACACAAATAGATACGCTTAAAAAAGGCTCTGAAAACAGTTTTCAGTGCAAGGTTATTTGCAGCTGGATGCAGTCAGTTTTGCATAGGGCAGTGCCCCTGTATGCTTGACCCATCATTTCAGTGTAAGGAGGAAATCGGAGGTTTTGTGAATCGAAGAATTCACAATGTTAACGGACCGTTCTATCCTGTGATTTAGTAGGGTGTTGCAGCAGACAGGGTAATGGTCTACTTAAGGTGGACAAGATGGTCCTTGCCTATCATTGATATCAACGGTTTTCAACATAGCTTTAAATACTGTTTTCGGGGAGAGCAGGGCCACTACAAATTAACCCCGAGCCAGGTAGGCCCAAGCACAGCATTCCAGCCCAAGCACCCATGAAAGCAGTATTTATCACTATTAGTACTGGGAGCCTCATCTGGGGTGCTGATAGATACTTTTGTTTATTATTAATGCAACCAGGCTTTGCGCAATTCATGCTTTCCTTAAAAAAGAAATTACACATATGTCTGCAATTGGAATAACTATTTCCAGACCCTGGATGTGAGCCGGGAGGTATGAAGGTGAGTGGGCACAGGGGAAAAAGGGGGGCGAGATGTGGCACTGCAGCGGAGACTTATCCTGGGGCACCGCCTCCAAGGACAGGAAGAAGGCCGCGCAGAGGACCACCAGCCCTGCATGAAATGCAAGCTACTTGCAAATTCTGCTAGCGTTCCCAGTCTCTGGTAATATATGATGCAATCATAATCTTATAGCGAAGCAAACTCTGGAAACCAACCACCGTGCATGGTATTGCAGTAGATCTTTAGATGTACAGACTGGATGGAACTATTGAACTACCTTTCGTAAACATTTAGTTCGCTTTGTATATTCATTATGTAAAAGAAAGAAGTAGACTTAGCAGCGTGGATGGAGAAGCAGGCAGAGAATTGGCTAAAATACCTGTAATACTGTAGTTTGAGACCCCCTTACTTTTAGGGTAACTGGTACAAAGCAAAGGAGAGATACGATAGAACATCAAGGGGTTTGGATCAGCTCATGGGTTGAGCACCTGTCGAATAGATGGATGCAACCAGCAGGTCACACAGAACTAGGTTTGGACGTTTGACCATGTACATTTTCAAAAGTGTTCACTCGTAAATATGATGCACCTTCGCCAACAAAAAGAAATGTAGTTGACTGTATGAGATTTAGATGCACTAACCTAAACTTTACTGAAAAACAGAGACAATGCAGTGTTTTTTACAGGGTATGCATTGATGATTTCTAATACAAAACAACGAATGAAAAAACAACTGATATCGAAATAACTAATTTTGAAAAAAAAAAAATGTGGGTGTGGGAGGTAATGGTGGTTTTGGGGTGGGGGAAAAGTATTATTTCAAAAAGGAGGGTTTTGGGGAGGAGAACTCCACCCCCGCACCGCCAAACAACAAAAAAGAAATTTGTTATTTTGTGTTTGTTATTTTTTAATTAGTTATTATTTCATTAGTTATAATTGCATGTAACTGTTTTACAGTAGCAATACTAATTGTGTATCTAGGTATATTTTGAACTTAGGGGTACCTTCACACAACATATGTTTTGAACACAAGGGTCATTTTGACACAGTGTACGTTATGCATCTAGGTGTATTTTGACACGTTATGTTTGAATCTAGATGTAATTTCCACATTGTGCTAAACTCTGTATCTAGGTGTATCTCTCACACAGTGTAGGCTGTGATGCTAGATGTACTTCACACAGTGTATGTTTGTATCTAGGTGTATGTTTTGAGCCTAGTTGTATTTTTCCCACAGTGTATGTTATGAATCCAGGGGCTTCTTCACACAACGTATGTTTTGAACCTAAGGGTAATTCCGGCACAGCGAATGTTATGAATCTAGGCGTATTTTCACACAGCATATGTTTGAAACTACTAATTACAACTCACAATGTTTCCTGCTGTGCCCTAAGATGCCACAAGATTATCCCTTCCCGCACGCTGAACTCTTTGACGGCAGCCAATGTGCTGAATTTAGAGTTCTTTTGGCAACTACCATTGTAGAGAATTTAGATGAACGTGATACAAATGTCCACGTACCCACCCTCCGATATTCTACATACTCACCCTAAAACACAAAACATACTAAATACCTCTGCTGCATCAAAACATAAGGCCATCACAAACCACAAGGAACTGCACACAACACCAACAGAAAACTAGCCAATCACACAAATGCTCACACATCCACACACAACATTACAACCACCAAACATAAACCAGCACACAGTGAAAGTTTTTTCCGAACTGAAGCTACCAACCGCACATCAAAGCTCTTTCGCGTTTCCCTCTCAAATCCACTAACGAATCTCCCCCAGCCCTCCTTCCTTTTCAGAGCCGCCATAGCGCCAAGAGACTACGTTAGGGGCATCCGTACACGGTACAAGACCACATAACTTGCATTATGCATCAACTTACATGTTTAGGAACGGAATTGCAGGACTGTCTTTTAATAAAGTTAACACATCAGTGCTGGGGTCGAAATTAGGATTTGTTGACCAGGAGCAAAATTCAGCTCCTGGGTATTGGGCATTGCCCATTAGGCAGGAGCTACGCCGGCGGAACCAGGAGCTAGCACATAGTGCACAGCAAATGTAACTTTTGGTGTGTCTTTATTCTTTTATACACATAGCCAAATCTATACAGTTAAAATTACATAGCTATGTTTGCATGGCACCATTTGCCTGGGGAATCAGAAGTAGCACCTGGTAACTCTTGGATTCAAGTTAACTAGGCGTTCCTTGGCTATAACCAGAAGCTAATGTGATGAATCCCGCAGAGTCCTCAGAGACCCTACTTAAACTCTCCTCCCGGGTGGCCAGGGGAAGGCAGCTGTTTCCTGACCATGTGCGTGGTATTGGGACAGGAGGATCACCTGGGAGGAGAAGGGCCCCAAGGGAACAGGAGGACTCTGTTGGGAGGGACGCAGTATTCGTCTTCCTCAGAGGGAGAGATTTCTGTAATGCCAGAATATGTAATGGCTTGTTGTTGCAGTGAGGTTTCCTCTCCCAAATCTATCCATCTCGTTACTTGTGAAAACTGCCATAATCAACATAGGAAACAGAACCTTAATGCTCTTGTCACTTATGAATTTGATTCTCCCTTAAATCTGAATCCATCACTTAAGAGCAAGACTTCCCTTCATAAAGTTGCCTGCATTTATTATAATACCTCTTGTAATCAACAGGAGAATGACAGATATGGACATCAGAACATTACTATTGTAACATCTGGTGAAGCGAACTCGCCGTTAAACTCAAACCATCCTTTTAAAACTCTTTCTGAAAGTGTCATTACTGATGGGAGTAAAGTTGAAATCAGATTCAGAACAAAAGCGGTAATTTGAACATTTCAAGTGCCACAATGCCCAACGTAATGGGACGAGGAAGAGTGACTCAGAGGCACTGTACTACAAGGTGCAGTCTAGTGGCTGCAATGACCCACACCCGAGTAGGACTTTGGAGTATATAAGACCCCCTCCAATGTAGGCTATAAGTAGTAGCAGGAGAAGCAGAAGGTGGAGTGATTGCTATGACTCCATGTTGCAGCGACGGCAGAGGATGGAGGGCAGTAGAGCCTCCAGAGCCGCTGCTGTCTGTAGTGCGAATGTCGGTCCCGAGAGAGTCTCTACCTTTGATTGCCTTTTATGCAGATGTCACGCGGCGGGAATCGTTGCTGTGGAAAGCTTTCCCCCTGATGGCCTTGTATGCAGAGGTTGCGTGGCGGGACGTGTGGTAGTGAAAAGCTTCCCCCCTAAAGTGTGCTCCGGTTGCAGGCGAGCACCAGAGGGCTCTTGGAGCAAGTAATGCTCCTTTCCTATCCGGCGCAGACCACAGGAAGTAAACCGAAGGAGTTTGCTATGGTGGAGAAAGCACTGTGGCAGAGGAGCGAGTAGGTGTGTATGCAGCAACCAGCGAGTTCACCATTAGTAGGTAACCCCGGTACGCTCTGTAAATGCCAGCTAGCCACTTGGACTTACATTGAATACCGAACTGATATAAAGAAGTTGAAGTGGCGCAATAAGACCTTTTTGCATAGACTAGGGAAAGATTAGAATTGTTACCCTGAAAGCCAATGTTATTGCCAGAACCAAAAAAAGCAATATTAAAGCCAAATAACAATAACCATTATTGCCAAAGCCAAGAGAGGGCAAGATTGAAGCAAGCAAATGTACACCCTTTATTACCAAAGTTAGGAAGAGGAAACAGTTCGAAAAGACTCCAACAAGCATTGTCTAAACCGAAGAAGAGCAAGTGTGCTAGAGAGCCATTGTCAATAATTGTTTGATGTAAAACTGAAAAAACGAAAGTGGGAGGAGATCAGCCCTCCTAATGGGAAGCATTCAGGAGGGGAGAAGCATAACCTGCATTGCGTGTGGCAATCACAAGGGTGGCACAAATAGCACCAATGTGTATCATGTCTTCCCTGATGAAATTGTAACCTTTTGATGTGGTTGAAAGTCGAAGACTTTACTGAACTGATTGAAGCAAACTTTAGCACAGAAGTACTTGTAACACTGTTCAGAGCATTTTAGTCCTGGCAGGCGAGTATACCACGGCAGGTACTTTGTAGTAGTAGTTCTGGCAGGTTGGTAGACCAGGAAGAAGTATTTGAAATACTGTGTTGTGGTCAAACGATGTGAACATGTGGCGGCAAGACCACTAAAAGCCTTTTGTGAACTGTTGAAAAATCATCCTGACAAAATGTTGACCATGTGGAATTATCCTGACAAAACATTGTTGTTGATGCAGATAAATTGGGTAAGTATTTTTTATTCCTGAGGAGAAGCTGCATTGAACTCTATGCCAAAAGTGGAGAGATATACATGTGTCGTCTAGTTGAACTGCTGGCTAAAGCGAAGTATAAGTCTTTTGGAGTCAGAAGAACCTTATAAGTCGAGCTTGGTTACAAAGTGAACTCTTTTATTTTGAAATTGTGATTCGAAATCCTGCTCTGAATCTGTGTTAGGGGATCCAACCCAGGTTACGAGCATATACAGTTACTAGGTCTGTGATAAACTTAACTGTTATTTCTGTTGTATTTGAACTGCCATACATTTCCTTTGTGTTGGATGTATGTATAAGTGTGAGGGACAGATTCCTTTTACTAGAGTGTTTCCTTTAGTTTATTTTGATAGGCAGGGAATCCTAGTTAGGTTAGGGATAGTGAGGTGTTCATCCAACCATTTTGAGTTGATAAAATGACATCTTGTGGAAAACCTTAACCAAGTTGTCTGCCTCACATTTTTAACCCCTCACTAAATGGCTCCCTGCAATTTCGAACCCTGTTGGTGTTTGCCAAACAGAATAAAGTTAGCTTAATACATATCATCCCAATTACATCTGGTTTGCAGTTATTTGAAAAAGAACATTCTTTTCATGCTTACCACCCCCACACAAGCCTTTGGCACGTTTAAGATTGGAGGAGATCATTTTTGTTGCACTCTCTCTTAGCCCTTTTGAACTTGCAGTGAGCAGAGAAGAGGGTGAGATGTGCTTTCATTGTACAGAGTATTTAAATTGCTGGCTGTGCTATTCAAGTGTCAATTTAATTCGCAAACCTACAAAATTGCATAGCAAATTGTTATGCAACGCTGCTCATTTTATGCCTTGTTTGAAGACACTATGTGAATACCCATCATTTGACAACTCAAATTTGCCCATAGCACACTGAGCATCTCCCACACCTGAAGTGGCCTACTGCAGGGGTAGTCCCCATAATGTGTTGGTTTTCACAGGTCTTTGGTCTTTTTTATTCTGATATGTGTGCACAAGAGTATCATTTAAGTGCTTTTGTCTTTTAAAAGCGTATCTCAGTTTTACTGGTGCGAAGTCCAGTGAAAGTCTGATGTGACAATTTTTTAGAATCATCCTTCTCAGATTGTTGCTAATCTGAGTGTATGTAGTTGCACAGGTCATTTTATCCAGAGTTTGGTCCTCTTATGGGCTAATTGTACCACTTTTTGTATGGGTATCCTCTGTTTTTTAGCCATGATTTTAATTCCTTACTGTGTGCCTCAGTCACTTGAGAGCATACAATTTCTTTGAACCCTCAAAAACTGTCCTATGAGTAGGCTATTTTTTAAGCTGCTAGGGTGGAAGCTCTTAGTGAAGGAGCGTATTTTAATCCGGAGGCTTCCTGAAGAGTGTAGTCTCTAGAGTGCCCTCCCTGTACTTTCAAATTACCACGTCCAGAAACGGCATGGACCTGATGTCATATGTCATTGTGAAATTGATGAAAGGGTCTTGATGGTTGAGCCAAATCAAAAACTCTTTTAGTGTGTTGGATGGACCTGTCCACACCATGAATATGTCATAGATGTATCAATGCCAGCCATTTATCATCTGATTGTATGGGTTGTTGGTATGGTAAATGGACTTCTGTTCGAAATTGTCCATATATAGATTAGCGATATCTGGAGCAAAAGTTTCTCCCATGCTTGTTCCATGTTGCTGCTTATACAATTCACCTTCAAAGAGAAAATGATTCTTGGTTAGTGCAATTTTGATGTATTCTAATATGAGAGAAATAAGTACCTTTTCCAACGTATCAGTGCGTTGGTCTAGATAGCCCTGCATCACCATGACACCCCATCTGCGGAATACTTGTGTATAGGGATTCAACGTCAAAGGAGACATAAGGTTGTTCTCCTCGACAGTAATACGTGCCTGGATGTTGATCTTTGTGGTGTCCTTTATGAAGGATTTCATTTTTCGCACGA